>NC_138772.1:334117664-335317664 GCF_965119305.1 Pelophylax lessonae | reverse complement strand
CCAAAAGCGGTAACCCCGAGTCACACTCGGGGTAGCGCTAAGAAGATCGCTGGATGCTGGAGGAGGTTTTACTTACCTTTTCTCCGGGATCCAGCGAAGACTGCGAGCAGTGTGCGGCGGCGGAGCTCTCTCCCGATCGTCTGCGAGCCCCGACTTCCGTCTCCGGCGACGTGACGTCCGCCGGGGGGGTGGAACCGGCGGCAAATTCAAATGTAAAATGCACCAAACACACTGATACCGTTCAAAATAAAATAAAATCACATTACATTGCCCCCCAGTGCCCTTTCCTGCAGTTTTACTGTACTTTTTATGTAAATATATGTAAATATATGTATATATATATATATATATATATATATATACATATATATATATATACGTATATATATACACACACACACACATATATATATACATATATACATATATATGACACGTATATATATATATATATATACACGTAATTCTTGCGAATGAGCAGCCCAAACCAACTGTATACATTATATATATATATATATATATATATATATATATATATATATATATATATATATATATATATATATACGTATATATATATATATATATAATATATATATAATATATGTATACATAATAAACGGATTTTTGTAAAATCTTACCGTAAAATCCTTTTCTCTTAGCTCATTGACAGACGTAGTCCTCGGTGATTCAACACCCTCGGGTTATGCTGCCCTCCACAGGAGTAGGACTAGACAGGAAAGAAAATCCTCTGGCCACACCCTAGGGGCAGTCCCCGAGGGTATATCCTCTCTCTCTCTGCTACAGCAAATCAGTTATGTCCCAAAGCAGTGTTTAGAGAATTTAACCCAACCCAACTCAAAAACAGAGGGGCGGGTACTACGTCTGTCAATGAGCTAAGAGAAAAGGATTTTACGGTAAGATTTTACAAAAATCCGTTTTTCTCTGTCGCTCATTGACAGACGTAGTCCTCTGTGATTCAACACCCTCGGGACGTCCCAAAGCAGTACCACAAATGAGGGGTGGGAAAATGGAAATCAAATCCAATCTAGAAGGCCCAACCGGTGCCAACTAGAAGTTTACAATGCTCATCCTCAGTGATGAGACTCAACAGAAATTTTTCAACAGAAAAAAACCCTCGAGGTAGACCACCGGTCTCAAATTGCGGCCTGCAAAACCTTGCGGCCAAATGAGGCATCCACCGATGCCATCACATCAATCTTATAAAATTTTGTAAAGGTATGTACCGATGACCAAGTGGCCGCCTTACATACCTGGACTACTGACGCCTGATGGCGGAAGGCCCAGGAAGTACTGAGCGCTCGAGTGGAGTGCGCCCTAACAGGGAACGGAGGATTCCGACCCTTAATAGAATAAGCCTGTACCACCGTCTGTCTGATCCATTTGGAGATAGTCGCGGCAGATGCAGGCAACTCCTTTCTGGGGCCATCCAGGATCACAAAAAGTGAACCCGTCTTACGGAACGATTCCGTCGCCTTCAGGTATACCCTGATTGCCCGAACCACATCCAAGGAATGCAACGCATGTTCCCGATGATGATTGGGCTGAGGACACAAGGAAGGTAGTACAATATCTTCATTCAGATGAAAATCTGAAACCACCTTTGGAAGAAAGGATGGCTTAGGATGAAGCACTACCTTATCCCTATGAATCACTAAGTATGGGGACTGGCATGATAATGCAGCCAGTTCTGACACCCTGCGTGCAGACGTGATAGCCACCAAGAAGGCTACCTTCTGGGATAAAGTAAGCAAGGGAATCTCCCTGATGTTTTCAAAGGGAGGTTTCTGTAGAACCGACAAAACCAAATTAAGATCCCAGGGCGGTAAGGGCGCACGGACTGGTGGAGCCAGGTGCCGCACCCCCTGGATGAAATTCCGCACCAAGGACTTAGTAGCTAAAGGCTTCTGAAAGAAGATTGCTAATGCTGAAACTTGACCCTTGATGGTGCTCAAGGCTAGTTTCTGCTCAACCCCTTTTTGCAGAAAGGCCAATATTCGGGTCACCGAATAGGTACGTGGAGGAATCCCTAAAGATTCGCACCACGCGATATAAGTCTTCCATGTGCGATAATAGACCTTGCTGGAAGTCGCTTTCCTTGCTTTAATAAGGGTAGGAATAACTGAAGCTGACAACCCTCTGTCCTTCAGTACCTGGGTCTCAATGGCCAGGCCATTAAAACCAGCGACTGTAAAACACGATGGAAGATTGGTCCTTGAGACCGCAGACACTCCCTGAGACGAAGTTCCCAAGGAACGTCCGCGACTCGCATGTCCAAGTCGGGTAGATCGGCTTGACGAGGCTAGCCTAGAATTTCTAGGACCACTGGCGCTGACTGGATCTGAACCCAACCATCCGACAAAGTCTGATCGTTCTCCGTTCCCACACATTTATCAGACACCTGATTCCTATCAGGAACGGTGATCTCTCCTGGTTGAATCTCAGGGACCGAAGTCACTCGGCTAGAGGCTTCTTGGTCTGTCTGTTCAACCGGATCCGATTCTTGTGGGGAACTGAGACTAATCTTTGGAAAAGGTAAAGAAAAAAAGATCTGTTCAGGGAACGGTAACTACCGCTTCCTGTAGTACTTAAATGTTGGAAGGGAAGAATCGCACCGGTAGCAGTGGTCGATGCTCGATCTAATGCCCTGAATACCGGTGAAAACGTCCCCCCACCCTCAAGCCGGGTGGGGGCGCACCTTCAGGCTGTGTAATCATTTGCTTCAGGTTTGGTCTTTTGTTTGTCCGACCAGCCCTTCTTGAACCCTCCTGGAGGAGCCTTGCCCTTCCTGGTCTGCTGACCAGCATTTTAACCACAGCACACGTCTGAGGATTACCGCTGACATAGATTCATGCCCTAATAGGGGGGTAGCATCCAAGGCTGCGTCACAGACGAACTGTAGTCCTTGTATGATCTGTTCCATCAATTCAGATGTTCCCTGGGGGATATCTTTCCCCTTCAGGTCCTGGCGCACCAATCTCGCCCATTCCGTTAGTGTCTGGGAAACTAGACCAATGACAATTACTGGTCTAAAGGCTGACCCTATCAGGGAAAAGATAGTGCGGGACTCCGCTTCTACCTTCCGATCCACTGGGTCCTTGAAGGACGAAGTGTCCTCCACTGGAATAACCGTGGCTTTATTCAGTCTGGAAATAGGTGGATCCACCACTGGTGGTACCGTCCATTTCTTAATGAGGGATTCCTCAAACGGATAGCGTCTAGCAATACGCTTGGGAATAGTAATAGTACATTTAGAATGCTCCCATTCTTCTTTAATTTTATTACCAAAACACTTGGGTACAGGAAAAACCTTCACCGTTTTGGTGGGTTTGTTAGTACCAAAGGGAATCTCTGTTTCAGTTGCCTCTGCCGGTAAAACCTCAAGTCTTAAGGTTTCCCGAACCGCCACAACTAGTGCATCCACCAATGCTTCTTCCCGAATTATGGCGGAAGCATGAACGTCCTCCTCACTGTCTGAAGGAACTTTACCTGAGACAACAGCCCTTGCAGAGGGACCTGCAGCTGCAATGACCATCTCAGAATCTGAGTCTGAAGTGTCAGATAATATAGGGGTAGGCGGGGGTCGCTTTCTTGACCCCCGTTACTGACAGGCCGTCTCCACCCAAGCCACCAAAGACTCCAAAACTGCTGTAAATGCATCTATACTCTGTGCACCGGCGGGTCCCGCAGCCCCCTCGAGGGAAACAGGTGGGGTTACCTGTGTGGCAGGGTCCATGATAATTCCATTTACTACCCGGAAAACAATCAATCCAAAAAGAAATAAACTTTTTCTTTTTTTTTTTTTTTTTTCAAACCCCCAGCGCCACAAAGCCCCTCACTGTTACCTGCTTAGGGACCCCTATCGAGCGAGCGAGAGAGAGATAGACCCCTAGGCTCACCACTTGATGCTCAGAGTTTACTGCAACTTGTCTCAGCACTGTCTAGAACAGACAGGAAGTCTCTTGGCTGGCTGCCCGGGAAGAAAGGAGGCGGCTCCGCCCCTCTGTACGCCTTCCGGTGCCTCCCCTAGCTCCACGAGGTGTTTGAGTCACCTCAAACATGGCCGCCCCCATGCTGGAGACACGAGGCTACGCCAAAATGGCGGCCTCGTGCGATCTACCAAACAATGGCGGCGGCCTTTTACAGGATAGCGGCGTGACTGCAGAGTATCTCGGCATCAATAAACCTCTCTCTACATCGTGATCCGCGTGGCCGGCGGTACCGGACCCTGGCGGACCGCGTGGCCGTCGGGAGGCATGCTTTTGCTGGAGGAATGCCCTGGAAAGCAGTATACATGTCCTGTGGCTTCTGACAGGTAGGATACCATATCTATCACAGTAAGATTCTAGTACTGCCACTGATTACAATCACTTAAACATACTTGCAATTAGATTGTCAGCTCCCAAACCAAGCCTCCTGGCTTTTTGTACACAAAAATCACACTCAATAGGAGAATCTGTGCCATGTTATAGGATAGAGGGGAACCCATCCTTACCATACAGAGAGGGGCCCGCGTTCACCACAAGACCCGTCAGGGGAAAGGGGGGAACATACTACTCACCATACCGGAACCAGGCGGGCGCCAACTCCTGACAGTACCCCTCTCCACCGGGGTGGGAGGGCTGTCGACCAATACGGACGCCGTGACTCATGGTCTTTGGCGTTTCAGCGAGACGTTTAACTCGCAGGGTCAGTCCCCGTCCAGTGGAACTATGTCGCGGCCGACTCAGCTTGGAGCTATGGCCTGCACGCGCTCGCAGGCTGAACTGGGGTAACCACTGGATCTCAACATCCAGCCCGTCGCCCAGTTCAGCTTTCTTGCTTGAAGATTTCACAGGAACACTGGAGAAAAAAGCTGTCTAACAAAAAATCTTTCTAAGAAAGAAATCCTGCCAGGACCGAAGATCCCAGCAAGGTATCTAGGTCCTTACTCCTGATTAGACAGAAAAAAACTGATTTGCTGTAGCAGAGAGAGAGAGGATATACCCTCGGGGACTGCCCCTAGGGTGTGGCCAGAGGATTTTCTTTCCTGTCTAGTCCTACTCCTGTGGAGGGCAGCATAACCCGAGGGTGTTGAATCACCGAGGACTACGTCTGTCAATGAGCGACAGAGAAATATGTATACATATATATATATATATATATATATAATAAATGTATACATTTGGTTTGGACTGCTCATTCACAAGAATTACATGCAAATAAATGGTACCGCTTTCAGCACCTGAAATCCAAAAGAATCATACCGCCAGGGAGGTTAAGGGCTTCTAAACACACTGCTATAGCGGCCAGGAGTGTGTGTACTTGGGATAAGCCGACTGTCAGCATTCAGGTGGAAGTGATTATCGCAGCTATAAAACTGCAAGCACTTCCACAACCACCACAACATGATGCCAACCCCCCTGTGACACCTTGCCAGGTATCCTAGACTCCACTGTAACACCTGTGGGTGTGGGGCAGCCATGATCCCTTTGGTGAATGAACCAGGAAGCCAGTATTACAGGTATCTTTTTACTTGGCACAACCTCATCTTTTGTATTTTACAAAGAAAATGGGTAATATATTGTGTTTAAAGGATCAGTTCACTTTTTAAAAAAAAAAAATAATAATAATAATAATAAATGCACATTGTTTTGCAGGTAAAAAAATTTGCATTTTTTTATTTTTATTGCAGGAGCTTGTAAAGTATTCCATCAGCGATCAGCAGATCGCAGATGCCATGCAGGTCTCCTGCACACAGTCAGTGTATCTGCTTGCCCGTACATCCCTTATGGGTAAGCCAATACTCCCTGAGAGGAAGGCTCAATGAACTACCACAGCGCTCCAAAGTGCCGTAGTAGTTCATTGATAACTACAAGCCGACAGCCGCTAAGGATGTTGAGACTTGTAGTTCATTCAGACACACAGAGCTGCGTATCTGAATGACGCGGCAATGTGGGCGGAGCAAACAGTGACAACTAGTACAGGGAACTTATCCCTTTACTGCTGCCACATGGGGGGGGGGGGGCAGTGGACGGTAGCTACAGCACATGTTCCACCCTAAGGGCCAATTCACACCATATGCAGTCTAGTGTGCTTTTCTTCTGCATCAACAACACATAGATAGTAGGTTATATGCTTTTCAATGGCATAGATCACACCAGTGCAGTCAGTTCCGGTGCCTTCCAGTTACAGAAAAAAATGCAGAAGATGCTGCTTTTTTTCTGCTCTGGACTGTACTAGAGCGCACCTAAATGCACCAAAAAATGCAGTGGAAAACACGTCCTTATTTAAGGGTCAGAAAAAAGAGGGGGGGAAATGCACTGGACCGCATCAAAAACGCACTGGAACGCATCAATAATGCGTCAAATTTGCACATTCAGAAAAGAAACTGGAACACATCCAGACTGCATTTCTATGTGAACTGGCTCTAAAATCTGGTGGAACATGTAACATGTTCCCAAAGGTGAACTTATCCTTTATCATTAGTGTATTTTTTACCAAAATATGGGTTTGATAAACTGTTGCATCAATGTCATGTTACATAAAAAAAAAAAATGCAATTACCGCCTTTTTATTCTCCAGGGTCTTTTCTTTCAGAAAATATATATACTATTTGAGGGTTTTTTAACTAATCATGAGGTTTAAATTGTGTATTTTAACCACTTAAGGACCGCCCGCGATTGCTCCCCGCTGATAGAGAAGGACGGGCAGCTGTTGTAAACAGAGCGCCTGTGATCCTTCTATATAGGATCACAGGTCTCAATGATCATTCAAAAGCCCAATCCCTACAGTTAGAAACACTCCCCTAGGCTTACATTTAACACCTTGATCACCCACTGTGTTAACCCCTTCCCTGCCAGTGTCACTATTACCGTAACAGTGCATATTTTTAGCACTGATTACTGTAGTAATGTCACTGGGCCCCCCAAAAGTGTCAAAAATGTCAGTTAGGGGTTCGATTTGTCTGCTGCAATGTCGCAGTCCTACTAAAAATCGCTGATCGCCGCCATTACTAGTAAAAAGAAAAAAAAAACAATAAAAATGACATAAATCTTTCCCCTAGTTTGTAGACGCGATAACTTTTGTGCAAACCAATCAAAATACGGTTATTGTGATTTTTTTTTTTACCAAAAATAAAAAAGAATACAAATTGGCCTACAAACATGAAACATTTTGATTTTTACATTTTTTTGGGGGGGGAATGTTATTTCGCAGAATGTGAAAAATATTGTTTTTTTTTTTTTTCAAAATTGTCGCTCTTTTTTTGCCCAGGTGATCAAATACCACCAAAAGAAAGTTCTATTTGTGGGAAAGAAAGGACATCAATTTTATTTCGGTACAGCGTTGCACGACCGCAAAATTTTCTGTTAAAGTAACACAGAGCTGAATCTCGAAAAAATGCCTGATCATTGAAGCAGTCGAATACTGCCGGAGAAAAAAACAAAACCCTGCAAGACAAAGGCATAATGAGCTAGTATGCATCGCATACTAACTCATTATGAAACACCTTAAAACGAAGCCCTGACACGGACGCCCGGAAACCGCTGTGGGAGCTGACATGCTCCCTCTGCGTCTCTTCCGGGTTGGGCAGCTCCGGCGCTGTGAGTGGCCGGAGCCGCGATGATGTCACTCTCGTGTGTGCGCGCAGGAGTCACTTTCCGGACCTTCAGAGCAAATATCTCCTAAACCGTGCAAGTTTAGGAGATATTAATTGCCCCTACAGATAAGCCTTATTATAGGCTTACCTGGTAAAAGTCACAAAAATGAGTATACTACCGCTTTAAGGGGGCAAATCCTTCTGGTCTAGAACTGGTTAATATGTGTGCAAAAAAAAAAAAAATGAAAGCTCTATTTGTCTAAAGAAATTAAATAAAATGAATTTGGTTACAGTTTTACATGACGGAGTAATTGTCAGTCAAATTATCACAAAACTTAAACCTAAAAAAATGGCCTGGTAATGATGGAGGTTAAACATGCAAGTACTGAGGTGGTTAACTAGTCTGGGAAGCTGGATTTCTGGCACGTACTGCTAAACAGTGCTAGAAAGGGTGGGGAGGACTGAACAAGACATGCATGGTATTTCCCTGTGTTTTTTAAGTTTATGCAGATATAGTAATGTTCAGTCAGTCTAAAATACTGTGATGGGTGCAAGGCATGACTGTTCACTGAAAGAGCTATCAGAGATGTCAATATCAAAGCAACCGGAGGAGCAAAAAAGGTGTAGTTATTTCACTGCAGAAAGAAAAGCATTATCATATAGGAATTTCCTATACAATTATTCTGCTAGCAGGATCAATCGTATTACCAAAATAATCCAGAGGCTACTTAAAAAAATAAACAGCCAGATCTTACCGTGATGGACAGCTGACATTACATATGTGATATTAAATTTTGACCATAGTTCTATTTTAATGGCCACGGAAGCACTTTTACTAGTCAGTTATTACAGTTGGGTAAGGCATAACACAAATTTTAGGGAACTCAGTCCCCTAGTAACAAATTGAAATCAAAGAGGGTCACAGTAGGGGCTTATTTAGCTAATAAATGTGATAGCAAAAAAAAATTAATTTTAGGATTTTAAAAAGGCAGATTGGTTCACTTTAAAGCTCAAACTCTCTGATTTGTTACTACCTCTGCACACACGTATGTTACTTTTCTGTCTTCTGTCCTATCTTTATAAAACTTAAATGTACTTTATTGGAAGCCATTTTTTACTTACATATAACTATATATATATATATATATATATATATATATGGGGCACAAAATGCATGGAGGTCATTTCTCAGTGCCAGCTGTTTACAGCATAGGAAAATAATAACTCTACCATTTACAATAATCCTAGAAGGGGTTTATATTTTAACAATTTTAACATGGGTGCATAATGGTGTTTTTCCAACGGCTTTGCTCTGGTATTGTCTGGTAAAAGTTGAAAGAAAGCTGTGGGCGAAAACCCTGCAGACTCAGATCCTACAGGTCTCCGTGGAGATATGTAGCTGCTTTACTCCCACAGACTTGTAAAAAAAATCTTTATATTGTAAAAAAGTGAATGGTCCAGCTTTCATTTATTTTAACGGTGATTATAGCTTATGCGAGCATAATGTTTTTATAACACTGCAAACATGTAATTACATTTTATTTTTACATCTGTGATATTGGCGAAGTTAGCTCAAAGGTGTAGTGCTTGGTACTGAGTTCATGTCAACCAGGTAGAGCATTTTCAGGGCTTGGTGGCCCACTTTTATTTCAAAATAAAGCAAGGTTCCTTACATCAGGATTTCCCATTCAGGGATTTCAGGATCATACAACATTCAAGGTAGCAACAATAAAAACAGAAAATAATTCCAATCCACCTGACTTCTTGCAGCACCACTGCTTGGGCCTTTTGTCTTAGTCCTGCAGACCCACCAACAGCACACCTGTGCTCACGTACCACAGCTGCAGCTTTCTCAGCTCTCTTTAGTTGCAGCTCCCTGTTGCATGGGCCCACTCATTGGCCTCTCTCTCAGTTCTCCTCACACCTCCTAGTTCTCTCAGTCCTCTGGACTTACTCAGTTGTCTCGACCCACTCAGTCCTCTAGACATAGAACCAGGGCCAGATTAACGTAGGGGCTATTGGAGCTGCAGCTCCAGGCCCCGACGTTTATATAGGCCCCAGGTTGGCCATATTCACTGTTACCGCTCTTCTGTCACTTGTATACACAGAAGTCTGGCTTCTATGCTCGCTTCCCCAGGCAGCTCCCTCAGAACCTCCCCACACAGCACGAAGGCCGGACAAGGAGGGACAGTTGCCGATGCATGGATGTGTTTATGGGCTTCAGAGACAGCATCCCATGTTGAATTAGGCATGCATGGCTGCACCCTTCCTCCTCTGGGTGCATGCCAAGGCATGGCCCTTAAGGCCCTTCAAAATCCTCAGCACCAAGCCCATGATGCTCTTAATCCGGCCCTGCATAGAACCTCCTGACTCCAGCATGGAGTATGGTCTCTATGGTCTCACATGGTAACAGGAGCCATGATCTGCTGTCAGGCCTTTGATCTTAACGTTTGCACACATCTGCACACACACCCTGCTGGTCTCCTGCAAGACCTGGACACTGAGTTAAAAGCTTTCCCCCACAAAAAGACTTAAGCCCCGGAAGATTTTACCCCCTTCCTGACCAGGGGGTATTTTGCGATTCGGCACTGCGTGACTTTAACAGACAATTGCACAGTCATACAACGCTGTACCTAAATGAATTTGAAGTTCCTTTTTCCCCACAAATAGAGATTTCTTTTGGTGGTATTTGATCACCTGTGCGATTTTTGATCATGCGCTATAATCAAAAAAAGAGCGACAATTTTGCAAAAATAACAATATTTTTCACATTTTTTTTATATGAAATTCCCCCCCCCCCCCCCCCCAAAAATGTAAAAATCTAAATTTTTTTAAACGTTTGGCCAATTTGTTTTCTGCTACCTATGTTTGGTAAAAAAAAATCACAATAAGCGTATTTTGATTGGTTTGCGCAAAAGTTATTGCGTTTACTAACTAAGGGAAAGATTTTTGTCATTTTTGTTGTTTGTTTTGTAACGAGTAATGGCGGCGATCTGCGTTTTTTTTGCGGGACTGCGACATTGCGGCGGACAGATCGGACCCTTGACTGACATTTTTGACACTTTTGGGGGTACCAGTGACATTACTACAGTAATCAGTGCTATACATATGCACTGTTACTGTAAAAATTACACTGGCAGGGAAGGGGTTTATTTACAAAAACTCAGAGAAAACTAAAAACTAAATTGTCTTCTCCACTCAGAAGTGATATTCTGGAGCCCCGCACTCTGTATTCTTGAGAACCATGGGTCATTTTTGCCTATTCTTACACAGTGTCAGGGCCTCATACTGTCACACATCCTTATCAGGAAAAAATGTTTTGTTTTACTGCATGAGCCTTAATTTAATATCTCTAATGTGTATCTAAAGTGATTTTTTTTTTTAGTATTTATGGAGTACGGAAGGGTTTGAACCACTGTGATATTTTTATTGCTGTCCTTGTCCCCGATTAGGAGGCTGACAACTCTTTTTTTTATATGTCTTGGTGTTCATTGTCACTGTCACTGGGACAGAACGTAGGAGGTTATCCAGAATTTTAGGTTGTCACCTAAATAGAAAGAGATGTAAAATGTTCCAATGGGGGGTGCTTTTTCTAATGACAACAGTCTAAAAAGGGAAACGTCTATATTTTGGAGAGGTTTATTTGTATGTCCTGTTATAGTTGCAGAACAGGAAATGAAAGGTAAAAAATGTCTAAAAGGGGTTTTAACCATTCTCTGCTGTACAAATAATAAAAATATTGGCACATGCTTACAGCCTTAGGCTCGGTTCACACTGCTGCAACGGCAAAGTCATAAAACTTTGCCTATGACTTTGCTCTGCAACTTCCTTCCAACTGGATCCAACTTGCATGCCATTTAGGAGCCTGTTGAAGGGCTAAAATCCCACCCAAGTCAGACCAAAGTAGTGCAGAAACCTTTTATAAAATCGGAACGACTTGTGTAGTATCAGTTAAAATGGCTCCCTTTGAGAAACTGTGAATTTGATATGTCATAGGACTTGGGGTCTCACAAGTTGGATCCCATGTCACAGCACTGTGAACCAAGCCTAATCTGCTATTTCACCACCAGCCACTGTACTGTCCAACCAGTATTGGAGTGATATACTGTAAATATTAGCACTACCAGTTGCATCTGGGAATGCTTTAAAATCTAAACAGCAAAAAAAACAGCACAGGTGCTCAGCACGTTGCGGGTTAACTGATTTATTAACAAAACAATAAAAAAGTAAGTATTGCACTTACAAACAAACTACTGAGTGCAAAGGTACAGTCTGCACTGTGATGGCAGTTAGCATAAAAACATCTGGACTAAAGACCCAATGCTATAGAGCTGGTTTAGGCAAGGAATCACAGAAATGAAACAAAACACAGGGAATGGGTTTAATGTTTTTTTTTTTTTTTCATGAATGTCAGTTCCATCTAGTGGTCATAATATATTATTTCCCCAAAATGCCACAATCAGGAAATACTGCATTAGGGCCACTAGATGGAGTTGATAATCATATGACACATTAGACACATTATAGGGCAGTGATGGCGAACCTTGGCACCCCAGATGTTTTGGAACTACATTTCTCATGATGCTCATGCACTCTGCAGTGTAGTTGAGCATCATGGGAAATATAGTTCCAAAACATCTGGGGTGCCAAGGTTTGCCATCACTGTTATAGGGATTACTTGCAAAAGTTGAGCCCTTCACATAACTAATTTTTTTAAACAGTATATTTGATCAAGGCCATGTCAACTTAATAGACTTTTATGAAGGAGTGTAACCCTTCACATCAGTAGAGCTGTGATTTTGCACAGATACATGATAGCATTGTGGATTCATAAAATCATGTGATGCTGACTTAGGGCCCTTTCACACGGGCTTTCCGATCAGGTCCACCTGTCAATTTTTCAAGCGAGCCTGATCGGACCCAACATTCACCCCTATGAAGCGGCGGATGTCAGCAGTGACATGTCCGCTAACATCCGCCACTATCCGATCCTTTCCACTGAATCCAGACAGATGGTGACCCTATTTTCCATCTGTCCAATGGATCGGATCATTTTCTTATTCAATCTCCCTATAAAGGAGAGAGAGATTCTGACAAGACTGTCTCAGCACATTGAGCGATGACGGACCTGTCAAATGTCTGCTCAGTGGGAATCAGCGGATCGATCCCCACCGAATAAGTGGATTCCGTCAAACTGGGGCGCCCAGTGTGAAAGGGCCCTAAATCTACTTTTTTGTTAGAAGAATTAGGTAGAACCTTGAGGCTTCGGTATCACATCTGGCATGGTTCCTCTAAAACTGAATGGACACAAAGGGGTTTATTTACTAAAGCTAGAGAAGGCAAAATTAGTCACAATTCTGTAGAGAAACCAATCAACTCTTGTTTAATTAAGCTTTAGCAATAAAACCTAGAAGCTGATTGGTTTCTATGCAGAATTGTGACTAATTTTGTGACCAATTTTGCCCTCTCTAGCTTTAGTAAATAAACCCCAAAATTACTAAAAATGAGCCCAGGGAGCCATGAAAAGTAAGCCAGATTTTAGATATATTTTGCTGGCATATCTTGGTTTAAAATGACATTAAACTTTAATAATAAATATTCCTAATATAATTCAGAGGTGGGCCTTGGGGAATTTGATGGTATTTATCCAATGCAGTTTTACGATACAGTAATAGGATTAGCATTAGAATACAATTTTTGCATTAAGTTAGGCCTAACATTCATTAAATTATGGAGTAAAGGCAGGAATCATACATTTAATACAAAACTGTAAAATACAACAAGAGTATAATTTATATAGTTTTTATTTAAAAGAATGGCAATCAAACATCACTTACTAGTTATCATTGCTCCGGTGACAGAAGCCAGGAACCCAATGCTGATCAAGACCACAGAAATGAGTCTCCCTTGCTTGTGCCTCTGTAGCATGACAAACATCAGAACTCCCGCTGCTCCATGGACAAAGAGAGAGGAGAAAAGGGCCCATAGGAAAACCCAATACCACATCTCTGAAAGATAAATGCCATTGATTAGAAATGAATTAGCAACTAGACTCAACAGAGAAACAATACTTCCCGAGCAGTCAGCTTGGCTTTAGGTGTCTGCATAGGGCATTGACAAAAACATATACATTGCCATTACTGACCTTCTTATGAAATTTTAGTTACATATGTGTTTATTGCTTTTGTAGTTTGAGCCATTTATGCAGAATAAGCATGCAGCAGGTGAAATCGGGGTAAAGAAGGAACTCCTGATATGAATAGCTGTTTAATTTCTCTGCTGAAAATGGCACTGAATTAGCATTTATAGAAAGTAAGGAGAGAACTTGCAGCCTCTGTGTTTCTATCAGGCGAGATTTAATGTATTCTATCAGTTAGCTGAATGTAAAATGTGTCAATAGTTTCCAGTGTCTAGTTTCCATGCAGGATTGCTGGAACTCTGCCTTAACTGTATCAGTAACCCATCTCCTGTTGCTGAAACAGAAGAATTACCTAAGTCCACCTTTTCCAAAAACCAGCTTATACAGTTGAGGGGCCCCAGTAGGTATTACATAAACTGTGCAGCTTTGTAAAATGTTCATTCATTCTATTGTCATATATGTAGGATATTTTGGCCCACCCCAGAGCCCTGGCTGAAAATCTCCTAGTTAATCCCCATAGCCTTGCCTTGTTGCTAGTTTGTGAAAACTGTTGGTTGCTCACTCATACAGCATTACAGGAGCAATAAAGCAGGATGAGGGCATTGCTAACTGGGAGTTGTTTGACCAGGCTTCTGGGGGCCAACTGGCCTACAGGTATGATAATAAAATGAATGAACATGTTACAAAGGTTATTTAACCACTTTGCCCCCTTAATGACTAGGTCATATTTTGCAATTCGGCACTGCGTTATTTTAACGGACAATTGCGCGTCGTGCGACGCTGTACCTAAATAAAATGTATGTCCTTTTTTCCCACAAATAAATCTTTCTTTTGGTGGTATTTGATCACCTGTGCGATTTTTATTTTTTGCCCTATAAACAAAAAAAGCGACAATTCTGAAAAAAAAAAAAAAAACAATATTTTTCACATTCTGCTCTATAACCTTCCCAAAAAAATAAAAAATTTAAAAATCTAAATTTTTTAACATTTTAAGTTAATTTGTTTTCTGCTACATATTTTTGTTAAAAAAAATCGCAATAAGCGTATTTTGATTGGTTTGCACAAAAGTTATTGCGTCTACTAACTACGGAAAAGATTAATGTCATTTTTATTGTTTTTTTTTTTTTTTTACTAGTAATGGCGGCGATCTGCGATTTTTAGCGGGACTGCGACATTGCAGCGGACAAATCAGACCCCTAACTGACATTTTTGACACTTTTGGGGGGACCAGTGACATTACTACAGTAATCAGTGCTAAAAATATGCACTGTTACTGTAATAATGACACTGGCGGGGAAGGGGTTTACAGTGTCGGTGATCAAGGTGTTAAATGTGTATGTAGGGGCATGTTTCTAACTGTGGGGGGGCATGGCTTGTGAAATGATCATAGAGACCTGTGATCCTATATAGAAGGATCACAGGGGCTCTGTGATCATTCTCAGCGGGGAACGATCGCGGGTGTCAGGCGGCAATTGCCGCCTGCCCCATGCATCAGCTTCCCTGCTGACGAGCAGGGGGCGGGAGCACGCCGGCGGGAGCACGCGCTCACTCCCTGCACGCGTCCAAAGTATACCTACGGCGGTTTGCACAGGAGCGGCTGCCTGCTACAGTATAAGTGCTTCGGGCTGTCGTAAAGTGGCTTATATCTACTGGGGCCCCTTGACTGTATAGGCTGTTTTTTTATTTGGAAAAGATGAACTTAGGTTAGGCTGTGTTCACACCTTAATCGGACCCAAAAATGTACAGGACCCTTTTTGAATGCGTACCGCGGCCGTCTTGATAATTAACTATATTTTCAAAAATTACTGAAGTTTGAAATTTTAACTTCAAACCAGTAATTTCACAGTAAATAGATAAATAATAAATTATTATGTTATATCAATATAGCATAATAATATATTATTTTGCTTTGTTAAAAAAGTACCTTTTCAGCAGCAGCAGACTCTCCCTCTTAACTGTGTGATAAAAACATGGGATTATGGGTAAACCTCATACCCATAAACCAATGTTTTTTCCTTGTAGTTAGGAGGGCTGGGCTGGAAGGGAACATTTGTCTTTTAGACACATGCCCCTTTTATGACACTGCAGTGAGAGGAGAGCCTCCACTGCACTTTTTTTATTGGACAGCTTGGACCATTGGTCCAAGGCATTCATTGAGCTCAGCGCCTCTGACAAGAAGTCAGAGGCACTGTGCACTCATCCTCTCAGTCTGCTGCAAACAGCATGTGCCTGCTTTTTTTTTTAAACTGGCCATGCTGTATGTAGCTTCTGACATGCTATGCAAGGAGCCCCATATCTCCAGAACCATAGGTTCTAGGAGCCAAAAGTAACCAGTGGTGGGGTAGGACTTTGGCTGCCTACCCCCACATTTCGTTGCCGAGCTACAATCCTCAAAACTCAATAATTTTTTGAGTTTGAGAAACATGTCCGGTTGTTAAAGGCATATCCATGGGAACAAAGCCAGAAGGCCAAACAAGGTGATCAAAACCCCAAAACTACTGCAGGGTAAGTATACAATAGGTGCTGGGGTCATGATACACTAAGATTATTATCACTTTAAGGCTGGGTTTACACGATACTATGCGAATTGGATGTAGGTTTCGCATGACAGGAGACTGTGACTGGCTCTCAATCGAGCCCATAAACACAACTCCCGGGCGGCCGCGGTCCGCACTGGAAAAGGGTCCTGTGCGTCTTTGGCTCCGTTTTAGGTCAGAATTCAGGCACAAATTTTGATCTGATTTGCACCTAAACAGAGAACAGGGACTCATGAACCCCCTTCCGCGAGCCACATGTGCGGCTAGTGTGAACCTGGCCTAAGGCTCAATTCATGAAGCTTTAACACCAGGATAAAGATACTTTTTTTTAAGTTACAGTAGTAACTTAGCTGACAGCTAAAACCAATCAGATTTGAAATTGACAGTCACATGTCTGAAATAACTATGAAGATTTTTATCCTGAGCATTAAAGCTTGATGAATTAAATCTAATGTCTGATTTAAGTTTCATACTCTTCTAACTATTGGGTATGGAACATGCAGAGCGCCACAAATATGAACGTGTCATACGTGACTATTCCCTCCTTCTCTGTGATTTCGGTAGTGAAGGCATTTTGCTGTCTGGCTTGACATTTCAGCTAATGTGCAGAGAATCTATGAAAACTAAAAGGGCTAACAGTTAACTGCACCTCTTTAAAAATATGTTTAGACATTTTTATCTTGTAAAGCTAAATATATATATATATATATATATATATATATATATAAATATATATGAGATCAAAACAGTTTTAGTTCTAAAAAATAGTCTACCGCTAATTATCTGTCATCACATTTCACAGACTATTGAGTTCACGACAGGATATATATAATATTTCCACTATATGACTCATTTCTATGAGATATATTCTATGAAACTTGGTGAAAAACAAACTCTATTAAAAGCATATGAATGAGAATAGATTTATAGATAGCTAAACCAGCTAGTTCATTTTAGAGCCAAGGTATCAGTGACTTTTTACAGTGAACGTACTTGTTACGTAGAACTACATTAAAGCAAAATACTTAAATGCCAGATTGTGAATTTATGATTTTCTTGAAATTGTACTTTTCAGCCAATTTCCTTTCCCACTGACATGCTTTGCTCATAAAAAAGAGAGGAACAGAAACAGCAAATATTTAAAGATGGACTCCAGACTTATAGTTGAATACAACCAGTGAATTATTTTACCTGCAAAATGATTTGTAATTCTGTTCAGGCAGCTTTGTAATTCAAGTACCCCGGCAAGACAGCACAGCCATGCCCTATGCATCTTTGTAGATTATACTGCAGCTAACCAATAATGCTTTTTTAGGACTGAGCTCATCCTGTAAATGGACAGTAAAGTAGGGTGACCAGATGTTCCTGGTTTCTGGGGACAGTCCCTGGATTGAGGACACTGTCTCTGTGTTTTATGCAGTCCTGTGCCCAGCTCGCTGTATATTATGTAGTCCTGTGCCCAGCGCTCTGTGTATTATGCAGTCCTGTGCCCAGCGCTCTGTGTATTATGTAGTCCCGTGCCCAGCGCTCTGTGTATTATGCAGTCCTGTGCCCAGCGCTCTGTTAAAATTAAATAGAGGTTATACTTACCTGCTCTGTGCAATGATATTGCACAGCGTGGGCCCTAACTCCTCTTTTTCAGTCCACTGCCAGCACTCTCTGTTCTTTCTTTCTTCTTAGTGCTCCCATAGCAAGCCTTGTGCTATGGGGGCATTTGTGCATGTGTGCTCCCCAGCTGGGATGCGTCTATAGACACACACAGCAGAGCTCAGCCAGGCCCCCTGCTCCCTCCTCACAGGATGTGACTAACAGCAGTAGAAACCAATGGCTCTCACTGCTCCCAGTAAAGCATGTGAATCCAAGAAGAGAGGAGAGTGGAGCTGTGGGCTGGGACTGCGCTGGACTGACAGAGGTTTAAGGTGGGCTTTGTGCGTCCATAGACACACACAGCACATCTTGGCCACGCCCCCCCCACTCCCTCTTCCCAGGATTTGACTGACAGCAGAAGGAACCAATGCCTCTCACTGCTCTCTGTAAAGCCTGTGAATCCAAGAAGAGAGGAGAGTGGGGCTGTGGGCTGGGACGGCGCTGGACCTCGAGAGGTTTTGGGTGGGCTTTGTGCATCCATAGACGCACACAGCACAGCTTGGCCACGTCCCCTCTCCCTCTTCAGAGGATTTGACTGACAGCAGAAGTAACCAATGGCTCTCACTGCTCTCTGTAAAGCCTGTTAATCCAAGAAGAGAGGAGAGTGGGGCTGTGGGCTGGGACAGCGCTGGACTGAGAGAGGTGTCGGGTAAGTGTTTTTTGGGGCTGGAGAGGACAAGTAGTGGGGTGTTTTTTTACCTTCATGCAGGGAATGCATTACGGTAATAACATCTAGACTTTACAACCATATTTTCATTAGGATAGTACAATTACCATCAATGCAACAAAAAAGGCAATGATCACTGTGACACACATGGGCAGTTTACTTTGACCCTAGGGTACAACACTGCAGGCATACGTCCTGGTATACTAAGCGAGAACTAATGCCCAAAGTACAGCAAAAAACAACATTCTTTTATTTTTTTGTCTATTGTTAATATTCTACTTTTGACGCCAATGCCAGTTTTATAAAGTTATATCTGGAATAAGCTTACAGTGCCAGTTGAAGCACTTGGCTTCTCTTAGCAGTTATATGAACAATATAAATGTGGGTACATACATACTGTGAGCACTCATTCAAACTTGCAAAGCACTTTTCATCCTTTTAAAATATTAGCATGTTAAGTGCAGCAAAAACACAACAAATGGATTGTAATCACACACTTGATCTATGCTTTTACAATGCAGTTTTTCAATACAATCACGCACTTACAGTGTGTAGGTGCAACAAATAGTAGGAAATGTTAACTTGTTTTTCAAAGTTCCCTTTTCTTTTATTTATACAGATCCCTGTGTAAAGGTAAAGTTGAAAACATTGAAAACTTGGTTTTCTGAAGCAGATGCACATAGTAGTAACTGGCCAACAAACTTCTTTACTGTTAGGGCTACAAGATTGTGGAATTCTCTACCACAAGAGGTGGTTTCTCTGGGAAGTATGGTTTCTATCAAAAGACTCTTAGACGTACATCTCAAGGATCAGAACATTAAGGGGTATGAGAGATTATTACGGCCACACACACCTACACAGGTTGAACTGGATGGACTATTGTCTTTATTCAACCTCACCTACTATGTAACTATATGTAACTATGTAACTAATGTAAAAGGAAATGATGGGCAGTCTGCACAAGCTTGATTCACAGAGAGTTCATTGAATCTTCACTGAAATTCCCAAAACCCAATTCAAAGGCATCACTCAAATCTGCTATTTGAAAAGTTTGTATATTTTACGTCACCCTCAAAGCCATGTGAACAAGACCCTGTCCCTACTGTCATTTTTTTTTTTTTTGCAATGGCGGAGGCTTCGTTTGGAAGTGCCCAGCTTCAAATGCCTTGTTTACAGAAGTTTGATAATTAGCCCTAACATAGACAGAATCTGCTAATAGTACTATTACTATTAGAAGATTCTGTCTATGTTTAGGGATTTTTGCAAGATGGCAGTATAAAGATGAAGTGTGAGATTGTACCTAGAAGGCAAGAAGGGGGAAAATCAGGACATCCCGAAAGGAGAGGCAGAGGTGAGGGAGCAATGACAGGCTGGAAGAGGGACTGGGAGAAGTGTACAGCGGGCATCAGCTGCCATCTGCAAAAAAAAAAAAAAAAAGCTACACTATAACTACACCTAAGCCCAGAAGTCTAAGCCCCACTTTGCTCCAGTGCCCTCATATCAAGTGGAAATTTCCCACCTGCAATTTTTTAGAAATATATGATATTTAACCACCTCAATACTGGGCACTTAAACCCCCTTCCTTCCCAGACCAATTTTCATCTTTTAGCGCTGTTGCATTTTGAATGACAATTGCGCGGTCATGCAACACTGTACCTAAACCAAATTTGTGTCATTTTTTCCCCACAAATAGAGCTTTCTTTTGGTGGTATTTGATCACTGCCAGGTTTTTTCTTTTTTGGTGCACAAATAAAAAAAGACCGAAAAGTTTGAAAAAAAAAAAAACGTTTTTTGTTTAGGTTATAACATTTTGTGAATAGATAAGTTTTTTCCTGCACTGATGACACCGCACTGACAGGCACTGATGAGGAGACACTGATTGGGTGGCACTGATATGCAGCACTGATGGGCACTGATAGGTAGCACTGATATGCAGCACTGATGGGCACTGATATGTGGCACTGATAGATAGCACTGATATGTAGCATTGGTGGGCACTGATAGGCAGCGCTGATGGGCACTGATAGGCAGCACTGATGGGCACTGATCGGCAGCACTGATGGGCACGGATGGGCACTGATAGGTGGCACTGATCGGCACTGATTGGCACTGATGGGGGCACTGATGGGCACTGATAGGCAGCACTGGTGGGCAATAATGGGCACTGGTGGGCAGCACTGGTGGATGGCAATAACGGGCACTGGTGGGCAGCACTGATATATGGCATTGGTGGGCAGCACTGATAGGAGGGCACCACTGGCAGGCTGTTTGCCATCCCTGGTGGCCATGGTGGGCATCCCTGGTGGTCATGGGTGGGCATCCCTGGTGGCTCTAGTGGCACCCCACCCCCCCCAGGGCTGCACTGGTAATTAATGTTCTGATTACCAGCACAGACCCCCCCTGTGATCAGTGAGACTCACTGATCACCCCAGCTCCAGTATCAATCCTCTTCTCTTCTCCTCACTGACAGGATCTGTCAGGAGGAGAAGAGATTGAAGCCGTTACAACGGCTGTATTTGCATTGCATGACGGCTGTGATTGGACACAGCCATCATGTGATCAGGAGGGCCAATCACAGGGCCCTCCTGACGCATCTTGTTGCGCTGTGTCCGAGGGACACAGGCACATGGAGATCGCGCCGCTGCGCGTGCCCGCGACGGCGCGATCTCGCTCCTTCTGAAGGACGTTCCGGAACGTCCATTCAGAAGGACGAGACTCCCACCCGGCCGTATATGTACAATGGCCGGGTGGGAGGTGGTTAAATAAAATATACATTTTCATATGTATAACATTTATTACTTTTATTATTGTATTATATTTTTATTATCACTTTTTTTCTCGTTAGGTTGTCCTTGCCGTGATAAGGCAAACACGGGCAGGAACACTAAGGTTGTTCACAAAAACACTACTAGGTGTTGAGGATGTATAACTGACTGGAGGTGACACAACATGTGCTCAAGGCAAATTCAATGTCAAAGACAGCCTTTGGTGCAACGGGAGGATTTGTAACTAAGGAGCTGACTTTTATTAAAATAAATCACACCTAGGTCAAAAAGGACTACCAAATGTTACCGATTAAGTCAATACATTTATTTTATATCCATTTAAATAATAAAAGACCAAAAATGTTACCCTATTGTCACTGTTACTGCCACTGCCACCTCCTGCCACACTTCTTTCTTCTTCTCCTTCTCCCCTAACTTTTGCCAAAACATATGACCCCCCAAAAATCCAAAAGAGATTGAAGTTTCTTTTTTTTTTTTTTTGAAGAGAACTCTCTGAGCCTTCCGTCTTAAAGTTCAACTAAAGGCAAAACTTTTTGTTTAGTTTTGGATAGAGGGGAGATGGATTAGAACCTGTTGGAAGGCAACATGTTTTTCTTGTTTTAATATCAGATGTTTCTGTATGGTTGAAACCTGATTACACCTGGCTTGGAATGCCAGCACAGCAAGTTTACCCAGCAGGGTGTTTGTGACAAGGAGTCATAAATGGGAATTCATGTCCTCACATGATGTTCTCGCATAGGCCTCCTATTGTGAGGTATGGGGGTAGAGGAGCCTCAGATAAGACCTCCTGGGGAGGTTATACCAACATCAAAGGCCAGCTGTTGCTGAAAGATGACCCGGGTCAAAAACAGTGATTCATGGAGGAATGACGCCCCTAGTGGAGACTATAACATGCTTCCAGGAAAGATAAGATAGTTCCCTTTGATTAGGAAGGACGGCCTCTTATGGATTGTCATTTAACAAGTAGACAGTGGGTGTTTATGTGGGTGATGTCTGAGTGGACTTTAAAAGCAGTTGCCAGCTAGAATTCTCTCTCTTTTTGCTCTTCTTTCCCATTGAGCCCAGCTGAAAGATACTGGATAATGGAGGACCATATGTAAAGTATAATCTGTGCTTGTTTTGTTATATGCTCTGTAGTCCTTTTAGTGGTTTATGTTAGCATTTCTACTTTCTTTATAATAAATTAGATCCTTACTTATAAAAGCAGTGTGTTTATTTTTATAGCTAGCATTGGTATATATCCTTACTATTAGCCTTATCAGAGCTATATAGTCTATCATAGGAATAGACAAGATAATACATATTTATATTGTCCAAAACAACCCCACATGTATTTCATTTGGCACCCCAGAAGCAGGAGTGTGGAAAGAAATTCTGCACAGAATCCAAACCCTAATGTATTTTTGTCTTGAGTTCCTATAAACTAACAAGTCCTCTACAAGAGACCCAGAACTGAAAGCATTCCTCTGCTATGGACAAGATTTGCGCTGGTTCGTGAATTTTGAAGCCTTGCTTGAGTTGTCCTGAAATTTCTGTGAAATACTTCATTAGTAAGTGGACGCGCGTTATCTGGTAAGTATAGGGTTGGTATTTCTGGTTGATATATGTATATGTTTATGTGTTAAAGTTTATTGCATTGTTAATGCAAATTGTTTTTAGGCCTGGTTAGCTGTTCAGTTGTGTGACGGCAAATGAAGGGCGGATCACACTTGGTTAGCTGAGGTACCCTGCAGATTTATAGGATAAACATACATATTTGAGGAGAAAGTGGGGGAAATATAGATTATATTTTTTACCACTTGAAAGGAAGGCAGCTTCCTGCTCCAAGAAAAGGTCCATGTGGCCTAAGACCTGAGATAAGAGCGCTACAGTCAGTGGTGGTAAGAAGCGAGCAGGGCACTGGTTTGATAGCGTGCTTCTCCTTGTGGGACTACAAGTCCATATTAGCTTAGGAACAGCTGTGTGTTTGTGTATTTGTGCGTGCAGTGTGCTAGCAGCTGCTGCTATATAGACCGATTAAGGAAGCTTCAGTGTAAACATAATTAGCATATCAATTGAGGCCATTGAAGATTTTCTTAGGAGACATGCAAGTGTCAGTTTTAAAAGTTGCAAAGAAAATGCATTGATTCATCAATTTAATGATCTAGTAAAGCAATGTGATGTACAAAATCATAATTTGAAGGATAAACCGTTATCTAAGAAAGGCAAGAAAGCGTGAATGGTGAATGTGGTATGCATGCTGTTGAGAATGAAGGAGATTGTGGAACAGAAAGAAATGCAATGGTATACTGAAAAGACACAATTAATAGATCAGATAAAAAGTTTAAACAAAAATATATTAGAGATAGCTGCG
Organism: Pelophylax lessonae; assembly: GCF_965119305.1. Lineage (NCBI taxonomy): Eukaryota > Metazoa > Chordata > Amphibia > Anura > Ranidae > Pelophylax > Pelophylax lessonae. Next base: position 335,293,935 of record NC_138772.1, on the reverse strand, counting down.
AAGGCAGATGCAAATGTTTGTAATCAGATTGAACAATTGGTGACTGAGAAGTGTGTATTGGAGCAGAAAATGGATGAATTGGAGAAAACGTGTAAACTAAGAGAAAGTTATATTGCCTCCTTAAAACAAGAGGCTGAGAATGAGCGTATTATAATACTGCTTAGGAGAGAGTTACAGGAGTCCCAAGCTGCCATAACAGAGTTATCCACCAAACAGGCAGAGATTAAGCAGTCTCAGTGTTCAGCACAGATAGAGGCTCTAGAACAGTGGTCTCCAAACTGCAGTTCGGGGGCTGGATGCGGCCCCTTACTTGCCTTTAAGCTGCCCTTGGGGCTTTTTTCCTCCCCCTGATACAAGACACTATTCTCCCACTAACACCAACAATGAGACATAATTACTGCTACTGACATCAACAACAGGCACTTTTCGTCCCACTGACACCAACAATGGGGCACTATTCCTCCCACTGACACCAGCAATGAGTCACTTCTCCTCCTACTGATACTAACGACGGTGCACTATTTGTCCCACAGATACCAATAATAAAGTAGGATTCTCCCATTCATATCAATGACGGGGTACGACTCCTGCCACTCATACCAATGATGGGGTACAATTCCTCCCACCAATACCAATGATTGGGCACTATTCCTCTATCTGACACCAGCAACAGGGCACTACTCCTCCCACTGACACCAACCATCGGGCACTGTTTCTCACCCGAATACCAAAGATGCATTGTTTACGTCTACTGACGTCAGGATAATTTCTACTCCCAATGGACACCCTAAAGTCTAAAAGCCAGTAAACTGGCCCTTTGTTCAGAAAGAGACCCCTGCTCTAGAACAACAGTTAGAGGAAGAAGGAAGAGCGCCTCTGAGTGCAAGGTAAAAATTTATTGCAGTGATAAAAACATAGTAACTTACATAACAGTAAAGATTAAAACATTTTTTATCACTGCAATACATTTTTACCTTGCACTCAGAGGTGCTCTTCCTTCTTCCTTTACCTGTTATCCAGAGTTTGCTTCACTCATCTTGAGAGCCGGCCCTGAGTTGCTGCCATCCATCCCAGGTACTGGTCTGGACCCCGCTTACGGACTTCTTCAAGTTCTTTTAAGACTTTCATCATTCCCCATATCCAGTGATATGCACATGGACTATTAATCCCCTCTGTGCATCCCAACCCTCCTGTCCCCAGCATTTGCACAACCATTATTGCTGCTATATCATTGCTTATATCCCTAAGCGCCTATATACCACTGTCTAGAACAACAGTTAGGGGAGCCTAATGCTCTTGTTGCTTCAAGTGATGTTGCTTTGGTTGGAATCAATGTTTGTAATAGTGAATGTGTTGTAATTGCTCTTGAAATTGATTCAGGAGTTGAAATAGAAAATGCGCCTGATCTTTTGGAGACTGAGTCCATTGCTAGTGATTATTACTTAGACAGTAAAAGTGTAAAGTCTGTTGATTCCAATCATAGTAATGTTATGGAGCAATGTGAGTCTCCATCGCCATATGCTCAGAGAAAGGCCTATGCAGGGAAACCAGCTCTCAAGTGTTTTGCCTGTAAAAAGTAGGGTCATATTGCCAAGTAGTGTTTGGTGACTAATAATATGCAAAGAAAATCACACTACCCTAAAGCTACACTAAGGTATTATGAAGTTTATTCTGCGAGATGGGGTAGCAATCCAAGGCATAGAGGCCAATGTAGTCAAACCCATGTCCCTTTTAAAACTCAAATGCTGAGATTACAAACTGAAAATAGTCAGTTAAGGCAGGAAAGACATCAATATGTAGAACAACTGAATAAACGAAAAATGTAGGTAGCCTCATTTTCATGGAGGCATAGCACTGGGGGAAACAAATCTTTTGTTAATAACCTTTTATGAATTGCATGGATGGTAAGGACTTTTTGGTAATGTTTATTTGCTATGAATAAGGTTTATATGCAAGTTTTAGAGATTTGGCCTCAATTTTTGGAAAATTATGGAGGACCTTGATGTATTTTTTTTTTTTTTTAGTATTTTTAAGGATAAGCCTCTGGATTGGATGTTATGTTTATTTTTTTTATATATTTTTTATTTTATTGTTATTTTTTTTTTTGGTTTTGTTCAGGTGGAAAAATTCCAAATTGTTAGGTTTAGTCCACCTGAAAGGGGGTCATTGGCTATGCCCTAAGTTAGCAGCTGAATACAGTTTATTTAAGACAGGAGTTCATGGAAAACCATAGCCGCTGGAGTTATTATAGTTTTTTATTTTCTTTCAGGTGGAAAAAATTCCAATTGTTTAGGTTTTGTCCATTTGAAATGGGCGTTAATTTAACAGTTGCATGAATTTTATGGTTTAAGATAAGAATTTTTGGAATACAGCACTCACATTCATTTTTTCTTTTTCCCTTTAACAGGGATCCATTTTAGAGTGGGTTTATCCCAAAGAATCATGGTAATAATAGTAGTTTGTTCAGAGTTGTAGACGCTAGGAAAACTAAGTTCCTGGGATACAAGGGAGGTTCTAAAAGCAAACTAATAGATATTGTGGATACGAATTTGATTCTGCTCTTGGTTTTCATTTCCAGAGTCCTGGTGGAGCAAGATATTGGAGAGGTCTCTGGAACATGAATGAAAGATGTTCATATGGTTGGCAGTTTGTCTGTACCATGCCGCATCGCAAATTTGTTCTGACAAACATTCAGGGGGGAAGAGATAAATGAAAAGATGCAGATTAATACGTGCAATATATGGTTTCTTTTCCCTATGGACAATTTAGTGCTAATGCTGCATTTGAAAGACTTTGCCATCAACAAGACTTGTGAAACATTTTGTTGGAATCTTTCCTATCATTTACGAATGAAAACATACTGTAAATACACGTGCAATGGGTTGGTGGTTAGGGAAGGAATGTAACCTATCTAATTCTTCAGAACAAGACATGTAAACTATGGGGTTTTTGGTGAGGAATTGGAAGAAGGGACGTATGTTTTTAATGTGTGACATGTATTGGCATAACTAAATTATTATGGTGCAGGTACCCAGGAGGCTAACACTTAAGTATCGTAAAGTGTCTGTTGGCCAGACTATGGAGTGCCAGATGACACATCAATAGGGTGAAAGTTTCCTTGTGGGGGCGTTGTCTCATTCTTATCAATCCTACAGATAGGTTCTTGGTTACTGGAGATGTGGGACACCTGAGCTGGAGATGGGGAGATACAGCGGGTTGATGTCTCACCTGAGCAGTTGGAACCCTGCACAGGTAATGCCAGTATCTACTGAAAAAAACAAACAAAAAAAAAAAAACACATGCTTCGTTATAGAAAGGGGAACCACTCCAAATAGATCCAAGCTCTCCTACAAGGGTACAATATGCCTTCACGGGGTGAAAATGTATCATGTGCTCTGTTGTGCGCACAGGCATTTGGAATTATCAACCAGCATCAAGCTGATTGTGCAGTCCCTGTATGAGGGTCAGTGGCCTTATAAGTTAGCATCACAGCTCAGTAAGCTTTTGCCTAAACACATTGCTTTCACTGGTGGCAGTCGAGTGATGGTCGAATGCCTGGGCAGGCTGTGCAAGTTTGGATTATGAACGTTATTATGCTTCCTAATTGATACCATATACAGAAGGGCAGACTTGATCTGTATGTTCGGTGGTGTCAATGGCCTTACTGACTGGGGATTCTACCTTGTTGCATTCAAGGCTACATTACCCATATGTGATCAGAGAGGATGGAAGCTGGAGGAAGGTTGATATTTCCCTCTGTCGGTGGCATGACCATGATGTCATTTGTATGCCAGGTGAGTATGCAGTGGTAATTGAGAAATGTTGGGTTGATGTTTCACTCTGTGTTTTGGATAGGGAGATCATTGCTGGGAAGGAAGCAACTGGGTATTTTGGGACATAGATCAAATTGTTTCTTTGTCCTAAAGGATACCAATGTAACGTTAGTCATGGAACTAGGGTGTTCCTTGAACCTAAGCTAGCGAGAGGTGCATGGTGTACCCTGGGCAATGTCTCTGGTCTGAGCACTGACAGGCTGACCCCACCCCTTCAACCTCTGCAGCAATGCTGGCAGCACTCATACGTCTATTTCCCAAAGACAACCTCTGGATACGACGCTGAGCACGTGTTCTCAACTTCTTTGGTCGACCATGGTAAAGCCTGTTCTGAGTGGAACCTGTCCTGTTAAACTGCTGTATTGTCTTGGCCACCGTGCTGCAGCTCAGTTTCAGGGTCTTGACAATCTTCTTATAGCCTAGGCCATCTTTATGGAGAGCAACAATTCTTTTTTTCAGATCATCAGAGAGTTCTTTACCATGAGGTGCCATGTTGAACTTCCAGTGACCAGTATGAGAGAGTAAGAGCAATAACACCAACTTTAGAACACCTGCTCCCCATTCACACGAGACCTTGTAACACTAACAAGTCACATGACACCGGGAAGGGAAAATGGTTAATTGGGCCCAATTTGGACATTTTGACTTAGGGGTGTACTCCCTTTTGGAGTGAATAAACCATCCTTGTACTTACAAGGATGCTGTGCAGGTCCGCAATGTCCTCCCTATCAACTAATGATGTCATTGGTTGTTAGGACACTGACAGCTAGAAGGTTGTAATGGTGCACAATGAAAACTTGTGGCTTTATGTAACTAATAGGCAGGCTTTATCCACCTGCTAGCTTGTAAACAATTTTTGGCAGTTTTGTAGGCATTTTGCCAAAGCACCCCTGATAACCCCTAAAGGCACCCCAGGCTACCTAGGCTGTCATAGTGTATGTGGACAGGAAGAGGCTGCAGGACATCAGGAGCTCTATGATACACAGTGACCTACATGACATTCAGTAAGAGTTTACATCAACTTTACCAGACTTGCCAATGCTTGCAATATGTAATTTCTCTCTATGAAGTTTGCCAGCAGCATTCCCTACAGATGAAGCATGTTGCCAATATGGCTGCTGTGACCTCTCCAGTTTATAGGGAGGAGGTTGCCTTATCCAAAACCTCCCTTATTGGCCCTTCTAAGCCAGGCAGTGTATTATGCTTGCAAAGAATTTAGTCTGACCAGTTAACACATTATTTAGCTTGGACTGTGAATTACAAACCTACTGAATCTACATCAGACTCATAGTAGCAGTGAACCCAGAACTCATAACTAGCAATGGAATGCATGAGCTGCAGTGAATCTTTTTAGACACACATTACTATAGCAGGAGATGTTAAAATAGTTTTACACTTCAGTGATAACTTTTTAAATAACACTTTTCCCAAACTGATAATTAAATAGCTTAATTTCTTTCACCCCTGGTGCAAAACGTAAACCACTGCTTTTTTTTAAGACAAGGGGTCCTGGTATGGAGCCCCCACCCATTTTATCCTATAATCGTTTTGCTATTAAAGAAAAAATATGTTTGCGCAATGTTTATAGTACAGCATACCAAGGTTTCTGTTATTAATCAGTAAAGTCTGGGCAGACATTGTATTGTTTTAAAGCCCTTCTTTGGGTACTCCCTTCCTCTAATCTAATCACCATGTTAGCTTGAAAAATAAAAACCCTTATCTAAAAGCCTCTTCTACTTACCTAAATCCCTGTTCATGTGATGTGTTGAGCCTCTTTTCTATCTCACAGCAGAGTGGTAGAATCCTTCTTCGGGAGTCTATGTTGTTGCTTAGGTGAGGTGGGCATTGTCCATTGGCTGGCTAGTGGCAAGGTACTCTCAGGCTCCAGAAGACTGCAGTGCTGGTATTTTGTCACCATGAGGAGACCATTTGGGGGGTCTAAATTGCACCTGTTGCTTTGCACTTCATAGGTAAAACACAGGTTCATTTTAAGTGTAGCCAATTTTTTTACTTTTGTAGTGATCACATATTTATATAATAAACCTCATACAGCTTGATTAACATCCTCAGGATATAATTAAAAAACATCATATGATCTAGTTAGAGTATTTGCTGCACCTCTAAAGGCATATTAAAGCAAATTTATAAAAAAACAAAAACAAAGACTTGATGTATACAGCTTAGCAGTCCTTAGATGTTGTGGCTGTATTCGTTTTAACTTTTCAGGCTGAAAACATTTTTAACAAGTACAGAACTTATCTGTTAAACTTGCCAGAAATTCAAGAAATGTATCCTTGTCACTTCCTGTAAGTCTAAAAGAAAACTCAAACTTTTATTTATTGTGTAAACTACTAGCCCCAATAGGCTCTCTAGGCTTAACAGCTCTATGACATCCTTGGATCTGTAATACTGACCAGGATAATTACCCCAGGGGTTGACATTCCTGTCAACTTGAACAAAAAGGTAATCTTCCGTAGAAATCTCTCTTCCTCTATAAATTTGAGCATAAATATTTAAATGTCTATAAACTCATGGAAACTATCATGTCTCTTGTAGATCCTGGTTATATCTCCCCTCTCCCCCTGGATTATGGGAAATATATAGGTGGTCCTATATATTATTACATCTGTTACCACGGATATTCATCTGAGGTAAAAAGTGAATGCTAATAGGTACTTTACTAAATCCGTGCTTACATCTCGGAATGATATACATATACTTATTTCCTTTTCCACATTAGGTTTTGGCCTGAGGTCAGGATTTACCAATCCTGGGACATACCTACTGATTTAACTTCTTGCTGTTAATATATATCCAGTACATATATGCTGATTGAAAAACAGGTACTTACCTTATATAATATAGCTAAAACCAACCTATCTGAAATAACCTCTCTAAACAACACTTTATGCTTTTAGATATTTCAAAATTCACTTATTGAGATCACTAGCTCTGTCATTTCCATCCTTGATCACGTCCTCTGTGTCCGCCCGGGAGACACTGGCTACACCCCCTAAGGTGTGTGTTTTCCAGATACTATACACACAAAATAGTATAAAAATCATTATCTTTGATTATGCCTGTACTAAACAATATCTCTTCTACCTTAAGATTTATCTGATGTAAAAATGTGGTCCTGAAGAAGCATGCTGCAAAACGCGTAGACCCAAAGATCAGATATGATTATATACATGTTATGTACTTAAAATGTTGTGAACACATTATGAATGCATCATAACCTACACAATTTTCCCAGCTACCTATAAGAACTATCTGGGTAAAAATTGTCCTAGGCTATGCGATTTTAGACAATTCATGTTGATTGTTATACGCCCTGCATTTCTCAATGAGGACAATATATGTGTCTTTTGCCCTCATTTTTTAGTTTTCTGCATCTAATTAATAAAATTACATATTTTTTAACATAAGAGTTATCTTGATTCATTCTATGATGTGCCTTAGAAAGTCCAGTCATTTGTCCTTGTGAGAATTCAGTGTGGTTTGGTTTCCCAACACATGAATCTTTACAAATTCGCTTTTTCTTTCTAATTTTGGATGATGGCACTAGTTGGGTAGTTCAATTTCTTTAATGTTACAATGTTACTAGCCCCAATAATCCACCATATAATGGAGAAGAACATGTGTGATGTGCAGCCTACCTAACAACTATGGCTGCCCCTAGACAGTAGAGAAAAAAGGTAGACATAAAAGGGCAGGAAGCGTATTATTCGCAGGGTTTTTTCTCCCAGAGAATATGTGCAGAAACGTAATCACGCCCACATTGCATGCCATCAACATACCCCCCTCCCCACCCCCACCCCCTGGGAGAGCAGAGCATATGAAATTGTGGGTGTGGCTAAATAGCAGTGGGAAGTTTTAATAGGGCATTGTTAAATTCCATAAGTGAGTTATGTACAGGGTCCAAGTTTCCAGAGTGTGCTACATACAGAATTCAGGGTTCAGGAGGGTGCAAGGCTTATGGTGCAGCGATCAGGAGTGCAATGTCTACGGAGTGCAGAGTTCAGCAGTGTACTTTTTACAGAGTTCAGGGTTCAGGACTGTGCAGAGTATAAAGTTCAGGAGTGATCTACATACAGAGTATAGAGTTCAGGAGCGCACTATGCACAGAGTGCAGAGTTCAGTAGTGCACTGCGTACAAAGTATAGGGTTCAGGAGTAATCTACATACAGAGTATAGAGGTCAGGAGTGTGCTACGTACAAAGTGAAGAGTTTAGTAGTGCACTGCGTACAAAGTGTAGGGTTCAGGAGTAATCTACATACAGAGTATAGAGTTCAGGAGTGTGCTAAGTACAGAGTGCAGAGTTCAGGAGTGCACTATGTACAAAGTGCAGGTGTGTGCTATGTACATAGTGCAGTGTTCAGGAGTGCATACACATTCTTTTTGCAGTTAAAAGCTCTTCTCCCACCTCCAAATACACTCTCCCCACCTACAGAGTATTGAAGAGAAGGGGCTGCTGCAGTAGAGCAGCTACATCTTACAGTAAGAATGCAGGCAGCTGGAGTGGGCTTTAGGAGAAGCTGTGTACATACCTGCCCCCCCCCCCCCCCGCCCCTCCTCTGCTGTCATGTGCAGTGAGTGTTCTGTGATTGCCACCAGGAAAGCACTGCTGTCACTTGCTAACACAGAAGCCAGGCTTCTGTGTTTTTAAGGGACAATAGTGATTAGCGATGCAAAGGGCCAGCACCAGATGTAGCAAAACATGGTTCCACCACGTTCGGGCTAAAAAAAAGCCCTGATTTGCAGGATTACCAGGTAAAAATAAAGAAATAAAGCCTGAAAAAGAAATTGAATGTAGCTACATCTAAGGACTCGTAAGCTGTGATATATTATATTTTTGTTTTGGGGTTTGGATACGCTTTAACCAGCATGGATAACCCAAGTATTTATTCAACTGAGCCACATTTTTAGACAATTTCCCTTTACATTCACTAGCACCAAACAATTGCTGTTTTCACATGAAAAAACTATTGATTTCATCAGCAATTCGCCATTAAATACATCAGCCTCTTAAACGTTAAATCCCAATCTAATTTTTCTCAAGACCAATTTTCATAAATGTTTTAGCTCCTAGCATACTCCTGCATAGGAGAAACAGGTCCCCAAGATTTATTCACCCCAATCTATGCTGCAGCACTTTTCCTAGCTTCCTCTTCTATCCAGCACATGCAGTCCATTTTAGACGGAATGACAGCTCCACCATTCTGGTAATTTCCTGTGAACCTGGGCTTGCAGTACATCAGGAATGGGTGGCACTCTCATGTAATTACATGTGTGCTGCTCAATCTAAGAAGAATGCCAGCCACCACTGGAGGAGGACCTCTTGGAATGTATTTGGACTGCCTGAAGACTGCAGGAAATGGTATGTATAGGAGATTTTTTAATTTCAAATTAAAAATACCTCAGATGCTTCAGAGGAAGTGCAAGGGAGTTACAGCTGGCATTCCGGTTAAATTTTTTAATATTTTATTTTTTTCATTTGTCAACAATCTAACTGCTACAGAAATGACTATCAAATATGGAGACAATCCATAAATAAAAATGGGGATTTGGTCCCACCATATGGCCATATCGTGCTCAAGCCCACCACTATGTCAAAGTACCCCATTGATAATGGGGTACTTTGACATAGTGGTGGGCTTGAGCACGATATGGCCATATGGTGGGACCAAATCCCCATTTTTATTTATGGATTGTCTCCATATTTGATAGTCATTTCTTTTGCATGTGTGCGCTATTCTTTTTTAATATACATGTCGCTTGGTTCATAGCTGCACCGGCTTTAGATATACATGTTCAGGGTTTGCTCCCCCAATTTTTTGCTTGTTTATTAATCTAACTGCTAGTTGGGGCGCAGCAACCTAAATCCACTTAACAAAATACGCCAAAGCCCCTTACTATCACTACATTGAATTGGTAATAATTATATCACAAATAGATTCAATTATTATAAAAAGGCCACATTATATATACTCGTAAATTTCTTAAAAATTGTTTTTTTTTTCATACAACACAATAAAATATAGAGTATATTGTTCCTACAACCAGGGTAATTATGTACATCACCTTTTTCATTTTTTATTTTTATATAGGTTTATCACCTTTTTTTAATATTGCATAAATTAATAAAGTCAGCAAAAGTTTTCAAAAAAACAAGCTAAAAGGAAGATCCTGCTAAGTGTACACTGATGTGTATATTGATGTTGATGGGAACAGTAGTATCAAATGGTGATTAAAAAGGGCTAGTTGAAAAAGTTGGAGTTTCAAAACGTGTGATCTCAGAGAGCTTCTACCCATCCCATGACTTGTGCCTATGTGTTCTATTGTGGGAAAAGGCATCTGAGGTAATCTCCAGGACTAGCTGGCAGCCAAGTTCTTAATAAAAATTGCACTTATTTATCCCCTATTGGCCCTTAGTTAAGTGCAACCAGCCCTAATTAACTTCTTCCCCTTCTCATTTAAGCTTTGAACATTTGGCAGATTTTCTCCTTATAAATGTCTTTTTAACTCATATGTAACTTTTTTTTTCATTTTACAGGTCTTGTACAGTTTTGTAGCAACACTTTAAAAAAAATACACAATTTTTTTTTAAATGCCTTTATTTCATTTTTTTGCCAAGCTCTGTATGAGAAACATATTTTTTGTGTTATTAATGGGACAAACTATAGAATAAAACCTACACATTTATCTAAACTATCACTAATCACTGGTAACTTTTCAAATTTTTATATCTTAATATATATACATTTCCTAAAAAATAATATATTCTATCAGGACAATATTGCCAATGTTCTTTATACCAAAAAAGTGAGAAAAAAAATGTATTACATTATTAGGTAAAATTATTGCCAAATCAGTAGGACAATAGCTACAATATCAGTATTGCTCTGGTCAATATTAGGTATAATGGGGCAACAGCTGAAGTGGTTTAACCAACCTGGCACTCTAGCCCAGTGTAGTTGATCATTCACCAGATGACCAGTTGTTAGTTGATCATTTTTTTTTTCTGTGATCGAAAAAAAATAAAATAATAATAATTTTAACCAGCACAGTTTTTGTTTGGTCTGTGAAGGTGGGGCTCAAGGCACCGGATATTTTGTTGTTTTAGGCTCCCCCATTGTTATTTTCGATATGACCTTTCACCATTAAAAAAAAAGTTGGTTGGAGTTGGTCTTCAGCTAACTGATAAATTACAACATGCATTTGTTGTTACGTTTAACTGTAATGAGAGCAAAAAGACACAACTGAGCTACATAGGAGCATTGAATATATTAGGCAATCAGGAGTCTGTGAAGCATGCTGTGACTTTTCTCCAGACGACAGTCATTTTTCTTAGAGGCAATGAGTATGCTCTTGGCCAGTAAAAGAGCTGCTCACATTCTTGTGAATATTGATGAATAATTAGGGTTAGCTTCATGGAGACAAAAAAGACAATAGAAAGGGGAGTATAAGGATGTATACAGCAACATTCAATTATATTCTGTGTTTGTCAAAACAAAATATTATATATAATAACACTTCAAATTCAAATAATTCAAGCTAAAAAATGAATTATATTCATTAGGGCCCCATTCACACATGTACTGATGTGATGTGTTAATATGTGCTATATCATGTGTTAATGTGCATTGTGTTAGGGCAGACCATTCATTTAAATAGGCTGGCAACCCACCACAATGAACCTAAAATTCACCTGCACTATTTTTTTGAATCCAGTACAATAGAATGTACTGTGCATTGTAGTGTCCTGCAATGCAGGTGCATTATAGGTTTTTTTTTTTTTAAACTTCAACTTTAAGCAAAAAAGTAATTAAGCAAAAAAGTCATACAAAGCAAACAAAACACTCGTGTAAGACATCATCATAAACACAGTTCAAAGATATAATACCAATGCAACCTATGTGACATCAGCAAGGAAAGTGAGTGTTAAGTGAGCACATCTAATTGCATATCAATGTTACAGGAAAAAAAAATCAAACAACAAGGAAAGTATGGGAAAAGAGAGTCAGACAAGGATAAAAAAAAATTAAAAAAGGGCAATACACAGAGACATCGTCAACTTGCAAAGATTACCCATAAGTAGTCATGTAAGAAAGCAGTCATCCTTGCTAGAAGAGTTCACATGCTGTATACGGCGCCAGGAATAGGACCTCCATGCTCACACGCCCCTCCAGTTAACCAGTGGGATGGCTATGGCCCCCCAGTAGCACAAGTGTCAGTCATAGCAACCCAGTCGCCCCAAATTTTATGAAACTTATCCGGGCAACCCCGCATTATAGGTTTAATGGTGAGTCAGTCATTCAAAATGAATGGCACTAAATTAAAAAGGTGTAGATGCATTGCCTTCAAGTGCGCTGAAATGTGGGCATTATTGCAATGCATAATTGTAATGCCAGGCTTTAAGCGGAGCAAAACATTCTCAATCAATAGTAAAGTAGCTGTCAAGGCTCAAGGTTTTTAAAGAGGAAGTAAAATCTTCTTCTTTAACCACATTAAGACCGCCCGCCGCAGATTTACTGCGGCAGGCAGCCCCTCCTGCTCGAACCAACATAGCCCTATATATATATAGCCCTATATATATATATATATATATATATATATATATATATATATAATGTTTGGAAGTTCTAAGCAATTGTCTCGCAAAAATACTTGTAAGCAACAAGTATCAGAAAAAGGCTTAGTCTTTAAGAGGTTAAACTGCCCTCCTTTACAGACGGAAATTCATTTCTTTGATTTAAAAGAACAAAATGATACATTGTAAAACATTGTGTTTATTGTTCTCTCCCAGCCTTAACAATGTTGAGTGAGCAGAGGGGGGGGGGGGGGGGGGGGATGGGGGTGAGTCGAGATTGTGATTTTTAACGATTAGTCATGCAGCTCTAGGAAAAGTGTGTATGCTGATGGTTCCAAAGGAAAGCACCTTTGCTTACCATTTTATGTAAGTGCTTTTTTTAGGCCTGGTTCACACCTATGCATTTTTTAGTGCTTTTTGAAGAAACACACTACAGTACATTTAACATGGTTTCCTAAGGGACACATTCACATCTAAGCTTTTTTCAGCCGCTGCGTTTTTTGGAAAGGGTCAGGGACTTTTTTTTTAAAAGCAAAATGGTGCATCTTTGGTTCAATAGACTTTAACCACTTTAATACAGGGCACTTCCCTCCCTTCCCGCCCAGGCCAATTTTCCCCTTTTAGCGCTGTTGCATTTTGAATGACAATTGCGCGGTCATGCAACACTGTACTTACACCAAATTTATATCATTTTCCCCCCACAAATAGAGCTTTCTTTTGGTGGTATTTGATCACCTGTGCGATTTTTACTTTTTGCTAAACAAATAAAAAAAAAAAAGACAGAAAAGTTTGAAAAAAAAAAAAAGTTTTTTTTGTTTATGTTATACAATTTTGTAAATAAATAAGTTTTTTCCTGCACTGATGAGCACTGATGAGACTGCACTGACAGGCACTGATGAGGAGGCAATGATGGGGTGGCACTGATGGGGTGGCACTGATAGGCAGCACTGATAGGCGACACTGATAGGCACTGATATGTGGCACTGATAGGTAGCACTGATATGCAGCATTGGTGGGCACTGATAGGCGACACTGCTGGACACTGATAGGCGGCATTGATGGGCACTGATAGGCGGCACTGACGGGCACTGATAGGTGGCACTGACAGGCACTAATGGGCACTGATAGGCAGCACTGGTGGGCACTGATGGGCACTGATCGGCACTGACGGGCGGCACTGGTGGGCAATAATGGGCACTGGTGGGCGACACTAAAGGATGGCAATGATGGGCACTTGTGGGCAGCACTGATAGGGAGGACACTAGTGGGCATCACTGATGGGGAGGGCAATGGGGGGCTCCCTGAGCCCTGATCGCCATCCCTGGTGGCCATAGTGGGCATCCCTGGGGTCATAGTGGGCATCCCTGGGGTCATAGTGGGCATCCCTGGTGGATTTAGTGGCATCCCCCCCCCCCCCGAGGGTCTGCACTGGTAATCAATGATCTGATTACCAGTGCCGACCCCCCCCCCCCTGTCAGGGGAGCCGCCGATCGGCGCTCCTTTACTCGTGCCTGTCAGGCACGAACTAAGGAAAGCCGATCAACGGCTGTTCCTGTTTTACTATGTGACCAGCCGTGATTGGACACGGCTGATCACATGGTAAAGAGCCTCCGTCAGAGGCTCTTTACCGAGATCGGAGATGCAGGGTGTCAGACTGACACCCCGCATCACCGGGGGGCGCCCAGAGCGGTGTTATCCTGCCGCCGTCATATGACGTCCGGTCAGGATAACTCAACCACATTCCCGCCGTCAATTTGTAATAGGGCGGGCGGGAAGTGGTTAAATGAGAAGCTGCAGAAAACCATGTGGTGTATTTTTGCCGTGATTTGCTTTTTCTTTTTTTTAATCCACCCAACAACAAATTGGAAGCATACAAAATGCAAAACAAAAAATGCATCAAAAAATGCATTAAAAAGGCATCAAAAATGTGTAAAAACGCAAAAAGCACTGCAAAAAGCACTGCAGAAATAGATCAAAAGCAAACCGTGTAGGTGTGAACCAAGCCTAATAAACACTTGTCTTTGTTTTTCTAATTGTGAGGATTACGCAATACAAAACTTCCCTAGGGGGAGCTGCAGAGATCCAAGCCAGGAGATCCTGTCCAGGAGGAAGAGCTTTACAATCACTTTCCATTGGGGCTAGCTTGCTGGAAGCAGACACACTTCCTGGCAGGCATTTCTTGACCTCCTGTCGCCTAAGGAGTCACCTAATGAGGGTTAACGTCCAGCCATTGTTTCATGATTGGTGATGTTTATCAGCAAGAGGTGGTGATCATTTGTGGTGAAGAGAAAAGAACACTATTATCTGTGGACCTCTTTTTTACGCATAATTTGTCCTCACTGGGATGTTATAAGAACTTTGTGAACATTGTATTTAATTTTCCAGAGAGCACTTGGAGTTTTCTCATTATTATACACATTTAATGAAAGTTTGTCACAGTATGCACATATATGTCTTGGATCACATGTAACTGTTATAGGCTGGAGGTTTATGTATGTTGGGGTGTTTATTGGTTCATTTACAGTTTTAATGAGTATTGGGAATATTGAGCACTGCACATATGTATTTATTCTTATTTGTTTTTATTGCGCGGGTAGGTGTGGAACATGTGGCGCGAACTAGCTCTAGTTTCTAGTTCATATTTGCGCCATGGTGATATAGCAAATATACTGTTTATTCAATGTGAAGTGTTCCTTGTGTTGATGGGTATAATCCGAAGTCCTCTGCCTTCACCCTCACCCACCGCTGTATTAAGGAAAAGCCGTACGTCAATGAAACACATTCTATGAATGGAGGAGGGAGGAGGTGGACCTTACATTCAACTGCTCACCCTCCATTCAAAGAAAGCTTTTCATAAATGGAAACTATAGTACTGTACAACATCTGTAGGGCATAGTCAGCACTCATGACATGTACCAGTGACAAGTCCAAAGGCTTCATAAACTCCTGCAGCACCAGAAGATGCAATGCTGCAGGGGTATGGGGGGCACAGAAGAGTGCAGATTTCAACGAAGAGAGCAGCCACCAGCACAAGGGGCATTTCACAATAAAAGACCACCTCTTGTCCTCATTTTTTTTTAATGAACTTAGGTTTTTGGCTAGGTTCGCACCTATGCGTGTGGCTGCGGGTGCAGGAATTGCATCTGTTCCCGCACGCGCAACCAAACCGCTTTTTTGAGATGAGCAGGACCACCATTCTGAATGGCACCTGCACATATCTAAGCAGGCGGGAACTGCTGGGAAATCGCATGGTGAAAAAGACCATGCAATTTCAATGCGGCTGCGTTTTTGGTGCAGAAATGCAGGAACAGCAGCCCGTTCGTTGAAAGAAAAAGAAGTCTGGATGGGTGCACTTCTGTAAAAATCCCCTTTAGTCCTGCTTATATCGAGGCGATTTGACATGTCAAATTGCATGCCAAATCAGAGCCTATTGCCAGTAACGGCACCTTCCAAATCGATGCAAAGCCGACTTTGCGGCGCTGCTGTGATTCCCAAAAGAAGTTCCAGCACTATTTTTGGTGACTTTGGGGCGACTTCAATAGACATCTGTCAAATCACCCCCGACCTCGCACTAAAATGCCGGTTTGAAATTGTGCGAGTTCAGCTGAACTCGCACAATTTCAAACCCGCCCTCAGTACGAGCGACCCGCCCTCAGTACGAACGAGGGCTTAAGGCCCGTACACACGATACGAAAATCGGAAGAAAAATTTCGTCCGACAAACGATCTGCTGATTTTCGGATTGTTAGTATAGTGCTTTCGACAGCCGGTTATGAATTTTTGGATGACAAAAACTGGATGTGCAGGCTATAAAATTTTTATCGTACGTCAACACAACGTCCGATTTTCGTTTAATTAGTACAGTTTTCATCCGAAAATAATCGTAAGAGCAAGACTAGGCATGCTCAGAAACGAAAGAACACATACAAAACAATTCAACACATGACATCACTTCTGAAGTTGAATTCTGTCATACGGGAAAGTAATCTCTTCACTTTCGATATGAGACTAGCAGGCAACAAATATCGGACGCAAGATCGTTCGATAATCTGATCGTGTGTACGAGGCTTTAGTTAGAAGATCGTCAAACAGGATAAGAACGTCAAGGATATAGCAGGAGCAGGGTCGCCCAGTGACATGTTTCGCGCTACACTAGCGCTTAGGCCTGGTACACACTGCAGGTGCAGGTTGCAGTTGATGCATATTCCAGGTGCATTTTTCTATACACATTTTTGATTCATTGAAGTCTATGGAACCAAAAACACAACCTGCTGGTCCCTGGTCCTTTCCATAAAATGCACAGATGCGAATGTGACCCATAAGAAACCACGTTGAATGGACTATAGTGTGTTTCTGCAAAACTAAAAAAGCACTAAAAAATGCATAGATGTGAACCAGGCCTTACTTATAGCAGTCTCAACCACTGCTGTCAAACACACTCATATAAAATACTCAGGGGGGTTGATTTACTAAAACTGGAGAGTGCAAAATCTGGTCCATTTCGGCATAGAAACCAATCCGCTTCCAGGTTTTATTGTCAAAGCTTAATTTGAAGTTAAAATCTGATTGGCTACCATGCACAGCTGCACTAGATTTTGCACTCTCTAGTTTTCGTAAATCCACCCCATTATCCCATCCACAGGTGAAACTGACAGGGCAATCAGGACAAAGGAGAAAGAAAAGAAGCCACCCACAAAAGTTGCACATGTATGTACTAGAAACAAAATAAAAATATACATATATCAACTTATAATACTTATAATAATCATCCAAAACCCTCAAAAGAGTAATAATATACAATCTTCCAATGCTAGATTAAAAACAAAAAAATACAATGCTTAGTATTATTTGTTTTTGTTACGTTTAATCCATGCCCAGCATTGCATTTTTTATTTTTACTCTTTTGAGGCTTGAGGGTGTTTAATATAAATTGATATATGTATATATTTCTTATTTTATTTCTAGCACACATGTGCAAATTTTGTGGGTGGCCTCTTTTCTTTCACCTTTTTCCTGTTTGCCCTGTCGGTTTCACCTGTAGATGGGATACTGAGCTGAGACTGCTATGAGTAGGGCTAGTGTAGTGCCAAACATGACAGCGGGTCACCCTGCTCCTCCGCTGATTTTCATGATGATTTTTGGCAATTAAAAAGGGTGATTTCCACACCTGGATTTCTGTTTTCTTTCAAGAATACTAGGTGTTTTCTTAAAGGCAGAGGGGACATGAAAGGTAGGGTGAGCTACACAAGTCCTACATAGTTGCAGCCTCTGCTATTAACCCCCATAGTGCCAGATGTTCAAAGATGTGGTCTTCCTTGGCATCACAGGATTATTACTGTAACCAGAAGCCATGAGAAAGTTAGAAATGCACCATCAAAGGTACATTATTGCACTGGTTCTGTATGCCTCTCCCCCCCCCCTCTTTTTTTTTATTTTATATATAAAATAAACTTCAGCTTGAACAATTCGATCTACATAACCTACCTAGGTGTTTCTGTGGGAAAAAAAATGAAAAGAGTATTGGATTGCCTTAACTAAGGAAGCATTGAAAGTCCTCAGTAATTTATACTATATCAACCACTGGAGGTCATACCTAGTAACAGTCCTACTCCATAAAATAGTGCAAAGTACATGGTGCTCCACTTACTACAACTCTAAGGCTGGCCATACACTATACAATTTTCTTGTTCAACTTTCCTTTAGATTTACCAAAACCATGTAATATAGGGTCAAACCTAAACACTTTCAATTTGTATGCAGTCAGGCAGGCCCTTGCACTACATAGTTTAAGGTAAATCCAATTGAATAAGAAAATTGTATAGTGTATGGCTAGCCTAAATGTAGGTTCACACTGAAGGCGGGTTTCAGCTGAACTCACACTATTTCAAACCAGAATTTCAGTCTGACTTTGGGGGAAATTTAACCACTTTAGCCCCGCTCACATGGAGGCTACTGCGGCAAAGTGCCGCGATCCCGTCCAGCGACGTAGACCTATGTCGCTGGACTCCGCCCCTTGTGGGCGGCGCTCGCGCGCCGCCGGAGGCTCGCTCCCGCTGTGTTCATTCACAGCGGGGTTCATTCACAGCGGGAGTCGGGCCAGGGGAGGAGCAGCGGCGATTGCCACTGCTCTGCCCCGATCGTCGGGGATCGAGTCTGGAGATCCGCCCGCTGTGTGTAAACACAGCAGGCGGATCTCCATAGTGACAGGGACTGACAGATCGGAGTGTTCAGCATAGCTGGACATCCGATCTGTCCTTCTGTCACACAGTCACCTCCCCCCCCCACACGTCAGTAAGCACCAGGCATACATTAACCTCCCTGGCGGTATGATTATGTCAGGAATTACATACCAAAAGCGGTACAATTGTTTTCATGGAAATTTGGCGTTATGTATTATAGGCCTACAATTCTTAGTAATTACTAACTTAAACCTGACCAAAACAAGAGTCTAGTGATAAATTTGAAACACAAACGCATGAATTATAATTGAATCAATAATATAATTTTATTATTTAATATATAATATATATAATAAAATTATATTATTGATTAGATTATAATTCATGCATTATATAATATATATATATGTGTGTGTGTGTGTGTGTGTGTATGTATATATATATATATATATATATATATATATATATATATATATATATACACACACATATATATATATATATGTGTAATATATAACGCATGAATTATAATTGAATCAATAATATAATTTTATATATATGTATATGTGTGTGTGTGCATATATATACATATATATATGTGTATGTATATATATATATATATATAATATAAAATGTGTTATGTGTTTTGTGCAACGTTTTTTTTTTTTTTTTCTTTTTAATTTCCCTCCCTAGTTCCGCTCCCATGCAGCATTGCTGCTGCAGGGAACGGAACTAGGAAGTGATCAGACCGACGGTGGACGGAGGAGCGGCGGGACTCTCTGCTGGCGATCTCAGCAATGAGAGATCATCGCTGGATCGTTAGGATAAGGTAAGAGAACACCGCTGCGCTCTCTGCCTATCCACCCCGAGCGTGACTCGGGGTTACCGCTCCTGATATGAAAAACCAACCCCGAGTCACGCTCGGGATTACCGCCTAGGAGGTTAACCCCTCCCTCTCCAATAAAATTAACCCCTTCCCTGCCAGTGTCATTTTTACAGTAACAGTGCATATATATAGCACTGATTACTGTAGAAATGTCACTGGTACCCCCAAAAGTGTCAAAAATGTCAGTTAAGGGTCCGATCTGTCCGCCGCAATGTCGCAGTCCCGCAAAAAAAAAAATCGCAGATCACCGCCATTACGCGTTAAAAAAAACCCACCAAAAATGACAGAAATCTTTCCCTTAGTTAGTAAACGCAATAACTTTTGCGCAAACCAATCAAAAATACGCTTCTTGCGATTTTTTTTACTAAACATAGGTAGCATAAAACAAATTGGCCAAAAATTTAAAAAAATTTTGATTTTTACATTTTTTTGGGGGGGAATTTCATATAAAAAAATGTGAAAAATATTGTTATTTTTTCAAAATAAACGCTCTTTTTTTGTTTATAGCGCAAAAAGTAAAAATTGCACAGGTGATCAAATACCACCAAAAGAAAGCTCTGTTTCTGGAAAAAAAAGGACGTAAATTTTGTTTGGGTACGGCATCGCACGACTGCGCAATTGTCAGTTAAAGTCGCACAGCGCCGAATCGCAAAAAGTGGCCTGGACGGAAGACAGCAAAATCCTCCGGTGGTAAAGTGGTTAAACAGACATCTGTGCGGGTTACTGCACAGGTATCTATTGAAATCTCCCCCGAAGTCGCCAAAAGTAGTGCAGAAACTGGCTTCCATTTACAGTAATATTCCATCTCTCAGTGATCCCAGGGAAAGCCACATCTATGAACATCTGGCACTATGGAGGTTAATAGCAGTGGCTGCAACTGCCAAAAAATCATCAAGGAAATAGCAGCGGAGGAGCAGGGTGACCCGCTGTCATGTTTGGCACTATACTAGCACCTACTCATAGCAGTCTCAGCTCAGTTTCCCATCTACAGGTGAAACTGACAGAGCAATCAGGAAAAAGGTGAAAGAAAAGAAGCCACCCACAAAATTTGCACATGTTTGTGCTAGAATTAAAATAAAAATATATACATATATCAACCTATAATAAACATCCTCAAGCCTCAAAAGAGTAAGGGTCCTTTCACACGGCCGCTCCGCTGCTTTCCGTGTGTCCGCAAATCATCCTATTTTTTTGCGGATGATTTGCGGACATCAATGTAAGTGAATGGCACTGCGGGTGTCAGCGGAATACCATCCGCTGACACCCGATTTTCCTCCTGTCAGTTCTGTTCCGTTTTTATGAACGGAACAGAACCCTATTTTTCCTTCCGTGTAAAAAACGGAAAGGAAGGAAAATCGGATGTCAGCGGTGTCATCCGCTGACATCCGCAGTGCCATATACTTACATTTTACATCCGTTTGCGGATGATATGCGGGCACACGGAGCGGATGACAGAAATGTCATCCGCTCCGTGGAAAAAAAAAAAAAAAAGTCCCGCAGCGGACCTTTCACACGGAGCGGCCGTGTGAAAGGAGCCTATTAATATAAAGTGCAATGCTGGATGTAACAAAAACAAAACATTGAAACATTGTATTATTTGTTTTTAATCTAACATTGGAAGATTGTATATTATTACTCTTTTGAGGGTTTTGGATGATTATTATAAGTATTATAAGTTGATATATGTATATTTTATTTTGTTTCTAGTACATACATGTGCAACTTTTGTGGGTGGTTTCTTTTCTTTCTCCTTTGTCCTGATTGCCCTGTCAGTTTCACCTGTGGATGGGATAATGGGGTGGATTTACTAAAACTAGAGAGTGCAAAATCTAGTGCAGCTGTGCATGGTACCCAATCAGATTCTAACTTCAAATTAAGCTTTGTCAATAAAACCTGGAAGCTGATTGGTTGCAATGCAGAAATGGACCAGATTTTGCACTCTCCAGTTTTAGTAAATCAACCCCACTGAGTATTTTATATAAGTGTGTTTGCCATCAGTGGTTGAGACTGCTATGAGTAAGGCCTGGTTCACACCTATACATTTTTTAGTGCGTTTTTAGTTTTGCTGAAACACACTACAGTCCATTCAGCATAGTTTCCTATGGTTCACGTTCACATCTATGCATTTTATGGAAAGGGCCAGGGACCAGCAGGTTGTGTCATTGGTTCCATAGACTTCAATGGATCAAAAACGTTTATTGATAAAAGCAAAATGCACCAACTGCAACCAATTCAGATGGTGCTATTGCCAGCAATAGGCTCCGATTTGGTATGCAATGACATGTCAAATCGGCTCAATGTAAATGTGGGCTTAATATAACCACACACTTGAACATAGTGTGGGGGGTTGGGTATTTACTAAAACTAGAACACAGAGTCTGGTGCATAGTAACCAATCAATTTCTAACTTCAGCTTGTTCAATTAGGCCCCTTTCACACGGGCGCACCGCTCGACAGAGTCCGTTCTGCTCAGCGGGGCATTGATCCGCCGATCCCCGCTGAGCAGGCGGATAACAGCTTAGTCTCTGCTCTGTGTGCAGAAACGGAGCTGTCAGATCCCCACTGTCCTCTATGGGGAGATCGGATAAGAACGGACTGCCTGTCCGTTCTCATTCGATCCCATCCAATCATATCCTCCAGACGGATGGAAAATAGGGTTTCCATCCATCCGGATTTCATGGATAGTATCGGATCGGATAGCAGCAGGTGTCAGTGGAGATGTCTCTGCTGACACCCGCTGCCCCATAGGGATGCATGGAGCATCCGATCAGAAGAACTGACAGGCGGATCGGATCTTCCGTGTGAAAGGGGCTTAAAGTGGAAATTTAGTCAGAAAATGATGTCCTGCTAGATCACTACAGGCTGGCCCCATTTGTAGGTATAGATATGTAAAACATTAAAAATAAGCGCTTATACTGTTTAAAATCCAGTAATACACTTTCTCACCCTGCTCTGCACAGTTGCTCTCCAATTTTAGGAATTATTAGGCACTGCTGAATTTGTAGAGGCTAATATGCTGACAGCCTTAAAGAGGAGTTCCAGTCACCTGTGGTAAAAATAAAGGCCGCAGCAGCTACAAAAAGTGTAGCTGCTGACTTTTAAAAAACAGCCACTCACCTGTCTCAGGATCCAGCGGTGAGCTCACCCCAGTCAGTCTCACCAGCTGTCTTCGTTCTCCGGCGCCGGCATCTTCACTATGGATACCCGACTGTGACAGCTTGCGGCTTCACAGCCAGATGTCCACTGCGCATGCGCGAGTCGCCTTGGGCATCGTGACTGGTGAATGCAGTCTTCTGGGACCTGTAAATGTTCTAGAAGACTGCAGGGGGGAGGGAGGGACGGGAACTTCCATTGCCGAGCGCCGCGGAAGTGGGAAGCAAGTACCTGTCAAAATCGGGTACCCGCTCCTAAAAAGTGGCTATTGTTTAAGAGGAGCGGGGAACAAGTCCTTAAAGCAGAACTTCCCTTTTTAGGTGGAGCTCGGCTTTAAAGCAGAATTAAACCTTCCAATCCTTTACAGCCAAGGAAGCTGCTTCTGCTTCTGCAACTACAATGGAGCTGCACATGTGATCAGTTATGACATCAGCCATTTGGTGGTTTGACAGTTTGGCTAAGGACACAAGTAAATGTTAGCAACCCTGGCACTCCAGAAATGTAACTGCTTTTTAAAACCTTTAAATTGATGGGTTTAGTTCCGCTTTATGATTTAGTGCTGTTCAGGGGCTCTTGGCTTCAGCAAAATGGCACCCTCCCACAATAAGAAACTGGAGCAATGCTAGAGGCAATTTGTAGCACACACTAATGTTGGTAGCATAAATATTATTGTGGAATGTATGTTCCTTGCTAAAGAGCATTATTTTTTATCAAGTTACGAGTAAAGTTCCGCTTTAAGCTTTGACAATAAAAGCTAGACGTTGATTGGCTAATATGCACAGCTGTGCAGCTGTTAAGACTTTCCCTCTCTGTACAATCTCCTTAGATTTACCAAAAATATGGGAAGTTAAGGCTCAAACTAAACCTAAACACCCCTCACATTTTTATAAATATTTTATTATATCTTTTCAAGTGACAACACTGAAGAAATGACACTTTGCTACAATGTAAATTAGTGAGTGTACAGCTTGTATAACCGTGGAAATTTGCTGTCCTCTCAGAATAACTCAACACACAGCCATTATTGTCTAAACCGCTGGCAACAAAAGTGAGTACACCCCTAAGTGAAAATGTCCAAATTGGGCCCAAAGTGTCAATATTTTGTGTGGCCACCATTATTTTCCAGCAGTGCCCTAACTCTCTTGGACATGGAGTTCACCAGAGTTTAACATGTTACCACTGGATTCCTCTTCCACTCCTCCATGATGACATCACCGAGCTGGTGGATGTTAGAGACCTTGCGCTCCTCCACCTTCCATTTGAGGATGCCCCACAGATGCTCAATATGGTTTAGGTCTGGAGACATGCTTGGCCAGTCCATCACCTTTACCCTCAGCTTTTTTATCAAAGCAGGGGTCATCTTAGACATGCATTTGGGGTCGTCGTCATGTTGGAATACTGCCTTGCGGCCCAGTCTCTGAAGGGAGGGGGTCATGCTCTGCTTCAGTATGTCACAGTACATGTTGGCATTCATGGTTCCCTCAATAAACTGTAGCTCCCTAGTGATGGCAGCACTCATGCAGCCCCAGACCATGACACTCCCACCGCCATGATTGACTGTAGGTAAGACACACTTGTCTTTGTACTCCACACCTGGTTGCCGCTACACATGCTTGACACCATCTGAATCAAATAAGTTTATCTTGGTCTCATCAGACCACAGGACATGGTTCCAGTAATCCATGTCCTAAGTCTGCTAGTCTTCAGCAAATGGTTTGCGGGCTTTCTTGTGCATCATCTTTAGAAGAGGCTTCCTTCTGGGATGACAGCCATGCAGACCAATTTGATGCAGTGTGCAGCGTATGGTCTGAGCACTGACCTGCTGACTCCCCACCCCTTCAACCTCTGCAGCAATGCTGGCAGCACTCATACGTCTATTTCCCAAAGACAACCTCTGGATATGACGCTCAGCACGTGCAATCAACTTCTTTGGTCAACCATGGCGAGGCCTGTTCTGAGTGGAACCTGTCCTGTTAAACCGCTGTATGCCTTGGCAACCATGCTGCAGCTCAGTTTCAGGGTCCTGGCAATCTTCCTATAGGCTAGGCCATCTTTATGTAGAGCAACAATTTTTTTTCAGATCCTCAGAGAGTCCTTTGCCATGAGGTGCCATGTTGAACTTCTAGTGACCAGTATGAGAGAGTGAGAGCGATAACACCAAATTTAACACACCTGCTCCCCATTCACACCTGAGACCTTGTAACACTAAAGCCCCGTACACACGTACCGATGGTCGGCTTACAAATGTTCCTCTTTTCTCCCCGGGATGTCGGTGTCTGCTGAAAAGTGCAAAGACAGCACAAGGACAGCACAAGAATTTTGTCCGCCGACTGCAGAAGTGATGTCATGTAATGGTTAACTTTCCCTGTGTTTTCTATTTTCTGAGCATGCCCAGTCTTGCAAATCTGCGGTCTGTCGGCCGAATTGTGTACTGACAGGCGAACAATCGTCCGTTCTGGTGTCGGCATACAAATATTTTCATGTTTGCACGAAAGACTTTTGTCCGCGGATTGTGCGCAGACATCTGTCGGAGGCACCATACTAACACGCGTACAATCGGCAGATCCTTCGTCCACCGACGTTTGTATGCCGACGATCGGTACGTGTGTACGGGCCTTAATGAGTAACAGGGAGGGAAAATGGCTAATTGGGCCCAATTTGGCCATTTTGATTTAGAGGTGTACTCGCTTTTGTTGCCAGCGGTTTAGACAATAATGGCTGTGTGTTGAGTTATCGAGGGGACAGCATATTTACACTGTTATACAAGCTGTACACTCACTACTTTACATTGTAGCAAAGTATAATTTCTTCAGTGTTGTCACATGAAAATATATAATAAAATATTTACAAAAATGTGAGGGGTGTACTCACTTTTATGTCTCCCTTTTTTTTGCTAGCACTTAAAATACATCTTAAAGCGGTTGTAAACCCTAAAAAATAAAAAGAAAACAAGACAAAGGCATAATGAGCTAGTATGCATCGCATACAAGCCCATTATGTGTAACTTACCTTAGAACGAAGCCCCGACACAGACCCCCGGACATCGCTGCGGGCACTGCCATGATCCCTCGCCGTCTCTTCCAGGTTCAGCGGCTCCGGCGCGGTGATTGGCCGGAAGAGACTGCTCCGGCGCGATGATTGGCCGGAGCTGCGATGACGTCACTCCCGCGCGTACGCGATTTTCCGGCAAACTAATTGAAGATCCCCCCGAACCTTCAGAGTGCATGCGCCGCTCGCGCGAGCGGCTGCATGCACTGTAAATATCTCCTAAACCATGCCGGTTTAGGAGATATTATTTGTACCTACAGGTAAGCCTTATTATAGGCTTACCTGTAGGTAAAAGTGTCAAAAAGCGGGATACTACCGCTTTAAGTGGGAGTAGTGTCACCTCTTTTCTCTCCCCCCTATTTGGGGTGCTGTTTGGCGGCCCCCCCCCCCCAGTGAAGTTTTCTGGCTCGTCCAGCCTCCAGTGTTCTGGTCCGGTTGGTGTTTGGCCACATGAAGTGAGACTCTGTTGGATTCTCCTGGGATACAATCTATTTTTGTAAATCCATGATGAGTATGTGCATTGAATGGACAAAATTGATGATGAATATTTTTTGTAAATATATATTATGTATGTCTATTTTCTTTCCTTTTTTAGTAACCCACTTTTACTACACCCCTCCAAATCCTTGAAGAAGCCGACAAAGGTGAAACACGTTGGGATAAGTTACCCCTCCTTGTGTGATATGATTACATATATGTAGCTGTTTTATATTACCATCTAAGTATAATTGTGTACATACATATGTAGGGGTCTCTATCTTCGGGTTTTTGATGATGTGTTATCATTAGGTGTCTAATGTTTTTAAGGGGGACACAAAAATTCCCCAGCTCTATAGCTTTGAAAATGTTTAATCAATGCATGTGTACTGATAATTATACTGAGAGGAGGTTCAACACCATTAAAGTCCCACTAGTTTTTCATTTTGTACAATTGTTCCTTTTTGGGATGTGGAGTTGACGTGGTCAGCCAGGACCAGATATGCTTTTTCTAAGCTAAACAATTTATTTCATTTGTACCCAGTCGGGCAGGCCTGTGTGCTACATAGGTGTAGATTTACATGACATTATGCAATCAGATTATAAAATGTACGGTCCACTTCACACGTTCCTTTTGACTTGCAGGCAATTAGTAAAAGGAATGCTGCTTGGATGCTATAGCTGTAGAATTCTCATCACAAAGGCCCTTAAAAACATCTCTACCCAAAGTCAAAAACAAGATTGTTAACTACAACAAAAGATCCCACTTTGTATTCAGGGACAGTGCTAACAAACATAAAAGAACTCTGAAAACATTCTATGTCCCCATTTCCAGAGCCAAGTAACAGAGGTAATGCCTTGGATGCCAAAATACCAAGAAGACTTTGCAGAGCTTGAGAATGAATGAGCGACCACCATGCCATATGAATGCCATTCTGTCTTCATTCTCACCTTTGTTCTAAGATCTGTATTTTATAATCATAGCAATAGATATGTAACTATTTACTGTATTGTACAGTAGGTCCTGACCTATTTTCAATGCACCCCCCCCCCCTCGGTTTATTGGATTATTTAGGGGACATTGTACATAGGCATTTGTACTTTGCTTCTAGCATGGGCTTGTGAAGCATTTCTGAACAATCTGGTGTTCAGTAGTGGATCTTATGTGGTGGTATACATCCTCTGCAAATTGCTCAAGTGGTGATCTTAGGTGATATTGAAACAATGCTTCCAGGTATAGGAAGTTTGTCTTGTGTAGGATCATTTGCTTATTTTCCTTTAGGCCTCGTTCACACCATGGTGCAGAGACATCAGTTTTTCTGCACACATTCTGCAAGGGCTCAAAGAAAACAATGGTTCTCTAATGCCTTGTTTCCACTGAGCAGAAAGGTTCGGGTCGTTACAGTTTGGAAGGGTTAGAATGGTCTGGCCTATTCAGGTGAGCGTTTCCACTGCAAGTCGGACCGCCAGGGGCCATGCGGGGTTTACACCAAATGTGGTGTTTGTTTTGCGCTTTTGTTTGACATGAGCATTGAAGTTTTCCTGTCTGCCAATCAGTGGAATGTATCGTGTGACACCAGTAGCTTCGCCCTAACCATACCGTACCATTTCCTATGGCCCTACATCTGAAGCAGGACCAGGAATGGTGCAGTTTGGTTCGGTTGTATGGGCCACTTTCATAATGGAAACACTCAAAATAGCATACCGTACCGAACCAACCCGAACCGATCCGCTCAGTGAAAACGAGGCATATGTGCCCTGTTTACACCACAACGTGCATCATTTTTTTTGCGCAGGAGTCTGCAACGTGTATGCAGTTTTCTGCACGGGAAAAAAAGCTGACATGAAATTAACATTGGTGTGAACAGGGCACATAACTGATGCAAATGAAAACTGATGTCAACATGCATAAAGAATCACTGAAACACGCATGAAAACGGATGTAAACTGATGTGAAACTGATATAAATTCATGTCTCTGCAAGTGAAATTTGTGTGTTTTTTCCCATCAGTTTAATATGAACGAACCCTTAAGCCCCTTTTACATAGTTGGTTTGATCAAGTTCTCAGGTGGGCCTGATAGGATGCTCCATGTAAGTCCCCTTTCATCTCTTCGCTGATCCCCACTAAGCAGGTCCATGTCCACTCAGCTATGCAGAGCAGACACGGACACAACTCGCTCTCTTCTATAGGGCGGTTGAATGGAAATGTACTACATGTTAGTTTCCATCCTATTGTCATCCGATCTGCCAGACGGATGGTGAACGTATCCCCATCTGTCCGTTTTTTAGCAGACCGGATACCAGCCGGTGTAAGCAGACACGTCCGCTGACATTCGCTCCCCCACAGAGAGGTATGGATGGTCCGATCAGGTCCACCTGAAAAACAGAAAGGCAAACCCGATTGGTACGCTGATGTTAAAGGGGGCCTAAAGCCCCGTACCGATTGTCGGCCGAACGATCGGCTGTCTTTTGTCCGGTGCTGTTTTGTTGGTTGAAAAGTGCTCAAGACTGCACACAAATTTTGTCGGCCAACAACAACTAACTGCAGAAGTTATGTCATGTTCTGGTCAACTTTCCGTGTGTTTTTTCTTCATTAAGCATGCCCAGTCTTGATCATCACATTTTTGTCAGCCGAAATCTCTACTGACTGACGAACAATCGGCCGTTCTTTGTTGGCCAACAAAAATTTTAAAGCCTGCACACCATATTCTGTTCGGCTGAAAAGTCGCAGTCGGTTGTCGGAAGCATCATACTAGCAAGCCGACAATCGGCCGATCGGACGTTGGCCGAATATTTACGGCCGACAATCGGTACGTGTGTACGGGGCTTTAGTCTAAATGCTGTAGGATGTAAACATCAAACTACCTTTGAGTCCATCTAGGTCTGGAAAATAATTGGAAAAGGTCTGTGTCCATTTCCGTTATTCCTGACCTAAGCATGAAGGATCAGAGGTAGTCTAATGTAAGCGAATGCATGTCTGTTTACATCTGGCCGCTCAAAGATCTAAGTTGGGTCCAGAAAGCATTTGTACATTACCTTCAATTGACTTGAAGTATATCCAGGTCTTGGGAAAAAAAAAAATGTCTTTTCTATTTTTTTGGGCCTAAACATGATGGATCATTCAATTCAGCATGTGCCTGTTTACATCTGATTACCATGCAGGTCTAGAAAAAAAAAAAAACATGGAAAAGGTCTGTGTTGTTTTCTGTTATTCAGACCTAAACGTGACGGATCTAGGTAGTCTGATGTAAACAGATCTGACCACACATAGATCTAATATTGGTCTGAAAACCCCTGCAGCTAAATAAACCCATGGATGTGACACTGGTTCCAGTCTGCTCTGATTCAGCTGGGGGTCTGTCCACGGACTACCTCCTGATGGACCAGGGATGGTCCATGTTAAAGGGGCCTTAGTAAGAATGATACAAAGGCTGCTATTGCTGACCACCTTTTTACCCCTTTACGCCTAGCCTGAAGTCCCTTTAGGTCTTTTTGCTTTGGGGTGGGAAGGGCCGTCTGATCACTGTGATTGGCTGTTACAGTGATCACATGATTGGTAGCCTCCCTTTGACAGCTCGGTCACTGTGCTGGCTACCCATGGACCCATATGTGGGCATTAAAGCCTACCCTCCTTGCCACCATACATATGTGTTACAAAGCAAGAAATAAAATGTTACCACTTGTAAAGCTAATAATGGCTTACTAGGAAGAACACTGATAAGCCAGACTTTTATAGCACCCCCCATGAAGTCTGGGGCAGATGCCCTAATTTTACCCTGTCATTGATTGGGACCCACAAAAGCCTTTTGCACCAACATCCTCCATGTCATGTAAACTTTACCAATCAATGCACAAAGGACAGAAACAGAGCTGCAGTAAACAATAGATGCTCCATGCCCCCATTACCATATGCAGCCCTCCAGGAGAGCAGAATGCGCTATTAATGACCCCCTGATAGGGGGCGCCATTCCTGCTGCGCTATCCATGGTGCTGAAGGCTAAATAAGCTGAAATAACTGGCCACTTACCGGTCAGGCTCCTCAGCACTGTCCCGTGAGCCCAGAGGCTCAGGACTTGTTGTACAGACAGGTTGATCATGGACAAGTCCTCCTTCTCCGCTTTCATTTTCGGTCCCTAGTTGATCGTCAGCCGACAGGGTGCTGGAGGAGGTCCCGGGGCTCCCAGACAGCTGCTGCTCCTCTTCCTCCAGCAGCAGCAAAAGGAGCTCAAGAAGCAGGAGGCCAAGTAAGGATGGCCGGGGGATGAGAGGGGGGCGCAGCTGGACCGGGGACGACAAGCAGCCTCGCAGGGGAGACATTGAGGAAGAGGAACCCCAGCCTGGTGGACTTCTTACAGGCAGCCAGAGAGGTGCTACCGCCCTGAGTACACAGCACACACCAACCTTCTACACACTGTGTGTGTGCCGAGCAACCAACCTGCATCCTCCACCATCATCAGATGTCCCCTCCTTCCTCCCATCATCATCCGAGTCACCATCATCATCCTGGAGGAGGAGACTGGAGCGTCTACATGGAGCATCCCTCCTGTCCCTTCTATACCATCCCTCCTGTCCCTTCTATATCATCCCTCCTGTCCCTTCTATACCATCCCTCCTGTCCCTTCTATACTATTCCTCCTGTCCCTTCTATACCATCCCTCCTGTCCCTTCTATATCATCCCTCCTGTCCCTTCTATACTATCCCTTCTGTCCCTTCTATACTATCCCTTCTGTCCCTTCTATACTATCCCTTCTGTCCCTTCTATACCATCCCTCCTGTCCCTTCTATATCATCCCTCCTGTCCCTTCTATACTATCCCTTCTGTCCCTTCTATACTATCCCTTCTGTCCCTTCTATACTATCCCTTCTGTCCCTTCTATATCATTCCTCCTGTCCCTTCTATACCATCCCTCCTGTACCTTCTATACCATCCCTCCTGTACCTTCTATACCATCCCTTCTATACCATCCCTTCTGTCCCTTCTATACCACCCCTCCTGTCCCTTCTATACTATCCCTTCTGTCCCTTCTATATCATTCCTCCTGTCCCTTCTATACCATCCCTCCTGTCCCTTCTATACTATCCCTTCTGTCCCTTCTATACCATCCCTCCTGTACCTTCTATACCATCCCTCCTGTCCCTTCTATACCATCCCTCCTGTCCCTTCTATACCATCCCTCCTGTCCCTTCTATACCATCCCTCCTGTCCCTTCTATACCATCCCTCCTGTCCCCTCTATACCATCCCTCCTGTCCCTTCTATACCATCCCTCCTGTCCCTTCTATACCATTCCTTCTATACCATCCCTCCTGTCCCTTCTATACCATCCCTTCTGTCCCTTCTATACCATCCCTCCTGTCCCTTCTATACCATCCCTCCTGTCCCTTCTATACCATCCCTCCTGTCCCTTCTATACCATCCCTTCTGTCCCTTCTATACCATCCCTCCTGTACCTTCTATACCATCCCTCCTGTCCCTTCTATACCATCCCTTCTGTCCCTTCTATACCATCCCTCCTGTCCCTTCTATACCATCCCTCCTGTCCCTTCTATACCATCCCTCCTGTCCCCTCTATACCATCCCTCCTGTCCCTTCTATACCATCCCTCCTGTCCCTTCTATACCATTCCTTCTATACCATCCCTCCTGTCCCTTCTATACCATCCCTTCTGTCCCTTCTATACCATCCCTCCTGTCCCTTCTATACCATCCCTTCTATACCATCCCTTCTGTCCCTTCTATACAATCCCTCCTGTCCCCTCTATACCATCCCTCCTGTCCCTTCTATACCATCCCTTCTGCCCCTTCTATACCATCCCTTCTGCCCCTTCTATACCATCCCTTCTGCCCCTTCTATACCATCCCTCCTGTCCCCTCTATACCATCCCTCCTGTCCCCTCTATACCATCCCTCCTGTCCCCTCTATACCATCCCTCCTGTCCCTTCTATACCATCCCTTCTGCCCCTTCTATACCATCCCTTCAGCCCCTTCTATACCATCCCTCCTGTCCCCTCTATACCATCCCTCCTGTCCCCTCTATACCATCCTTCCTGTCCCTTCTATACCATCCCTCCTGTCCCCTCTATACCATCCCTCCTGTCCCTTCTATACCATCCCTCCTGTCCCTTCTATACCATTCCTTCTATACCATCCCTCCTGTCCCTTCTATACCATCCCTTCTGTCCCTTCTATACTATCCCTTCTGTCCCTTCTATATCATTCCTCCTGTCCCTTCTATACCATCCCTCCTGTCCCTTCTATACTATCCCTTCTGTCCCTTCTATACCATCCCTCCTGTACCTTCTATACCATCCCTCCTGTCCCTTCTATACCATCCCTCCTGTCCCTTCTATACCATCCCTCCTGTCCCTTCTATACCATCCCTCCTGTCCCCTCTATACCATCCCTCCTGTCCCTTCTATACCATCCCTCCTGTCCCTTCTATACCATTCCTTCTATACCATCCCTCCTGTCCCTTCTATACCACCCCTTCTGTCCCTTCTATACCATCCCTTCTGTCCCTTCTATACCATCCCTCCTGTCCCTTCTATACCATCCCTCCTGTCCCTTCTATACCATCCCTTCTGTCCCTTCTATACCATCCCTCCTGTACCTTCTATACCATCCCTCCTGTCCCTTCTATACCATCCCTTCTGTCCCTTCTATACCATCCCTCCTGTCCCTTCTATACCATCCCTCCTGTCCCTTCTATACCATCCCTCCTGTCCCCTCTATACCATCCCTCCTGTCCCTTCTATACCATCCCTCCTGTCCCTTCTATACCATTCCTTCTATACCATCCCTCCTGTCCCTTCTATACCATCCCTTCTGTCCCTTCTATACCATCCCTCCTGTCCCTTCTATACCATCCCTTCTATACCATCCCTTCTGTCCCTTCTATACAATCCCTCCTGTCCCCTCTATACCATCCCTCCTGTCCCTTCTATACCATCCCTTCTGCCCCTTCTATACCATCCCTTCTGCCCCTTCTATACCATCCCTTCTGCCCCTTCTATACCATCCCTCCTGTCCCCTCTATACCATCCCTCCTGTCCCCTCTATACCATCCCTCCTGTCCCCTCTATACCATCCCTCCTGTCCCTTCTATACCATCCCTTCTGCCCCTTCTATACCATCCCTTCAGCCCCTTCTATACCATCCCTCCTGTCCCCTCTATACCATCCCTCCTGTCCCCTCTATACCATCCTTCCTGTCCCTTCTATACCATCCCTCCTGTCCCCTCTATACCATCCCTCCTGTCCCTTCTATACCATCCCTTCTGTCCCTTCTATACCATCCCTCCTGTCCCTTCTATACCATCCCTTCTATACCATCCCTTCTGTCCCCTCTATACCATCCCTTCTGTCCCTTCTATACCATCCCTTCTGCCCCTTCTATACCATCCCTTCTGCCCCTTCTATACCATCCCTCCTGTCCCCTCTATACCATCCCTCCTGTCCCTTCTATACCATCCCTCCTGTCCCCTCTATACCATCCCTCCTGTCCCTTCTATACCATTCCTTCTATACCATCCCTCCTGTCCCTTCTATACCATCCCTCCTGTCCCTTCTATACCATCCCTCCTGTCCCTTCTATACCATCCCTCCTGTCCCCTCTATACCATCCCTCCTGTCCCCTCTATACCATCCCTCCTGTCCCTTCTATACCATCCCTTCTGTCCCTTCTATACCATACCTCCTGTCCCCTCTATACCATCCCTCCTGTCCCTTCTATACCATCCCTCCTGTCCCTTCTATACCATCCCTTCTGTCCCTTCTATACCATCCCTCCTGTCCCCTCTATACCATCCCTTCTGTCCCTTCTATACCATCCCTCCTGTCCCTTCTATACCATTCCTTCTATACCATCCCTCCTATACCATCCCTTCTGTCCCTTCTATACCATCCCTCCTGTCCCTTCTATACCATCCCTCCTGTCCTTCTATACCATCCCTCCTGTCCCTTCTATACCATCCCTCCTGTCCCTTCTATACCATCCCTTCTGTCCCCTCTATACCATCCCTCCTGTCCCCTCTATACCATCCCCTCTGTCCCTTCTATACCATCCCTCCTGTCCCTTCTATACCATTCCTTCTATACCATCCCTCCTATACCATCCCTTCTGTCCCTTCTATACCATCCCTTCTGTCCCTTCTATACCATCCCTCCTGTCCCTTCTATACCATCCCTCCTGTCCCTTCTATACCATCCCTTCTATACCATCCCTTCTGTCACTTCTATACCATCCCTTCTATACCATCCCTTCTGTCCCTTCTATACCATCCCTCCTGTCCCTTCTATACCATCCCTCCTGTCCCTTCTATACCATCCCTTCTATACCATCCCTCCTGTCCCCTCTATACCATCCCTCCTGTCCCCTCTATACCATTCCTACTGTCCCTTCTATACCACCCCTCCTGTCCCTTCTATACCATCCCTCCTGTCCCTTCTATACCGTCCCTCCTGTCCCTTCTATACCGTCCCTCCTGTCCCTTCTATACCATACCTTCTATACCATCCCTCCTTTCCCTTCTATACCATCCCTCCTGTCCCTTCTATACCATCCCTCCTTTCCCTTCTATACCATCCCTCCTGTCCCTTCTATACCATCCCTCCTGTCCCTTCTATACCATCCCTTCTGTCCCCTCTATACCATCCCTACTGTCCCCTCTATACCATCCCTCCTGTCCCTTCTACACCATCCCTTCTGTCCCTTCTATACCATCCCTTCTATACCATCCTTCCTGTCCCTTCTATACCATCCCTCCTGTCCCTTCTATATTATCCCTTCTGTCCCTTCTATACCATCCCTTCTCTCCCCTCTATACCATCCCTCCTGTCCCTTCTATAGCGTCCGTCCTGTCCCTTCTATACCATCCCTTCTATACCATCCCTCCTGTCCCTTCTATACCATCCCTCCTGTCCCCTCTATACCATCCCTCCTGTCCCCTCTATACCATCCCTCCTGTCCCTTCTATACCATCCTTTCTATACCATCCCTTCTATACCATCCCTCCTGTCCCCTCTATACCATCCCTCCTGTCCCCTCTATACCATCCCTCCTGTCCCCTCTATACCATCCCTTCTATACCATCCCTTCTGTCCCTTCTATACCATCCCTCCTGTCCCCTCTATACCATCCCTCCTGTCCCCTCTATACCATCCCTCCTGTCCCCTCTATACCATCCCTCCTGGCCCCTCTATACCATCCCTCCTGTCCCTTCTATACCATCCCTTCTATACCATCCCTTCTGTCCCTTCTATACCATCCCTCCTGTCCCTTCTATACCATCCCTCCTGTCCCTTCTATACCATCCCTTCTATACCATCCCTTCTGTCACTTCTATACCATCCCTTCTATACCATCCCTTCTGTCCCTTCTATACCATCCCTCCTGTCCCTTCTATACCATCCCTCCTGTCCCTTCTATACCATCCCTTCTATACCATCCCTCCTGTCCCCTCTATACCATTCCTACTGTCCCTTCTATACCACCCCTCCTGTCCCTTCTATACCATCCCTCCTGTCCCTTCTATACCGTCCCTCCTGTCCCTTCTATACCGTCCCTCCTGTCCCTTCTATACCATACCTTCTATACCATCCCTCCTTTCCCTTCTATACCATCCCTCCTGTCCCTTCTATACCATCCCTCCTTTCCCTTCTATACCATCCCTCCTGTCCCTTCTATACCATCCCTCCTGTCCCTTCTATACCATCCCTTCTGTCCCCTCTATACCATCCCTACTGTCCCCTCTATACCATCCCTCCTGTCCCTTCTACACCATCCCTTCTGTCCCTTCTATACCATCCCTTCTGTCCCTTCTATACCATCCTTCCTGTCCCTTCTATACCATCCCTCCTGTCCCTTCTATATTATCCCTTCTGTCCCTTCTATACCATCCCTTCTCTCCCCTCTATACCATCCCTCCTGTCCCTTCTATACCGTCCGTCCTGTCCCTTCTATACCATCCCTTCTATACCATCCCTCCTGTCCCTTCTATACCATCCCTCCTGTCCCCTCTATACCATCCCTCCTGTCCCCTCTATACCATCCCTCCTGTCCCCTCTATACCATCCCTTCTATACCATCCCTTCTATACCATCCCTCCTGTCCCCTCTATACCATCCCTCCTGTCCCCTCTATACCATCCCTCCTGTCCCCTCTATACCATCCCTTCTATACCATCCCTTCTGTCCCTTCTATACCATCCCTCCTGTCCCCTCTATACCATCCCTCCTGTCCCCTCTATACCATCCCTCCTGTCCCCTCTATACCATCCCTCCTGTCCCCTCTTTACCATCCCTCCTGTCCCTTCTATACCATCTCTCCTGTCCCCTCTATACCATCCCTCCTGTCCCCTCTATACCATCCCTTCTGTCCCTTCTATACCATCCCTCCTGTCCCCTCTATACCATCCCTCCTGTCCCTTCTATACCATCCCTTCTATACCATCCCTTCTGTCCCTTCTATACCATCCCTCCTGTCCCCTCTATACCATCCCTCCTGTCCCTTCTATACTATCCCTCCTGTCCCTTCTATACCATCCCTCCTGTCCCTTCTATACCATCCCTTCTATACCATCCCTTCTGTCCCTTCTATACCATCCCTTCTGTCGCTTCTATACCATCCCTCCTGTCCCTTCTATACTATCCCTTCTGTCCCTTCTATACCATCCCTCCTGTCCCTTCTATACCATCCCTCCTGTCCCTTCTATACCATCCCTTCTATACCACCCCTCCTGTCCCTTCTATACCATCCCTCCTGTCCCTTGTATACCGTCCCTCCTGTCCCTTGTATACCGTCCCTCCTGTCCCTTGTATACCATACCTTCTATACCATCCCTCCTGTCCCCTCTATACCATCCCTCCTGTCCCTTCTATACCATCCCTCCTGTCCCTTCTATACCATCCCTCCTGTCCCTTCTATACCATCCCTCCTGTCCCTCCTATACCATCCCTCCTGTCCCTCCTATACCATCCCTCCTGTCCCTTCTATACCATCCCTCCTGTCCCCTCTATACCATCCCTCCTGTCCCTTCTATACCATCCCTCCTGTCCCCTCTATACCATCCCTCCTGTCCCTTCTATACCATCCCTCCTGTCCCCTCTATACCATCCCTCCTGTCCCTTCTATACCATCCCTCCTGTCCCTTCTATACCATCCCTCCTGTCCCTTCTATACCATCCCTTCTATACCATCCCTCCTGTCCCCTCTATACCATCCCTCCTGTCCCTTCTATACCATCCCTCCTGTCCCTTCTATACCATCCCTCCTGTCCCTTCAATACCATCCCTCCTGTCCCTTCTATACCATCCCTTCGATACCATCCCTTCTATACCATCCCTTCTTTCCCCTCTATACCGTCCCTCCTGTCCCTTCTATACCATACCTTCTATACCATCCCTCCTGTCCCCTCTATACCATCCCTCCTGTCCCTTATATACCATCCCTCCTGTCCCTTCTATACCATCCCTTCTGTCCCTTCTATACCATCCCTTCTGCCCCCTCTATATCATCCCTCCTGTCCCCTCTATATCATCCCTCCTGTCCCCTCTATACCATCCCTTCTGTCCCTTCTATACCATCCCTTCTGTACCTTCTATGCCATCCCTCCTGTCCCTTCTATACCATCCCTCCTGTACTTTCTATACCATCCCTTCTGTCCCTTCTATACCATCCCTTCTGTCCCTTCTATACCATCCCTCCTGTCCCCTCTATACCATCCCTCCTGTTCCTTCTATACCATCCCCTTTGTCCCTTCTATACCATCCCTTCTGTCCCTTCTATACCATCCCTCCTGTCTCTTCTATACCATCCTTCCTATCATTTCTAGGGTCACATCTCACCCCCCTCTATACCATCCCTCCTGCCCCTTCTATACCATCCCTTCTATACCATCCCTCCTGTCCCCTCTATACCATCCCTCCTGTGCCTTCTATACCATCCCTCCTGTCCCTTCTATACCATCCCTCCTGTCCCTTCTATACCATCCCTCCTGTCCCTTCTATACCATCCCTTCGATACCATCCCTTCTGTCCCCTCTATACCATCCCTCCTGTCCCCTCTATACCATCCCTCCTGTCCCTTCTATAGCATCCCTCCTGTCATTTCTAGGGTCACTTCTCACCCCCTTCTATACCATCCCTGCTGTCCCTTCTATACCATCCCTCCTGTCCCTTCTATACCATCCCTCCTGTCCCCTCTATACCATCCCTCCTGTCCCCTCTATACCATCCCTCCTGTCCCCTCTATACCATCCCTCCTGTCCCTTCTATACCATCCCTCCTGTCCCTTCTGTACCATCCCTCCTGTCCCTTCTATACCATCCCTCCTGTCCCTTCTATACCATCCCTCCTGTCCCCTCTATACCATCCCTCCGGTCCCTTCTATACCATCCCTCCTATATCATCCCTTCTGTCCCTTGTATACCATGCCTCCTGTCATTTCTAGGGTCACATCTCACCCCTTCTATACCATCCCTCCTGTCCCCTCTATACCATCCCTCCTGTCCCTTTTATACCATCCCTTCTGTCCCCTTTATATCATCCCTCCTGTCCCCTCTTTACCATCCCTCCTGTCATTTCTAGGGTCACATCTCCCCCTCTATATCATTGCTCCTATCATTTCTAGGGTCACATTTCACCCCCTTCTATACCATCCCTCCTGTCCCTTCTATACCATCCCTCTTGTCCCCTCTATACGTTCCCTCCTGTCATTTCTAGGGTCACATCTCATCCCCTTCTATACCACCCCTCCTCTCCCCTCTATTCCATTCCTCCTGTCCCTTCAATACCATCCCTTCTGTCCCCTTTATACCATCCCTCCTGTCCCCTCTTTACCATCCCTCCTGTCATTTCTAGGGTCACATCTCACCCCCCTCTCTACCATCCCTCCTGTCCCTTCTATACCATCCCTCCTGCCCCTTCTATACCATCCCTCCTGTCCCCTCTATACCATCCCTCCTGTCCCCTCTATACCATCCCTCCTGTCCCCTCTATACCATCCCTCCTGTCATTTCTAGGGTCACTTCTCACCCCCTTCTATACCATCCCTCCTGTCCCCTCTATACCATCCCTCCTGTCCCTTCTATACCATCCCTCCTGTCCCCTCTATACCATCCCTACTGTCCCCTCTATACCATCCCTCTTGTCCCTTCTATACCATCCCTCCTGTCCCTTCTATACCATCCCTCCTGTCCCCTCGATACCATCCCTCCTGTCCCCTCGATACCATCCCTCCTGTCCCTTCTATACCATCCCTTCTGTCCCTTTTATACCATCCCTCCTGTCCCTTCTATACCATCCCTCCTGTCCCTTCTATACCATCCCTCCTGTCCAGTGGCGTACCTAGAGCATTTGGCACCCGGGGCGGATCCTATATCTGGCACCCCCCCCCCCCCCCACTTTAAAATATAAAAACACCCGCAAAAAATTTTAATGTCTCCAAGAATATTTATTGCACAAATTTCCCAGCCCCCCTATCACAGTGCCCTTTGCAGTCTGCCCCCCCCCCCCCTGTCTCTCTAATCACAGTTCCCCCTTTTGCACTCTCTGCCTCCCCTGCACAGTCCTACCTTTGGCATAGACAGATAGCGATAGCTAATACTATTATCAATGTGTTTAAGTTTGAGTAGGAGATTGGAGACATGCTAAAGGAGATAGTCAGAGACTGAGGACATGATGCAAGAGATGGTAAGAGACTACGGACCTAAAACAAAAGAAATCAGAGACTGAGGACATGATACAAGAGATGGTCAGAGACTGAGGACATGATACAAGAGATGGTCAGAGACTGAGGACATGATACAAGAGATGGTCAGAGACTGCAGACATGATACTAGAGATGGTCAGAGACTACGGACCTAATACAAGAGAAATCCGAGACTGAGGATATGATACAAGAGATGGTCAGAGACTACGGACGGGATACTAGAGATGGTCAGAGACTGCAGAAAACACACAGGAGATGGTCAGAGACTGAGGACATGATACAGGAGATGATCAGAGACTGTGGACATGATCCAAGAGATGGTTGGTCAGAGACTGAGGACATGATCCAAGAGATGGTCAGAGACTGAGGACATGAGCCAAGAGATGGTCAGAGACTGAGGACATGATCCAAGAGATGGTCAGAGACTGAGGACATGATCCAAGAGATGGTCAGAGACTGAGGACATGATCCAAGAGATGGTCAGAGACTGAGGACATGATCCAAGAGATGGTCAGAGACTGAGGACATGATCCAAGAGATGGTCAGAGACCGAGGACATGATCCAAGAGATGGTCAGAGACTGAGGACATGATCCAAGAGATGGTCAGAGACTGAGGACATGATCCAAGAGATGGTCAGAGACTGAGGACATGATACAAGAGATGGTCAAAGACTGAGGATATGATACAAGAGATGGGCAGAGACTGCAGACATGATACAAAAGAAGGTCAGAGACTGCAGACATGATATAAGATAGAAGAGCATTAGGGGGGCCGGAGAGCACAGGGCAAGCAGAGAGCACTGGAGGAGCTGAAGGGCGCGGGGGGGGGGGGGACTGGAGAGAATTAGGAGGGGTTTGAAAAAGCATTGTAGGGGGGTTGGAAGGCGCAGGGGTGGAGAGCACTGGGGGGGGGCAGGGAAAACCAGGGGGATGGAGAGCATGGGGGGAACTGGAACTCACTGAGGGGGGAGGCAGGGAGCACAGGGGGGTGGAGAGCACTGGGGGAGCCAGAGAGCATAGGGGGGAGATGAAAAGCACTGCGGGGAGCTGAAGAGCAATGGGGGGCTAAGGAGCGCTGGGGGGCAAGAGCACTGAGGGGTTAAGAGCAGGGGGGGTGTTAAGAGCAAGGGGGGTGTTAAGAGCAAGGGGGGTGTTAAGAGCAAGGGGGTGTTAAGAGCAAGGGGGGTGTTAAGAGCAAGGGGGGTGTTAAGAGCAAGGGGGGTGTTAAGAGCAAGGGGGGTGTTAAGAGCAAGGGGGGTGTTAAGAGCAGGGGGGGGTGTTTAGAGCAGGGGGGGGTGTTTAGAGCAGGGGGGGGTGTTTAGAGCAGGGGGGGGTGTTTAGAGCAGGGGGGGTGTTTAGAGCAGGGGGGGGTGTTTAGAGCAGGGGGGTGTTTAGAGCAGGGGGGTGTTAAGAGAAGGGGGGGTGTTAAGAGAAGGGGGTGTTAAGAGAAGGGGGTGTTAAGAGCAAGGGGAGGGGGGGCTGGAGAGCACTAGGGGGCCAGCAAGTTGTATAGGAGAGGGGATGGGACAGCTGCATATAGATGATTTGATCTTTACATATTCCTCCTTCTGCCGCTAACTGACTGCAGGAGGGAGAGGAGAATCGGCCATTCAACGGCAGCAGGAGAAATACGGAAAGATGAATCCTTCTATATCCAGCTGTCCCATCTCCTCTCCAGTCCAGACAGTCACACAGACACACAGGAGGAGGCTGCTCAGTGCTCACCTTCTTCCCGCCGGCCGCCGCCCCCGCGAGCAGAGCGGACTTTAGAAACTGCAGCTCCTTCACACTGACTGATATTCCGAGCAGCCTGACACCCCCCCAGTGCGTGGCACCCGGGGCGGCCCGC
The DNA here is from genome assembly GCF_965119305.1 of Pelophylax lessonae. Lineage (NCBI taxonomy): Eukaryota > Metazoa > Chordata > Amphibia > Anura > Ranidae > Pelophylax > Pelophylax lessonae. Next base: position 335,252,207 of record NC_138772.1, on the reverse strand, counting down.
CCCCCCGCCCCCCCTGTTAGTACGCCACTGCTCCTGTCCCTTCTATACCATCCCTCCTGTCCCTTCTATACCATGCCTCCTGTCCCCTCTATACCATCCCTCCTGTCCCCTCTATACCATCCCTCCTGTCATTTCTAGGGTCACATCTCACCCCCTTCTATACCATCCCTCCTGTCCCCTCTATACCATCCCTCCTGTCCCTTTTATACCATCCCTTCTGTCCCCTTTATATCATCCCTCCTGTCCCCTCTTTACCATGCCTCCTGTCATTTCTAGGGTCACATCTCCCCCTCTATACCATTGCTCCTATCATTTCTAGGGTCACATTTCACCCCCTTCTATGCCATCCCTCCTGTCCCTTCTATACCATCCCTCTTGTCCCCTCTATACCATACCTCCTGTCATTTCTAGGATCATATCTCACCCCCTTCTATACCACCCCTCCTGTCCCCTCTATACCATCCCTCCTGTCCCTTCTATACCATCCCTTCTGTCCCCTTTATACCATCCCTCCTGTCCCTTCTATAGCGTCCGTCCTGTCCCTTCTATACCATCCCTTCTATACCATCCCTCCTGTCCCTTCTATACCATCCCTCTTGTCCCCTCTTTACCATCCCTCCTGTCCCCTCTTTACCATCCCTCCTGTCCCCTCTTTACCATCCCTCCTGCCCCCTCTTTACCATCCCTCCTGTCATTTCTAGGGTCACATCTCCCCCTCTATACCATTGCTCCTATCATTTCTTGGGTCACATCCCCCCTTTACCATTCCTTCTACCATTTCTAGGGTCACATCTCCCCCTCTACACAATCTTTCCTGTCATTTCTAGGGTCATATCTCCCCCTCTACACCATCCTTTCTGTCATTTTTAGAGTCACATCTCCCCCTCCATACCATCCCTCCTACAAAATTCTAGGGTCAAATCTCCATCCCCCCCCCCCATTACCATCACTCCTGTCATTTCTAGGGTCACATCTCCCCCTGTTTACTATCCCTCCTGTAATTTCTACGGTCACATCTCCCCCTCTATGCCATCCCTACTTTCATTTCTAGGGTCACATCTCCCCCTCTTTACTATCCCTTCTGTCATTTCTAGGGTCACATCTTCCCCTCTATACCATCCCTCCGGTCATTTCTAGGGTCACATCTCACCCCCCTCTATACCATCCCTCCTGTCATTTCTAGGGTCACATCTCCCCCTCTATACCATTGCTCCTATCATTTCTAGGGTCACACCCCCCCCCCTTTACCATTCTTTCTACCATTTCTAGGGTCATATCTCCCCCTCTACACCATCCTGTCTGCCATTTTTAGAGTCACATTTCCCTCTCTATACCATCCCTCCTGTCATTTCTAGGGTCACATCTCCCCCTCTATACCATCCCTCCTTTCATTTCTAGGGTCACACCTCCCCCTTTTTACTATCCCTTCTGTTATTTCTAGGGTCACATCTTCCCCTCTATACCATCCCTCCTATTATTTCTCGGGTCACATCCCCCCTCTTTACCATCCCACCTGTCATTTCTAGGGTCAAATCTCCCACTCTATACTATCCCTGCTATGATTTCTAAGTTCATGTCTCCCCTCCCCCCCTCTCTATACCATCCCTTCTGTTATTTAATTGGTCATGTCTTCCCCTCTATACCATCCCTCCTCTCATTTCTAGGGTCATTTTTCCCCAACTGTACCATCCTTCCTCTCTTTTCTAGGGTCACATCTTCCCCTTCATAGCATCCCTCCTATCATTTTTAGGGTCACATATCTCCCCCTCTTTACCATCCCTCCTGTCATTTTTAGGGTCATATTCCCCCCCCCCCCCATGCCATCCCTCTGGTCACTTCTAGGGTCACATCTCCCCTCTCTCTACCATCCCTCCTATCATTGCTAGGGTCACTTCTCCCCCTTTATACCATCCCTTCTGTCATTTCTATGGTCACATCTTCCCCTCTCTACCATCCCTCCTATTTTTTCTAGGGTTACATCCCCCCCTCTTTACCATCCCACCTGTCATTTCTAGGGTCACGTCCTCCCCCCCCCCCCCCAACACCATCCCTCTTATTTTTAGGGTAACACATCTCCCCCTCTTTACCCTTCCTCCTTCCATTTCTAGGGTCACATCTCCCCCTCTACACCATCCCTCCTGTCATTTCTAGGGTCACATCTCCCCCACTTTACCATCCTTCCTGTCATTTCTAGGGTCACATCTCCCCCTCTATACCATCCCTATTGTCATTTCTAGGGTCACATCTCACCCCCTCTATACCATCCCTCCTATCATTTCTAGGGTCACATCTCACCCCCCTCTATACCATCCCTCCTATCATTTCTAGGGTCACATCTCACCCCCCTCTATACCATCCCTCCGGTCATTTCTAGGGTCACATCTCACCCCCCTCTATACCATCTCAACTGTCATTTCTAGGGACACCCCCCCCTCTTTACCATCCCTCCTGTCATTTCTAGGGTCACATCTCCCCCTATTTACCATCCCTCCTGTCATTTCTAGGGTCACATCTCCCCCTCTATACCATTGCTCCTATCATTTCTAGGGTCACATGCCCCCCTCCCCCTTTGGCATTCCTTCTACCATTTCTAGAGTCATATCTCCCCCTCTACACCATCCTTTCTGTCATTTTTAGAGTCACATCTCCCCCTCTATACCATCCCTCCTATGAATTCTTGGGTCAAATCTCCGACCCCCCCCCCTTTACCATCCCTCCTGTCATTTCTAGGGTCACATCTCCCCCTCTTTACCATCTTCCCTGTCATTTCTAGGGACATATCTCCCCCTCTATACCATCCCTCCTTTCATTTCTCAGGTCACATCCCCCCCTCTATACCATCCTGTCAATTCTGGGGTGATACCCCCCCCCCACCATTACCATCCCTCCTGTCATTTCTAGGGTCACATCTCCCCCACTTTACCATCCCTCCTGTCATTTCTAGGGTCACATCTCCCCCCCTATACCATCCCTATTGTCATTTCTAGGGTCACATCTCACCCCCTCTATACCATCCCTCCTATCATTTCTAGGGTCACATCTCATCCCCCTCTATACCATCCCTCCTATCATTTCTAGGGTCACATCTCATCCCCCTCTATACCATCCCTCCGGTCATTTCTAGGGTCACATCTCACCCCCCTCTATACCATCCCTCCGGTCATTTCTAGGGTCACATCTCACCCCCCTCTATACCATTGCTCCTATCATTTCTAGGGTCACACCCCCCCCCCTTTACCATTCTTTCTACCATTTCTAGGGTCATATCTCCCCCTCTACACCATCCTGTCTGCCATTTTTAGAGTCACATTTCCCCCTCTATACCATCCCTCCTGTCATTTCTAGGGTCACATCTCCCCCTCTATACCATCCCTCCTTTCATTTCTAGGGTCACATCTCCCCCTTTTTACTATCCCTTCTGTTATTTCTAGGGTCACATCTCCCCCTCTATACCATTGCTCCTATCATTTCTAGGGTCACATGCCCCCCTCCCCCTTTGGCATTCCTTCTACCATTTCTAGAGTCATATCTCCCCCTTGACACCATCCTTTCTGTCATTTTTAGAGTCACATCTCCCCCTCTATACCATCCCTCCTATGAATTCTTGGGTCAAATCTCCGACCCCCCCCCCTTTACCATCCCTCCTGTCATTTCTAGGGTCACATCTCCCCCTCTTTACCATCTTCCCTGTCATTTCTAGGGTCATGTGTCAGCCTCTATACCATCCCTTCTCTCATTTCTATGGTCATTTTTCCCCAACTGTTCTATCCCTCCTCTCATTTATAGGGTCACATCTTCTCCTTTATAGCAGCCCTCCTATCATTTTTAGGGTCACACATCTCCCCCTCTTTACCATCCCTCCTGTCATTTCTAGGGTCACATCTCCCCCCTCTCTACCATACCTCCTATCATTTCTTGGGTCACTTCTGCTCCTTTATACCTTCTGTCATTTCTATGGTCACACCTCCCCCTCTTTACCATCCCTCCTGTCATTTCTAGGGTCATATCACCCCCTCTATACCATCCCTCCTATTATTTCTAGGGTCACATCCCCCCTCTTTACCATTCCACCTGTCATTTCTAGGGTCACGTCTCCCCCCTACACCATCCTTTTTATCATTTTTAGGGTAACATCTCCCCCTCTTTACCCTTCCTCCTTCCATTTCTAGGGACACATTTCCTCCTCTACACCATACCTCCTGTTATTTCTAGGGTCACATTTCCCCCTCTACACCATCCTTCCTGTCAATTCTGGGGTCATATCCCCCCCCCCCCCCATTACCATCCCTCCTGTCATTTCTAGGGTCACATCTCCTCCTCTTTACCATTCCACCTGTCATTTCTAGGGTCACATCCCCCCTCTACACCATCCCTCCTGTCATTTCTAGAGTCATATCTCGCCCTCTATACCATCCCTCCTATTATTTCTAGGGTCAAATTTCCCCCTCTTTATGATCCCTCCTGTCCCCATCTACAGCCCTTCTTCTGTCATTTATATGGTCACATCTCCTGCTTTATACCATCCCTTCTGTTATTTCTAGGGTCATATCTCCCCCCTCTATGCCATCCCTCCTATCATTTCTAGGATCACATCTCCCCCTTTTATAGGATCCCTCCTATCATTTTTAGGGTCACAAATCCCCCCCTCTTTACCATTCCTCCTTTTATTTCTATGATCAAATCTTCCCCTCTATGCTATCCCTCTTGTCATTTCAAGGGTCATATCTCCCCCCTCTTTACCATACCTCCTCTCATTTCTAGGGTCACATTTTCCACTTTATAGCATCCCTCCTATCATTTTTAGGGTCACACATCTCCCCCTCTTTACCATTCCTCCTATTATTTCTATGATCAAATCTTCCCCTCTATGCCATTCCTCTTGTCATTTCTAGGGTCATACCCCCCCCCCCCCCTCTTTACCATCCCTCCTTTCATTTATAGGGTCAAATCTTCCCCTCTATACTATCCTACCTGTCATTTTTAGGGTCATATCTTCCCCTTTATAGCATCCCTTTAGTAATTTCTAGGGTCACATCTCCCCCTCTATACCGTACCTTCTATCACTTCTAGGGTCATATCTCCCCCTCTTACCATTCAACCTTTTATTTCTAGGGGCACATCTCCCCCTTTATACCATCCCTATCATTTTTAGGGTCATACATCTCCCCCTATTTACCATCCCTCCTATCATTTCTAGGATCAAGTCTTCCCCTCTATACTATCCCTCCTTTCATTTCTAGGGTCATATCTCCCCCCTCTATACCATACCTTCTATCATTTCTAGGGTCATATCTTACCCTCTTTAACATCCCACCTGTTATTTCTAGGGACACATCTCCCCCTTTATACTATCCATCCTATCATTTTTAGGGTCATACATCTCCCCCTCTTTACCATACCTCCTATTATTTCTAGGGTCAAATTTCCCCTCTATACACCATCCTTCCTGTCATTTCTAGGGTCAAATCTCCCACTCTATACTATCCCTGCTATGATTTCTAAGTTCATGTCTCCCCTCCCCCCCTCTCTATACCATCCCTTCTGTTATTTAATTGGTCATGTCTTCCCCTCTATACCATCCCTCCTCTCATTTCTAGGGTCATTTTTCCCCAACTGTACCATCCTTCCTCTCTTTTCTAGGGTCACATCTTCCCCTTCATAGCATCCCTCCTATCATTTTTAGGGTCACATATCTCCCCCTCTTTACCATCCCTCCTGTCATTTTTAGGGTCATATTCCCCCCCCCCCCCATGCCATCCCTCTGGTCACTTCTAGGGTCACATCTCCCCTCTCTCTACCATCCCTCCTATCATTGCTAGGGTCACTTCTCCCCCTTTATACCATCCCTTCTGTCATTTCTATGGTCACATCTTCCCCTCTCTACCATCCCTCCTATTTTTTCTAGGGTTACATCCCCCCCTCTTTACCATCCCACCTGTCATTTCTAGGGTCACGTTCTCTCCCCCCCCCCCCCCCAACACCATCCCTCTTATTTTTAGGGTAACACATCTCCCCCTCTTTACCCTTCCTCCTTCCATTTCTAGGGTCACATCTCCCCCTCTACACCATCCCTCCTGTCATTTCTAGGGTCACATCTCCCCCACTTTACCATCCTTCCTGTCATTTCTAGGGTCACATCTCCCCCTCTATACCATCCCTATTGTCATTTCTAGGGTCACATCTCACCCCCTCTATACCATCCCTCCTATCATTTCTAGGGTCACATCTCACCCCCCTCTATACCATCCCTCCTATCATTTCTAGGGTCACATCTCACCCCCCTCTATACCATCCCTCCGGTCATTTCTAGGGTCACATCTCACCCCCCTCTATACCATCTCAACTGTCATTTCTAGGGACACCCCCCCCCTCTTTACCATCCCTCCTGTCATTTCTAGGGTCACATCTCCCCCTATTTACCATCCCTCCTGTCATTTCTAGGGTCACATCTCCCCCTCTATACCATTGCTCCTATCATTTCTAGGGTCACATGCCCCCCTCCCCCTTTGGCATTCCTTCTACCATTTCTAGAGTCATATCTCCCCCTCTACACCATCCTTTCTGTCATTTTTAGAGTCACATCTCCCCCTCTATACCATCCCTCCTATGAATTCTTGGGTCAAATCTCCGACCCCCCCCCCCCTTTACCATCCCTCCTGTCATTTCTAGGGTCACATCTCCCCCTCTTTACCATCTTCCCTGTCATTTCTAGGGACATATCTCCCCCTCTATACCATCCCTCCTTTCATTTCTCAGGTCACATCCCCCCCTCTATACCATCCTGTCAATTCTGGGGTGATACCCCCCCCCCCCCACCATTTCCATCCCTCCTGTCATTTCTAGGGTCACATCTCCCCCACTTTACCATCCCTCCTGTCATTTCTAGGGTCACATCTCCCCCCCTATACCATCCCTATTGTCATTTCTAGGGTCACATCTCACCCCCTCTATACCATCCCTCCTATCATTTCTAGGGTCACATCTCATCCCCCTCTATACCATCCCTCCTATCATTTCTAGGGTCACATCTCATCCCCCTCTATACCATCCCTCCGGTCATTTCTAGGGTCACATCTCACCCCCCTCTATACCATCCCTCCGGTCATTTCTAGGGTCACATCTCACCCCCCTCTATACCATTGCTCCTATCATTTCTAGGGTCACACCCCCCCCCCCTTTACCATTCTTTCTACCATTTCTAGGGTCATATCTCCCCCTCTACACCATCCTGTCTGCCATTTTTAGAGTCACATTTCCCCCTCTATACCATCCCTCCTGTCATTTCTAGGGTCACATCTCCCCCTCTATACCATCCCTCCTTTCATTTCTAGGGTCACATCTCCCCCTTTTTACTATCCCTTCTGTTATTTCTAGGGTCACATCACCCCCTCTATACCATTGCTCCTATCATTTCTAGGGTCACATGCCCCCCTCCCCCTTTGGCATTCCTTCTACCATTTCTAGAGTCATATCTCCCCCTCTACACCATCCTTTCTGTCATTTTTAGAGTCACATCTCCCCCTCTATACCATCCCTCCTATGAATTCTTGGGTCAAATCTCCGACCCCCCCCCTTTACCATCCCTCCTGTCATTTCTAGGGTCACATCTCCCCCTCTTTACCATCTTCCCTGTCATTTCTAGGGTCATGTGTCAGCCTCTATACCATCCCTTCTCTCATTTCTATGGTCATTTTTCCCCAACTGTTCTATCCCTCCTCTCATTTATAGGGTCACATCTTCTCCTTTATAGCAGCCCTCCTATCATTTTTAGGGTCACACATCTCCCCCTCTTTACCATCCCTCCTGTCATTTCTAGGGTCACATCTCCCCCCTCTCTACCATACCTCCTATCATTTCTAGGGTCACTTCTGCTCCTTTATACCTTCTGTCATTTCTATGGTCACACCTCCCCCTCTTTACCATCCCTCCTGTCATTTCTAGGGTCATATCACCCCCTCTATACCATCCCTCCTATTATTTCTAGGGTCACATCCCCCCTCTTTACCATTCCACCTGTCATTTCTAGGGTCACGTCTCCCCCCTACACCATCCTTTTTATCATTTTTAGGGTAACATCTCCCCCTCTTTACCCTTCCTCCTTCCATTTCTAGGGACACATTTCCTCCTCTACACCATACCTCCTGTTATTTCTAGGGTCACATTTCCCCCTCTACACCATCCTTCCTGTCAATTCTGGGGTCATATCCCCCCCCCCCATTACCATCCCTCCTGTCATTTCTAGGGTCACATCTCCTCCTCTTTACCATTCCACCTGTCATTTCTAGGGTCACATCCCCCCTCTACACCATCCCTCCTGTCATTTCTAGAGTCATATCTCGCCCTCTATACCATCCCTCCTATTATTTCTAGGGTCAAATTTCCCCCTCTTTATGATCCCTCCTGTCCCCATCTACAGCCCTTCTTCTGTCATTTATATGGTCACATCTCCTGCTTTATACCATCCCTTCTGTTATTTCTAGGGTCATATCTCCCCCCCTCTATGCCATCCCTCCTATCATTTCTAGGATCACATCTCCCCCTTTTATAGGATCCCTCCTATCATTTTTAGGGTCACAAATCCCCCCCTCTTTACCATTCCTCCTTTTATTTCTATGATCAAATCTTCCCCTCTATGCTATCCCTCTTGTCATTTCAAGGGTCATATCTCCCCCCTCTTTACCATACCTCCTCTCATTTCTAGGGTCACATTTTCCACTTTATAGCATCCCTCCTATCATTTTTAGGGTCACACATCTCCCCCTCTTTACCATTCCTCCTATTATTTCTATGATCAAATCTTCCCCTCTATGCCATTCCTCTTGTCATTTCTAGGGTCATACCCCCCCCCCCCTCTTTACCATCCCTCCTTTCATTTATAGGGTCAAATCTTCCCCTCTATACTATCCTACCTGTCATTTTTAGGGTCATATCTTCCCCTTTATAGCATCCCTTTAGTAATTTCTAGGGTCACATCTCCCCCTCTATACCGTACCTTCTATCACTTCTAGGGTCATATCTCCCCCTCTTACCATTCAACCTTTTATTTCTAGGGGCACATCTCCCCCTTTATACCATCCCTATCATTTTTAGGGTCATACATCTCCCCCTATTTACCATCCCTCCTATCATTTCTAGGATCAAGTCTTCCCCTCTATAATATCCCTCCTTTCATTTCTAGGGTCATATCTCCCCCCTCTATACCATACCTTCTATCATTTCTAGGGTCATATCTTACCCTCTTTAACATCCCACCTGTTATTTCTAGGGACACATCTCCCCCTTTATACTATCCATCCTATCATTTTTAGGGTCATACATCTCCCCCTCTTTACCATACCTCCTATTATTTCTAGGGTCAAATTTCCCCTCTATACACCATCCTTCCTGTCATTTCTAGGGTCATATCTCCCCCTCTTTACCATCCCTCCTGTCATTATTAGGGTCACATATCCCGCTTTATACCATCCCTTCGGTAATTTCTAGGGTCACATCTCCCCCCCTATACCATCCCGCCTATCATTTCTAGGGTCACATCTTGCCCTCTATACCATCCCTCCTATTATAACTAGGGTCACATCTCCCCTTCTATACCATCCCTCCTATCATTTCTGGGGTCACTTCTCCCACTCTATACCATCCCAGCTATCATTTTAAGGTCTCATCTCCCCCCCCCTCTATACCATCCCTTCTGTCCCCATCTATACCATCCCTCCTGTCATTTCTAGGGTCACATCTCCACCTTTATACCATCCCTTCTGTAATTTCTAGGATCACATCCCCCCCCCCCTATATACCATCCCTTCTCTCATTTCTAGAGTAATATCTCCCCCTCTATACCATCCCTCCTCTCATTTCTAGGGTGACATATCCCCCTTTATACCATCCCTTCTGTCATTTCCAGGGTCACATCTCCCCCTCTATGTAATGATATCCTGCACAAGATACGGAAGCTGTTGCAAGCAACCATTTTGTTTAAAGCAGCCATGACAGGCAGACCAGAGACCACTCACTCACACAGCCCCCTCCCTACCTTAATTAATTCCTGGAATGCAGGGCTTGGACTTCAAAGAAACGGCTCTTCAAAGAACCTTATCTCCACAGACAGGAACCCTGGCAGATGTACCGGCCGGGTCATAAACGGAGCAAGCCATTAAGGCTGGCCAGAGCTGTGTCGTAAATAACACAGCCCAGCTGTTAATTAGAGATGTAACACATACACATATCAATTCATAACTTTAAACACAAACAAGAAGTGTCTCTATAAAGTATACATTTGGTCGAGAAATAAAATACTGAACGGAACGAGATCATGCATGACCACCCTAACACATATAGAATAGAAAATAGCGATAAGATATTCCCTGTATGATAAAGTTATTCATGTTTAGTATCTATTAAAGCCAAATGACATGCTGAGTTATAAACTAGCAGTTTAAAGAATGTAACCATTACATATTTCGAGATATGAATTATGTTATAAATCTGTCTATACGAGAGGTTCCTTGGTATTGTCTAAACCTTAGGGCCGCCCATGGACACTGTGTTTATTGGTCAGGGACCTCTGGTAACACCCCCTGCGGTCTCAGAGAAAAAGAGAGAGGCAGATGGGGTTAGACAGTTCTCATGGTAACATCTAAGAAGAAACATCTATCAAGTTTGAGGACAGATCACCCTGGCTCAGCTTCTGAAATCTGATAAATACTCAGGACATTGAATGCAAGTATTTTCATTTCTCAATTCTATCTTAATTTTCTAAATTTCTGAATTATGTTGCTATTTCTTTGAAACACTTTTTCTGTAAATATTTTATTTGCACCAATTTTAACCTTTTTATTATTAAAACTTATTTTGAAAAGTGTTAATCTTGTCCCTAAGCTCTTAATGCAAACTAACAACGAACCTGTCTCTTGAAGAGTGCTACTGTATAGAATAAATCCTCTGAACATCTCTATCTGCAGTGACAGTGCATGTTACAGATGATTATTCTAAAGTCATAATTGGTATTTCTAAAATTACGAGCATCCGCTGGGCTCATAATAACGGGCTGAGAGAGAGGAACGCCGGGCTGAGAGAGAGGCTGCGGAATGCCGGGCTGAGAGAGAGGATGCGCAGAGGGAGGCTGAACGTCGGCACAACCTGGAGATGGCTAAGCTCCAGCCACAGCGACAGGCTCAGAACCTCGGATCCCTAGAGCAGCGTTTCTCAACTCCGGTCCTCAGGGCACACTAACAGGCCAGGTTTGCATGAAAACAGAAAAACATCACAAGTGATATAATTTGCTGCTCAGTGATTGCAGTATTCTAGTCTGCATCTCCCCAAGGTAATACTTAACACCTGGCCTGTTAGTGTGCCCTGAGGACCGGAGTTGAGAAACACTGCCCTAGAGCACAGGGACACCTCTCTGCTTGTGAACCAGGCAGCCAAATTTCCAGTCATGGAAAAGGACAGTGACATTAAGGTGTATTTACTGTCGTTTGAAAAGACTCGCCATCAGTACCAGCTGCCCCAAGCACAGTGGGCCAGGTACCTGATGCCAGGGCTGCGAGGCAAGGCCCTGGACGCTTACGTCGAATTGCCAACAGCACAGGATGGCAATTATGAGACCATAAAGGCTGTGATCATCCAAAAATACCAGTTGATCTCGGAAGTGTACCGGAAGCGATTTAGGTCCCTGCAAAAGGGGCCTGGAGACTCGTATATGGATGTGGTAACCCGCTTACGCACCACATTCTGGCAGTGGACTAAAGGCTTGAAAGCCATTTCTTTTGAGTCCCTGGAGGATCTTATGATTGGAGATCAACTCTTGCACATCTGTCCTACAGACGTCAGACAGTTTGTGTTGGAATGGAAGCCAACCTCTGCCTAAGCAGCAGCAGAACTGGCAGATACCTACATCCACACTCGGGTATCTGACCATCGCAAGGCTCCTCTGTATGGCAACCCCTCCTGCACTTAGGAGTCAAGTTCCCCAGCAACCAGCACCTGCAGTCTCTGGTGTCACCTCAACTGCAGCTGACAACCGCAGATGCTACACCTGTGGGAAAGCTGGATATCTCAGGACCCAGTGCCCTGAGCAGAAGATGACATCACCTGGTCAGCCGACACTTTCTCAGTGCTGTTTGTCTGCAGGAAATCCCAGTTGACCGCCGCCAACTTACAGCCAGTCACCGTGGGCAACCGGATCGTAACTGTTTTCCGGGACATAGGAGCTGAAGTCACCTTGGTCAGACCAGAAGTGATAAGAAGAAGGGACATCATCCCTGGAAAGTTTTTTACCCTCACTGGAGTCGGGGGGACCCGATCACGATTACCCGTGACTATGTTTTCCTTGATTGGGGTGCTGGGAGTGGGATGAGAGAGGTGGGAGTCTTAGACTAGATCCCCACAGCTGTTTTGCTGGGTGCCAATTTAGGTACCCTTGTTTCTTACTACACCCCTGCTAAGAGCACCCTTGATGCCTCCACGGAACTCTCTGGACTTAACAAGGTACTGTGTGCAGATGTTGGATTAATGTCTGGGCAACCTATGGATGGACAGAGGGAGGGGGAGGGGAAGGGTAGAGTAAACATGATGATGCTAATGATGATGATGATGATGCTAATGATGATGATGCTAATGAGGAGGATGATCATGATGATGATAATGATGTTTTGCCAATGTTGGTGGTCACTCGCAGTGCTACAAAGGCAGCTGAGATGCAGGCCCTGGTCGCAGAACAGCAGGAGGAGGTCTTGGTGCCCTCTCCTTGTTCTGACCCAGTGGACTCCACCTCTGTTAAGCCTCAGCAGCTGTCTTTGTTTGCCACAGGACGGCTGGCTGGGACTTGTTATTCCGCCTTTAAGCCAGCACTGCAGATAGACCAGGCTCTCAAGCAACTCAGGAGTGGAGCTGAATGGCCCCCTGCTGAGGAGAGTAAACAACAGTTTGAATGGGACAGTGAGCAGATAGGTATGACAGGCCAACAGGCAGGAGGCCTGGAGACTGAAGGGGTTAAACAGCTGCTCATTGTGTCCAGTCAACCTCAAAGGCATGTATTGAAGGTGTCACTTGATCTGGTCTGTAAGGGTCCCTGTGAGATCAGGAGGACCAGGCCTGGAGTAACACACAATGGTCTGTGGCCTAACCTGATTCTTACACAACATCCTAGCACAGCACATGCCATGGGCAGAAGTAGTACACCAGAACTGGGACAGACATGTGTCCGGTTAGCGGTCGCTGACACTCAGGGAGTGGGCTTGGGCCTTCAGCTGAAACCACCCTTCTCCCTCCAGGTATCTGCTGCTGGCAGTGCTTACAGCATGCCACATCAAAGATATTGGAGACCCTGGGAGGGCACAACATGACGTCCACGAGGTGGGCGCCTGGGTGTTTGCTCCCCTGTACCTGCGACCTCCCTTGTCTAACAGGAAGCGCAGGCCGATGGGGAAAATGAGACAGAGAGAAGGCTTTGTGAAGCCTTTAGCAGGCTGAACGTCAGCCCTGCGATTGTGGCCTACCCCGTGCCCAGGAACCATGAGGTGTCCAAGCAGCTGGCTGGTGCCCGCTGTCTAACCATCCTGAACCTGAGCAGGGGGCGTGGACCAAACCCTCTAACCTGGAAGGCTCAGGACAAGCCAGCCTTCACCACCCCATGTGGCTTGACTGCATCCACGACAATGCTAGATGGGGTTGAGAATGCATCAGACACCTCCCTAAGGGTCAGGTGTGATCTACGGGGAGGGGTTGAACCTTGTGCATTGGCCTGCTTTAGGGGCCTGGTCGTGTTTGGCCCTGTCTGGGTGGAACACCCAGGGCTCCTGTCAGCAGTCCCAAACAATCCGGCATGGCCTAGTTTGAAAGTTCTGCACAGTAACCGTCGGATGGACATGTCAGTGGTTTGGTACTGGGGACAGCAGGGAGGAGTAGGCCCCCGGAGATCTGGAACTGAGGCTACCAGGACCTGGCCTACTCCTCAAACCAAAAAACTTTAGTTACGTCATTCCTGGGTACAGCTGGCTACAGGCGGATGCTGGGGTGTGACTGTAGTGGCTTAGCTGAACCTGTGACTGACCAATCCAACGGTACCCTGACTACAATGGCATCCTTGACGCCAGAGGGTCAGAAGGACCGTTCTGCCCGGACGGAGGTACTGGCCAGTGTACCTGGGACATGGGCCCATACATCTCCCCCTCTTTACCATCCCTCCTATTATTTCTAGGGTCAAATCTTCCCCTCTCTACCATCATTCCTGTCATTTATAGGGTCATATCTCCCCCTCTTTACCATCCCTCCTGTAATTTTTAGGGTCACATCTCCCGCTTTATACTATCCTTTCGGTCATTTCTAGGGTCACATCTCCCCCCCTATACCATCCCGCCTATAATTTCTAGGGTCACATCTCGCCCTCTATACCATCCCTCCTATGATAACTAGAGTCACATCTCCCCTTCTATATCATCCCTCTTATCATTTCTAGGGTCACTTCACCCACTCTATACCATCCCTCCTATAGTTTTTAAGGTCTTATCTCCCCCCCCCTCTATACCATCCCTTCTGTCATTTCTAGGATCATATCTCCCCCCTCTATGCCATCCCTCCTCTCATTTCTAGGGTGACATCTCCCCCTCTATACCATCCCTCCTCTCATTTCTAGGGTGACATCTCCCCCCCTATACCATCCTTCCTCTCATTTCTAGGTTCACATCTTCCCCTTTATACCATCCCTTCTGTAATTTCTTAGGTAAAATGTCCCCCTCTATACCATCCCTCCTATCATTTCTAGGGTCAAATCTCTCCCTTTTTATCATCCCCCCTTTCATTTCTAGAGTCACATCCCCCCCCCCTTTATACCATCCCTCCTATCACTTTTTGGGTCACACATCCCCCTCTTTACCATCCCCCCTGTCATTTCTAGAGTCACATATCCCCCTCTTTACCATCCCTCCTGTCATTTCTAGGGTCACATCTCCCCCTCTTTACCATCCCTCCTATCATTTATAGGGTCACATCTCCCCCTCTATACTATCCCTACTATTATTTCTAGGGTCACGTCTCCCCCTCTATACCATCCCTCCTGTCATTTCTAGGGTAATTTTTCCCCTTTCTGTACCATCCTTCCTCTCATTTTTAGGGTCACATCTTCCCCCTTATAGCATCCCTCCTATAATTTTTAGGGTTACATCTCTCCCTCTTTAACATCCCTCCTGTAATTTTTAGGCTCAAACCCCCCCCCCCCCCCCCTCTATGCCATCCCTCTGGTCATTTCTAGGGTCCCATCTCCTCCTCTCTACCATCCCTTCTGCCATTTCTAGGGTCACATCTCCCCCTCTATACTACCCCTCCTGTCTTTTTTAGGGTCACACCTCCCCCTTTATAACATCCTACCTGTCATTTCAAGGGTCACTCTCTCTCTCTACACCATCCCTCCTGTCATTTCTAGGATCACACATCTGTCCCGATACCATCCCTCCTGTCATTTCTAGGGTCACATCTTCCCCTTCATACCAGGCAGGCTGGACCCCATCGGCAGGCATAGAGGCAGGCTGGACCCCATTGGCAGGCATAGAGGCAGGCAGGACCCCATCGGCAGGCATAGAGGCAGGCTAGACTCCATCAGCAGGCATGGAGAAGGAATAGGCCCCATCAGCAGGCAGCATGGAGGAGGAATGGACCTCACCAGCAGGCAACATGGAGAAGGAAAGGACCCCATCAGCAGGCAGCATGGAGGTAGATTGGACCCCATCAGCAGGCAGCATGGAGGAGGACTGGGCCCCATCAGCAAGCAACATGGAGGAGGACTGGGCCCCATAAGCAGGCAGCATGGAGGAGGACTGGGCTCCATCAGCAGGCAGGCAGCCTGGAGGAGGACTGGGCCCCATCAGCAGGCAGCGTGGATATTGGCAGAGTAGTATGAGCAGGAGAAAAGTTTTGTTTCTTTTTGGGCTTAGATACTGAAACCCTGCAAGTAATTGCATGGTGCTGACCAGAGTGTACTGCTAATAGAAAAGTATTAACAGTACTGGGGAGCATAGAGGGAAGAGTAGCAGAAGCATAGGAAGAGGTCTGAGAGATTTCTGTTCTGTTCCTCCTCCTTGCACAATTCAGTCTACCCCCGTTATACCTCATTACCTCTCAACAGCCTCCACTGACAGGGATGATGATATAGCGCAGGGTGTCCAAGGTCCTTGCAGCAAATCTGCCAGTAGCACACCACCAGCTGTAGACTATAGCCGGCAAATTTTTCTGCCCCATCCGCTGCAGCAAAAACTCCTGCCTATCCGTCTGGTGGATTCTGCCCCCTTCTGTGAATTTGCAGAATGTGCTGTACCACAATGGCAGGTTCCTAGTCACTATTTCTTTTCATGTAAGGCCATTCCTGCTCTGTACCAACAAGTGGAAGGCAATGTTGTGACATCGTTGGACAAGGCAGTCAGCCACAAAGTCCACATTACTGCTGACACCTGGTTGAGGCTCTGAGGAAGAGGCTAAGCCTCGAAATGAGTTAGCCTTCACGAATTCAGGGGACGACTCACCCTCCGATCCCTATGCTGAGGACTGCATTCCTTGTATGATATGCTTTTATCAAGAACTTTTGTTTTAAATAAACCTTTCAAAGGATAATGCACTAGGCCGGTGCACGCCTGTGTGTGCTTGTTGTTTACGTGGTCCAGCAGGCATGGTCAAGGACAATATATTTAGTTCACAGCACACTGGGTAACTCAGCTTGCTACTCGGAAGGATACGGGACAGGGCTCAGTGTTGCAACTGGCTGTGCCGCCACGTCTCTATACAGCTAGTGGTGATGATGCAATATTTGTCAGCTCCACCCCCTCCTCCTCCTCCTCCATGCCCTCCTTGGCTGAATTGCCCTATGAAACACAAGTACCCCCTAAGCATTCAAGGAGCTTTTCAATGAGTGAGACAGGGAAAGTTGACACATGTGCCATACCTGAATGTCCTCAATTTGGTGGCGCAGCATTTCATAAATAGGCACCACAGGGTTGGAAGATCTGCTCAAGCAGGCGAGAAGAGTCTGAAGCTATTTCAGGCGGTCATACACAGTCAGTGCTTGGCTGGCTAAATTTTAGCGGGAATTCCACCTGCCCGTAAACCGCCTGATTTGTGACATGCCCACCAGGTGGAACTCAACTTTGGCAATGCTGCACATGCAGCAGAGGGCTGTCAATGAGTACCTTTGTGAGTATAGCACAACGACACGCTCAGGCCGGCTCAGCTTTTTTTTCCCCCACACCAATGGCTGCTAATAAAGGATACATGCACTGTACTGTCACCATTTGTACAGGCGACAAGGATTGTGAGTGGTGACAATGCATGCATCAGTGACACAATCCCTGTTGTGTTCCTGCTGGAGCAGACTCTTCGTGCCATTATGGACATGGCACTCAAGGCAGAGCAGCGGGAGGAGGAGGAGGGTTTCCTTTTCTCTCTTGGTGGATGGGTAGGGGGTACGATGTACCCCATATTCATTCACATGATGGACAGGATTTGGGGACCCCTCCTTGAAAGGGGGCTTCCAGATCCCGATGAGCCCCCTGTCCACATACCCCCACAACCACTGCCCAGGGTTGTGGGGAGGAGGCCCTTGTGCCCATCAACATAGGGACAAGGTGCTTTGCCGCTGACAGCTGTTGATGGCTTATCCATTGTTAAGGACTTGGCTTCCTGGCCCCGCTCCTATTGACTGTGCTCTCCGCAGGTGAACATCCCGCCGAGTGCACAGAAAATGTGAGTGTTCGGCGAACACCCGAACGGGCGATGTTCGGGCCGAACTTATGCTTGACTCGAACCATTCCTCCATCCCTATTGGTGATAGTAATGCGGTTTCCGTAATAAGTGTACAGTGGGTAATCGACTTATGATGCACTTATAATGCACCTGAACTCAAAACTAAAGATTTAAAATGTTATAGGGGACAACTAAAAAAGGTAATTTTGCCTGAGAAGTACCCTGAAAATGTACCTTTTGCCTTACATTCCTCCTGAAGTAGCAGTATCTTGGTATGTGAATATGTCTGGGTACCCCTGTACCTGTAGCCCTCAACCCTGCATGCAGTAGATAGTGCACCTCCTTAACACTACATGCAGTACGTAGTTCACCCCTCAACTCTGCACGCACTACGTAGCGCACCCCTCAATGCTACACGCATAACGAAGTGCAGTCCTCATCACTGCAGGCAGTACGTAGCGCACCCCTCAAGTCTGCACGCAGTAGGTAGCGCAGCCCTCAACCCTGCAGGCAGTACGTAGCACACCCCTCAAGTCTGCATGCAATTGGTAGCGCACCGCTCAACCCTGCACTCTGTACACAGGGCACCCCTAAACACTGTACTCTTTATGTAGCACACCCTGCACTCAGTACATGAAGCACCCCTCAACCCTGCAGTCTGTACATAGCGCACCCCTCAACCCTGCACGCAGTATGTAGCGCACCTCTCAACCCTGCATGCAGCCCACACCTCAACCCTGCATTCTGTACGTGGTGCACCCCTCAACCCAGCACTCAGTACATGGCACACCCCTCAACCCTGCACTCAGTACATAGTGCACCCTGCAGCTCTACACTCAGTATGTAGCACACCCTGCACTGAGTGCGTAGTGCACCCCTCAACCCTGCACTCAGTATGTTGCGCACCCCTCAACCCTGTAAGCAGAAGAACCTGCAACACTGCACTTTTTATGTAGTGCACCCCGCAACCCTGCACTCTTTATGTAGCGCACCCCTCAACCCTGCACTCTATATGTAAAACAAAATGTAGTAAAAAAAATGCAGACCCCTGAATTCTGTGCATTACACACTCCTGACCAGTTCATTCTGTGCCGTACACATTCCTGACCCCTGCATTCTGTGCATTATGTACTCCTGACACCTGCATTCTGTGCATTACACACTCCTGACCCCTGCATTCTGTGCATTATACACTCCTGCATACTGCGCATTACACACTCCTGACCCCTAAATTCTGTGCATTACATACTCCTGATCCCTGCATTCTGTGCATTACATATTCCTGACCCCTGCATTCTGTGCATTACACACTCCTGACCCCTGCATTCTGTTCATTACATACTCCTGACCCCCCCATTCTGTGCATTACACTCTCCTGTCTCCTGCATTCTGTGCATTATGTACTCCTGGATCCTGCACTCTGTGTGTCATGTGCTCCTAAACCCAACACTGATTAGAGCACGTTGTATGTTACATACTTCTGATCCTTGAACATGTTGCATTAAACCCCCTGGACCCCTGCAGCCTGTGTTATGTATCCTAAACCCAACACTGACTGCAGCACTCTGTGCATTGGACATCACCGACCCTGTGCTCTGCTTACACACTCCTGCACTACATCCACAATGCTGTGCATTATATACTTATGTATCCTAAACCCAACACTGACTGCCGCACTCTGTGCATTGGACATCACCGACCCTGTGCTCTGCTTACACACTCCTGCACTACATCCACAATACTGTGCATTATATACTTCTCATCAAAGTATTCATTGTCTCAACAGTTGCTGGTTGCTATGCAGTCCCTGAATATGTTAATGAAGTTTTCCTTTAGGGTAGCCTCAGATAAAGAAATGAAAGCATATTTTATACAAGCAAGCCTGGGTTTTGTTTAACCACCCCCATAAGCCCTTCCCACTGGCAATAGTTTGACCACATCCACATTTTGCTGTGGCCCGTGCTGCAGGTTGTCCATTGCCTCAAGTGTCCTTCATTCGGAAGTTCAAAAGTTGGGAGGTATGATGTCAAGTCAATAGTAGGTGCAAATCAGCTGCAGGGAGACCACAGGCAAAACTGGTGACTGTGTCCTCTGCTGTCACTCACAGTTGGGCTCCTTCATGGACACGGTACTGTGGGTAAATGTTTCAAAACTAGGACGCAAAGTGTATTACTGGCAGGACCATCAAACAAGAAAAAATGTCTGAAAAAAACAAATGAAATGCTGCCATAACATCTAGGGCCTGGCAAACTGTTTCACACTGTTTCATTTACATTTTCCTTTCTCTTTCTGTACACGGATGATTGTACTGCAATTATTTTAATAAAAAAAAAAAAAAATCTAAGTACCTGTTTCCAAATCGATATTTAGCTGTCACGTGACCCAGCTCTTTCCTAGCCTGTCTGCAGGGAAACATAAGCAGGAAGAGCTTCTAGTCCTTTGCTGCTCGTCACATGTTCAAAAAAAAAAAACAAAAACAAACAAAAATATATACACTGCTCAAAAAAATTAAAGGAATGCTTTTCAATCAAAGTATAGCATCAATTCAATTAAACTCCTGGGATATCGATCTGGTCAGTAAAGTAGCAGAGGGGGTCGTTAATCAGTAATTAGCAACAGGTGCACTAGACGGGCAACAATGAGACGACCCCCAAAACAGGAGTGATTTTACAGGTTGAGGCCACTGACATTGTTTTTCCTAATCATCTTTTCTGACTGTTTTTCACTAGTTTTGCATTTGGCTAGGGTCAGTGTCACTTCTGGTAGCATGAGGTGATACCTGGACCCTATAGATAGAGGTTGCACAGGCAGTCCAACTCCTCCAGGATGGCACATCAAAACGTGCCATTGCCAGAAGGTTTGCTGTATCTCTCAGCACAGTCAGAAGAGCATGGAGGAGATTCCATGAGACAGGAGGTTACTCTAGAAAAGCTAAACAGGGCCGTAGAAGGTCCTTAACCAATCAGCAGGAACGGTATCGGTATCTGCTCCTTTATGCAAGGAGGAACAGGATGAGCACTGCCAGAGCCCTACAAAATGAGCTCCAGCAGAGCACTGGTGTGAATGTCTCTGATCAAACATTCAGAAACAGACTTCATGAGGGTGGACTGAGGGCCCGACATCCTCTAGTGTGCCCTGTGCTCACTGCCTGGCACCGTGAAGCTTGATTGTTACTTGCCATTGAACACCACAATTGGCAGGTCTACCACTGGTGTCCTGTGCTTTTCACAGATGAGAGCAAGTTCACCCTGAGCACGCGACAAATGTGAAAGGGTCTGAAGAAGCCGTTGAGAACATTATGATGCCTGTAACATCGTTCAGCAGGACCGGTTTGGTGGTGGGTCAGGGATGGTCTGGAGGGGCATATCCATGAAGGGATGCACAGACCTCTACAGGCTAGACAATGGCAGCACTTGCATGATTTTAACCCTTACTCTGAATATCGTTTTTTCTCAGATTTTTAGCAGAATTGTCTGTTGTCAATTATGTTATCCACATGATCATGCACTGATCGATTAATCACAATTGATCCTTGATTTTTAATATTTTTCAGCATGATGTTTTAGCAATAATTATTATCTTTTATTTATGGGTACATATATGTCTTTCTCCTGCATTACAAGCAATCATACTATGCTATTGGGCCACTGCCACCAGTACTATCCTTGGCTGTTTGTACCCAGTACTATTGCTTTGTTATGAACACCATCTATCACATGCACCTGCTCATTGAGGCACACACCCCAGTTTGTTTACAGCTACACCTGTCCCTGACCTTTGCCCCTCCCGGGGCGGGGTGGTGTGGGCGGTGCATACTGGCTATATAACTTCCTGGGAGTGTATGGTGGGTCAGTGGCAATTTTGGCTCTGAGGAAGAGGGTCCTCCCTCTAAACGCGCAAGTCATACCAGGTTTTGAGGATGCCATCACGCTATCCAGCAGTAGAGAAGTGTTCTGGAAGCGACCGGTTCCCATTTCCTACATGCTTGTTCATATCCTATGTTTGTGAGTATATTGTATGCTACCCTTCTTGATTTTAATAAACGTTTTAATGGTAATGCACAAGGTCGGTGCGCCCTTCTCTTGTCGTTTTCTTGTAGTTCTAGACAATGGCACCCTGACTGCCATTAGGTATTGGGATGAAATCCTTGGACCCATTGTTAGACCCTACGCTGGTGCAGTGGGTCCTGGGTTTCTCCCGGTGCACGACAATGCCCTCATGTGGTGAGAGTATGCAGCCAGTTCCTTGAGGATGAAGGAATTTATACCATTAAATGGCCCCCATGCTCGCCTGATCTAAATCCAATAGAACACCTCTGGGACATTATGTTTCGGTCTATTCAACACCGCCAGGTTGCACCTCAGTCTGTTCAGAAGCTCAGTGATGCCCTGGTGCAGATCTGGGAGGAAATACCCCAGGACACCATCCCTTGTCTCTATAGGAGCATGCCCCAATGTTGTCAGGCATGCATACATGCATGTGGGGGCCATACAAACTATTGAGTACCATTTTGAGTTGCTGAAATAGAATTTCATCAAAATGGACTAGCCTGCTGCATCATTCTTTCACTTTGATTTTTGGGGTTTTCGTTGAATTCAGCCCTCTGTAAGATGAGAATTTTCTTTTTTATCAAATGATGTGCCATCATTTCCTTCCAAGTTCCTAACACATTACCCAGTCCATATCAGTATAGATATCCAGCATGATATTTTCCCCATGGAGATCTGATGTGTTTTCAAAATGTTCCTTTAATTTTTTTTGAGCAGTGTATTTGAAATCAAATCTTTATTATTTTTTGGCAATAACATATGGTGTGGGTGTATTTCTGTCAGTCACAGGCTGTGTCACACCCCTCCAGCCTGTGTCTTAGAATAAGATGGGGTGAAGCCTCTATCAATCTATATGTAATATCTCACCTCCATGTTTAGCTGATTGGTGGGCATGGAGGAGGAGGGAGGGAGTAGTCTGTCATTTACCACTATGTATATGCCCACATTTATGATTCTATAACCACATGGACTGCTCAGTAGGGATGGCCTTTGCTTCGCCCGGCGGTCGGTTCGCTGTGAATTTTGCTTGTTCGCTACCCACCAATTTTGAGAACACATGGCGTTGTTCGCGGTGGCCATATTAGTTTACATTGGGGAGAACTTTGACCCATGACACAGCTGTCAGGTGGAAAAGGACAGCCAATTGAAACATTTCAGCACATGGACATGCCCCCTACCTTATAAATAGACCAGAGCAGGTGGCCATTTCACATTCTGCTTTTTGTCAGCGTAGGGAAAGGTCTGCTGTGTTCATCAGGGAGAGATTGCCAGACACAAATAGCTCTGTTAAGATCCACAAAAGTCCTTTTCAGGGCTGGTATTTTGGTATAGGTCTGCTACAGTGTCTTTTCAGTTTAGGGACAGGTATCCAGTCGGTGCTAAAGGGACAGATAGAGATTGGCAGTGACACAAATCGCTCTGTTAATGTCCACAAAAGTCATTTAAATTGCTGCAATTTCTTTGGTATAGGTGTGCAGTTTCTGTTCAGTTTAGGGACAGGTATCCAGTGTGCTCTAGGGACAGATAAGCAGTGACACAAATCGCTCTGTTAATGTCCACAAAAGTAATTTAAAGGGCTGCAATTTATTTAGTATAGGTGTGCAGTGCACTATATAGGGGTGCAATACACGGTATAATATGCTTTGTAATATAGAAAGCATATTATAGTGGATTTGTATTGTGCACTGTGCAGCATTGTGACAGGTGTGGTGACTGAGCGTTGCTGCAGCAATACTACAAACAGTGACAAAAGCACTTTTAATGTATTATAACTGGTGTGATAGACCAGTGGCCCCCCAATACCACATATTGAAGTGGGGTGTTACCTGCGTATACTTTTACAAGTGTATTTGTGTCCTGCAACAATATTGCCTCTTTTGCTGCGTTAACTCTGATACACACAGTGCCAAACTCCCTGGCCAATTTTTTGAACAACTGGTGTGATAGACCAGTGGCCCCCAATACCACATATTGAAGTGGGGTGTTATCTGAGTATACTTTTACAAGTTGATAAAAAAGTTTTAGCGAAGGCGCCTAGCCCTAATAAAAAGATGTTAAAACCTGCTGCCCTTTTAATTTGTTTAAAAAACAATAAATAGGTATATATAATTGGTAAAAAGGCGCTGGTGATCTTTTAAAGTGCTAAATATAAATAATTAAAGTGTAAAATTATTTTTGTAAAATTTCAATACAAACATAAACAGTGCATATATAACCAATATATATAGTTGGTAAAGTGCAAGTGCTATCCTTTAATTGTGCAAAAAATTATTGCAAAAAGATTATTAAAGTGCTTGCTAATGCATCCACAAAATAAGTTAAATTGTATAACATATAATAAAATATATATCATCAATCTTGTCAACAATATATAGTGCCCACTATTACAGTGCTCAAAAAGTGGTTAAAGTGCTTAAAATATTTAATAGTCCAAGACAATTCATGCAAAAAAAAAATTATATAAATTTAATTGCTTGGATCTGTAGTGCTCCAGGTGGTGGGGTGTGTCACTCTTTGCCTCTTACCAAATTGAAGCAGGTCACAAGGACCCCCAACGCCTGTGATCCCTTTATTTAGGTGGATCAGACCTCTAATCGACTCCTTTTTCAGAATATCCAGCTCCTGTGCGTTACTCGTACATATGGAAGTACAGTCCGCATATATAAAGACACATAAGATAGCCAAAAATAGTGTAATACTGTTTTTAATAGAAATACACAAAATAATAATAGTTGGCTTCTTACATTTAGTTGTGCCCTCCTGGCACTGGGCAATTGGTGTTAGTTGTGTGCGGGTATTAGGAAATCACCATCCGATGATCTGCAGTACCCTCCTGTGTCTCCTTTCCCCTATTCACATGCGGCGGTCGGCGTGCGTCCCAGCCTGTGCTCCAAATGCCTTCACTTCCTACTTCCGGGTTTAGCAGAGACCACAATGCATTTCGCTATGCTTGCGTCATCAGGCTGATGCAAGCATAGCGAAATGCATTGTGGTCTCTGCTAAACCCGGAAGTAGGAAGTGAAGGCATTTGGAGCACAGGCTGGGACGCACGCCGACCGCCGCATGTGAATAGGGGAAAGGAGACACAGGAGGGTACTGCAGATCCTCGGATGGTGATTTCCTAATACCCGCACACAACTAATACCAATTGCCCAATTGCCCAGTGCCAGGAGGGCACAACTAAATGTAAGAAGCCAACTATTATTATTTTGTGTATTTCTATTAAAAACAGTATTACACTATTTTTGGCTATCTTATGTGTCTTTATATATGCGGACTGTACGTCCATATGTACGAGTAACGCACAGGAGCTGGATATTCTGAAAAAGGAGTCGATTAGAGGTCTGATCCACCTAAATAAAGGGATCACAGGCGTTGGGGGTCCTTGTGACCTGCTTCAATTTGGTAAGAGGCAAAGAGTGACACACCCCACCCCCTGGAGCACTACAGATCCAAGCAATTAAATTTATATATTTTTTTTGCATGAATTGTCTTGGACTATTAAATATTTTAAGCACTTTAACCACTTTTTGAGCACTGTAATAGTGGGCACTATATATTGTTGACACGATTGATGATATATATTATATTATTATATGTTATACAATTTAACTTATTGTGGATGCATTAGCAAGCACTTTAATAATCTTTTTGCAATAATTTTTTGCACAATTAAAGGATAGCACTTGCACTTTACCAACTATATATATTGGTTATATATGCACTGTTTATGTTTGTATTGAAATTTTACAAAAATAATTTTACACTTTAATTATTTATATTTAGCACTTTAAAAGATCACCAGTGCCTTTTTACCAATTATATATACTTTTACAAGTGTATTTGTGTCCTGCAACAATATTGCCTCTTTTGCTGCGTTAACTCTGCTACACAGAGTGACAACAGTTACTGGCCAATTATTTGTAGAACTGGTGTGATAAACCTGTGGCCCCCCAATACCACAGATTGAAGCTGGGTGTTATATACCTTTTTCCAGATATACTGCAATTCTCTAGAGACTTTTGTCACAGGGTAATTTAAAAACATGACAGGCAGAGGAAGAGGCAGACACTTACGCAGGGGTGGTAGGGGTAGGGCAGGAACAGTAGGCCGGAGCCAAAGTGTGAAGTTTCAGAAGGTGCGTTTGATTACGTCAAAGGACGCACCAGACTTGGTTGAGTGGTTCACTCAGCCTTCCTTTTCTGCACCCTCCTCATCCTCTCTATCTGCACCCTCTTCACTCTCTTCAAAAGCATATAGACTTCCTCTCGCCGGCCTGTGTACATGAGTATGTGGGGTCCTGTGGGATGACCAAACCAAGGTCTATTCCACATGCACCCCCTCTTCACACTGATACTATAAAGTGTCCGTTGACAAAAAACATGTATACCAAAAAGCAGAGGAGAGACAGAGTTCTCCTCAAAAGAGGTCAACTATGGACACCGAAGTATTGAAAAATATGTATAAACTTTATTGAAATTACACAATATACCCACGTGACTAACAGTAAAGATCATATCTTACATATAACCACATATAATTAAAATACAACGGGTTGCTGCAGCAAACAGGTGTGTGGGAATGTAGAAAACAAAAAGATAATTTGAAATGGCTTGGATAGGAAAGAAAAATCCTCCACTGAAAAAGAAAAAAAACATATCTCTTTAAATATTGCATAGATTCCCTACAGTTGAAAAAAACCCTGGATCCTTCATGCAAAAATTGGTCAGCCCAGAGTTGTAAGGTAGAGTAACAGTCTCTGTGGAATTAGCATGTATGTTGGGGCTGTTAGGCAGAAGTATCCCTAGACAAGCGATTCAGAGAGCTTAAAGGTTTTAACAGTCCGGTGTAGTGGAGGCTGTATTGTAGGCTGCCCGTCCTGGTGTGTCCTCGCCGCTTCCTCGAGTGTATAGGGGAGGGTTCGATGCAAGCCTTCACTCCAGCGTGAACCTCGGCTTGCAATTATCGTTGACTAGCGGGCATGCTCCTACTGTGAATACAGATAGGTGCCGTCGGAATGACGCGTTTCACCAGCCAATCCGCGCTGGTTTTGTCAGAGCTGTGGGAGTGGACTACCTCCTCTCTATTTAAAGGAACCTTAATTGAAAGCACCTTTGAAGACTTAAAGCGGTAGTAAACTCAAAGAAAAAAAAACATGCAAGACAAAGGCATAATGAGCTAGTATGCATCAATGAGCTAGTATGCATTAGAACGAAGCCCCGACACGGACCCCCGGACACCGCTGTGGGAGCTGACATGATCCCTCGGCGTCTCTTCTGGGTTCGGCGGCTCCGGCGCTGTGATTAGCCGGAGCCGCGATGACGTCACTCCCGCGCATGCGCTCGGGAGTCATTTTCCGGCAATTCCCGGCAATGAACTCTGAAGGTCCCCTGGACTTTCAGAGAGCATGCGCCGCACGCATCAGCGGCTGCATGCAAAGCAAATATTTCCTAAACCGTGTAGGTTTAGGAGATATTAATTGTACCTACAGGTAAGCCTTATTATAGGCTTACCTGTAGTTAAAAAAAAAAAAAAAAAAAAAAAAATCGGTATACTACCGCTTTAACAAGAGCAATATTCTAGCAGTACCTTTCAAAGGCCACAAGATGTCCTCGGAGAATTAACCTTATTCACTTCCAAGCCAGTAAAGCACCCAGAGGTAACAAAACAAGTTTATTAACCTCTGTAATATAATCAAATAGAATAATGACAGTATATACAGGACATACAGACAGTATATCTGTAACCACTTCCCACATTTTTAGATAAAGACCTTAAAAGCATAAATGAAAGTAAAGGACAACTGAAAATAGAAAGAAAAACATTGGAAAAAAAACATGCTAGAATAAGAAAAAATCAATATGGAATGACAATAATGAAAAATTAAATAAAGTAAAATAGGGGATATAAGAAGAAAAAGAGACAGGCACAAAATGGTGAAAGGAGTTTTTAACTTTACTATTACACTTCCCCTAAACCCCCATATCTATCAAAATATAGTTTCCCCAAGATATCTTTGTAGGAAGGGAAAGGAAGGGGAGGTTGGAAGGGAGGGGGGGGGGGAAGAGGATGGGAATTAGGGGAAGGGAAGGATTCTATGGCTAATTCACTCTCTGCTGTGTGCACCCCCAAAGACACCACCACAAACACCACCACCACCACATACCCTCCGCTTGAGTCACTGGAATTATTTTCCGATCCATCACAAGACATTTTGTCATGGTCTTACCTTCTTGCTGTTCTCCTTCGTTTGACATGTGCTGGCGGCCATCTTGGTTTCTGGGTTTCTTGTAGCCTCCCACTCTGTGGCTCCTCCTTCCCACTGGGAGGAGCTGGATGCCTAGCTCATATATATATATAGGAGGTCTGTGGCTTCAGTTCCTTGCTTGGTCCCCCTGTGTTCACATGCTTCTAAGACTGCTGCTGCTTCTGGTTCCTGATCCTGGCTTCGTCTGATTACCCTGCTGGTTCCTGATCCTGGCTTCGTCTGACTACCCTGCTGGTTCCTGATCCTGGCTTCGTCTGACTACCCTGCTGGTTCCTGATCCCGGCTTCGTCTGACTACCCTCCTGGCTCCTGACCTCTGGCTTCGCAAAGACTCTGCTTCGGTTTTGCCATCCGTTTGGACTTTTGCTTTACAGCTTGATTTTCAATAAAGCCTTCTTATTTTCACTTATCTGTTGTTGTACGTCTGGTTCATGGTTCCGTGACATTAGGACCAAGCCATGAATTCTGACGGTGCAAATCCTGCTTGAACGCACGGCTCATTTCGCTCCCGTTGCCGATGGGTCGGTTGTCGCTCCTGGGCCCGCTCCTACTGCCGCTCCGGTTGTTGCGCCAGAGTCTACCCCGACACCTGTTGTTGCGCCTGCGGTGTTTCGGGGTATGACCGGTTCTGCCCCCCTTCCACAGCGCTTTGGGGGAGAGCCAACTCAGTGCCGAGGTTTCCTCAACCAGGTGGGCATTTATTTCGAGTTGCTGCCACATGCCTTTCCTACTGAGAGATCAAAGGTGGGCTTCTTAATTTCGCTGCTCTCGGACAAGGCCTTGGCCTGGGCCAGCCCTTTATGGGAGAACAACAATCCGGTGGTTGCCGAGTTTTCCGGTTTTGTTGCTTCTCTTCGGAGGGTATTCGATGTGCCGGCTCGTGCTGCCTCTGCTGCGAAGCTCCTTATGTCCATCAGACAGGGTTCACGATCCGTAACTGAATACGCCATTGAGTTTCGTACCCTGGCAGCAGAGGTGGGCTGGAATAATGAGGCTCTGGTCGCTGCTTTCTCTCATGGTCTCTCGGATGCCTTGAAGGATGAGGTTGCAGCTAAGGACCTACCAGTGGAGCTCGAGTCTCTTATTTCTTTCCTGATTTTGATTGACACCAGACTCAGGGAGAGACCTTCCTTTAAGGAGAGTCTGCGGAGGCCTTCTAACAGATTGGCGCCTACCTTTGCTGTCCCACCCGTGCCTCCCTCTCCTCCCACGCCTCCTGGGGATGACTTGGCTGGGGATGAACCCATGCAGCTGGGCTTTGCTCGCCTGTCCGAGGGGGAGAGGGTACTCCGGAGAAGCGAGGGCCGATGCATGTACTGTGGTCTCGGTGGGCATTTTCGGTTGGCATGTCCGAACCGTTCGGGAAACGCTCGCACCTGAGATCCTGTCGGGGGCAGATCTTGGGTGGAGTCTCCTCGTCCCCGGTTTCCCGTGTTGACAAACCACTGATCACTGTTGTCCTCTCCTGGGTCGGGGGCTCAGTGACGACCCAGGCGTTGGTGGACTCTGGTGCTGGTGGTTTGTTCATTGATAGTGTGTTCGCTGCCGCCAATTCCATTCCTCTGCAGGCCCGAGGTTCTCCACTGGCTCTTGAGGCGATAGACGGCAGACCCCTTCTGCCGCCACACGTGACTCATGAGACCCTTCCAGTGGGGATAGCCATTGGTGCCGTTCACAGAGAGTCGGTCTGCTTCCAGGTTATTTCGTCTCCACACTACTCGGTGGTCTTGGGGTACCCCTGGCTCCAGAAGCATAATCCGACTTTCGATTGGAGATCGGCCGAGATCCTCTCGTGGTCACCACAGTGTGGGGCTAGTTGCATCCATGGGCCTGTCAAGTTGCTGTGTACTTCCTCGGACTCTCTGTTGCCTCCTGAATACGAGGAGTACCGGGATGTATTCGATAAGGTGCGCGCGGTTGCCCTACCTCCGCACCGCCCATAAGATTGTGCCATCGAGTTACAACCTGGTGCCGTTCCTCCTCGTGGCAAGGTCTATCCACTGTCGGTAGCGGAGAATGAGGCCATGGAGGAGTACGTGAAGGAGGCGCTTTCACGCGGACACATTCGCAAATCCTCGTCCCCGGCAGGGGCTGGATTTTTCTTTGTGAAAAAGAAGGGCGGTGAGTTGAGGCCTTGCATCGATTACAGGGGTCTCAATTGCATCACGATCAAGAACGCTTACCCGATACCCTTGATTTCCGAGCTGTTCGATCGCCTTAAAGGGGCCACGGTCTTTACCAAACTCGACCTGAGGGCGGCATATAACCTCGTAAGGATCAAGGCGGGCGATGAGTGGAAGACCGCGTTTAACACCAGGACCGGTCATTATGAATCCTTGGTTATGCCCTTTGGGTTGTGCAATGCGCCCGCAGTCTTTCAGGAATTCATCAACAATGTTTTCCGTGACCTGTTGCAGCAGTGTGTGGTGGTCTATTTGGATGACATCTTGGTATATTCTGAATCCATGGAGACCCACATTCTGGATGTCAGACGAGTGTTGCAACGGTTACGAGAGAACAAGCTGTTCGGTAAGCTTGAGAAATGCAAATTTCACCGATCCCAGGTAACCTTCTTAGGTTACATCATTTCCGCTGAGGGGTTCTCCATGGATCCTGAGAAGGTTTCGGCTGTCTTACAGTGGCCCCAGCCCAGTGGTCTTCGCTCCCTGCAGCGCTTTTTGGGCTTCGCCAATTATTATCGGAAGTTCATCAGGGACTTTTCCATGCTAGCCAAGCCTCTCACGGATCTGACCAGGAAGGGCAGTAATTCCCAGGTCTGGCCGCTCGAGGCCATCCGAGCTTTTGAGGCTCTAAAGTCCGCCTTTGTGTCGGCTCCGATTCTGTCGCATCCCAACCCTGGGTTGCCCTTTGTCCTCGAGGTGGACGCGTCTGAGACGGGAGTAGGCGCCCTTCTGTCTCAGCGTAGAACACCAGAGGGTCCTCTGCTTCCTTGTGGGTTTTACTCCTGGAAACTGTCTTCCGCGGAGTGCAACTATCAGATTGGTGACAGGGAGTTATTGGCCATCGTGCAGGCCCTTAAAGAATGGAGGCACTTGCTCGAGGGTTCGGTGGTTCCGGTCCTCATCCTGACGGACCACAAGAATCTGACCTACCTTTCTGAGGCTAAGAGATTGACACCACGTCAGGCCAGATGGGCTCTGTTCTTGTCACATTTTAATTACGTGGTCTCCTACCTACCCGGTTCCAAGAACATCAGGGCGGATGCCTTATCACGGCAGTACTCCGACCTGTCCAGGGAGGAGTCGATTCCGACTTCGGTCATACCTCCGAATCAGATCCTGGCCGCCATTCGCACCAGCCTGACCTCTCCCCTGGGTGAGCAGATTTTGGCGGCTCAATCTGGTGCTCCCTCTGGGAGACCCAACGGCAGATGTTTTGTGCCTGAGGAGTTGCGCACTCGGTTGTTGCGAACCTACCATAACTCCAAGACCGCGGGGCATCCTGGTAAGAATCAGCTGTCCTGGGCTGTTTCACGTCTGTTCTGGTGGCCTTCCCTACGTTCCGACATCGCCGCATATGTAGCGGCATGCTCCGTTTGTGCCCAGAGTAAGTCCCCTCGGCACCTTCCGTTGGGCCTTCTGCAACCCATAGTCACCGGGGAGCGCCCATGGTCACACCTGGGGATGGATTTCATTGTGGATCTCCCTGCATCCCGAGGCCATACGGTCATTCTCATGATTGTGGATCGGTTTTCCAAAATGTGCCACTGTGTTCCTCTCAAGAAGTTACCCTCTGCACAGGAATTGGCCACGATTTTTGCCAGGGAGGTTTTCCGGTTGCATGGTTTGCCCAAGGAGATTGTGTCGGATCGGGGGAGTCAGTTTGTGTCCAGGTTCTGGCGCGCCTTTTGCTCCCAGTTGGGGATTCATCTCTCCTTCTCCTCGGCATACCACCCTCAGTCCAATGGGGCCGCAGAACGATCCAATCAGGCCTTGGAGCAATTCCTTCGTTGCTATGTCTCCGATCACCAAGACAATTGGGTTGACCTCCTGCCTTGGGCTGAGTTTGCCAGGAACACGGCGGTGAACTCTTCCTCTGGGACGTCTCCCTTCATGGCCAATTATGGGTTCCAACCTGCCGTGTTACCGGAGGTATTCTCTCCCCAGGATATTCCGGCTGTGGAGGATCACCTTTCCGTCCTACGTGCTTCTTGGGTACAGATCCAGAAGTCCCTTGAGGCCTCTGCGCAGCGCCAGAAACTCCAGGCTGATCGCAGACGAGCGCCTGCTCCTTCCTACCAGGCCGGAGACCGTGTATGGTTGTCCACCCACAACCTCAACCTTCGAGTGCCCACTCCCAAGCTGGCGCCTCGCTTTGTTGGTCCCTTCCGAGTGCTTCGCAGGGTAAATCCGGTAGCCTATGCCCTTGCGCTTCCTCCTGGCATGCGGATCTCCAACGTGTTTCATGTCTCCCTGTTGAAGCCACTGGTGTGTAATCGTTTCACTTCCTCGGTTCCTCGGCCTCGTCCGGTCCAAGTGGGCAATCGTGAGGAGTATGAGGTGAGCAATATCCTGGACTCACGCCTGGTCCGCGGTCGGGTGCAGTTTTTGGTTCATTGGCGTGGTTATGGTCCAGAGGAGCGTTCCTGGGTTCCCTCCGCAGATGTCCATGCTCCTGCCTTGCTCCGTGCCTTCCACGCACGCTTCCCTCAGAAACCGTTCTTTACTCCGCAGAGGAGGGGCCCTTGAGGGGGAGGTACTGTCATGGTCTTACCTTCTTGCTGTTCTCCTTCGTTTGACATGTGCTGGCGGCCATCTTGGTTTCTGGGTTTCTTGTAGCCTCCCACTCTGCGGCTCCTCCTTCCCACTGGGAGGAGCTGGATGCCTAGCTCATATATATAGGAGGTCTGTGGCTTCAGTTCCTTGCTTGGTCCCCCTGTGTTCACATGCTTCTAAGACTGCTGCTGCTTCTGGTTCCTGATCCTGGCTTCGTCTGATTACCCTGCTGGTTCCTGATCCTGGCTTCGTCTGACTACCCTGCTGGTTTCTGATCCTGGCTTCGTCTGACTACCCTGCTGGTTCCTGATCCCGGCTTCGTCTGACTACCCTCCTGGCTCCTGACCTCTGGCTTCGCAAAGACTCTGCTTCGGTTTTGCCATCCGTTTGGACTTTTGCTTTACAGCTTGATTTTCAATAAAGCCTTCTTATTTTCACTTATCTGTTGTTGTACGTCTGGTTCATGGTTCCGTGACACATTTGGGATGCGCAGCCATTGTTGGCATCGGATCAGGAAGAGGAGGTAGCAACAGCCGCCACTCAGCAGTCTGACGACAGTACCCAGATCAGCCCAAGGAGGTTGGTCCCCGCTGTTGCTGCCTACTCCGATATCTTGAATGTTAGTGGTGGGGAAGGTGACGTGTCTATGGACGTCACATGGGTGGCCACAAGAGAGGAAGAGGAGGGGATTTCAGAGGGAGAGACGGACCGGCAGATAGGGAGAAGAGGCAGGCAGAATTTGCAGTGCACAAGAGGTACAAAGCAGACTGCAAATGTATCCGGAGCGAGCCATCAACCATGTACAGTCACATCTGGTGCTCCCAGGATGCCGACACATGGCTCCGCAGTGTGGGCTTTTTTTAAGGTGTCCGTTGTTGACAACAGTGTTGCCATCTGCAGCCATTGCAGGCAACGCATAAGTCGCGGTAAGCCTAACACTCACCTAGGGATGACCGCCTTAAGAAGGCACCTGAACTCCCATCACTGAGCTCAGTGGGAGCAACGCCATCAGAACCCACAAAGCCACACTCCAGGCTCTCACTGTCCAGCCTCTTCTCCTTCTCCTCACAATTGTCCTGCACTCCACCTTCCATGATGCCGTCGTCACATTTTTCTAGAAAAAGGCAGGCTCCCGTGGCCCAAATGTTCGAGCGTAAAAAAATGATGACGCCGGATAACCCTCTTGCCCAACGGTTGACCGCTGGCTTGTTTGAACTGATAGCCCGCCAACTACTGCGATATAAAGTGGTGGACTTGGAGGCCTTTCGGAAATTTGTGGCCATTGGAACACCACTATGGAAGGTCCCAGGAAGGAAATATTTCTCGCAGAAGAGCATCCCAGAGCTATATGGCCATGTTCAGCGGCAAGTGAATGTATCTCTGGCACACAGTGTTGATGCCAAGATACATCTGACCACAGACACGTGGTCTAGCAAACACAGGGCAGGGAAGGTATTTAACTTTTACTGCCCACTGAGTGAACCTTCTGACGGCCGTCAAGCATGTAACCTGTGGCACCCGTGTAGATTTGGTTTTACCGCCACGGATTGCATGCAGGCCTGCCTCTTCTTCTCCTCTTCCTACTCCATCCTCCCTCTCCTCCTCCACTGACTCCTCCTTTTCCGCTGCTACCTTCTCTTCCGCTGCACCGCCCAAGATCCCCAGAACCCATTCGACATGCCAGATGAGACGTTGCCATGCTGTGCTGCGTCAGTTTTGCCTGGAAGCCAAGACCCACACTGGTCCTGCACTCCTTTTAGCTTTGCGTCGACAGGCAGATCAGTGGCTAACACCGCTCAATTTGACAGTTGGTAAAGTGGTGTGCGACAATGGTTCCAATCTGCTGAGCGCGCTGAAACAGGGCAAAATTACACACATGCCATGTATGGCACACGTCCTGAACTTGGTCGTGCAGCGATTCGTTGTCAAATACCCTGGGGTCCAGGACGTCTTGCGGCAGGCCAGGAAAATCTCGGGCCATTTCAGAAGATCTTACACAGCCATGGCATTGTCTTGCTGACATTCAGCGGCGACACAACCTGCCCATCAGACGTCTTATTTGTGACTGCCCGACGCAATGGAACTCAACCTTGTATATGCTTGATAGGCTGCTCCAGCAGAAACGTGCAGTTAATGACTACCTGTATGAACTCTGTGGCAGGACAGGTTCTGGGGAGCTTGGGCTTTCACCACGCATGTGGCTGCTCATGCGGGACGCATGCAGACTTCTTTGGCCATTTGATGAGATCACCAAACTGGTCAGTTGCAGCCAGGGCGCCATCAGTGACATCGTACCTTACGCCTTCTTTCTTGATCGTGCATTGCATCGTGTCATTGATCAAGTCGTCGAAGAGCAGGAAGATGAGGAAGTAGCAATGCTGGATGAATATAGAAAGCCATTATAGTGGATTTGTATTGTGCAGCATTGTGACTGGTGAGCGGTTCTGCAGCGATACCACAAATACAAAGAGTGACAAACACAATTAGAAAAAAGTATTATAACTGGTGTGATAGACCAGTGACCCCCCAAAACGACAGATTGAAGCAGGGGTGTTCTAAAACAATATACTTTCATAATAGTGTATTTGGGTACTGCAGAAATGTTGCCTCTGCATCATCGAAGTCACCTTCCCCACCACTAACATTCAGGGTAGGCAGCAACAGCGGGGACCAACCTCCTTTGGCTGATCTGGGTACTGTCATCAAACTGCTGAGTAGCGGCTGTTACTACCTCCTCTTCCTGATCCGATGCCAAGAATGGTTGCGCATCGTTAATGTCTTGTGATGGATCGGAAAATAATTCCTGTGACTCAAGCAGAGGGTATATGGTGGTGGTGGTGTTGGTGGTGGTGTCTTTGGGGGTGCACACAGCAGAGAGTGAAGAGGGTGCAGATAGAGCGGATGAGGAGGGTGCAGAAGAGGAAAGCTGAGTGAGCCACTCAACCAAGTCTGGTGCGTCCTTTGACATAATCGAACGCACCTTCTGCAACTTTCCACTTTGGCTCTGACCTGGTGCTCCTGCCCTACCCCTACCACCACTGCGGAAGGGCCTGCCTCTTCCTCTGCCTGTCATTTTTTAAATGACCCTGTGACAAAAGTCTCTAGAGAATCGCAGTATATCTGGAAAAAGGTATAGAACACCCCGCTTCAATCTGTCGTTTTGGGGGGCCACTGGTATATCACACCAGTTATAAAAAAAATTTCCCAGTAACTTTGGTCACTGTGCGTAGCAGAGTTAACGCAGCGAAAGAGGCAAAATTTCTGCAGTACCCAAATACACTATTATGAAAGTATAACACCCCGCTTCAATCTGTCATTTTGGGGGGGCCACTGGTTTATCACACCAGTTATGAAAAATATTTTCTAGTAACTTTTGTCACTGTGTGTAGCAGAGTTAACGCAGCGAAAGAGGCAACATTTTTGCAGTACCCAAATACACTATAATATGCTTTCTATATATTAGAAAGTATATTATAAGTGTATTACACCCCTATATACTGCACACCAAAATAGAAGACCTATACCAGTCCTTTCAGTGCCGGTTCACACTGATGCGATGCGGGAACACGCAGAATATATCTGCGTGTTCCTGCATCGCATCCGCAGCACAGGCAGTTCACAGTGCCACATGCAATACGCTGGGGTGTCAATTCAAAGTTAACGACACCCCCAACTCAGATCGCATATCGCAGTGCGATCTGACAGTTCGCACAGAATCGGATCGCACTGGTGTGACCACCATGCGATCCGATTCTGCTGTGGACCAAAAAAAAAGGGTCCTGTGCGGCTGAATTTGCACCGCACTGCTCCTAAAATTACATGTGATGTCTGTGCGCTGCAAATTCAGCCATGCAGTTTGTATGGCTGAATTTGCACCGCGATCGCAGTGACCCTTTTTTTGGTCCGCAGCAGAATCTGATCGCATGATGGTTCACACCAGTGCAATACAATTCTGTGCGAATTGTCAGATCGTACTGCGATATGCGATCTGAGCTGGGGGTGTCGTTAGCTTTGAATTGACACCCCCAGCGTATCGCATATGGCAGTGTGAACTGCCTGTGCTGTGGATGCAATGCGGGAACATGCAGATATATTCGCAGTGTTCCCGCATCGCATCAGTGTGAACCGGCACTGACAGTCTGTCCCTGCTCCCCACAGCAACCTCTCCCTACACTGACAAAAGACAGAATATAGATAGAACACCTATAACAAATACCAGTCCTTAAAAGGACTTTTGTGGACCTATAACCGAGCAATCTGTGTCACTCACTGACAATCTGTCCCTGCTCCACACAGCAAACCTCTCCCTACACTGACAAAAGACAGAATATTAGATAGTATACCTATACCAAATACCAGTCCTTAAAAGGACTTTTGTGGACCTATAACCGAGTGATCTGTATCACTGACAAATACAATCTGTCCCTGCTCCACACAGCAAACCTCTCCCTACACTGACAAAAAGCAGAATATAGATAGTATACCTATACCAAATACCAGTCCTTAAAAGGACTTGTGGACCTATAACCGAGCGATCTGTGTCACTGACAATCTGTCCCTGCTCCACACAGCAAATCTCTCCCTACACTGACAAAAATCAAAATGTAAAATGGCAGCCAGGTCAGGTCTATTTATAAAGTAGGGAGTACTGTATGTCCATGTGCTGAAATGTCTCAATTGGCTGTCCTGTACCACCTGATGGATGTGTCATTGGTCAAAGTTCTTCACAATGTAAAAGAATATGGCCGTTGGGAACATCGCCATTGTAGTGTATTAACACAGACCAGGCTGTACAGTTTGCTTCTTTATTCACTGAACATCACGCATGCAACTAACTTCAGCCACACCCAGCTCCCAGACATATACATAATTGTAACATTTTGCAGACAGCAACTTAACCCGTTGCTTACCATACTACATTCCCTCCTCTCTTTGAATAAAACATAACATGCACAACGTATTAATAAGATTAACAAAATGCATGGATGAACAACTAGAAATTTAAACTATAAACTCCTGACTATACACATAGTCCTTAAGGTAGGCCGGTGGATTAGTTGCTCGTTTTTCTCTTGGCCATTCCGATGTGGATGGTTGTGGATTGAAGTCTGGATCACTGGCAGTATCATCACTACTCTTTGCCTGTTCGCCGTCGTCCGATTCTTGACCTTCTGACTCAATAAATTTCTTCACAAATGAGGAATTACTCACTTTTGTGTGTCCATCTAAATCCTCTAAAACCACTTGAGTACCTCTTTTCTCCTTTACAACATAAGGCTCAGGTTCAAAGGACGGAGCCAGTTTGATAAACCGATCATTTTGAAGCAACACCTTATCACCCTGTTGAAGGCCACTAGGTTGACAATGGCTGCGGTGGTTTGCATACTGTTCAGCCCGGATCTTCCTTTCCTCATCAATTTGCCGAAAAGGTTTCCGACTCGTAGGAGGACCCCCAATGTCTGACAATTTTGTCCTGAATTTGCGACCACAAAGAAGTTCCGCAGGACTAACTCCAGTGACAGTATGCAGAGTTGTGCGATAAGCCAAAAGAAAACGCCACAGTTCCTTTTTCCAGTCTCTTCTCTCTAAATGAGCAATCCGCAAAGCTTTCAGCAAGGTTCGATTCTGGTGTTCCACTTCCCCGTTAGCCTGTGGCCAGTATGGAGTTGTACGATGATGTTCAATTGCATTTGATTTCAGATAGTCCTGAAATTCCTGAGAAGTAAATTGGGCACCATTATCACTCACAATCCGTTTAGGCAACCCACGAGACGCAAAAATGCTCTCCAACCCCTCAATTACAGTTGATGATGTAGCTTTGGTGAGAACTACCACCTCTTGCCACCTTGAATAATAGTCCACAACAACTAAAAGATGGTGTCCAGATGGAATGTCACACAGATCAATGGCTAAATCTTCCCATGGTCCCTCAGGTAGAACAGTGTGAGTTACTGATTTAGGTTTGCTGCCCACCAACTGACATGCTCGACATGAAGAAACCAAACGTTCCACATCCTTGTCAATTCCTGGCCACCAGACTTTCTCACGTAATTGTTGTTTGGTGTGTACAATGCCTTGATGGCCCTCATGGGCTAAATGTAATGTACGTTTCCGTAAGTCTCTAGGCATCACAATACGATTGCCACGTAAAACTAGTTGTCCAGCAATACTCAGCTCTTGTTTGATTCTGTGATAGCTTGGGTCACAATCCACCCAAACCCCTTGTCTTACACATTTTCTCAATCGAGCAATGTCCGGATCCACAGATGACAATTCTTCAACCTCCCGCGGTGTCAATGCCTGAGGCATGGCGTTAGTAGCCACAAAACGAATGTACTCTTCTGCTAGGTTATGAACAGGTGCTGAAGACTGAGGCAATCTGGAAAGTGCATCTGCCGCATTAGTCGGGCCAGGTCTGTACCGCACTGTAAATCGGTAAGGTAACAATCTGAGAACCCATCTTTCAATTCTGGCGGATGGTTTGGAGCGTGGCGAATATATCACTTCCAGAGGCTTGTGGTCTGTGATGATTACAAAATCAAGACCGTAGAGATAGGTGTGAAACCTTTCACATCCCCAAACAACAGCCAAAGCTTCTTTCTCGGTCTGAGAATAACGTCTCTCTACATCAGTAAGGGACCTGCTTGCATACTGAATAGGTCTGTAATCGCCTGTGCATTGTCTCTGAACCAGGATGGCGCCTAACCCCACAGGGCTAGCATCGACAATAACTTGGGTGTGTGCAGTAGGATTAAAATAAGCCAAAGTTGAGGCGCAAGTCAGCCGTCTCTTAAGTTCATGAAATGCACCTTGTTCCAAAAGGCCCCACTTCCAAGGGACTGCTTTGCGAGTTAACAATCTCAGAGGTTCACTGACAGTCGCCATATCTGGAATAAACTTGGCACAGTAATTCACTAGCCCAAGAAAACTGCGTACTTCTGCAGGGTTTTCAGGATTTCTGGCATCAGACACAGCTTTAATTTTGCAGTCCTCCGGACCAATGCCCCTGTCAGACAGCACATGGCCAATAAAAGTCATTTTATTCATTTGAAATGTGCACTTCTTCTCATTTAATGTTAACCCTTTCTCCTTCAAGCGATTTAGCACTGCACAGAGACGTTCATCGTGCTCCTGTGTGTTTGTTCCCCACACAATTATATCATCAGAAATATTATGCGTGCCTTCACAACCATGTAGCACTTGCTGAATCACATGTTGATAAGCCTCCGGTGCTGACGATACGCCAAACATCAACCTCTTGTATCTAAAAGACCTTTATGGCTTGCAAATGTAGTGATGACTCTAGATGCTGGGGTCAATTCAATCTGATGATAACCCCATTTCAAATCCAGTTTACTGAAGACACTTGCCCCATTCATTGCATGTAGAACATCTTCAATAGTGGGAATTGGATGTCTCTCTCTCTGC
This sequence comes from Pelophylax lessonae, assembly GCF_965119305.1. Classification (NCBI taxonomy): domain Eukaryota; kingdom Metazoa; phylum Chordata; class Amphibia; order Anura; family Ranidae; genus Pelophylax; species Pelophylax lessonae. Next base: position 335,212,003 of record NC_138772.1, on the reverse strand, counting down.
ACAGCTTGGTTAGCACATCTCATGTCCACACAAACCGAATATCTGTGCCCTTTGGTACAACAACTATCGGCGATACCCACGGAGTGGGTCCTTCCACAGGTTCAATAATGTCAAGGTCCAGCAGCTCTGCCAGTTTGTGCTCAACAGGTGATCTCAGGCTATAAGGAAGTCTGAGTACTGGCTGTGCAATAGGCTTTACATGTGGATCAATGTGAAGCTCCAACTGAAAATCCTTTAATTTTCCAAACCCAATGAAGCAATCTTTAAATTTCTCTTTCAATGCAGAAATAGCAGGAGACAGCATATTCACTCTTGCGCTGCCTACATCACAGCCAATCTTTAACACCCCTAGTGCCATTGCAGTTTGACGACCAAGCAGAGGCGACCCTGTGCCATCTACAACATAGAATTCGGTCTGCAATGGAGGACCAGTCTCATGTGTTTGAACAGAGGTATAAAATTTTGCCTTTAAGTTGTAGGGGTGTACTGGAGCCATAAGTATAAATCTGTTTAGTGGTGTTACACAATTTAAGGTGGTTTTCTCTGCTATTAAGACTGTGCCAAGAAACTAAGTCCATAACATTGCATGTAGCTCCAGAGTCAATCAACACTGTGTCATGGTCTTACCTTCTTGCTGTTCTCCTTCGTTTGACATGTGCTGGCGGCCATCTTGGTTTCTGGGTTTCTTGTAGCCTCCCACTCTGCGGCTCCCCCTTCCCACTGGGAGGAGCTGGATGCCTAGCTCATATATATAGGAGGTCTGTGGCTTCAGTTCCTTGCTTGGTCCTCCTGTGTTCACATGCTTCTAAGACTGCTGCTTCTTCTGGTTCCTGATCCTGGCTTCGTCTGATTACCCTGCTGGTTCCTGATCCTGGCTTCGTCTGACTACCCTGCTGGTTCCTGATCCTGGCTTCGTCTGACTACCCTGCTGGTTCCTGATTCCGGCTTCGTCTGACTACCCTCCTGGCTCCTGACCTCTGGCCTCGCAAAGACTCTGCTTCGGTTTTGCCATCCGTTTGGACTTTTGCTTTACAGCTTGATTTTCAATAAAGCCTTCTTATTTTCACTTATCTGTTGTTGTACATCTGGTTCATGGTTCCGTGACACACTGACACATCTGTATTTCCAATCTTAATGGTTAATGTCCCAGCTTGCAGAGAACACAGGGAGAATATAAATTCACAGTCAGGAGCACTCTCTTTATCCTCAGCTATAACATTTACTTGTGCTGATGGTCCTTTGGTTTTGTTATCTCTGGTTGTACTTCTACACACAGCTGCAAAATGACCTGTCTTTCCACAAGCATAGCACATTTTATTCTGTACCACAGTGCAGTCCTGACTTGTGTGTCCCTCTCTGCCACATTTACTGCAGGTAATATGTAAAGTCCTCTTTGGAAATCTCTCTTTCCTACTCCTGATATTCCTATTATTATAGGTAGGTTTGGAGACTGTATTGACAGATGCAGTGTCCTTGGTTTCAATATGCAGAGCCTGGAGCTCAGACAGTTCAATGGCTCTTGCAATCTCCTGCAGACTAGTAAGTGTGAGACTAGGTTCTCTCAATAATCTCCTCCTGAGGTGCACAGATGTGCATTTCTCTATGACCTGATCTCTGATTATCTCCTCAGTTACAGTCCCAAAATCACAAGACTTTGCCAGATATTTCAGCCTAGTCACATAACTGTCTGTGGTTTCTCCCGGTTCTTGCACAGCCTGTCTAAACTTATATCTTTCATAGGGAATATTTTTCTTTGGCTCAAAGTACTCACTCAGTCTATTCATGGCTGTCTCATAGTCTGAATCATCCCCTGTTGCTCCCAGGGTTTCAAAAATGTCTTGAACTTGAGGTCCAGCTAGATGCAGCAGCATGGCTCTCTTCTGAGCAGGTGCAGTCACTCCTGTGGCTATAACATAGAGCTGAAATCCCTTCTTCCACTTGTCCCAGCGCTGTGAGAGACTAGTGTGGTCTCCAGACACATCAAACGGTCCGATAGCCGGTAAATCCAGAAAGCTAGCCATCCTCGTCGCCAAAATGTAGTGTATTAACACAGACCAGGCTGTACAGGTTGCTTCTTTATTCACTGAACATCACGCATGCAACTAACTTCAGCCACACCCAGCTCCCAGACATATACATAATTGTAACATTTTGCAGACAGCAACTTAACCCGTTGCTTACCATACTACAGCCATATGTTCGCATGATCGGCGGACAGCGAACGAGCAAAGTTTGCCCTGAACCGACCGCCAGGCGAACTGCAAGGCCATCTCTATTCCTAAATATCTTGTTTCAGCAGTATTAGGTCCTATGGTAGCAGCCTCAAAAATAATGAACGAGGCGATCAGCAGAAAATCTGTAACCCTATTCGAGAAGTCACAGTCCTTGTGCAACTTCTGGCATCCCATACTCAAGACGCACTTCCACATATGAGGCTACAGGTGAAAGAGCCCCCACCTCTCCAGCCAAGCTTCCACAGGCAAGTTTCCTTCAGGCTTTCAGCCTCTAGCACCTGCTCAGGTCTCAGGAGAGAGAAAAAACTTATCATATCCTCCCAAACATTTATCTTCTCCCCAGCCACACCTTTTGGATCAGCCTCACAGGTATGGGCTAGGGTCAGATAACTATTAATCACTCCAGTGATTGATCCTTCCACACCATTGCTAGAACATTCTTCCAGCAGCAGACAGGTGCAACCAACCTCCAGGTTTTGGAAAGCCTGAACAGACCTAACAAATGAATTGCAGCTAAGCTGACTACAGCAGAACTATATCCTAAACTCAAAAAAGAAAATGGCCTCTGCCCCCACCTATAACTGGCCTTCATAGCAAAGAACACATGGAAGGGCAACGCACATGAAACAAACAAAAATAAAATTCCCAGTTCAATTTGCCAACCAGTCTGCTTACCAACCAAATTAACCTGTCTAACAGTTTGTGTCAAAACAGGGGTTTAGTTAGCACACATTTGCAAACGCATGTGAAAGCTGCATGTACGTTGCCCTTCCATGTGTTCTTTGCTATGAAGGCCAGTTATAGGTGGGGGCAGAGGCCATTTTCTTTGTTGTTAATGTGTACTGGTGAGTGGACATACTGGATGCCTTTGCTGTAATACTATCAGCTGGGCTTCCATTTTGCCCCCAATTACCTTTCAGGAGGGATGGGCCACCTCCAGGCTCACCTGCCCCCTATCTATCCATTAGCTTGCATGTGCTTCCACTGTGAAGACTCTTATAAATTCATTAGAGCTAGGACTGCAGGTAATACAGGGAGCCGTGAAGTGGCCCTGCAGCTTTCACATGCGTTTGCAAATGTGTGCTAACTAAACCCCTGTTTTGACGCAAACTGTTAGACAGGTTAATTTGGTTGGTAAGCAGACTGGCTGGCAAATTGAACTGGGAATTTTATTTTTGTTTGTTTCATATATCCTAAACTCAGCAAGCCCAGGGTGGGGCCGCTACAGATGCAAGTTCTAAATATGTTCCTACATTCTTAACATAGAGTTTATGCTAAGCAAACATCACTGTCTTCTCCATTTGAATAAATTATAATAAGTTATAAGTAATAATACTTAACAGATTGCAGAATGCTTCATTACAAGAACATTATATGAAGAGTAAGAAATTATAGGATTATAGTTATTACAGGGCCTGTTACAATGTGTCCTATCAAAAAGAAAAAACATTACCAAATCGGAGAGATGAAGTCATTTTAGGGACCATGATCATAAAAAATGTTGTATTTTGATAACTATTTGAAAATATGAGCATTAACAGTAATAGTATTTAGTATGAATTCCTCAGTTTTTTTTTTATTTTAGATACCTTTATTTAAAAATGTTCTTAACATGTACATGCACACTGAGCTGTCCATTAAAGTGACAGTGATGGTACTCCTGACAGTATTATAGTTTGGGTTAACTGCTTGGCTGCATGTTTGAAGATCCTGTTCAAACTCTAAGACTATGCCCTCCTCCTCACCACCAACCACACCACTACACACACACACACACACACACACACACACACACACACAGAATTCCTTGCGATATTTTCAAAGAGTATAATATTTTCTGTAAAGGATTGAAAACTAGGTGAATGACAGAGGTTAAAATTATTTTGTGTAATATGTTGCAGGGTGGGATCATATGGAAAAAGTGGCCAAAGTCCTTGTGAGAAAAAAAAGGTGGAAGTCCACATGACTGTGGTATTGCAGATGCTGCGGCTGCTTTTGCCTAATACAACCCAAACTCACCAACAGACCCCCCTTTACTTATCTAAAGAAAAAAGGACACTACTACCGTTTTGGGTTTTAAAAGGCCATAGCAGCCAACTTTATTACAACTAACTAGTAAAACACTAGTTAGCAAAGAATTACCATTTTATTCAACAAAACAATCCAATACCAAACGTTAAAGCGAATGACCATTTAGGATCTTGGAAGGCAACTTGACTTCCCCCCCTGGCTGTATCCCTGACCCCAATGGACCTCCAGGCCCTCAGCCGCCACTGCACCAGCTCAAGGACTATGAACCATTGTGATACCTTGATACAGCCTACTGACGTTGCCAGGGGTAGGTCCACCCATACCCAAGATGGGCCCTACCCCTCCATATTCCCTTTCCAAGTAGTCACAGCCCTCCAAGACCCTAAAACCCCAGCCACTGCTATGACAAGGAAAACACACGAACCGTGCCCCAACCAAAAGCGCATTCAAACTGCCTAATCCGAAACAACAAACTGATTCTCTTATAATGCATACAGCAGTCTTCACACAATTATCGTATTAAGACATAATTTATATATATTTGTTTGTTTGTTTTTTGGTTTTTTTTACATAATGGTATTTATTTATTTATTTATTTTTTTTTGAATTGTAGTCATTTTCTTTTTTTTTTTTTTTATGTTATTTTTTTTGTTTTTTAGTCAACGCTCAACCTGAAATTGTAAAGGGCGGGCGGGAGAAGTTTTCCTATTGCTGTCTCGTCTGCAACTGACGGGACCCCTGGTCCCACCCTAAACTAGCCCCTGCTAACCCCACCTTGCCACACCCTGCCCCACCTTCCCAAAAACCAATCACCTACTAAATTTTTACTTAAAAAAAAAACTTAACCCCCACTGGGTAGCAACCTTCCCTGCAAACCCAGTTATGTCCAGCCTTCCGCCTACTGCTGTGCATCTATCTCCAGGCTTCCCCCTTGACTGTGGTACTGCAGATGCTGCGGCTGCTTTTGCCTAATACAACCCAAACTCACCAACAGACCCCCCTTTACTTATCTAAAGAAAAAAGGACACTACTACCGTTTTGGGTTTTAAAAGGCCATAGCAGCCAACTTTATTACAACTAACTAGTAAAACACTAGTTAGCAAAGAATTACCATTTTATTCAACAAAACAATCCAATACCAAACGTTAAAGCGAATGACCATTTAGGATCTTGGAAGGCAACTTGACTTCCCCCCCCTGGCTGTATCCCTGACCCCAATGGACCTCCAGGCCCTCAGCCGCTACTGCACCAGCTCAAGGACTATGAACCATTGTGATACCTTGATACAGCCTACTGACATTGCCAGGGGTAGGTCCACCCATACCTAAGATGGGCCCTACCCCTCCATATTCCCTTTCCAAGTAGTCACAGCCCTCCAAGACCCTAAAACCCCAGCCAAAGCACACGGGCATGACCCCTTATGGCCGTGTAGCCCTCCAAACCCACAGCGCCCTCTGAATACCTTCCTGTAGACCTAAGGTCCACAGGTCGATGCCCACCGCATTCAAATGAACCCCGTCACCCCTAAGATAAAGGGCCGGGTCCTGCTCCAGCTCCAGATGGCGAATCGCCAGCCCCCCGTTACGCACAAAGAACTTGGCCACCGCCTTATTTACCTTAATCCTGGCTTTGTTCAGGCTAGCCACGGAACGAGCCAGGCGCCAAGAAGTGCGGGCAACCATGTCCAACCACACTACCACAGTCCGCGGAAAAAGCGTCCGCAGCCTCAGGAAGTCCAGTTTAACATCCCTAATTAATTCCCTGGAGGAACGGAGGCCCAGATCATTACCGCCCGCATGCAACAGAAGGATGTCAGGCAGCCTCTCAAGACGGGCGCAACGATGGACTTCAGGAAGAACACGGGACCATAGCATGCCTGACACACCAATCCATCGCACCTTTACCTCCTCCCTGCTCAAGCCCAATTGACGACCCTCCGGCCTAACCGCCGCCCTCCTGGCACCTCAAACCACGTGAGAATGTCCTAAAATCCAGACCAAGACTTCCGTGGACCCTGTAAAAACAAAAAAGGGGGGTACATACCAACATACATCCCGTGTACATACACAAACACCAACAGAGAATACGAAGAACACTAGTATACACGTAACGAACAGTAACTAAGGACCTCCCCCGGACCCCCTACCAGAACTGAACAGACCCCATCCGCCGTATCACAACAGATGCGGACGGACATATGAGCGAAATCGCCTAGACTCCCAACGCCCAATCTTCCGAAGGGCCTGATCACCAAGGCCCCACCGAGCCGCCTCTGTGGCAGCTCCAATGCAGAACGAGTATGAGGAGTAATCTGTCCCCGGAAAACCAGCTGCCTCCAAGCACTTACGGAAGACCGCCGTAAATTGAAAAACGGGAGAGGGCCGTGCCATCAGCCCGTAAAAACAGAGGACCCTGTTGAGCGGAGCGCACCCGCAACCAATGCCGCACCGCAGATACGGGGCAAAGTGAGAACCGCGGAACCTCCCCCAGTTCCACGCAAGCCCCTTGGCCCAGCTGGTCCGTTTTTGACCTGTGAATCTAGACTAGAACCTTGTCTGGATGTAAACATACATCCCCCAACTGCAATCCTCCATCCCCCCGTCTTGAGTTACTCACCAATTCGCCAATCCTGAAAGCTCCAAAGAACGCTAAAATAAAGGCCGTCCTGAAGAGTTCCACCTCCTGGACAGAAGAACACACACCCGGTAAGCAGTCCACCAGCCGGGATAACACGTCAAAGGAAACCGGGCGCCTGGAATCGACCGAACGACTACCCTTCCTGTAACCCTTTAACGCCTTCCGAACAAGGAAATACTTCGTAACATCAGCAACCCCTGACAATTGAAAATAGAAGGCCAAGGCTGCCATCTTGCGGCTTAACGTAGAGATCGACACCCGTTCAAAATTCAGGCTCACAAAATAGAGAAGTAGGTACAACCGATCCCGATCATCAGAAAGACCCCCCACCTCACTCACCATCCGATGCCATGTCGCCCACACCCTTTCGTAGGCCGTCCAAGTGGAAGGACAAACAGAAGCTCGAACCAACTCCATCACTGCGGCAAGACGATGTTCCACAGCTCCCCGGGACAAGTCAGGCCTTGCTGCTCCGCATCCGGTGCCAACCTCCGAAACCTGTCCCACTGGAAGCGAGAAAGAGCATCAGCCACCGAATTGTCAACACCCGGGACATGCACAGCATAGAAAAAAGAATTAAGCAGCAAACATTTCAGCACCAGGTGGCGAAGCAACCTAATAACCGGCGGTGAAGAAGCAGTAATGCTGTTTAGCGACTGAACTACCCCCAGGTTATCACAATGAAAACAGACCCTGTTATTTTTGAAATCCTGACCCCATAGCTCTACAGCCAACACAATAGGAAACAATTTCAACAATACCAAGTTACGTATGAATTCAGAACTCCGCCAGGAGGCCGGCCACTCGCCAGCACACCATTGACCTTGAAAATAGGCCGCAAAACCCCCAGAGCCCGCCGCGTCAGTATACAGTTCCAGGTCAAAGTTCGACACCGGAGCTTCCAACCATACCGAACGGCCGTTGAAGGAGCTCAAGAACAAATCCCAGACCTGCAAGTCATCACGATGGTCCTTGGATAAGCGAATGTAATGATGCGGTGCCCGGACACCAGCCGTAGCAGCCGCCAACCGCCTGCAAAACACCCGCCCCATGGGCATTATGCGGCAGGCAAAATTCAAACGAAAAGGGGCCAGCCATCCTGCCCAACCTCACTTCCTTCATAAGCTTTGCCGAGACAACCGATGAATGCAGCCTAGCGGAACTCAAATTTCCCCCGGGAGGGGGCGCCACCGACAAAGTACAAGGAATGCGAAAACCTTGCGAAAACCCCCCCAGCAAAAGAGCGGCGGCTTCCCGATCAGGGTACCTACTTAGGAACCTGGCCAACCTTTCCACCTTCACCGGCGTCCGCCCTCTTCCCAGCGTCGGCATGCTTGGCTCCCCCATGCTTGAAACACCGCGACGACGGGTGATTGCCGCCGCAGTTGGAACACTCATGCTTGAAGCGACAGGAGGCCCCAAACTTGCAAGTGGCCTCGTTAAACTGCCAACACAAGCCCTTTCGTTTTGCGGCCGGAGAAGGCAAGGAGGCCGCCCCCCCGACCCCACCCTGAAAGGGGTGACCAATAGATCTCGCCTGGGTCATAAGGCGCATCCAGAGACTGATGTCCTTATAATCCCAGCGCAAAGATGGTCTGACGGCCTTGCGTTGACAAAAATGTTCGTCATATCGTAGCCAGGCCGTACCGCCATAGACCCGATAAGCTTCCCCAATAGAGTCCAAATAACAAAAGAGGGGGGGAACACTGATCGGAGTGTTTCTCCCCAATGACACTGGCCAGAATGGTAAACGCCTGCAACCAGTTGGCAAAAGAACGCGGAATTAAACGATACCAGTGTTTTTCTTCCTCCTCCTTCTTGGATTCGTCCGGCTTGACCCTGTCCAAGTTGAATTTCTCTAACGGTAGTAGTGAAAAAATCTCAACATACTCACCTCGCCAGATTTTTTCCCTCACTTCCGTCTTCAAATGCTCACCCAAAGGGCCCTCGAAGCAGACATAAACTTCGCACTTTGCAGAGTCGGCCAGGCGCACAAGCTCCTTGTCCCCCTCAGCTGATCCCGATGCCCCTTTTGCCGCCGGCGTTGCCTCCGTAGAAGACGCCGGCACTACAGAACTCACCTCAACGGCACCAGCTGTCCCGACCGCAGCCCGGGCTGAAGGTGCCAGGACCGGCGTCACCAAACTCACCTCCACGGATCCGGCTGACTCCGCCAGGGGCCGGGAAACAGAAGAACATCCCGCTGGTGACTCCGCTGATGCTGCAGCCCCCCCTGTTGCAGCAGCCCATGCATGTATCGGCGCCCCCGCGGGTGCAGCCGCTAAAGCCGGCTCGCACCTGGACAACAAATCCTTAAAGCGGATAACAAAGTATGCAGCAATGACACACCCCCTACCCCGTCCGGGACCACGGGTGCACCCAGTCCCCCTGAACCTTGTGTCCCCCCACCGCTACCCAGGACCCCCACCCCTGCATTAAGCAAAGAGGGCCCCCCTGCCGGAAGAGAGGACGAACCAAGCAACGCAGACAATGCAGATGGAGCAGGGACAGCAGGCAAATCTGGCACACCAGAAGAATAGACCAAGGTAGACCCACTTACAGTAACAGGAGAAGAGCCTGGCACAGAAGAAGAAGGAAAAAGAAGGGAAGAGGAAGCAAAAGAAACTGACTTACCTGGCTGACCCGGTGAAAGCCTCCGCTCAGCCGTTCGTCCGTGTCCCGAATGTGGAGTCGCCCCGACGTCCAGAGGATCCTCTTCATCAGATGCCGACAGTTCCCCTTCAGAGCGCTCCTCCACTGCAGCCGAGTAGGACACCCGGCCATTCCCTGAAGAGCCACCGCTGCAGCCAGACAGGCTGAAGACTGAATCGCTGGGAGCTGCCACTCTGCTTGGAACAGGACGGCCTCCGTACCCGTCACTGGATGGTGACGTCACTGCCAGGCGACGCCGCTCTACTTGTCCTTGGGAGGCTTCCATCGTCAGGTCGCAGGCCCGTGACGTCATAGACGGGCGCCTCCGACCGAGCACCGTTACTCGGTCCCGCCTCCTCTTCTTCCCGCTAAACGCCCCGCCGCAATGGGACAGCGGCGGGCGCTGAAATACGGTCCGGAACATCTGATGGGACGCAGGGGACCCTCCTGGAACCTCAGCTTTGTCCACGAGAGGCCACGGCCGCACCCGGAGGTAGGCCCGTACCCGGACCCCGCACTCCACTCCCACGCCGGACCGCGCTACCACCGGAAGGACCCGGGGAGCCAGTCGGAACATCCTGAGCTGCAGGTGAGGGGGCAAAGGCGCTGGAGGGGACCGCGCTCTGCTTGCCAGGGCCCCGTCTCTGCCGAGGATTCCTCCCAACCCCCGCTGCACCAGTAGGAGGCTTCCCACTAGCAGCCGAGGTCGAAGGGTCCCTAGGGGGGCTCCCTAAGCGACAGCGGACCCTAGGGGTCGTTTCAGGGCTGAGGCGCTCAGGAGGCCTTGACCTCCTAGGCCGTGATAAAGTTGGGGCAGGCGAAGCTGGTACCTGCCCCGACCTCTGCAGCAAATCAGTGATATGGGACTGAAGCCATTGCGGACCATGTACCATGGCCGCACTGCGTATCTGGGCCAACATAGAGTCCAAATCCTCCATTGCGATGGAAAAAAGGGGGTACAGAATTTTTCCTATTGCTGTCTCGTCTGCAACTGACCGAACCCCTGGTCCCACCCTAAACTAGCCCCTGCTAACCCCACCTTGCCACACCCTGCCCCACCCTCCCAAAAACCAATCACCTACTAAATATTTACTTAAAAAAAAAAAACTTAACCCCCACTGGGTAGCAACCTTCGCTGCAAACCCAGTCATGTCTACTTCTGTGCATCTATCTCCATTCTTCCCCCTTTCCAGTGGGTGTTAAATGCTTGCAACCATCTCAATGCTTACCCCTTGCCGCAAATAGAGTAGTCTTTAACCACTACCACCGCAGGATTTTCCGGCTTTACGTTCAGGCCACTTTTCGCAACTTGGCACTGCGCAAATTTAACTGACAATTGTGCGGTCATGCAACACCGTACCCAAACAAAATGTACTTCCTTTTTCCCACAAACAGAGCTTTCTTTTGGTGGAATTTGATCACCTCTGCGCTTTTCATTTTTTGCGATATTAATAAAAAAAAGAGCAAAAATGTTGCGAAAAAAATTGACATTTTCTACTTTGACAATTAAAAAATATCCAATATATATTCAATTTTTGTCATATATTTAGGCCAAAATGTATGTAGCTACATGTCTTTGACAAAAAAATCCTCGATGAGCGTATTTTTAACCTGGAGACTGGAAGATTTTACCCCATTCCTGACCAGGCTATATTTTGCGATTCGGCACTGCGTTACTTTAACGGACAATTGCGCGGTCATGCGATGCTGTACCTAAATTACATTGATGTCCTTTTTTTTCCCACAAACAGAGCTTTCTTTTGATGGTATTTGATCACCTGTGCGATTTTTACTTTTTGCGCTATAAATAAAAATATGAAATTCCCCCCCAAAAAATGTAAAAATCTAAATTTTTTAACATTTTAGGGCAATTTGTTTTCTGCTACATATTTTTGGTAAAAAAAAATCATAATAAGTGTATTTTGATTGGTTTGCGCAAAAGTTATCGCGTTTACTAACTATGGGAAAGATTTATGTCATTTTTATTGTTTATTTTTTTTACTAGTAATGGCGGCGATCTGCAATTTTTTTTTTTCGGGACTGCGACATTGCGGCGGACAGATCGGACATTTTTGACACTTTTGGGGGTACCAGCGACATTATTACAGTAATCAGTGCTATAAATATGCACTGTTACTGTAATAATGACACTGGCAGGGAAGGGGTTAACTTTATTGGTGATCAAGGGGTTAAATGTATGCCTCATGCTTGACGTGTGTGGGGAGAGGGGATTGTGTGACACAGACACAGATCGCAGGTTCAGCTATGCTGAATCCTGTAATCTGTGACTGTCTGTCACAGAGGAGATCCGCCCACTTTGTTTACACAAGTGGGCGTATTTCCTCACTCGATCCATGACGATCGGGGAAGAGCGGCGGTGATCACCGCCTCTACTCCCCTGGCCCGACTCCCGCTGTGTCTGAATACAGCGGGAGCAAACCTCCGGCAGCGCGCGCGCCGCCAAGAGGGGGCGTTGTCCAGCGACGTAGGTCTAAGTCGATGGACGATAACGAGCCACTTTGTACCAGCTCAGTGAGCAGTCGGCAAGTGGTTAATGGCCCTGGGATAAGCTTGTTACATTTGGATTTAGCTAGTGGTTACTGGTAGGTGCCCATTACAGCAGAAGATCTTGAAAAAACAGCATTTGTTACCCCACTGGTTTTTTTTTTAATTTAACCTCATGCCTTTTGGGTGAACCAATGCGCCTAGCTTTTTTCAAAGGCTTGTTGATCAATGCTTAGGGGTCCTCAACTTTATTACTGGAAGATATTATCTTCTCTAAGACTTTGGAAGATCATCTCAAACATCTTGATCAGGTCTTCACACAGCTGACCCAATAAAACCTTAGGGCTCTTTCACACGGCCGCTCCGTGTGAAAGCTCCGCTGCGGTCCTTTTTTTTTCCACGGAGCGGATGACATTTCTGTCATCCGCTCCGTATGCCCGCATATCATCCCATCCGTTTGCGGACATAATGTAAGTCTATGGGGATTGCGGATGTCAGCGGATGACACCGCTGACATCCGATTTTCCTTCCTTTCCTGCTTTTTTGAACGGAACAAAAATAGGGTTCTGTTCCGTTCCAAAAAACGGAACAGAACTGACAGGAAGAAAATCGGATGTCAGCAGATGGTATTCCGCTGACATCCGCAATGCCATAGACTTACATTATGTCCGCAAATCATCCGCCAAAAAAATAGGATGATTTGCGGACATACGGAGCGGCCGTGTGAAAGAGCCTTTATGCTAAAACCCAACTTAAGCTGAAGCTCATGCAAACAGATACAGTAAATGGGCCATATTTAGGAAGCTGGAGGAGTATCTCCATATCCCAACAAGACCCAGGTCTTACAGGATTGACCAGTTCCAAAGACAGCAACCAAACTTTGCTTCTTTTTTGGGCTGGTAGGGCACTACCAGCATGTTATTACCAATTTTGCCCAGATTGCTGCTACACAATTATTATGTTGACTCATCTGAAAGGCATAACTTCTTCTACATCTAGTCTAGCTGTCAATCATCCCACACAGAAGCTTTTGAATCAACCACTTCTGGCATATGTAAATCACACCAAACTTTTCCATGTGTACACCAATGACAGCGCTCAGGGATTTGGGGCTGTACTTGCTCAGGAACAGGCTAGGGTTGAATGAGTCTTTCCCTAAGCCAGTTGAAGCTTATCGCCATCTTAGGCTGGCCATACACTATACAATTTTCTTGTTCAACTTTCCTTTAGATTTACCAAAACCATGTAATATAGGGTCAAACCTAAACACTTTCAATTTGTATGCAGTCAGACAGGCCCTTGCACTACATAGTTTAAGGTAAATCTAAAGGAAATTGAATAAGAAAATTGTATAGTGTATGGCCAGCCTTAGTAAAAAGTTCCTTTAAGCTAGAGTTACTGGCATTGGTATAACCAAAACATTTGCAAAATATCTGCCGGGAGGATAGGTTGACATTTATATCAACAGCAAACCCCTAGCATACCTGGATACTGTCTAATTGGACACCTTACAGCAACATCGGGTTGCTCCTCTGGCTCACTTCAATTATACAATTCACTACATGCGATACAGGAATGACCACAAGGGAACATTTACCTGAAATGTACTCTCCAGTAAAATGGGCTGAATTGCAACAACATAAATCCAGAGTCTCAATCATGAATAAATTCAGCTTACTTTCTCAGTTCAGTACCTGCTCCCACAATGGGACAGACTAGTCAACTGAAATGGACTGCTACATTGTTGGGTCCCTATTCCCACTGAACAATGAGATATTTATCAGTTAGTGATTCCCCAGTCAACTGCTTTAGGAGTCTGCTGGGTACTTCCACATCACTCTAGCAGACATTTTTGTGCTGGCCATACTAAGAGGTACACCCGTAGGGACTATTACTGTCCTGGGTTGTGGATGTAGCACCCTCCTAGACAGGTGCTAGGTAAAAGCATCTGTTTGATCCTTCTGCTTATCAGGGGAGCTTGATCTGTTCGTTTTGCCTGTCACATGTTTCCAGGTGTGATTTACTGGGTCTAAGGCAGTGTCCCCACTGGTATCCAATGAGGGAGCTTGTTGGACAGTGGAGGAAACCTAGCCAGTGGCACATCAGGGTTTATGGCTGTGTCAGTGGGTGGGCATTCCTGCAATACATCCTGGGGTTGGCCAAAAATATGGAGGGAGCATGTGACAGGGCATCTTTGGTGGGAGCAAAGTCCCAAGAGGAGGTGGACGGCTGTCTCTCCTCCTGTAGGTGTGAGGAAGGTGGTTCAGGTGGTTGGCCTAGTGAACCAGGTGTGTGGAGCTGAGCTGCAGAGGATCCAGAGCGCTGATAAGTGGAACTACTGGCAGAGACTGTTGGGAAAAAAACAGTATAGTGAGTACCAAGAGTTCTGTCTAAGGGTCTGCCTAAGAGAGGGGACCACTTGAGAGAAGTCAGGGGAATGAAGGAGCTAGCTCACACAGGAAGTTTATCAGTAAAGGGGGTGCCATGTAGTTGATCCTAAAGAAAAGGAACAAAGGGGGTGCCAGGAAGGGCCCTGAAGTTGTTCAGCAATACAGTACAGATTACCTTAGAAAGATCATTCATTTAGGCCCCTTTCACACATACGGTCCGTTTGTCCATTTTTCATCCATCCGTTGACGGATGAAAAATGGAAATCAATGCATCTCTATGTAAAAACGGATGACAACGGATGATCATCCGTTAACATCTGTTTTCATCCGCTTCTGTCAATGTCTGTTTTTTGGAACGGATGAATGCCCTATTTTTCATCCGTCAAAAAACGCATCGGACGAAAAAAGGATGTAAACCGACAAGCGATCCGTTTTTCATACATTTTTGCATTGGTAATGGATGTAAAAAAATTGAATGTAAAAATGGATGAAAAATGGATGAAAAAACAGATGAAAAACTGATACATTTTAAAGTGACTGAACTGAACGGACCGTATGTGTGAAAGGGGCCTTATACTTCATAGCTAAGGGCAAAGTGAAGCAGCGGCCTAGCCGTTACTAGCGTTACTCAGCATTTTCAAGTCGTCCCAGCCAATTGTGCATAGTTGTATAAAGTTGGAGTATCCCACTCATTCCCTTCTCCTATCCAAGTTCCAAATAAAAAACACAAAAACCAAAGCTACTGGACTGTTTCCTGACTGAGCTAAAACACTTGGGAAAATGTCAAACTGTCATGTTGTTGCAAATGGTAACCCAGGGGAACCCATAACCAGCAGCTCCCAAGGGAGTAGTGCTACATTAACATTTAAAAGGAAAAGGTATAGGACTTTAAATGAAGCATGTGACACATCGCTAGTAAAGTGGTCAAATGCATGATAGCACATTTATTCTTTCATATATACTGTATACAGATATCATGATGGCATATTATTATTATAATTCATATGTATACACGGATCTCATGCATAACATTTGGCAGTATAAAGTAAAATTATTGCGAGCTAGCTTGTAATCCATATCATAAAATATATATTAAAATCATTAATAAATGCAGAAATTTCATAATAGTCTAAGCTGTAAACACATGATATTTAGAAACAGGACCAGTGACATCATGCAGCTGGACTGTAGACGTGTTAAAAGGTATGTTTTTTTTTTTTTTCCAGGACATATACTTTCCTTTAATGTATGAAAAAATCTCAGGTTTTATGTATTATAAGTATAGGGGTTTTGCTTTAAGAAAAGAACTTGAGTTTGTGATCCTTGCTGGATTCAGCTACCTACAAACTGGCCACTAGAGGGAGATGTCTTCCCACTTTATTTCACAGCACTCTATAAAATGTGACTGAACAGTGCCTATTGCTCAGTTTTCTCAGGAACACTCAGACATTTGCAAAATGAATACACTTTTGTTCTTTTCAAGAAATACGTGCACATTTATCAGACAAGGGACTTTCATTAAAATAAAAATAAAATATTATATTACTGTATACGTGTAATGGTTGTGTTTTTTCCCCATATAACTATACTGACTGTCATAGGCCTGCACATAGGGTGTGCCAGGTGTGCCTGGGCATACCCTAATCACCCAATGTGCTGCAGAATCCCCCTGTTTAGACCCCTGATATTTCACCAAGGCTCCCCTAATGGGCTCCGAAAATAAATAAAAAATAAAAAAATGAAATTGTAAACAATATTATAAAAAAGAAATAATAAAATTAAAAACTACTGACACCAAACTCTGCCCTGCTTACACCATCCACTGCTCTACTGACACCGGCAGTATATATATACACATGCACATATATATGCGTTTAGCTTTGGGGTGCACACCCTAATGCAATAGGCTGTGCACACCTTAAGTGTTGTACAGACTAACTGTTTTTCCTCTACTGCCAGATCCTGTTGTCTTTTCCTATTGTTTTAATTTTTCTTTATGTTGCTACTTTATTATAATTTGGCTTCTCTTTTCTGTATTGTATACAGTTGTCTGTAAATTCACCTAATCTTGATTATACGGAAAAAAAAAAGATAATAATAAAAATAAAATATAATGTAGTTACTTTATTTCAACTAGACTCCTTAGTTATAGCACTGTTAAAAATGTGTGTTCCAAGAAAATGATGCCGCAGGGAATATTATGAATATTTGTTTTGGCATACGGTATTGCATACATTTTTATGACTGCAAGCATACTACTAATATGTTTAGTATCCTATGCACGTTCACCTAACTAGATAAACCTAAAGTAAACCTGTCATATGAGAGATAAGGGGGCTTCTGTTGCTGACCAAAAATGTTAGTTGCCTGGCTGTTAAGCTAACCAGTTGGCTGCTTTACTTCCAATCAATCAATTACCTGAAAGTCCCTTTCTCTATTCTTGTTCTAGATCTGTGTCTCAACTAATGTAAGCCTGAGGATCATTGTGACATCAGTGCAACTAGATAGATTTATGACCTGGCTGTTGTTCACTTCAATGGGTTTTGCATTTCTATACAAGACAGTAAAATTGCAAAACCCACCTGAAGCAAGTCAGAAGGACAACTGCAGATCAAATGCATTGTTAATGAATTCTGAATGATCTCCGAAGCATCAATGCACGGGAAACCGTGATCCCTGCCCGTTTCCCCTACTGCATTCCAATCGCACTTCCAGTGCCCTGGCACTCTGCAGTGGGTGTCAGTGCAAAGTTAATGGCACCCCAAATGCAGGTAGCAATTACAGTTTCAAAAAAACGAAGAGATTTCCAGTCACTACTTACCAACCAGCCAGCAACCAACCGAATTGACCTGTCTAACAGTATGCGTTAAAAAGAGGGGCTTGGTTGCACACATCTGCAAATACATGCGTAAGCTGCAGGCCCCGACATGGCCCCCTGTGATCTGCAGTCCCTAAAGGCCCGTACCGATCGTCGGCCGAAAAGCTTGGACTGATCTGCCGATTGTAGGCTTGTTAGCATGATGCCTCCGACAGCGCACATTCGGCCGAAAAGAATCTGTCATGCAAGCATTAAAATTTTTGTATGCCGACACCAGAGCGGCCGATTGTTCGCCAGTCAGTACAGAATTCGGCCGACAGACCGCAGATTTGCAAGACTGGGCATGCTCAGAAAAGAAAAAAACACATGGAAAGTTAACCATTACATGACATCACTTCTGCAGTCGGCTGTAGTCGGCAGACAAAATTCTTGTGCAGTCTTTTGCACTTTTCAACAGACACCGACAGCCCGGGGACAAAAAAGACGGCCGATCTGTCGGCCGACGATCGGTACATGTGTACGGGGCTTTACTCTACAAATTTAAAGAGTCTCTACAATGAGAGCACATGCATTTAATGGGATCGATGGAGAACAGGTGACTAGAGGGAGCCCACCCCTCCTTAAAGGCACAGGGTCACACTGAACACCCAGCACATCGCACAATGGCGGCAAAGGTGTCAGTGCGTTGCCTGGCTCAATATAGATATCAATAATGCAAAAAGTGGTCACCTCCTCTACCTATAACTGGTCTTAGTGGTAAGAAGCACTGAAAGGGCGGACGCAGATCAAAAAAACGAAGAGATTTCCAGTCACTACTTACCAATCAGCCAGCGACCAACCGAATTGACCTGTCTAACAGTATGCGTTAAAAACAGGGGTTTGGTTGCACACATTTGCAAATACATGCGTAAGCTGCATTCCCCGACAAGGCACCCTGTAATCTGCAGTCCCTAACTCTACAATTTTAAGAGTCTCTACAATGAGAGCACATGCATTTAATGGAATAGATGGAGGACAGGTGACTAGAGGGAGCCCACCCCTCCTTAAAGGCACAGGGTCACACTGAACACCCAGCACATCGCACAATGGCGGCAAAGGTGTCAGTGCGTTGCCTGGCTCAATATAGATATCAATAATGCAAAAAGTGGTCACCGCCTCCACCTATAATTGGTCTTAGTGGTAAGAAACACTGGAAGGGTGGACGCAGATCAATAAAACGAAGAGATTTCCAGTCACTACTTGCCAAGCAGCCAGCGACCAACCAAATTGACCTGTCTAACAGTATGCGTTTTCCCTGCCTGCCCTTCCAGTGCTTCTTACCACTAAGACCAGTTATAGGTGGAGGCGGTGACCACTTTTTGCACTTTTTGCAGCAATTACAGTGTGCTTGCCCACACCGGATTGCCTGGTACAAATGTACCACGCGATCCACTTGCAATGCGCTTCCAAAAGTAGTGCATGCACTTTGGTGTGGTGCAATGCAATTTAAGCCCACTCAAAATGAATGGGCTATACTCCCATTGCACAGAACTGCATGTGAATTGCACAAATACATGCAGCCCGATCCTGTGCAATTCATATGCAGTAACTAGTGTGAATGGGCCCTAAAACAATGTCTTTGACAAAGCAGAAAGCCTGTCCTCACAGGCCCTTTAAAAGCTATATTAGAAGATTGATGGATAGATAACTAATAAGACAGAAGATAGATACCCTTTAAACCTCAGAAAAATGTAATTGCTCAGGGTAATTGACCCCTGGGTTCAGGTGTCATTTTGTACAGTATAGTATGCTCTACTTGTCTCCTCTGATCCTCAGTATCATCTTAAATCCATTTGGTGTGACCTGGTAATAGAACAAATAGCTCTGTAGCAATTGAACTAATAAAGAACAGTGTTTTCATACCTTCTTTGCAACATTAATTGACATATGATGTTGTATGGAAAATTAGTCAAGACTCTTCAAGGCTCTCCGTGCACCAAGGCCCCATAACAATAGCAGGTTAAAGCCACACACAGACTTTGTAGCCAATACCTTAGTGATAAGGTTTTTGGCATAGATGATTATTTAGGGTGCACACTATAAGTTTTTTTTTTCGTTTAGCCCAACGGGCTGACAGATTGCTGTGCTAACACAAGCAATGTTAGTACAGTGTACTCCCCACTGGCTATTGTGTTCTGACAGGGAGACCGCCCCCCCTCGCCAGGACACACTGATCAGTACTTGCAGCCATTAGCTGTGAGTACTGATTGGATGCCGGCCAGCTGCTCATTTTCCAGCCTGCCTGTTCGACAGAGGCCAGATGTTTCTGTTGAACTGGCCCTTTAGTATTGTTATTACGTAGAAGTGGATGGAATGCATAGGCTAATGTGGAAGCTCCCACTACCATGCATACCAATTTCTGGCTTTTTTGATATATAATGCATGCTGCCATCGTATCGTCAAGCCTTGGATGACGTCAATTGTGACGAAACACGTGAGACGGGACATACGAGGTATGACATCAGGATGCTGGATGCTGCAGCTTTTTTTTTGGCTGGAAACAAAGCGCTTTTACTGTTGTGAAATGTGAGTTTAACACTTTAATAAAGAGATTGCTTTTATCTCTACATACTTCACTATGGAAATGTTTTTTGCATTATTGAGGATATGTCTGCTTGATTTGAATTTGTGCTAGTTATTAAGTGACATTTTAACCCTCAGGGCATCGGTGCTACTGGAGAGTCTGGGAGACCAATATAACCATAAGCTTTTGTGACCACTCTATAACTTGAGGGTCACTGCTATCTGGTAGGAGGCTTGAGTGATCACCTTGGCACCAAGTGCTGCAGTTCATCACTTTTGGAAGTTGGGGTTGTTTCTTTTTTATCTATACACAGATCCAACAGTTACATCTTATAGGAACTGAATTGTTCATGGACTTTTTTTAGAGCTGCATACTTGATGTTTTTATTGTTTCTGTTGAACCGGCTGATACTGGTCGATATTTGGCCCATGTGTACCAGCCTTTACTCCTCAAACACACTTTCCTGATAATCACGTTCTATAATTGCATATATACATGCCTATGAATCAGATAACACTGAAAAAAAATAGACTGACTTAAGAGAGGAGAGACATTTCACTCAGAAAAATTAATGTTCACTTTGAAAAGTATGGGGTTGGTTTTTAGTATTTATTGTGGAACTTGGATGGGAGAAGGGAATAGTGAGATACTCCAACTGGAACTATGTACATTTGATAAGTACAACTCTCACTTGGCCTCACCAGGTTGCTTGTGGAAGCAGTCTCACTGCTTAAACAATACTGCCACATGTATGTAAAGGGTTAAGTCTCCTTGCTCTTTCTCCAGCAATAGACTTGGTGATCTACATTCTCTTCAGGATACTCTCTAGCATCCCCTTTACTTACACCCGTCTACTGACTCTTCCAGCTGCAGCGGTGGCCCCCCTCAGGTCACTCAGGCCCCTTGACACAGATCTGTACTCACTGTACTGCAGAATCAAATCCTTCAGTGTCTCCCCTTCCAGTCAGCTTTACAGGACCCTCGGATTCAATTGCTTTCTAGCTCTTTAGGCCCTCAGGTCGACCACCTGAGGCCGCATGGCACCTCTACAGAGGAGGAGGCAGCCAACTCCTCCCTCGGCTCTCCAGCTGAAAGACCCCGAGCACATGTGCTCCTGACATTTATACAGTATCCCAGCATACACCAAAGCATTTTCCTCCGCCAAATCACCAGGGCTTTACTAAACGCCCGTGCACTCATTAGTCAGGTTTCCTCCCACTGTCCAATAGGCCTCCCTATTGGACCAGTGTTAAACATTCTGCAGACAGACTGAGTTGCACCTGAGCACATTGAGCAGACCTCACTAACAGATCCTGCTCTCTTGTAGGTGGAGAATATAGATTTACCTGCAATCCCTCTGGTAAGCAGAAAGGATTAAAAACTATACTCTCTCTCTAGCACCTACCTAGAAGGGTGCTACACCAGGAAAAAATATTTTTTGCTTTGTTCTGGGTTCAGCTTAATTATCTCTAATTCTTGGTATAATCTGTCTAGAGTGTTGCTGGAGATGCTAAAAACCTTTGTTGTATTATTTCTCATTTCACTGTTGGCTTTGATCTACCAACAATGAGTCCCACCACAGGTACAGTGATGATAGGGGGTTACTCTCTATTGAATCAATCTATTTAGGAAATGTCTTCCATTCTTTTCACTAAATACAAAGCATTCACTGAATGGATAAGGGAAGATGAGGCAGAGGATGATTGTCAGGATGTCAATTTGTCCAATCAGAGAAAACCTTGTATTAAGTGAAAGGAATGCAAGATGTTTTATGAAAGAAGGTGTTGAAGAGCGAGTAACTCCCTATCATTACTGTATGAGCAATGGAACTCACAACAGCTGAGCCAGAGGATCAAAGCCAACAGTGGAATACAACAAAGACATAGTATACAAAAAAATCTGAGGTAACTAAGCTAAGCTAGATCTAGCACATGGCACACATATTTTATTTTTATTTTGTAACATCAGCATTGTAGTAAAAAATATAGACAATAATTATATTTGACAATCTAATACAAGCTTACTTGAAAAATCACCTTTCGTATTGTGAGTTAAGTCTAACTGCTCGCTGGTCATCTCTTTTTACAACTTCATTTTCTAAGGACTACATATCCTATGGTACTTTGCTGCGTACATGCAGTGATTCCTGTATCGACTCCACCTCCTGAAACTCCTCCTCTCAGCACCTCTGTAGTTCAGAGGGCAGGCTCTGTGCATTCTGTGACACAGAAGTGCCTACTCACAGGGCATAGTGAATACGTTTTACAGAATTCAAGGAAGGAAATGTGTGGGGCTCTTCATAAAGTAAGTTTTCAAACTTCAAGGTCATTCAAATAATGGGAGCAACCTATAAAGAATTGAAATAGAACATGGATAATAATATATAATTTTATATTTTGATCTTAGATACACTTTAAGGGGAACACAGCTTCAACATACTTACTCCTTTCAAAGTGAACATACTCTATTTATTTTGTTAATCAAACACAATGTATAGAAAAGGTTGTAAATATCACAGTAATATGTGATAGAGTGTAATTGTTTTATTATCTTTGCTCCGTCCCACCCGTATGTTTTTTTTTTTTCTGTTTTTGTATTGAACTCTATCAGGTTTTTATTGTTCTAATATATGGTGTCATTTATTGGTGGTTTTTGAGCCACTACAACTTGTTTACCTATGTGATTTGGCATTTCCCTCTGTCCTCCCCTCCTGTTTAGTGCTAGTTAGTTCAGTGATATCGAGATTCTCCCTGTCTCAACCATGTTCCCTCAGTCATTGTTAGTTCTTCACAGATACAGGGCTTATAATAGTCCTTGTCTTATCACACTTCAAAAGTCTGAAATAACATCCTTTGACTGTAGTAAAATTTGCATTACATTCAACTTCTGTATCTTATTGAAGAATTAAGCTGCCTGTGGATGGTGCCAAGTCAGCAGGTGACCATACTGTTCAGAGAGTCTGTGAAGGTATATCAATTTATTAGGTGGAATTTAAAACAGAACAATCTTTAATAGGAAGAACGTTTGCAAAAGATCATTCTAAAATCATGACAAAAAGTTCACTTCCACACACTGCTTTTCTGGCAACCTAAGCCTATTTTGAGGATATCTTAGTTTTCTTCAAGAAGGTTTTCTTCTAGATTTAGCATCTTTGGCAACCTTGATTGGCTGGCTCGGGATAAGGTAACCCCTTGCACGAGTTTATTCATTCTGCCACTATAGCATGCCAAGAATATATGCTGAGCTGTACATGCATTTTGTATTGCATTTTGTATTGCATATTGTATTGCATATTGTATTGCATTTTGTATTGCATATTGTATTGCATATTGTATTGCATATTGTATTGCAGAAAAAACATCATGGGGAAGATTTACTAAAACTAGTGTAGCTGTGTATAGTAACCAATCGGCTTCTTATGTCAGCGTGTTCAATTCAGCTTTGCCAATAAAACCTAGAATCTGATTGGTTACTATGCACATCTGCACCAGATTCCCTGTGCACCAGTTTTAGCAAATCTGCCCCACTGTGCTTCTTCTGCTAAAAAAAAACAAACTGTCCTGCTCGCAAATGTTTTTTTCTTAACCACTTAAAGACCAGCCGCCGCAGATATACTGCGGCAGGCTGGCTCTCCTGCTCAAACCGACGTAGGGGTACGTCGACTCGCGGGAGCGGGTCTCGCGTACGTGCGCATGCCGCCGGTGGCGCGATCGCGCGCCTGCTTTCTAACCCTGCAGCTAAGCAACAGGTACGGCAGCTGCAATGGCAGCCGGGAACCCAGCGATCATTACAGGGACTGACAGAGGGTGGTGTGCCATTGTAAACACGGTACACCGCTCATCTGTCACTGATTGAAACAGGGCTCCTGTGTTCCTGTTATTTCGGAACACAGGAGCCCTGTTTCCATCCACCAAGTCTGTCCTCCACACAGTTAGAATCACCCTCTAGGTACACATTTGCCCTTTTGATTGCCCCTGGTGTTAACCCCTTCCCTGCGTGTCATTATTACAGTAACAGTGCATATTTTTAGCACTGATTACTGTAGTAATGTCACTGATCCCCCCAAAAGTGTCAAAAATGTCAGTTAGGGGTTCGATCTGTCCGCCGCAATATTGCAGTCCCACTAAAAATCACAGATCGCCACCATTACTAATAAAAAAATTAAAATAAATAAAAATGACATAAATCGTTCCCCTAGTTTGTAGACGCGATAACTTTTGCGCAAACCAATCTGCACTTATTGGGAATTTTTTTACTAAAAATATGTGGCAAAATACAAATTGGCCAAAAACGATGAAAACATTTGAGTTCTAATTTTTTTTATTGGGAATGTTATATAGCAGAAAGTGAAAAATACTGCTTTTTATTTTCCAAAATTGTTGCTCTTTTTTTGTTTATAGCGCGTAATCAAAAAACCACAGAGGTGATCAAATACCACCAAAAGAAAGCCCTATTTGTGGGGAAAAAAAGGACATCAATTTTATTTGTGCACAGCGTCACACGTTCATGCAGTTGTCAGTTAAAGGAGCACAGTGCCGAATCGCAAAAAATGTCCTGGTCATTAAGGGGGCAAATCCTTCCGGTCCAAAAGTGGTTAATCAAAAAGTGTATCTTTAAGTGCTTTGGAACTGTGAATGCTGCAAACTAGAAATTGAAACCAGGGAAATTCAATTTAGTGACCGTTCTTGTGAAGTTCAAAATGTGGAATTTCATGCAGCAAATGTCATATGGAGGGAACATTTAAAATGTATTTTTTTTTTTGTCTAGCCTAAAAGTAATGATAGAAATGTGGATACAAATCAAAGAGTTCCATTCTCTGAAGTCTGTATTCAATTTATTGATCTTTTCACTAACAAATGGGATTAATCTGGAAGGCAGAAACTATGTGAAAATGAAAGTATTTGCCAAAGGACACTGGGTCATTTTTATTGTCACTGTATCAGAGGAGAGGCAGTAAAGAACCAGCAAGTCTTATTCACAGGCACATACATATATGAATACAGGTGATGCATTACCAGCTTAAAGCTGCAACCTGTCTTCAATTTGTATAGGCAGCTGTAAGCAAGCACCTGTACTCTGGGTGCAGAAATGTATGCCTCTGTTCTAGTTTTCTGGCCCTCTGCAGCCTTGTAAATGAGCCAACTGATTTTAAA
The DNA here is from genome assembly GCF_965119305.1 of Pelophylax lessonae. NCBI lineage: Eukaryota > Metazoa > Chordata > Amphibia > Anura > Ranidae > Pelophylax > Pelophylax lessonae. Next base: position 335,187,020 of record NC_138772.1, on the reverse strand, counting down.
ACAAAGAAGGGTTAGAATCTCATTCAGGCTTGTTTATATATTTATTCATCTGAGATTCCCCTTTTTACATGTCCTGGTGACCATTTTCACCAAGGCTAAAAGTAGGGGAAAATTCAAAATTTGGAGTCACTGGAATAGGAATTGAAGAGGAAACTTTTAGTGGGGACACTTGTTCCTATAACAACTGTCTAAGAGGAGATTTCCCTTATTTTGTAGAGATGTCCTCCTACTTCCCCTTATGATGTTATATTGTGCAATAGTGAGTAATAGATATGGCCTGGGTTATGAGTGTAGGACAAACCTGCTGGAAGGGGCAGCTGCAATGCTGATGTCACCCAGCCACTAAGAGAGGAAGCCTGTCTTTACCAATCTGATACACGTGGGTGTTGGTGGCCCACATGATTACTCCTTATGTTCTTTAATACAAGGGAAATGCTAGATTTGAAAAAAATAAACATTCATACCCACTTATGTATGTAGATGCAACATCAATCTGATGCTGCAATTGTTCTGTGTCGCCTCTACACCAGGAACTGAGCAACCAAAGACCACTGATCAGTTATTGGGTCTGCCCTGAGTGACTCTCTGTTCTGCCCCTCCAGCGCTCTTTGCTCTGGGGGGTGGGAGCAGTTGCCTCAGGCTCTCAGTGGCATGCTGAGAGGATGAGCCTGCTGTGAGACAAGAATCTGGGTGGATCCTGACATTGTTGGAATGCCTGAAGAGCCTTGACTGGCTCTGTGACATCAACCGACAGCGGACTTCAACCTGCTGTTGGCTGAATCTGGATCAGTGCACTTCTCTGACCTACAGGAAAAGTGTGGCCAAAAGAGCTTTGGCCATACTTCTCATTTAAGGTGTTAATAGAAGTGGAGGGGTAAAGAAACACTGTAGGACCCAATGTTTGCTGGCACCTGGTAATCATTTCCGAGAGAGGCAGAACGGCAGTCTGCCTATGTAAACAAGGAAGATCACTGTTCTGTCAGAGGGGATGATGGATATCTTGTGTATCTGGTAAGCAGGAACACGGATCTCTGTCCTCCCACAGTCAAAGCACCTCCCACACAGTTAGCAAGCACTCCCAGGGAACACATTTAGCCATTTGATCACACCTAAAGTTAACCCCTTCCCTGTCATTAGTACAGTGACAGTGCATTTTTTAGCAGTGATCGCTGTATTGGTGACACTGGTCTTAAAAAAGTGTCACTATAGTATCAGATTTGTCTGCCCCAATGCCGCAGTCCCGCTAAAAATCACTGATTTTGTGCACAGGGTCTGGGGCTTTGTGCCTGCCGCTGGTGACCAGCTCTCGCTGTGATTGGACACAGCGAAAGCCAATCAGCGGGTCCGGCAGACACAATGGCTACTGGGACCAGCTGATCGTTCACAGGAGAGGCAGAACGGTGGTCTGCCTATGTATACAAGGCAGACCGCCGTTCTGTCAGAGAGGAAGATTGAGATCTTGTGTTTCTACTAAGCAGAAACACAGATCTCTGTCTTCCTCCAGTTAGGCCAGACCCCACACAGTTAGAAAGCACTCCATAGGAGCACACTTAACTCTTTGATTGCCCCTGATGTTAACCCCTTCCCTGCCAGTGTCATTAGCACAGTGACAGTGCATTTTTTTTTAGCACTGATCACTGTATTAGTGTTACTGGTCAGTTAGGTGTCTAATTTGTCTGCCGCAATGTTGCAGTTCCACTAAAAATCCCTAATGGCCACCATTACTAGTAAAAAAAAAAATTCCATAAAAATATCCCATAGTTGGATGACTTTGGAAAACTATAACTTTTGCGCAAACCAATCAATATACACTTATTGGGATTTTTTTTTTAACCAAAAATGTAGCAGAATACATATTGGCCTTAAGTGATGAAGAAATTAGATTTTTTACATTTTTTTATTGGGTATGTTTTATAGCAGAATGTAAAATATATACAGTATATATATATTTCAAAACTGTCAGTCTTTTTTTGTTTATAGTGCAAAAATAAAAACCGCAGAGCTGATCAAACACCACCAAAAGAAAGCTCTATTTGTGGGAGAAAAAGGACATCAATTTTATTTGGGTACAGTATTGCACTACTGTGCAATTGTCAGTTAAAATAACGCAATGCCGTATCGCAAAAAATGGCCTGGTCATGAAGGGGGAGTAAACCTTTTGGAGCTGAAGTGGTTAAGCATAGACACTGATTGGTTACTATGCACTCCTGCACCAGATTCTGTGCGCATCAGTTTTAGTAAATCTCCCCCACTGTGCCTAACAGCAATTTTCTTTTTGGTGGAAGGTCCGAGACATGACATTTATAGTCCCTGTCCTTTATAAAAAAAAAAAGCACTATTACCAATATTCAAAAAAGGACAGAGGCACATCCCGGGAAATTATAGGCCAGTCAGCATGACATCAATAGTATGTAAATTACTGGAAGGGATGATAAGGGACTGGAAGGGATGATAAGGGACAATATCAAAGAATTTTCTAAAGTCAACAGTATCATCAGTAGTAATCAGCATGGGTTTACAAAAGGTCGTTCTTGTCAAACCAATCTGTTAACATTCTGCGAGGAGGTGAGCTGTGAGCTAGATAAGGGGAGACCAGTAGATGTGGTGTATCTGGATTTTGCTAAGGCATTCGATACAGTCCCCCACAATCACTTAATTTACAAAATAAGGTCCGCAGGCATAGATCACAAGGTTTGCTCTTGGATAGAAAACTGGTTAAAGAAGGGCAACTAAGCTAATTAGGGGATTGGAGGGCCTAAATTATGAGGAGCGTTTACAAGCACTGAATTTATTCTCCCTGGAGAGGGGACATGATAGCGATTTACAAATACCTCTACGGTGATCTCGCAAGGAGTGTAAGAGGACACAAGGCCATACAATGCAATTAGAAGAGAAGTGATTTAACCTCAGGCTATGTAAGGGGTATTTTACAGTAAGGGCAATAAGATTGTGGAACTCTCTTCCACAAATGGTGGTAACTGTGGGGAATATGGCTACTTTTAAACTACTCTTGGACATACATCTCCAAGAACAAAACATTCAGGGGTATGGGAAATTATTACGTCCACACACACCACACAGGTTGAACTGGATGTACTATAGTCTTTATTCAACCTCAACTACTATGTAACTATGTATCATAGACCCTAATAGCATACCAGTGTATATTAATACAGAAGGCTCTCCCAAATTTGTAAACTCTCTAGCTATAGAAATATGTACATACAGTATATGCTAAAATACATGGCTGGTATTACTTCGGGCCAGGTAATTCTAAAATATATATGTTTAAATACTTTTTTATAATAATTTTGTGGATATTGGGTTTCCTAAATAGTGTCAGTTTTGGATACCGAAGTCTTGATTGACCATACGCAGATATTTAGGTATTTCTAAACTTCTCAACCCTGGTCATATACAGGTTTTATTGTAATGGTACCACTGAGAAAACTGGTATGCCACTATGGCTAACATGATGCTGATCTTTACTTTAAAACAAACAAAAAAAAGGCTCCAGCAATAACAAGGTTCAAAGGTTTCCACCTGGCTACATATTAAATTATCAACCCAAGAGTTCATATTTTTGTTTTATAATGGGATAAAAGACCTTTGATCCTGACCTGGCCCATCTTTTTCTAGATTAAAGATTGTGTGCATATTATGAACAAAAATTGGACATAACAACATGAGCAGATAGAGAATGTTTGAACAATTGTAACAGGGAAAAAATGTCATCACAATAATCCTGGCCCACGTTTCAATGTGTCATTGAAATTAAGAGAAAGAGAGGAACTGGGTACATAACGCAAAGGAAACTACTCCACCCCTATCCTATGTGATTCCAGTGAAGACTTCTATGTGTTTTTTTTTATGTATGACAGACTAGTAAGGACAACTAGAACAACACATGCTCTTTCCTGCTTTTGTGACACAAGACTAAAATAGCTAGTTTAAAAAAAATTACAAAAAATGATTCATCTCTTTCTTTGGGTGTATTTCACACAAACGTATATAAGGAACTCATTCTAAAAATATGAATTTAGTAGCTGGTTATACATTTGTATAATGAGGGTGTTTAGAGAGATGCTGTAAGTAAATACAACTTGCTATCATGTACCCCTAGTCATGATCCATCTTCTCTGACTGTCCGTAAAGATTTAGAGCAGAGGCGTAACTAGAACCTTCAGAGCCTGATGCAAGAATCCATGAAGGGCTCCTGACCCCCTCTTCCCTCTAAGTCCAGGGCCCTTCCATTGATCCTGGGGCCCTTTACTCCCATCATGGTGTCCTATATTATGGTCCTGCAGTGCCCCCTCTTCCTGCCATCTTGGGTAGGGTTGCCACCTTTTCTTAAAGCCAAACCCGAAGACTTTAGCAGCACACAGCAATTTTATTATGTAGCATATACTACATATATATTTTGTGCTTAAATAGCATTTCTGATCATATGGAATATGGATTTAATCACAAGAGTCCCCCCCCCCCCTTACATTCAAGTCCACAGAGTTCCCCCTTTACATCTGAATTCACATCAGAGTCCGCAGGGACCGCCTTACATCAGAGTTCACAGAGCCTCCCTTACATCAGAGTTTGCAGAGCCCCCCCCCTTACATCAGAGTCTGCAGAGCCCCCTTAATCAGAGTCTTAAAACCACCCCTTACATCAGAGTCCACAGATCACCTCTTACATCAGAGTCCGCAGATCCCCCTTTAATCAGATTCGGCAGAGCCCCCTTACATCTGAGTCTGCAGAGCCACCCTTAATTCAGATGTAGCAATGTATAACCGCGCTAATATAAATCAGCAAGCTGCAGCTTCAAAGTGAGATAACACCAAAAAGAACAAAAAAAAAAACAGAAAAAAGCTGCGCTAAAAGTGACAATGATACATAAAAATTAATCAAAATATTGAGCCAAAAATTAAATAATGTACATAAATGTGCATAAATTGAGCATAAATGTGCATAAATAGGTCCTTATGAAAAAATAGAGTCCCAAAATAGTGATAGGGAAATAATGTGAATATAACGGATAAATAACGTGCTGCCCTCCACCGCAGTGCTCCAATCACCACAACATGCGATTAGGCTTACCAGATGGCAAACGGTTTTAAGCTAATAAACAGCCACTAGATATGATCAATGAATCAATTGCAGTGGGATATCCACCCCAATGATAACACCAAATGAGACAGACAGGATGCCAGAGACCATACAGGGCAGCAGGCGACACTCAGGGCAATAATCCACTCACAGTCTTAAGAGTCTGAATGGCTCAGGGTTTCACCATAAAGGAAAGGATAATGCTCCATAGTGTGAATCGTTAAAACAATTTATTAAAACAAAAGTAGAAAACTTACATTCAAATGGAGGATAAGCGCTAAAAACAACAAGTGAAGCCGGCCGGCTTCTAACTCAGCCCATCCTTCCGAGTTGCATGGTGAGGTCAGCATGCCGGACACCGACACGTTTCGTCACAGCTGATCTCCAGGAAGACGTCAGCTGTGACAAAACGCATCAGATCCAAAGAGCTCAGAGACCGAATTGTGGCAAGGCACAGATCTGGCCAAGGTTACAAAAAGATTTCTGCTGCACTTAAGGTTCCTAAGAGCACAGTGGCCTCCATAATCCTCAAATGGAAGACATTTGGGACGACCAGAACCCTTCCTAGAGCTGGCCGTCCGGCCAAACTGAGCTATCGGGGGAGAAGAGCCTTGGTGAGAGAGGTAAAGAAGAACCCAAAGATCACTGTGGCTGAGCTCCAGAGATGTGGAGAAAACCAGGCACTGCTCATCACCTGTCCAATACAGTCCCAACAGTGAAGCATGGTGGTGGCAGCATCATGCTGTGGGGGTGTTTTTCAGCTGCAGGGACAGGACGACTGGTTGCAATTGAGGGAAAGATGAATGCGGCCAAGTACAGGGATATCCTGGACAAAAACCTTCTCCAGAGTGCTCTGGACCTCAGACTGGGCCGAAGGTTTACCTTCCAACAAGACAATGACCCTAAGCACACAGCTAAAATAACGAAGGAGTGGCTTCACAACAACTCTGTGACTGTTCTTGAATGGCCCAGCCAGAGCCCTGACTTAAACCCAATTGAGCATCTCTGGAGAGACCTAAAAATGGCTGTCCACCAACGTTTACCATCCAACCTGACAGAACTGGAGAGGATCTGCAAGGAGGAATGGCAGAGGATCCCCAAATCCAGGTGTGAAAGACTTGTTGCATCTTTTCCAAAAAGACTCCTGGCTGTATTAGATCAAAAGGGGGCTTCTACTAAATACTGAGCAAAGGGTCTGAATACTTAGGACCATGTGATGCTTCAGTTTTTCTTTTTTAATAAATCTGCAACAATGTCAACAATTCTGTGTTTTTCTGTCAGTATGGGGTGCTATGTGTACATTCATGAGGAAGAAGAATGAACTTAAATGATTTTAGCAAATGGCTGCAATATAACAAAGAGTGAAAAATTTAAGGGGGTCTGAATACTTTCCGTACCCACTGTATATGTATATTATTTAATTTTTGGCTCAATATTTTGATTCATTTTTATGTATCATTGTCACTTTTAGCACAGCTTTTTTCTGTTTTCTGTTTTTTACCCTTACATTAGAGTCTGCAGAACCCCCTACATCAGAGTCTGCAGAGCCTCCCTTACATCAGAGTCTGCAGAGCCCCTCTCGCATCAGAGTTTGCAGAGTGCTTCTTGCATCAGGGTCTGCAGAGCCCCCCTTACATCAGAGTCCGCAGAATTTCAACTTACACTGTAAGGGGGATCTCTGTGGAGTCTGGAATATGAAGTGGAACCTTGATTTAAGGGGGAATGTTGTGGACTCTGGTGTAATAGAGGAACTCTGATTTAAGGGGGTATGTCCTCACCCAAGCCCCCCTCACTTCAAAATCCACTGAGCACCCTTACAGTCCCTCTTACGTTAGTACTCACTGGGAGACAGGAGTAAGAAGGCAGGGAGGGGGGACACTTCACAGTGGATGGATTGTGAGCATCTGTCAGCACCTTTCCTCGTCCAACTGTTGGGCTTTAAACTTCTCACCCACACTTTCCCTTCTGTAAGGCACAGCACTGCCGGGAGTGTGGGCGGGGCAGGTACAGGAGGAGAGGGTGGGAGGAGTTCTCTCTTTCCTCTCATGTCCGTGTGCGCTAGCTCTGGGCTGGGAAAGAGACGCCATGCAGCCGCTGGGGAGATATAGTCCAGGCTCTTGGGGCCCCCCCACAATAGCGGAACTCCAGAGCCTGGACGCAAGTGCGACCTATACGGCCTCAGTAGTTATGCCACTGGTTTAGGGATCTTGTATACAGGCTTAAGGCTCAGAAGCAAGTCAAATGCAGTAGCTTTTGTGTTGCTTTGACTTGGAATTGAGTTGCTTTGCCCTGCTTTTGACTTGTTGAGGTGCTTGTTATTAGCTTATTAGTTACTTAAGACTGCTTTAGATTTGCTGCAGGAGGAAAGAGGTTCTGATTCCCCTATGTAGATCATTAATGAGACCTCAATTAGAATACTCTGTCCAGTTCTGGAGATCTCACTTATAAAAAAGATATTGATAAGGTACAACAAGTCCAGAGAAAGATAACAAAAATGATGAAAGGTCTGAGGAATAAAACATATCAGGAGAGACTTTAGGAATTTAATATATACAGTCTGGAGGAAAGAAGGGAAAGGGGAGATATGACTGAAACCTTTAAATACATCAAGGGGGTGAATGAGGTTCAGGAGAGCAGTATTTTCAATATGAGGCTAAGAACAAGAACACGGGGACATGACCTCAAACAAACAGGAGGAATGCTCAAAACTAATCATAGAAAGTATTATTTTACTGAAAGGGTAGTTGATGCTTGGAATAAACTACCAGTAGAGGTGAGTGGACAAACATAGATCTAGACTCAGACAAAAAAAGTTAACAAAAAAAAATACAAAAAAATATTAAAAAATAAAAACGTTGTCATTTTAATTTTGCCACTTTTCTATGTTTTTTGACAGGCCATATTTTTCTGCCTTCAAGATGTTCTTCCATGCATATCTCCTGTTTGAATTACCTTGAATGTCTGTCTCTTGTGCCAAAACTTTGTGACCAATTTTTTGATGGCATGTTAAAACTGGGGGTATGGTGGTGTGGGTGTGCCCACACATTTGGGTGTTTTATGGGTTAGTTGCCATTGTGAGTGGAATGTCTTCTGATTTCAATTATGAAATATTTGGTAACCCTAATGTGAAAGTGACCCTCAACTCTGCTTTAACAAAATCTGTTTAAGTATGTATTCTTAAAGTCGTTATAAAGGCTAATTATAAAGAAAATAAAAATAAAATAAAAATAAAAAATAAGTTATACTTATCTGCTTTGTGCAAAGATATTGCACAGAGCCATCCCTTACCATAATTTCTTGAGTTCCCCGCAGGCACTCTCCAGTCCTGCTCTTCTATGAGTGCCCACATAGCAAGCTGGCTGCTATAAGGGGGCACTCCTGCATGTGAGGGGGCTTCTGATTGGTCGTATGTTGGTGCGAAGGAGTAGAACAACACCCCACTTGCTTGTCAAGACCCTGAAACTGCGCTTCAGCATGGTGGCCAAGACCATACAGTGGTTTAACAGGACAGGTTCCACTCAGAACAGGCCTTGCCATGGTCGACCAAAGAACTTGAGTACACGTGCTCAGCACCATATTCAGAGGCTGTCTTTGGGAAATAGACGTATGAGCGCTGCCAGCATTGCTGCGGAGGTTGAAGGGGTGAGGGGTCAGCCTGTCAGTGCTCAGACCATACGCCGCACACTGCATCAAATTGGTCTGCATGGTTGTCATCCCACAAGGAAGCCTCATCTAAAGATGATACAGAAGAAAGCCCGCAAATGGTTTGCTGAAGACAAGCAGACTAAGGACCTGGATTACTGGAACCATGTCCTGTGGTCCGATGAGACCAAGATAAACTTATTTCTTTCAGATGGTGTCAAGCGTGTTTGTGACGGCAACCAGGTGAGGAGTATAAAGACAAGTGTGTCTTTCCTACAGTAAAGCATGGGGGTGGGAATATCATGGTCTGGGGCTGCATGAGTGCTGTCGGCACTGGGGAGCTAAAGTTCATTGAGAGAACCACGAATGGCAACATGTACTGTGACATACCAAAGCAGAGCATGATCGCCTCCCTTCAGAGACTGGGTGGCAGGGCAGTATTCCAACATGATAACGACCCCAAACACACCTCCAAGATGACCACTGCCTTGCTAAAGAAGCTGAGAGTAAATGTAATGGACTGGCCTAGCATCTCTCCAAACCTAAACCCTATTGAGCATCTGTGGGGCATCCTCAAACGGAAGGTGGTGGAGCGCAAGGTCTCTAACATTTACCAGCTCCGGGATGTCCTCATGGAGGAGTGGAAGAGGACTCCAGTGGCAACCTGTGAAGCTCTAGTGAACCCAAGAGGGTTAAGGCAGTGCTGGAATAAAGATGGTGGCCACACAAAATATTGACACTTTGGGCCCAATTTGGACATTTTAACTTAGGGGTGTACTCACTTTTGTTGCCAGCATTTTAGACATTAATGGCTGTGTGTTGAGTTATATTGAGGGGACAGCAAATGAACACTGTTATACAAGCTGTACTCTCACTACTTTACATTGAAGAAAAGTGTAATTTCTTCAGTGTTGTCACGTGAAAAGATATAATAAAATATTTACAAAAATCTGAGGAGTGTACTCACTTTTGTGAGATACTGTATATATATCTGCACTAATGACAATGGGTGGGTAGGGGTTAACATCAGGGGCAATCAAAGGGTTAACTGTGTGCCAAAAATGTATTTTCTAACTGTGGGGGAGGTGATTTTACCAGTAGAAGGCATGGATTGGTGTTCTTGCTTTACAGGAACATAGTATCCATGCCTTCTGCACTGACAGAACAGCAATCTGCCTGCCTTGTTTACATAGGGAGACTGCCATTCTGCCTGTGCACATTACTATCAGCAGGTGCTGGCAGACATTGGGTCAGCAGGACCTGCTGTGTAGAATCCCAGCGGGAGCGAGCTACTGGCGCCGCTCACTTGCGCCCGATACCCAGAATTGCAGGCACGTGTATATATACATGATCATGTGCAGCGCGACCGCCCTGTATCAGTAAATGTGCTATGGGGCGGTCGGCAAAAATACTGCAGAGAATACTTTAATATTTTGTAAACTTATTCCTTTTGTTTTGTCATTTTTTTTGGCCAAACAAAACTTTCTAATTTATCTACCTTTGACTAACACGATATAAAACTATGCTGCAGTTTATTTACCTAACAAAAGATTTTATAAAGATGTGCCAGGCTGAGTCTCTCAATCTGACTTTGAAGGAGTAAAGTTCCATAAAAGCTTCCTGAGTCATCACCAAATACCAAAATCATTGGAGGAAGTGTGCCAAGTGTGAGATGGCATATTTGCTAAGTGCAACTGGACAGATAAATCCATCTTTTGCTGCAGCAGCCAGCACAGCATATTTTATTACTGCAAAGCAAAATACAGTAAGCAAAGTGAACTGCAATGCATTGAAAAAACTGACATGCACTGGGCTGTCTATTCAAGAGTTCTTATTTTAAAAGGATATCTAAAGGGACAACTTTTAATCTTCAGTAAAACCAGGGGATAGTAAAAATCTATGTCAGATATTCCTTCTTTTTGTTTCTTTTTTGCTGTATCCCATTTTTTAGGATTTACCTGGGAGACTTACCTTGGCCGGGTTTTGCGATCAGCAGAAGTCGCTCAGTCCATTTCAACTAATGGTGCCGCTGACTGCATGCAAGCTTGGACATCTGTCCCTAACTGCAGCTAACCATTCTGTATGCAGTTACATGCAAACAGTCGTTGATCACATAACCCGGTCATTGCAGCAGCAATCCGTCGATTCTTGCTGCAGGAGTCCAGCAGCTGCCTGGGCTATGTGAAGGAGGCCTTGGTGCTACTTCTTTATTGCAAGGATCTTCTTGTCCCAATATTAACTGAAAGGTATAAATGACAACTGCTGCACCTTCTACAGAGTTTGTTTCATCTACATCACAAAGCAATAACTACAAAGAAAAAAGGAGGGTGCAAACGCCTAGTGCATTACCCATAGCTCCCAACTGTCCCTGATTTCAAGGAACTGTCCCTGATTTAGAATAAAGTCTCCTTGTCCCTCTTTCCTCCTCATTTGTTCCTCATTTTGGGCTTATCTATATAGTTTTAAATAAAAAACACTTTTTGTCTTTCAAAAATTTCTTATCCAGCACTAAACCTTTCATACAAATTCTAAATTAAGAAAAAGACATGCAGCGCATCACAAGAAATCCCAGATTATAAAAAATGGAATCAGTGGAAACAGTAAAGTCCAATCAATGGTAAAGTCCAAAAGTGAGCAGAATTCCTCCAGTATATTAGGTCCGGTTCACACTTATGCGATGCGGGAAGGCTGCGAATCCGCAGCCTGTTCCCGCATCGCACACACACCCCCGGCAGTTCACACTGCCATATGCGATATGCTGGGGGTGTCAATGTAATCTTAACGACACCCCCAGTTTGATCGCATATCGCAGTGCGATCGTGCAGTTCGCACAGGATCGGATCGCACAAGTGTGAACCGCTGTGCGATTCGATCCTGATGCGGCTGCCAAAAAGGGTCCTGTGCGAGTTTGCTGTGGGTGCGGGTGCGAACTTAGCCATACAAAGTGTATGGCTAAACTCGCACCGCACAGCCGATCGCATGTAATGAAGGAGCAGTGCGCTCCGACATTATATGCGAACCCCGCACTCGCATAAGTGTGAACCGGGGCTTAAGGTCCACTCCAAAACAGGATAGTCCAAACCGATTGCCATCCACCACACCCAGTGAGATAGGAACAGCACTCCCCCAAGGTAATGAACTTACCAGAATGCTGGCAAATTACTGCACAACAAGCCCACCTCTTAGAGGGCTATATCGTTGGACAATCCTTAGATGAACAGCAGCTTGTATCCATATGAAAAACATAAAATAGGGAGGACCATAGCGTAATATTGCAAACACTCAAATGTATTTAAAAGGAAGAAAATGGTTTCACTCACATGTGAACAATGTAAAAGCGCATAGACTGATAACCACCAACAGCTATGACTGAATCCAGGCAGCGGAGGAACATCAGAACGCCGTAAGTCAAACACTCGACAGCTGCCCGGGGACCGCACGTCACTTCCGATCAGGAGCAGTGTGTCTGTAATCACCTCTTGTTGCCGTACAAAGCCGATCCCAATATGTTTCGTCATACAGACTTAATCATGGGACTCAAAAATTCGAAATCGCTGCATTTGTAAATTCCAAAAGCTAGTATAAAGGAATAGTAGTGGTAAACAAAGCACTCATGGGTTTAACTAACCTTTTTTTTTCTAATTCTCCTTTAAAGGGGCGTGGCAAGAGATGTGTCCTATGCCTACATACTTTTGGTGTCTATATAGGTGTCTTAATAGGTGTCCCTCATTCTCATTTCAAAAAGTTGGGAGGTATGCATTCCCCTAACACCTATGAAATGTGTTAAAACCACCAAAGTCATTCTCACAAACATGAGAAGAACTCCCTTCCTCAGTGCAGCTCTGAGGAAAGGGAGCGTGTCTCCCGAAACGTGTCAACTTTCCAACCATAGAGGTGTGATTTCACTGTCACTTGAGTTTTGTGTTCGATACGCATTTTATCTTCTCATATTTGTATGACTTTTTAAGTTTTTAACAAATTCCGTTTGTGCTGAAGGCAATGCACTAGGCGTTGGTGCCCTCCTTTTTAGCGCTTTAAAGTTTCCCCGCTAAAGGAGAGCAGCATTTCTAGGAATACCATAACCATCAAAGTGAGCGCTGAGGCTTGACTGTCTGTACAAAGCATTAACTGTATAGCCTGCTGCATCCTGAGTCGCAGGAAGTTCTCCATAACGTCTCATTTTCCCTTCCCTTCCTGGTGCCAATTCATGGCATCATACTAACACATGTATGCTGCCATGTTGGTACCAGGTAAACAGAAATTTTTAACATACTTACCTTGTCATTTTTCTTTCCTGCCATCGATCCATGGTGACATACAAGTTTCAGTATGCTGCCATGTTGGCGCCAGGAAAGTCCTTTGCTTATTTTTTCAGTGTATTGTCTATGCAATGATGGACCCAAGATTACCTGAACTAACTGTGTAACTTTACCAGAAAACAGCAGCAAGAATCCTTTTCATTTAGCCCTCGTTCACATTGGAACAACTTGTGATGCGATTTGACAGGTCAAAACGCATGACAAGTTGCACCCTATTGTCAGCAATGGCACAGTTCAAATCTGTGCAATGCCGACTTTGGGGTGCTGCATCGATTTGAAAAAGTAGTTCCTGCACTACTTTGGCAATTTAGGATGCGACTTGCAAAAACGTCTGTGCATGAAAATGCACAGAGGTCTTCTTCAAAGTCAAACGTGAAGTCGCACAGACATGCAGCTTTGAAATCGTGCGATTTCAGGTAAAGTTGCATGATTTCAAAACCGCATTCAATGTGAACAAGGGCTGAAGCAGAGCAAGGTATATTGCTGCTGTGATTTGTATTCATTAAAAAATATGCATGTTGTACTCTCTTTAAATTGTTCACTTTGCATTAATTGTACATATCTATTTGTTTTTAGTTTTTACATGAAGATTTTTAATGGAATTTTTAAGGAAATAAAGCACCTGTTAGAGATTCTCTGCATATGGAACATCATTGCCAAGGGCTGCTACAGTGAAATATCAATGCTAAACATGAACTTTGTAGATAAAGAGCACCTAAAGTCCAGCTCCTAAACTGAATTCAGCGGAACAAGTGATGCCTGGAAAAAAGATGCTTATTACAGCGGGATTAAACTGTATCTGAGTTCTGCAAACCAAAAACGCTATTAAACCACCTAAGCCCCGGAAGGTGTACCCCCCCCTTCATGAGCAGGCCATTTTTGCGATATGGCACTGCGTTACTTTAACTGATAATTAAAGTGCGACGCTGTCCTCTTTATTTTGGGGGCAATATGGGGACTGTGTTGTGCCCTGTGATTGGTAACTTACTATTACCAGATCTCCTCCTCACACTGGATCAGTGTGTGAGCAGGAGAACCCAGTAACAGCAAGTTATGCCGTTTGCTGATGTTTGTGTGGGGCTGTGATTAGACACAATTGGTCACGTGGTAAAGAGCCAATTTAATTGGCTCTTTACTCTGATTGGGGAGGGGTTATAACCGAGGGACACGCCTCACTCTCGATTGCCCAACTGAGCACCCCCGGGGGAGCGTGCACGAGAACGAGGACAACACATGCTATAGGCTGTGATTGGACACAGATGGTCACTGGGTAAAGAGCCATTTTCATTGGATCTTTACCCTGATCAGGGATGGGCTCTGTTCCGAGGGATACACCTCATCCTCGATCGCCATGCTACTCGCCCCCCGAGGGTGCGTATGAGCGGCGAGAACAGGCAGACATCATATGACGCCCACCCAGAGGTAGGAAAGGCTCCTGCTGACATCATTTTACAATTCGCTTGTAGGGAAGTGGTGAAAAAGGCTAGCAGCATAGGAATTAAAATAGCTGATGTTGACTGAGAGCGATTAGTTCCACTTTAAACACAAACAAAAAGCTGGTAAAGACAGCACAGTCAGATCCAGCTCCCATGAAGTAGTCTAACAGAGAAGAGCAAGGTTCTGCATAATCAGGAACCAAAGGTACATGAGAAAACATTTGACAAGGCATATGACTCTTGGAAACAAATTGCAAAGGAGAAAAAAAAAAAACAAGATTGGAAACATTATGATGACGTGACAGTATTTGCTGACAACGTGAGTGAAAAGCCACACTGAGACTCCAGACATTGTTAGGGAAATGGATGCCTGTGTCATCTTGACTGCAGATATCTGCAAACACATGGAATTGCCACATGCCTAATATTTGCAGTAAAAACCAATGTAGACATGAAAATGTTATAATTAGACCCAAGTGACCAACCAGACACTTAGAAATAGTTTAAATCGGATCTCTTGAGGCAAAAGCTCTGAAAAGGAAAGGACTGGTGAGGTAACCAAAGAAAAATAACAATATACAGAATTAACAGTTCCACCAGCACAGGCTGAAGCAGTACCTAAAAGATGCAGGTAACTGGCAATTGACAGGTCTAAGTCAAATGCAAAGGCCCTTACTACTCCTACTCCATTGGCCAGCGAAACTACTGTAGATAGCTGTAATCTAGTCCTACTAACAATGATGTCTTTATTCTCTGGTGAGGCATTAAATTTATTTATTTTTTTTTAAACATTTTACTGAAAATTTTTATAGGCATACAGGTAAGGTCACATTGAATGCGTATACAAAATTTAGAGAAAACCAAAATACAGTTTAAGCAAACCTCAGTAGTTGTAGCAATAACACGTGACAAGCGGCACATGGTCAATAACACAGAACCTATTGAAACGTATAAAAGAGAAGAGGCACATGAGCTAGTCCAGAAAGTCAAGGCAATATGAGCAATAGGGAAAGCGTTTGAGTAACAAGAAGGGTTCGGACTGATAGGGAATGCGCGCCCTGAAGGCGAAAGGCACTGTGGGATCCCTTTGCTGTATTAGAGAGAAATGCGGTCCATGCGATGGAAACTTAGGAGGCCCCTGGGTACACGAACGGGGGGGCAGACACCCCCAAGGGGAACACACTTTGTCTGCGGTCCCCAAACGTGCGCCCGAGGGGGGCTGTGAGAGGACCATGCTCGGAGATAGAGGGAACATGGGGATCAAGCAGAAGGGAATGTTGGAGAGGGCGGATAATTGGTAGGTGCATGTGGACTACTAGGTCGTCCACAATATTTTAGTGGATGGGGGAAGAGATTAGAGGGTAGAACAAAAGGGGTGGGAGTGTGGCGATGAGACAGGAACAGGAGGGGTGGTCAAGGAGGAGAGAAGAAAGCAGGGTGAAGAAAAGAAAGAGGAAAAAAAAAGGGGGGGGGGGAGGTATAAAAACGGAAGAACCCGTCACATCTACGACTGAAAGAGGGAGAAAGCTACCAGTTAGCCTGCCGCACCAAGTAGTTTACTATATTCGGAGGAGAAGGAGAAGTGTAGCCAAGTGGCCCAGGTGGTGTAAAATTTGTCAGGGGAGTCGTGGGCTTGATGGGTCAGGTCTTCCATCTCCGGGTGAGGCATTCAATTAGAGAAAAATAGACTCAAGAGGCCTCTCACCACAGCAGTTGATTCTTGGTCTGCAAAAGGTGATACACCTGCCGTATATGTCTGCCTGCATAAAGAAAGGTTTAAAAGGTGTATGGAAGAATCTAATAAAGGTTCCACTTCCACAGATGACCATGCAAGCCAGAAGGTCCTCAAAACAAAGTCACATGTACTGAAGTAACATGCAACTCCCACCTCCAGTATTGTCCCTGTCCTTGTATCATCAGTAGAAAAGCCAGAGAGAGTAACTGACTTATAAAAATATTTGACACACATAGCAATTTAACATTCATTTTAGAAGATTTGATTGATGAGATAAATGTGACCAACTGTGGCTTAGTACAATGACTTCTGTAAATTCAAGAAGTCAGCTGTAAACACCACATACAACTACAACTAAACTACATTCGTGACTGCATTCCTGTTGACAAGTCTTACGTTCCAACTCTTATGCCCAGTTGCCTTACCTGTAACACATAGCAAACAATCTATTACCATTACAAACCTGCGATGTAGGAATGTTAATTGGACATACAGTAAATGTCCATAGGCTCTACCCCTCTTCCTTCCCCCTAAAGTCATCATTGGTTGTGAAAAGGAAGCATTTGCACAAAGAACCGATCTTGGTTGGAGTTTAATAGGTTCAACAAATCCTTATCTGGATAGACAGGAAAGCCAGAGTTTTGTACATTGAATTGTGACATTGAATTGTGACAAAAAGTATACCATTCTCATCTACCTCTGACATTTTAAAAACCCTAGGGTCAGCCTTTAATAAGAACAGCTATGAGGAAAAATGTATGTCCCACGATAATGAGTTAACTAGCATCCCACCAATAGAAATAACCAAGAAACTGATTCCTGAAGGTGACAAGATATGGAAAAGAGAAGGCCTATGTCTTCGTAAGTTCAATTCAAATGAGAAAGAAATCTTTCACTGTGTACACCCATCAGAAATTACAACAATCATATTCAAAATGTTATGGTAAATTTTACATCAATTTACATACTGATTAGACTGTTTTGACAGCTGTTAGATGTTTGATAGCACTAAAATAAAAGCAACAGCTACCTCCTTCTCGCACTGATCTTTATAAAGGCGCCCATGATGTTTACCTTATGGAGTACAGTTTTTCCAGTGACTCTAGAACTGTTCTAGAACTGTTCATCAAGGACTCGGTGATCACAGAGCCCGCCGCCAGCGTCCCGCAGGGGGCGATTGAGCAGCTTGAGAGTGGGAGGATGTTTATGGACACCATCCCGGCATTTTAAGCACATGCTGTAGCTGTCTTTCGGCTATAGAGCGGGTGGGAAGTGGTTTACAGCGCCAAAATATCCTACTGTGTGTTCACCCTGTGCTTGGCACTACATACACACAAGACGTACTGGTAGGATTATTGGGTTCTGTCTAAATTGACCCTAGTATATCTGTGCATGTGCATGTATGCATGTGAAATGGGGACCTTAGATTGTAAGCTCCTGAGACAGGGCTGGCCCAAGGCATTGTGTTTCCTGGGTCCAAGAATGAAATGCTGCCCCCCCAGCCCCCCCCAAACAAAAAAGTATGCCCACCAAAAGGCCCCCACATCCATTATTTTATATCGTGGGAATTAAAACCAAAATTACATTTATCAGGAAGTCAGATGTACATGCAACTTTACCTTGTCTATATGCAAATTTTGAGGGGCTGCATTGTGTGTGTGTGGGGGGGGGGGGGCTGCGTTGTGGCGATGTTAAGGGGCTATTTTGTGGGGTATATGGACAGAAAACAAACAAAGAAAACAGTAATAACTTTAATAAATATAACATTTTGAAAATATTTTTTATTCTGTTATCTTCTTCCATACCTCACCACTGGACTGGTCCACAAAACACCCACTATCTGTCCTCCTGTCACCCCTGTGTCTGCCGCAGCCACTAGCCTAGAAGATCCAGCCTGCCCTGTGTAAGATAAAGCGCGCTGATGCCTGACGTCATTGCGCACACCACAATCAGGCAAGGGACGTTCCCCGGATGAGACCGTCTGCCTCCTCCTACTCACCCTCTGCCCCCACCTATAACTGTCCTTCATAGCAAAGAGCACATGGAAGGGCAATGCATGTGAGACAAAAACAATGAATTCTCAGCTCAATTCACCAACCAGTTTGCTAACCAACCGAATTAACCTGTCTAACAGTATGCGTTAAAAACAGGGGTTCAGTTAGCACACATTTTCAAATGCATGTGTAAGCTACAGGGCCACTTCACGGCACCCTGTTTTACCAGCAGTCCTAACTCCTGTAAATCTATGAGAGTCTCCACAGTGGAAGCACATGCACTCTAATCGATAGATAGAGGGCAGGGCAGCCTGGAGGTAGCCCAACCCTCCTTAAAGGCACTTGGGGGCACAGTGGATGCCCAGCTCATAGCACAATGGCAGCAAAGGCATCCAGTGTGTCCATTCCCCAGTATACATCAACAACAAACAAAATGGCCCCTGCCCCTACCTATAAGTGGCCTTCATAGCAAAGAGCACATGGAAGGGCAACGCATGGAGACAAAAAACAAAGAAATCCCAGCTCAATTCACCAACCAGTTTGCAGCTTACACATGCATTTCCGCTGAAAAACAGTCAGCTTGAGTTGTTGTGAATGATTGTGAGTGAAGAGGCATGCCTTCAATCACAAAACACAGCATAGTGGCTGACTTATGTTGTTGTCAGCTTGTGCTTTGTGAATGAAAGGACGCCTTTTCAGCCACAATCATTCACAACAACACAACCTGACCATTTTACTCTCTATACCCTGAAAAATTCAATGCAGTTAAGACATTTTTTTGTTAACTTAAGGAATGTTCCTACTTATGGCATAGGTCAGAAATCACAACAGCACAAGCTGACAGTTTTACTATCTGTGCCCTGAATGGCTAGAGGCAGGTCCAAGCTCAGTATGCAAAAAAACTGAAGAGATGTGGAGACAGAGCAGAATGGAGAGGGGACGGGGCTCAGTGATGGCTGTACCTACCATATAGGAACATCCATATTTTAGGCTTGGGGGGGTCGGAGCTACAGTTAAAGATAGTCATGTTATTTCTAATCCACAGCACATACACTGCCTGGCCCAAAAAAAAAAAGTTGCCACCTGGAATTAAATAAGCAACTAACTAAACTAAGCATGCAGTAACTATCCTATTGGATAGTTACTGCATGTGCCCAAAGAATCACTTATACTGAGATTATACTGAGATTAAATTACATACAGGTGGACTCTATTTACTAATTAGGTCAGCTGACTACCTGAATATACTGAATGACCAGGATATTCCATCAATTAATTTTTTCTTCCCTGATGGCATGGGCATATTCCAAGATGACAATGCCAGGATTCATTGGGCTCAAATTGTGAGAGAGTGGTTCAGGGAGTATGAGACGTCATTTTCACACATGGATTGGCCACCACAGAGTCCAGAACTTAACCCCATTGAGAATCTTTGGGATGTGCTGGAGAAGACTTTGCACAGTGGTCCGACTCTCCTATCATCAATACAAGATCTTGGTTAAAAATAATTGCAACACTGGACGGAAATAAATATTGTGACATTGCAGAAGCTTTTCAAAACAATGCCACAGCGAATGCGTGCCGTAATCAAAGCTAAAGGCGGTCCAACGTGTGTGACCTTTTTTTTTTATGGCGACCTTTTTTTTTGGCCAGGCAGTGTATTTAACCACTTGCCGACTGCCGCACGACTATTTACGTCGGCAGTCAGCCCCTCACAGGCAGAGCGACGTAGGGCTACGTCGCTAGCCTGTAAGGGTTTTGGGAGCGATCGCGCGCCGCCGGATGCGTGCCCTCGCTCGGTCACGGACCCCCCCCGCGCGTGTGCCCGGCGGACCCGATCGTCCGTGACAGCGGGAGAAAAGCAGGCGGCTAGTGTAAACAAAGCCGCCTGTCAGTTCTCCCTGTGTATGAATGGTGATCAAACGGTTCTACTATGTAGGACCGTTGATCTCTGTTCTTGCACATCAAGCCACAGCCAATCACAGTTAGAAACACGCCCCTAGGACACACTTAACCCCTCCCTCTCCAATACAGTTAACTCCTTCACTGCCAGTGTCATTTTTACAGTAACAGTGCATATGTATAGCACTGATTACTATAGTAATGTCACTGGTAACCCCAAAAGTGTCAAAAATGTCAGTCAAGGGTCCGATCTGTCCGCCCCAATGTCGCAGTCCCGCAAAAAAATTGCAGATCGCCGCCATTACGCGTTAAAAAAAAACAACAAAAATGACAAAAATCTTTCCCTTTGTTAGTAAAAGCAATAACTTTTGTGCAAACCAATCAAAATACGATTTGCGTTTTTTTTTACCAAACATATGGTAAAAAAAAAAATTGGCCTAAAATGTTAAAAAATTTAGATTTTTACATTTTTTGGGGGGGGGAATTTCATATAAAAAAATGTGAAAAATATTGTTATTTTTGAAAAATTGACGCTCTTTTTTTTGTTTATAGCGCATGGTCAAAAAATCGCACAGGTGATCAAATACCACCAAAAGAAAGCTCCGTTTGTGGGAAAAAAAGGACGCCAAATTCGTTTAGGTACAGCGTCGCACGACAGCGCAATTGTCCGGAAAAGTCACGCAGTGCCGAATCTCAAAATAGGCCCTGGTCAGGAAGGGGGTAAAATCTTCCGGGGCTTAAGTGGTTAAACAGAGGCAAGTTGAATGTGCACAGGGTCTCCTGGGAGATTTAATTACCTTTTCTTCATTTCTGGTGAGATAATAACAATGAGGCATTAAGCTGAACTTTTCTGTTTGGAAGAAAATGAATGACATTCCTGAACAAGTTCCTATTGGCCACAAACAATTTAGAAAGTTGTTTAATATAAGGCCAAGATCCTTTGATTTTAGAAGCTTATAAACTATGTGAAAAATGTTCTAAGTAAATATTGCAATGGAATTAATTACATATATAATCATTTTTCAAGAAGCACTCAACTTTAAAAAAAAAAATGATATTTCATATTTTCCATCGCTTTCTCCAACATTCTGTATCTATTTGGCTTACTTTGTAATAGAAATATGTGGTAGGTCTACACTGTATGCAAATTATAAGACTTATAAAGCCAGACACACTGACTGCTTCTTATTAAAGATTTAATTGCCTTTGATGCTTGATCCAGTATTGCTCCTGCCCTAGTTGGATAGCATTTGTTTTCTTGATTTAATGGAAAACTTAGGTAGACTATACAAAGTTGTGGACATATTAACCGCTTCCATACAGAGCAGTTAGACCCCCTTCCTGCCCAGACCAATTTTCAGCTTTCAGCACTCTCACACTTTGAATGACAATTGCTCAGTCATGCTACACTGTAACCAAACAAAATTTTTATCATTTTTTTCACACAAATAGAGCTTTCTTTTGGTGGTATTTGATCACAACTGGGGTTTTTTTTTTCCGTGATATAAGCAAAAAAAGAGCAAAAATTTTGCAAAAAAAACACTTTTTTTTAGTTTCTATTATAAAATTTTGCAAAAAATTAATTTTTCTTCATACATTTGGGCCAAAATTTATACTGCTACATATCTCTGGTAAAATTAACCCAAATTAGTGTATATTATTTAGTCTGTGTGAAAGTTATTGAGTCTAGAAGCTATGGTACCAATTACTGAAAATTGATCACACCAGATGAACTGATGGCCTATCTCCTTTCTTGAGGCCCTGAAATGTCAGGACAGTACAAATACCCCCCAAATTACCCTTTTTTGTAAAGTAGACAGTCCAAGGTATTTAGTAAGAGGCATGGTGAGTTTTTTGAAGTTATAATTTTTTCCCACAATTCTTGGGAAAATGAAGAAAACATTTTTTTTTCTTTTTTTTTCCCAAAACGTTGTCAATTTATAAGCTATTTCTAACACATAGCATGTACACAGCAAAAATGACACCCCAAAATTCATTCTGCTACTCCTTCTGAGTATGGTGATACCACATGTGTGAGACTTTTACACAGCCTGGCCACAAAAAGAGACTCCACGTCCAAGTAGCACCATAAGGCGTTTTAGGAGCATAAATACACATAAAACTTTCTTACTACCTATCACACTTTTCAAGGCCCTAGAGCACCAATACAATGGAAAAGTCCACAAAATGACCCCATTTTGGAAAGCAAACACTCCAACGTATATTCTATGAGGCATTATGGGTCCTTTGAACATGTCATTTTTTTCCACAAGTTTTTGGAAAATGTGGGAAAAAAATAAAAACTTTTTTTTTTACACAAAGTTGTAAATTTATAGAATATTCCTAACACATAGCATGTACATAGCAAAAATGACACCCCAAAATACATTCTGCCACTCCTCCTGAGTATGGCAATACCACATGTGTGAGACTTTTTCACAGCCTAGCCATATAGAGGGGCCTAAACATCCAAGGAGCATCATCATGCATCCTAGCCACTTGCCTAGGCCTATTTTTGACATTTGGTGTTTACAAGCTAAAATCAGTTGTTTTTGCTAGAAAACTACTTAGAACCCCAAAACATTATATATATATTTTTTTTAGCAGAGACCCTAGAGAATAAAATGGAGATTATTGCAATATTTTTTATCACACCGTATTTGCGCAGCGGTCTTCCAAACGCAATTTTTTGGGAAAAAAATCACTTTTTTTAATTAAAAAATAAGAAAACAGTAAAGTTAGCCCAATTGTTTTCCATAATGTGAAAGATAATGTTACGCCGAGTAAATAGATACCCAACATGTCATGCTTCAAAATTGCGCACGCTCACAGAATGGTGACAAACTTTGGTACTTAAAAATCCCCATAGGCGACATTTTAAAAATTTCTACAGGTTGCTATCTTAGAGTTACAGAGGAGGTCTAGGGCTCAAATTATTGCTCTTGCTCTAACGATCGCGACGATACCTCACATGTGTAGTTTGAACACTGTTTACATATGTGGGCGGGGTTTCCGTATGCGTTCGCTTCTGCGCGCGAGCTCGCGGGGACAGGGCGCTTTAATTTTTTTTTTTTTTTTTTTTACTATTTATTTTATTTATTATTTTTTATTTTTACACTGTTTTTTTAAAAAAAAAAATTGATCATTTTTATTTCTATTACAAGAAATGTAAACATTACTTGTAATAGAAAAAGGCACGACAGGACCTCTTTTTTGTGAGATCTGGGGTCAAAAAGTCCTCAGATCTCACAAGTACACTAAAAGATAGAAAAAATAAAAAAAAAAAAAATTAAAAAAAAATTAAATAAAATGAAAAAAAAAAAAGGGACCTTTAAACTGGTTGCTAGGCAATGACATTTGCCGTAGCTCCGGTCCTCCAAGACCATAGAGTCAAGTGAGGGCAAGCTTGCCCTCACTCGACATCCTGTCTGTGAGGATCTGGGACCGGATCGTTTTCCCCGCTGCCGGCGGGTCCGGTAAACGGGGAAAAGGACCAGAATGCAGCGGGAGGGGGGGGGGCACCTCTTCCGCCACCCCGGAAGGGTGATCCCGCGCCGAATCCGCCGCTGGGACCACCCTTATCGGAAAGCCAACCGTCCACCGTTTAAAAAAATACCAGGGTTATGGCAGCTATCTGCTGCCATAACACCGGTATTTAGGTTTAAACGGACGACGTATATAAACCTTTTTGGACTTGGACATGGTGGCTGTATGAAGGGTGACAGGTACTCGGGTACTTTGCTGGGCAGGTGACAGGTACTCTGGTACTGATGAGCAAGTGGCAGGTACTCGAGTACTCCGATAGGCAGGTGACAGGTACTCGGGTACTCTTATGGGCAGGTGACAGGCAGGTGATAGGTACTGATAAGTAGTACTGATACTGATAGGTGATACTGATACTGTACTGATGATGGGTACGGATGATCAGTACTGATACTAATAGGTGATAGGTACTGATGGGTACTGATGAGTACTGATGAGTAGTGATGGGTAATGATGAGCAGGTGGCAAGTACTCGGGTACTTCAGGTGTCAGGTACTCTGATGAGCAGGTGGAAGGTACTCGGGTACTCTGTTGGGTAGGTGACAGGTACTTGGGTACCCTGATGGGTAGGTGACAGGTACTCGGGTACTCCGATGACGGGTACTCAAAGTACCAGAGTACCTGTCGTCAGAGTACCCGAGTACCTGTCATCAGAGTACCCGAGTACCCGTCATCAGAGTATCCGAGTACCCGTCATCAGCGTACCCGAGTACCTGTCATCAGAGTACCCGAGTACCTGTCATCAGAGTACCCGAGTACCTGTCATCAGAGTACCCGAGTACCCGTCATCAGCGTACCCGAGTACCTGTCATCCCTGTCATCAGAGTACCCGAGTACCTGTCATCAGAGTACCCGAGTACCCATCAGAGTACCCGAGTACCCATCAGAGTACCCGAGTACCCATCATCAGAGTACCCGAGTACCTGTCATCAGAGTACCCGAGTACCCATCAGAGTACCCGAGTACCTGTCACCAGCCCATCAGAGTACCTGTCATCAGAGTACCCGAGTACCTGTCACCAGCCCATCAGAGTACCTGTCATCAGAGTACCCGAGTACCTGTCATCAGCCCATCAGAGTACCCGAGTACCTGTCATCAGAGTACCTGATGGGCTGGTGACAGGTACTCGGGTACTTTGATGGGCTAGTGACAGGTGCTCTTTATTGGGGGGGGGGGCAATCAGTGTGTTTGGGGTGCACTGTAATCGGTAACTAGCTGTTACCACAATCTCCTCCTCACACAGGATCAGTGTGTGAGGAGGAGAACACGGTGACAGCTAGTTACTGTGTTCTCTGATGACATTTGTGACCGGCTGTGATTGGACACAGCCGGTCACGTGGTAAAGAGCCAATTTCATTGGCTCTTTACCTAGATCGGGGATCGACTCTGTCCGAGGGACGAGCCTCGTCCCTGATCGCCGCGCTGCGCGCCCCCGGGGGCGCGCATTAAGGAAGTAACGAGCGGCTCGCGCTGGAGCCGCTCATGTGATTGGCTGTGATTGACACAGCCGATCACGTGGTAAACAGCCAATTTCATTGGCTGTTTACCTTGATCGGGGTTGGGCTCAGTCCGAGGGACGAGCCTCACCCCCGATCGCTGCGCTGCGCGCCCCCGGGGGCGCGCAGTAGCGGGGAGATCCGGGCGCCGTCATATGACGTCCGCCCGGATCGAGAAAGGATTTGTGCCGACGTCATTTGACATGACGCGGTACGGAAGGGGTTAAAGTGGAACTTTACTCTCTCAGTCAACTATTTTTAATTTTTGCCGTGCCTTGAAGAAGTATTCATAACCCTTTTCCACAGATTTACCACTTTTTGTCATGTTACAATCAAAAACGTAAATGTATTTTATTGGGATTTTATGGGATAGACGAACACGAAGTGGCACATAATTGTGAACAGAAATGGGCCAAACACACCTCTGTTCAGTTCGCAGCGGAGCTACCAAACGGGAAATGTTCTAACTTGAACGGCGAACCCCATTGAAATCGATGGGTGCCAAAGAGGAAAAATCAAAAGGTCCCATTTTGAAGGCTTATATGCAAGTAATTGGCCATAAAAGTGGTATGGGGGTCTGCATACTGCCCTGGGGGACATGGATCAATAAAGAAAATTGTAAAAATTATAAAAACAATCTTTTTTTCAGGAGCAGTGATTTTAATGATGCTCAAAGTGCAATAATAAAAATAGAAAATTTCTTTAAATATAGTGCCGGAGGGGGGGTCCCCTTAATGTGCCTGTAAAGTGGCTCCTCTGTAGCATGTATGAATCTTACTACAGCAAAAATGACATTTCAAAAAAAAAAAAAAAAAAGTCAAGTCACATTTAAAATGATTTGTGGTTACAATTGCCGACTCCCGGCTATTAAAAATGAAAGAAATGGCCAGCTTCCCAGCCCCGCTTCTTAACCACTTCTGGAGCGGAAGATTTTCCCCCTTAATGACCAGGCCATATTTTGAGATTCGGCACTGCGTTATTTTAATGGACAATTGCACAGTCGTGCGATACTGTATCCAAATAAAATTGATGTCGCTTTTTCCACACAAATAGAGCTTTCTTTTGGTGGTATTTGATCACTGTGCGATTTTTATTTTTTGCGCTATAAACAAAAAAGAGGGACAATTCTGAAAAAAAAAAAAGACAATATTTTTCACATTCTGCTATATAACATTCCCAAAAAAAAATTAAAAATCAAAATTTTTTAATATTTTAGGCCAATTTGTTTTCTGCTACATATTTTTGGTAACACAAAATCTCCATAAGCGTATTTTGATTGGGTTTCGCAAAAGTTATTGCGTCTACTAACTACGGGAAAGATTGATGTCATTTGTATTGTTTTTATTTTTTTACCAGTAATGGCGGCGATCTGCAATTTTTAGCGGGACTGCGACATTGCGGCGGACAGATCGGACCCCTAACTGACATTTTTGACACTTTTGGGGGGACCAGTGACATTACTAAAAATATGCACTGTTACTGTAATAATGCCATTGGCAGGGAAGGGGTTAATACTATTGGTGATTAAGGGGTTAAATGTAAGCCTAGGGGAGTAATTCTAACTGTGGGGGGGGTTGGGCTTTTGAAATGATCATAGAGACATGCGATCCTATATAGCAGGATCACATGGACTCTGTGATCATTGCAGGGAGAAGGACGGACGGCTGTGTTTACATCAGCCGCCCGTCCTTCTCTGTCAATCGAAGTCGCCTGACACCAGCACTGGCTTCCTCACTGACGATCGGGGACGGGAGCGTGCCTTCGGCGGTGGGGACTCGCCCCCTAGTGGCCTCCCAGGCAGATGTCGTCTATTAACGTGATTTTGCCTGGGAGAGCCACACTGCCGACGTAAATAAGCAGTGCGCCGACGGGAAGTGGTTAATGTGGAAACTCACAGACTGAATTCTTCATAACCATAATGCACTGCCTGACCTTTAAACTGTGGTCAGCAGGGTTATAATAGCGGCTTCATGTGCTAGTTCCCTCACTATAACAAAATGGTTTCCCATCAGCCATTTGTTAGGGTTTGGGGTTGGTAGTCTGTGTACTATTTTGTGCTATATTGTGCTAAATCACTGTGGATGGTAGGATAGTGGGCTACATATTTTTGTGTAACCCCCTTCCCCTCCATGTCCACAGCTAGATGACCCAAGATTCCTTTTTAGGACTATGGTTGTTTGTGTGTTTGTGTCGGTATTAGAATGGAACAACAATCCCAGCATTTTTGGAGGCTATGCTTCATTGACTTTCATTGCCCATTCCAGATCGGCCAGTCTTAGACTGGAGATAGGCAGAATTGCCCAGTCAAGGATTGTGGGAGATGTAATTTGGTTGAGGACAAGCGACAAGCCCCACCACTTAGAGGAAACTACAATCCTCAGGGAGCTAGGTGGCCTGAGAAGGATGAGCAGAGGAAATTCAGCGGGCTGCTCGGGTAGGATTGGGGACTTTTACACCAGACCAGGGAAGGAACATCCAGGGAGAGTGCTGAGCTCCAGGCCACTCACTCACCAGTGCAGCCCTCTTGCTGCACCTACAGCCCTACAGAGTGGGTTCAAAGGTCATCATCGGTACCTAAAGCCCTATAGAGTAGGTACACCAGTCAGGAGCTGCAGCCATCTGGCACATGTTTGTCAGAGCACACGCCACTATTCCACGAGGGGCCCCTCCACCCTCCTTAATACTGACGCGTAAGATTGGTAAGAGGGTTGCAATCCACCAAACAATCTGCACCACAAAACTAAGCAAGAGTCTATTTACACAGCTTGCCATTAGGCTCTTCACACACTACCATACTTATATACATTACTGAGAGGTGACATATTACCTGTCTTGGATTACTTTAGCAACCAGAATCCACATAATTCCTCTTTGCACTTCTTACCGACCCTTTCATTCCTCCTAGCAAAACTCTTCGTCAAGCCTTCACCTCCCTCAACTGAGGAGGGGGGCATCACAAAACCATTGAGCAAGATTAATAGTGTGCCTATCTTACAGGCCCCATTCAAGCCAGAAGAAGCAACTCTAATTTTGTTTTCTCCTCTTTTCCAGTTGGAGGATATTCCTTCCTATTTATAGTATTTCCACAGACTTTTAGCTGTTTCTGCACATTCTAAGCCCTGCAGGCAGACTAGGGCCAAATGGACTTAACCCTAGGGCCCAAAGCAGCATAGGCTCTATGGGGTTATATTGTTCATCCATGCAGCAGTTCATTATGAAGTGGCCTGGTTTTCAGAAGGTCCTTTAAAAGACCAGAATGGTTTGATGCCAATTTAGGCATTTATACCAATGTAGCACCCTCCTAGTGTAGAATGCTAAGTAAATCTAGTTCCTGGCTCCTTCTGTAATCAAGGGAGCAGTAATCATTTGCTCTGATCTGTGCATGGCTTCACAGGCTGGGAGTTTGATTGTTTCCCCCTGTCTCTGGGAGAAGCTCCCAGAGATTAGGGTGAAAATTCAAATAATTGGCCTGAACATTTACTATCCCCTCATGGTCCTCTACTCGGTGTTACTGAGCATTTTGGAGTATTCCATGCCCCAATACCTATCCTGTTACAAGTTCTGCAAGCAATAAATTATAAAAGGGCAAATCCCTAGACCAGGTGTGTCAAATTCAATTTCATCATGGGCCGCATCAGGATTATGGTTACTCTCAAAGGGCCAGTTGTATCTGTAAGACTGTATAAATGTACTCAGGGCTTTTTGTCTGAGAGAAAAGGTGCAGGAACTCAACCACGTCCCCCCAATGAACCGCATCGAGTGGTAGGTGTGGCCAAAGTTCACTAACTGTGGACGGATCTTGAAGAGGCAATAAATACATGTGCATTATGTGTGGAGTTCAGGGGTGCCCTATATACAGAGTGCAGGGTTCAGGGGTGCGCTGTATACAGAGATCGGGTTGAGGAGTGTGTCACATATAGAGTACAGAGTTCAGGGGTGCCCTATATACAGAGTGCAGGGTTCAGGGGTGCACTGTGTACAGAGTGCAGGGTTCAGAGGTATGCCATGTACATGCCATCTGAGCCTTCCTTGTCCTTGTCATAAGTGCAGGACAGGCAGAGATCTGTGAGAGCTTTCACCACATTTCAGCTGAAAAAAAAAGCCCTGGGTGCGAGGGCCACATGAAATGACCTGAAGGGCCGCATTCGGCCCGTGAGCCTTGTCTTTGAAGAATGTGCTCCAGACTTTTTACTGGAGTCAGAATGAGTGGGCTTGGGTGAACAGGTTGAAAATTTTAACGAAAATGGCCGCGCTCCAACTGATATAATGATGCTTCTTTATTAAACCAACGGACAGTCAATACAGGATACAAAAAGGTAGACACGTTTCACACATAAAGTCATGCTTGTTCACTGGTGTTGAACAAGCACGACTTTACGTGTGAAACGCATCTACCATAGTGCTACACCTGACCATGATTTTTCTGGCAGAACTAGCATAAGCTGCCTGCTAACTGCTTCATCAGTGACATCCCCCACACTGTTACAGTTTTTCTCCTGGAGTACACATTGCGTGGCCTGATGAGATGACCAAACAATGGAGGCACAGCAGCCGGAGAAAGAGGAGGACTTGCTGCCATCTGTGGGCCAGCAGGAACCTTTGTCTACTGCAACTCTACTGAAATTCTGCATCTGTAGCATGAGTATGTTACAATAAACCCTGAGTATGGGTGTAACATGTAATATGTTACAAAAGGTGAACTTATCCTTTAACATAGGGCATTTTTACTGAAAACTTGCAACTAATAAACCGTTTCGCTAATATCATGTCACAAAAAATTGGTACTACTATCATTTTATTCTCCAGTGTCTCTGCTTTCTGAAAATATATACTATTTGTGCATTTTAGCTAATCTTCAAGCCTAAAATAATTTTTTTAACATGTGTGCAAAATGCAGAAACGGCTCTGGCAGCGAAAGGGTTAATCAAGTTGCTCCTGACCACCAGTAGAGGGTGATGTTTGTAAATGGAAAACCTGCTTTTTATTGAGACGAATGAGCAATTCTTCTGCCGCAGCACATCAGATACACAGAGACAGAAGACTAAATAAAATAAATATTCCTAGAAACAGAATTTATTTTCAACAAAGATTTTTAAGAGACCTGCTTCCCATACCTTAAATAAGTAAGTATGTATTTATAATTTTTGTTTTTTCTTTTTATGGGAACATGTACTAATTGTGTTTGACCTAACAATGAATTTTTTTAGGGCAAGCTTTCAGGTGTCTACTCTGTTTTTCTGGATCCAAGCAGTCCTGATACTCAAAGGTTTAACTACATTGCAAAGACAGCAATCTACAAAAAGAAGTATGTGTGTTTTTTTTTTTTTCAGAGATTGTTGCCTATGCTGATTTTCTCAATCTTTATGTATTATTATTATTATACAGGATTTATATATTGTAGCACCAACAGTTTGCACAGCGCTTTACAATGTGAATCAATACTGCCTGGACACAAAAGAAGAGAGAAGACTCCCAGAAGCTTGTTAAAAAAACATTAACAGTGCAAAAGGTATCACAGACAGTACTTAACTGTGTTGTTGCCAGTGCACTAATAAAAGCTGATCTTCAGGCACCCATGGTATAAGAGACACCAATACAGTTGAGTATTCAATAAAGTAGAAATTAAGTCTGCCCAAGTGATAAGATGTGCCGCAATCTATTTCACCACCACTGACAATCTTGCCCAGTCTCCTTCTTTAACCATCTTTTTTTTTTTTCAAGTAGCGTTTATTGGGTAAGAAAAGGGAAAACCAAATGCAACTGTAGCTGGTAAATATACTCTAGATATACATCAAAGTAAGAGCTTTCAAGTACAGTATGTTAGGTCGGAACGACCAGAGTCAAAGTACAATACACATGAAAATCAGTGGAAGAGGCATTAATCAGTCACTGTTATATCAGTGATCAACAGTGATACAATATAGACATTAATAGAAAACAACAAAGTTTCGGTATCTAAGTAAGGACAGGGGAGGGTGGGGGGAAGGATACATTTGGGAGCGGGACTGAGAAAGGAGATGGGGAGAGGGAAGGGGTGGGAAGAGGGGAGGTGAAGGGGAACAGAAAGAGCAGCCCATATATATAGAAGTAATAAACATCAATGGAGGTAAGCAATCAACCAGTCAGATCTGAAACCAGGTACCCCAGGAGTCTATTCAGGCCGACCAAATTTTTGGCAAAATTCCTGGGGCAATTTTGGCTTAAATATGTAAGTCTGTATAAAGGTAGCATTAATGGCTGCGCGCCATGAAGTCACAGTGGGGGGTAGTACTGACTTCCATTTGAGGAAAATTTCCCTCCAGGCATAGAAAGAGGAGAAGAGCACGAATAACTTAATATAAAGACCTAGTTCTGCACCGTCTAGCACCCCCAACAGCCACACCTGGAATCCAGACTAAGGGACAGGTCACAAGTATGACATCCACCACAGAGGCCCAATACTCCTGGGTTTTAGAGCATGTCCATACCATATGAAAAAAATTACCAGTGGTCGACTGACACCTGGTGCATAGGGGACTGACAGCAGGGTATACAATGGCCAACCAAACAGGGGTAAAGTAGGCTCTGTACAGGAAATTAACCTGAACAAACCTGTGCCTGGCTGACACCATAGTAGTAGCATAGTGGCCCACACAATCTTCCCAGTCTTCTTCAATGAGGTCTGGTATATCTGTCTGCCATTTATGATGCAATCTATCCAATTTAACGGAATGAGCAACGGACAGACGGAGATAAAGGGAGGACAGAGGCTTTGCCAGCTTCCTAGAGGTCAGGAGCCACTCTAGCGCGTCAGATTTAAGAACCATAGGGGTAGAGAACTGTGAAAGCATTGCATGTCGAAGCTGCAAGTACCTGAACAGCATTTTATTGGGCAGATGAAGATCAGCCCTAAGTTAAGCAAAGCTTAAAAAGCTTCTGCAAAGCTTTTCAAAGTACCATTTGAGATGATGTGTGTAAGTCCCACAATCCCTTGAGAGGCCCAGATATGAGGATCAGGTATCATATGGGATAGAGTGGAGGTCTTACGATATTTGGCCCGTGCCTGGTGCCAGACTACAATGGTGGATCTCATTAAGCCAGTGAGTGCAGCTTGAGCCCGAGGGCCCCGAAAGACCAAATTGCCGAGGATGGCATAGGAGCCTACCACAGCTGCCTAAAAGAGTAACTGCCGGGTTGTCTTTTGGCTCAGAACCACCATCCCACAGTGACCGACACCGCAGCCCAATAGTACAATCTAAAATGCGGGAGGGAGAGCCCCCCTAATTAAGTGGAAATCTTAGTGTAGAGCGGGCTAGACGAGGTGTTCTCCCGGCCCAGATAAATGACAATAGCATCCAATTTATTAAAAAAAGATTTGGGGATAATAACGTGGGGAACTTGGGTAAGAAGATCATTTTAAGCAAGCTGATTCTACCTACAGTTGATAACGGAAGGGGTCGCCATGTGGTGCATCTCTGGGACAGGGAACGCAACAGGGGCAACAAATTAAGTTCCACAAAGGTCTGAGTAGTAGTACCAACACGTATACCAAGGTACATAAATTCAGTGGTCCACACAAGTGGGGTGTTTGTAACAGGAGGAGAGGACCAAGTACCAAGGGGAAAAAGAATGGACTTATCCCAGTTGATCCCTATCCCAGAGAAAGGACCAAAATCATTTGCTATTCTAAGTGCCCCTTAAAAATATAAGGGTATCATCCATGTATAGTGCTATTTTTTCACTCAGGGCCCCAACCTGTATACCTTGAACTTCCATAGCAGCTCATAGAGTCGCAGCGAGGGGCTCCATTGCCAGGGCAAAAAGCCCCGGGGAGAGGGGGCATCCCGTACCTCCATAGAGGGGAAAAGGAGAGGACAGGTTGTTATTAGTACAGATTCTTGCTGTCGGGCTGAATATAGCAAACAAATCTATCAGATAAAGTGGATCCCAGAGGTAGCTCCACTCGACAGAATCGAAAGCCTTCTCGGCTTCAAGGGAGACCACCTACCCTGTGCCATCCAGAGAGGCCAGGGCAATACATGTAAAGAGTCTACGAATATTACTATCAGTACCCTTACCTGGGATTAATCCAGACTGATCACTATCCACTAGGACTGATATAACAGAATTCAAATAGTTAACAAGAACTTTTGCCAAGATTTTTGGGTCTACGTTCAGTAAGGAAATCGGCCAATAAGAAGAGCATAAATCTGGATACCGCTGGGACTTATGGCAGCAAATCTTCCACATAGGTCTTGTAGAATTCTGCAGGCAGGCCATCTGGCCCAGGAGTCTTACCGGCCTGGAGTGACCGCAAATCTGCAGTGGTAATAGGGCCATCAAGCTTAGCACTATAGTTTGGAGTCAACCGGGGGGAGACTAACAGTGCCCAGGAAGGAAGCTAAGTCTTCCTTAGCATGGGCTACTTTCGAACTATACAGTGTTCGATAATATGAAGAGAAACAGTCGTTGATAGAGGCCGGGTCTGTGAACAGATCGCCAGAAGGAGATTGAAGTCTAGAGATAGTGACAGGGCCAGTTTGCTCTTTAGCCAGCCATGCCAGCAGTCTGACATCCCTGTTCATATATTCTCTGAGAGTGGTGCAATATCATCTTTTTAGTAGCATTCATGACATGAGTAACAATAGAAGCTAGCTAAGCGCTTCCTGCCAACTGCTATAGTCCCGAGCATTCAGAGAGCTGGCGAATACCTCCTCAAGCCCGGTGGCTCTTTGTTCAGCCCTATCCAGGTCAACCCTGAAAGCTAGACGCGCCTCCTTAATAAGGCTTTGGTACATTATCTCACAAAAATGAGTACACCCCTCACATTTTTGTCAATATTTTATTATATCTCTTTATGTGACAACACTGAAAAAATGACACTTTGCTACAATGTAAAGTAGTGAGTGTACAGCTTGTATAACAATGTACATTTGCTGTCCCCTCAAAATAACTCAACACACAGCCATTAATGTCTAAGCCGCTGGCAACAAAAGTGAGTACACCCCGAAGTTAAAGTGTTCAAATTGGGCCCAAAGTGTCAATATTTTGTGTGGCCGTCAATATTGTCCAGCACTACCTTAACCCTCTTGGGCATGGAGTTTACCAGAGCTTCACAGGTTGCCACTGGAGTCCTCTTCCACTCCTCCGTGATGACATCATGGAGCTGGTGGATGTTAGAGACCTTGTGCTCCTCAACCTCCCATTTGAGGATGCCCCAAAGATGCTCATTAGGGTTTAGGTCTGGAGACCAGCTTGGCCAGTCCATCACCTTTACCCTGAAATTCTTTAGCAAAGCAGTGGTCGTCTTGGAGGTGTGTCTGGGGTTGTTATCATGTCGGAATACTGCCCTGTGTCCCAGTCTCCGAAGGGAGGGGATCATGCTCTGCTTCAGTATATGATAGTACATGTTGGCATTCATGGTTCCCTGAATGAACTGTAGCTACCCAGTGCCGGCAGCACTCATGCAGCCCCAGACCATGACACTCCCACCACCATGCTTGACTGTAGTTTATCTTGGTCTCATCAGACCACAAGACATGGTTACTGTAATCCATGTCCTTAGTCTGCTTGTCTTCAGCAAACTGTTTGCGGGCTTTCTTGTGCATCATCTTTAGAAGAGGCTTCCTTCTGGGATGACAGCCATGCAGATCAATTTTATGCAGTGTGCGGTGTATGGTCTGAGCACTGACAGGCTGACCCCCCACCCCTTCATCCTCTGCAGCTGAGCACGTGCACTCAACGTCTTTGGTTGACAATGGTGAGACTTGTTCTGAGTGGAACCTGTCCTGTTAAACCACTGGATGGTCTTGGCCACCATGCTGCAGCTCAGTTTAAGGGTCTTGGCAACCTTCTTATAGCCTAGGCCATCTTTATGTAGAGCAACAATTTTTTTTGTTCAGATCCTCAGAGAGTTCTTTGCCATGACGTGCCATGTTAGACTTCCAGGTACCAGTATGAGAGAGTGAGAGCGATAACACCAAATTTAACACACCTGCTCCCCGTTCACACCTGACAGAGTGTCAGGTGTGAATGTTACACATTGTAACACTAACGAGCCACGTGACACCGGGGAGGGAAAATGGCTAATTGGGCCCAAATTTGGACATTTTCACTTAGGGGTGTACTCACTTTTGTTGCCAGTGGTTTAGACATTAATGGCTGTGTGTTGAGTTATTTTGAGGGGACAGAAAATTTACACTGTTATACAAGCGGTACACTCACTACTTTACATTGTAGCAAAGTGTCATTTCTTCAGTGTTGTCACATGAAAAGGTATAATAAAATACTTACAAAAATGGGAGGGGTGTACTCACTTTTGTGAGATACTGTATGTACCCCTGGTGAACGCCTTAAAGGCATTCCAAGCAGTACCTGACGGTGCAGAACCGGCATTCTGGGTCCAGTATGTCAACAGGTGAGAGCGATAGGCAATGTCTATCCTGGTGTCAGAGACCCAGAAGCAAGACAGCTGCAAAAGCTCCTCAGGTGGAGCCACAGAAATGGTAAGCTGGAGTAGGAGTATGATTAGATATGTCATGGGGAAGAATTGAGATCCTATGGACCTGCAGAAGGACAGAGGCACTCGCAAAAATCAAATCAATACGGGATAGAGTTTTGTGAGAAGCCGAGTGGCATGTATAGGCCTGCAAGGATGGGTTTCTCTATTGCCAAACATCTGTGAGGTTATACGAGTCAATCCAGGCTTGAAGCTCCCTGGTGGACAAGCCATCTGAGTGCAGTCTGTCCCAGGTCCAGAACCATATTAGAGTGTCGCCTAACATGATTATGGAGTCAGTCTGGTATTTGGTGAGTTTACACACTATAGAAGAAGTTGTATTGAGGCTGGGTGGGTAAGTATAGACCCACCAGCACCACCTCCAAATTATAGAGCAGAGCATGTATAATAACATAGAGACCATCCGGATCCAGAGTTAGGTCTAGCTGCCGAAATGGAAGGATTTTTTGTATTAAGACACTAACTCCCCTGGAATAGGTGGTGTGGTAGTGGTGTCCCACCCACGACTTTTTAAGGCTAAGGACTTTGCTGCCTACCAAATGCGTCTCCTGAAGGATGATGTTTTTTAAGAAATTTAAAAACCAAGGAGCGCTTTATGGGGGCCTTTAGACCCTGAGTATTCCATGAAATTATGTTACATACTGCCATGGTGATAGTGGTATAGATGAGGCATAGTCTACCGCCATGCCTGGCCAGATGCGGATGGTCATCCAACTAGGAACAAACACTGTACTTAGCATAACCACCAAAGAGTTCCCCCAGAGGAAGGAGAAATACAATAGACACAGTTGCAATAAAAATAAAACATGACAAACAAGTAACAAGGCCCCATAAATAGAAACCTTCCCAACCCCCCCCCCCCCCCCCAATGAACTGGAAGAGGCCAAATCCCAACCCTGAACATGGCTAAGTCACCAACTGGGGGGCACTGTGTGCAATACAGCCCAAAGAGTCAAACAGTGTATAGTCAATACAGAAAAAGGAAAAAGGAAAAACAAAAAGAAGAGTCTCTGATGGTTAAGGTAAAATAGGTGTAGATCACCCAGCTCGGAGCCGGGGGCACAAACTTAAACGGTAGATCCGATGAGCAGCACACTAGTTCTAAACAAAGTAACATCAAGACAAGAAGGAGGAACTAAGGCATAAGTAGGCACATAAATGCACATAAATGCGAAGTAAGGCCTCCTGGTTATAGTAACACACAGTATATGAGGGGGACCCCACTGGCAGCTGATGACTCATTGGTTGTTAAGGACGTGGTGGCCCGCTCCTTAGCAACCAGCTATATACAGGGTGTTTAACCACTTGCCGACCGCCGCACGACTATATACGGCGGCAGTCAGCCGCTCCTGGGCAAAGCGACGTAAGGGTACGTCGCTTGCCCACGAGCCTCTTGGAGGCGAGCACGCACCGCCAGAGGCGCGCTTCCGCCCCCGCTCGTTCCCCTGCATCCCCCCACGAGTGACCGGCGGCTCCGATGTCCACCGGTCACTCGCGATCTCCCGCTGCAGAGGGAGAAAGGCAGGCGGCTGATGTAAACACAGCCGTCTGTCATTTTCCCCGGTGTAACTGCAGAGATGTAGAGATGTCCTGCTATGTAGGATCGTATGTCTCTGTGGTTACATCACAAGCCACGCCCCCCCCCCACAGTTAGAATCACGCTCCTAGGGACATACTTAACCCCTTGATCACTAATAAAGTTAACCCCTTCCCTGCCAGTGTCATTTTTACAGTAACAGTGCATATGTATAGCACTGATTACTGTAGTAATGTCACTGGTACCCCCAAAAGTGTCAAAATTGTTAGTCAGGGGTCCGATCTGTCCGCCGCAATGTCGCAGTCCCGCAAAAAAAATCGCAGATCGCCGCCATTACTAGTTAAAAAAAAAACAATCAAAATTACATAAATCTTTCCCTTAGTTAGTAAACGCAATAACTTTTGCGCAAACCAATCCAAAAACGCTTATTGCAATTTTTTTTACCAAATATATGTAGCAAAAAACAAATTGGCCTAAAATTGTCTCTCTGTTTTTGTTTATAGCGCAAAAAGTAAGAATCGCACAGGTGATCAAATACCACCAAAAGAAAGCTCTGTTTGTGGTTAAAAAAAAGACGTCAATTTAATTTGGGTACAGCGTCGCACGACCGCGCAATTGTCCGTTAAAATAACGCAGTGCCGTATCGCAAAATAGGCCCTGGTCTTTTAGCAGCCAAATCCTCCGGGGCTTAAGTGGTTAAAGCGTGTTTAAAGAGAAAAAAATAAAAACACAAAATGCATGAAGACTTCATGCAAAAACACATAAAAAAATGAGGGTTTAAAAACGCAAAATGCATCAAGTGTAGCCATGGGTGTGAACCTAGACTAAGTGGAGGAAACAGTTAGCTATTGCTAAAGAAATGGACTTTTCCGGCACAGTAATCGACACTAATGTCATAAAAATTATTATTGTTTATTGATAATTAGTTAAAAAATTTTTATAAATGTATATACATCACAAAAGTACATATAATTGTATTGCAATCAAACTAAAAACAGATCATAACCTCACAATTATGATAATGTGGATATCCCTCAATCACCACTACGTTTTGTTAATCCTATGAAAACCTTATACTTAGATATGGTCATAGTGTACACAGGTATGAATCCGGTGTTGAGGGAGCCACTGTAGAATAAATATCCTCTACATGTTTCGCGTTCAAATGTAACGCTTCTTCAGGAGAGTGTAATAAATTGAGAACATATAAGATCAATAAATGGTGTATGAATATCAATGACAACTGGTCACAATGCAGACCCACATTGAACGATTTGTATTGCAGTGCTGGATAGGCGGGCACCCCAAGCTATAATATATTCCTTGATGAGGGACGTTTGTTCAATTGGAAGGTAATCAGTTTAGGTCAGCAGTTTTGTATATTCCGATAGCTTTAACACTTGGTGATAGTAATTTGTCCCAGTCTGTCCAATGTAGAATGTGATTATCCCCTTGGCCCATAGACTGTAGGACAAGTGTTTAAGCGATCGATAATCATACAAATTTTTTATCTAGGTATACCTATTATGGTTCCACAGGACTGTCCACGGTGTATAAACCGCACCTGCGACACTCGTGTGCAGCGTTTGTATAAGCTAGCCAAGTCCCATAAGGCAGAGAGTGGGTGATGTCCCTGTTGTCAGTCACTTCATGCAAAAACACATAAAAAAATGAGGGTTTAAAAACGCAAAATGCGTCAAGCGTAGCCCGCATGGATGTGAACCTAGACTAAGTGTTACTAAACTGTACTGACAGGGCTGTGCTGTTTTGAAAAGCTGCCTAAATTTCAGGACAGGATGGACAAAAATAAAATTTAGGCAAAACAGCTTCCTTAAATCGAATACATCTGTATATTTATAGGTTTCACTGGGGTTCAGCTAAAAATAAAACATTGGGAATGACTGGCTAACTGAATCAAAGGGATGGTGTTTGGCCAGCTACTACAAAAATTGGAAATGTTAACACATTTGTAATGCTCTGGAGTTCTCCCACTCTTGCAAAGGAAAAAAAAAATAGGAAGGGTCAGCTCAGGTTAAAGAAGCGTTGTTTGTCATATGCCTCTTCAAGCTGTTAAATATGTGATTATGGGTCATCATCCCCCCTGAACTACAATCCTGGCAATACATGCACTGTGCCTTATTAAGGGAAGACTATCAGATTTCATAGTGATTCAAGGCTTAACCGCCTATATTTATTTATGTATTTGTTTTACTTATATTTATAGATCTGGTGTTTTTTCTGCAGCACTTTACAGAGAACAGTGAAGCTTTCAAATCAGATCCTGCCCCAAGAATCTTACAATTTAAAGCTATGTGCAGAAATGTAACATCTGGGAACTGTACAACAAGATTCATATGCTGAGCGCTCTTTCTGGCGAAAGGTATTACTATTTACATGAATGTTTGGTAAAAATGCGTGCTTGTGTCAATGGATACTGTGGGCACCAAGTCCAATCCAACACAGCTAGCTCACCCAACCCCAACAAAAAGTGCGGGATATCTACCATGATCTGGTAGAGCCTGCAGACATATCTAAATCACAAAGGGCAATTGTTTGCTGGTACCTTTATGTGGTTCAAGTGCCTACCACAATCATACATGCATGTGCACTATGGAAGATCAATTTACTTTGCTAAATGAACAAATATAACATGACTAAAGGATTCATCAACTGGAGTCCTTAAACACTGGAATAAAGACACGGACTGCGTGACATGGGTTTACCCGCTTGCTGACTGTCCGCGGCATATATACGGTGGCAGGCTGGCTCGGTGATCCACGGGAGCGAACCTGGGGGTATGTGTCCCCATTCGCCAGCGGGAAGCTGATTCATGGGGCTGGCGGCTGCGATTGCCGCTGGTCACCTGCCATCGCTCCCTGTGGAGAGAGAACGGAGGGATGCTGTTGTAAACACAGCAGACTGTTGTTCTCTCAGGAATCAATACAGAGCGCCTATGTTCCTCCTATTTAGGATCACAGGTCTCTGTGTTGATTCCACAAGTCCACCCCCCCTACAGTTAGAACGCATCCCCTAGGCATACATTTATCCCTTTGATCGCCCCTGGGTTAACCCCTTCCGTGACAGTGTCATTATTACAGTAACAACGCATATTTTTAGCAATGATTTATGTAGTAATGTCACTGGTCTCACAAAAAATGTCAGTCAGGGGTCCGAACTGTCCGCCACAATGTCCCACTAAAAATCACTGATCGCCGCCATTACTAGCAAAAATAAATATAAATTACATAAATCTTTCCCCTAGTTTCTAGAAGCGATAACTTTTGCGCAAGCCATCAAAATATGCTTATAGGGCTTATAAGGATTTTTTTTTACCAAAAATATGTAGCAGATTACAAAATTGATGTAGATATGTAGCATATGTAGCAGATGTAAAAATTGGCCTAAAATGATGAATAAATTTGATTTTTACATTTTTTTTATTATGTTAGATAGCAGAAAGTAAAGAATATTTTTTTTTTCAGAATTTTCTAAATTTTTTTGTTTATAATACAAAAAATAAAAATCGCAGAGGTGATCAAATACCACCAAAAAAAAGCTCTATTTGTGGGAAAAAAAGAACATAAATTTTATTTGGGTACAGCGTTGCACAACCGCACAATTGTCTGTTAACCACTTAAGCCCCAGCCCTATTTCGGACACTTTTTGTTTACAAGTTAAAATCAGTATTTTTTCCTAGAAAACTACTTAGAACCCCCAAACATTATATATATATATATATTTTTAGCAAAGCCTCTGGAGAATAAAATTTCGGTCATTGCAATACTTTTTATCACGCGGTATTTGCGCAGCGGTCTTTAAAACACCATTTTTTTGGAAAATTTTTGAAAAATCCCATTTCACTGCATTTAAAAAATACTAAACAGTAAAGTTAGCCCATTTTTTTTGTATATTGTGAAGGATGATGTCACGCCGAGTAAATAGATACCCAACTACTGTTATGGTTTAAAATTGCGCACACCCGTGGGATGGCGACAAACTACGGTCAATAGAGATCTCAATAGGAGACGCTTTATATATTTTTTTTTTTTTTCAAATATAATTTTATTAACTCATTTCATACAAAAACCGGAAAGACAGAAAAATTAAACAAGTTCTCAAAACATAAACACAATGGCAACAGTACATCCTCATAGGTAAATCTCAACTATATCTCGAGATGGTATTTCAGACCTTCATATATTAGCCCAACTGACACCTGATCCTGATGCTGTTGCCCAATTTATTATACCCCCCCACAGAGAAGAGAAAAAAAAAAAATTTTACTTAAAAAACAGAATTACCAAACAAGCATTTCCTCCTCCCAGTCCCCCCAATCCCCCCCTCCTGAAGATGAGCGACGCGCACCCCCCCCCTATCTCCAGTCCTCTATCGACCCTTCTCAGCTAGCAAAAAGTCGTCTGCCTTCCTCTGATGACATAAACAGGATCCATTTATCCCAGATACTATTATATTTTTCCTGCTTATGTTGTGAGGACAAGATCAAGTCTTCCATTCTACTAATATTTTCTACCTTCCGTACCCAGTCTGAAATTGACGGCGCTCGTGTTTTTTTCCACAGTAAAGGGATACATGCCTTTGCAGCATCTAATAAACAAGGTATTATTGATCTCTCATATTTTCCAATTGGAATTTCAGAAAGATGGA
The DNA here is from genome assembly GCF_965119305.1 of Pelophylax lessonae. Classification (NCBI taxonomy): domain Eukaryota; kingdom Metazoa; phylum Chordata; class Amphibia; order Anura; family Ranidae; genus Pelophylax; species Pelophylax lessonae. The sequence goes on along the minus strand of NC_138772.1, from coordinate 335,145,153 downwards.
ATAGGAAAAAGGCTGGGTCCTCCTCTATCTTGTAGTCTGTAAAAGTTTGGGTCAAGTTCCTTACCTCCGACCAAAAGGGCCTTATTACTTCGCATGACCAAAAGATATGAAAAATTGTGCCCTTCTCCTTCCTACACCTCCAGCATTTATCTGTCTCTTGTGGATACCATTTGTGTACTTTATCCGGTGTGTTGTACCACCTGGTAAGTATCTTAAAATTTGTTTCTTGGGATTTAACACATCTTGCAGGTCTAAAAGTAAATCTAAGAATCCTTTCTATTTGTTCCTGAGTGAACTCTCGGTTTAGCTCACTTCTCCATTTCTCTACCCATGGCCAATTCATCAACTCTTTTGGTGTGGTTAATAATTTGTATGAGGTTGATAGAGTACGCGAAACATTCCTTCGTCCTTCACATAATCTCTCAAACTCCGTCAGTGGTCTATCAAATCGCTCTGGATTCGGTATCGATAATAGAAAATGGTGTAACTGATTAGCCTGCCAAAAGGGTAGGCCAAATGGTCCCCCTTCCTCTTTTAATTTTGCAATCGAAGGCCACTTTTTCTCTATCAAAAAAGCTAATACTTGTTCCTGCCCTTTTTCTTTCAATTTTATATACTCTTTCCCCTCCATACCCGGAATGAATTTGGGATTTCCCATTATTGGGAATAAGGGTGAATCCAAAGTTGTTAATTTTTGTTGAATGCCCTGATAGTGACTTATACGCAATGTATTACCTATTATTGGGTGGGATTTCAGATTTCCAGGTAGACTTGGGTAACACCAGAGTGCCCTCTTTAAATCCACCGTAGTTTGCGCCTGTTCAATTTCTTTTCAAAGTTTTGTACTGGACTGGTGCCACCAATCCAGTACTCTACTTAGATGTATACCGTGGTAAAACTTGCGTACGTCTGGTAATGCTAGACCCCCGTACTGTTTTGACACCACCAAGGTACTACGGGCTAAACGAGGCTTTTTCCCTGCCCATATATATTTAATAAATAATGTGTGTACACTCTTAAAGTTATTTGGTATTTTTACCGGTAATGCTCGCATAAGGTATAAATATTTAGGGAGGATATTCATTTTCAATAAGTTACATCTCCCAAACCAGGATTGCGACCCTCCTTGCCACTGTCCCAGCATCTTCCTCGTCTCTGCTAACAATGGCGGGAAATTCAATTCAAAGACCTTAGATAGATTTGTAGGTACATACGTCCCCAGATATCTCACTGCCGAATCTTCCATTTAAATTTAAAACTAGCTTTTAATATAGGCAGTTTCACTTTGGGATACCCACCCCCATTGCCTCCGATTTATATTTTTTTAACGGTTACCATTTTAGAGTTAGAGTGTAGCTCTTTTTTTTTAATTATTGCTCACACTCTGGTGATCGCGGCGATACCTCACATGTGTGGTTTGAACAGGGATTTCATTCACGGCTCGACTTCCGTATACGTTTTTTTTCGTGTGATGGGATTTTATTTTTTTTCCTATTTTTTTTTTTTTTTTTAACTTTATTACAGGTTTTTTAAAAAAAATAAAAAAAAATCTGATCACTTTTATTACTGTCTTAAGCAATGTAAACATCCCTTGTGACACCAATATGCAGTGACAGGTACTCAATATGGAGCGATTGAGGGTCTAAAAGACCCTAGACCCCTCCACTACACTTCCCTGTATGCAAAACGCCGAAAACGGCATTTTTGCATACAGCCGTTTTTTAAATTTGCCGCCTTTTGCAGCAGAGTAACCCGGAAGTGACGTCATGGACGCTGCCTCTGGGTTATGTCATCGGAGACCTGATCTAAGCCGTTTCCGGCTTTGATCAGGACTCCATCCAGCCGGCAGACATGCCGGCTGGGTGCTTGGGGCTCCCGGTGGGACGGGAGCCCCGTGCAAAGTCGCGGAAGGCGGTGGGAGGGGGGGCGTCACCCCCCGCTCACCCAGGTAACGATCGAGCGGCTCCCGAGCCGCATCGGTCATTACCGACGGAAAGCCGACTGTCTAGCTAGAGGCATCATCCCGGTATAACACCGCAAAGTCTGCCGATGTAGATCTACGTCACTTTGCGGTAAGTGGTTAAAGTAACGCACCGCCGCGTCGCAAAAAATAGCCTGGTCATTAAGGGCGAAAATCTATCAGTCTAGAAGTGGTTAAAACGGCCACAGCAGCCAATTTATTAACCAAAAAATAAATAACATCACATTAAAACAAAACAATAAGAACACAATTAAACAATCTAGTTCTAACAATGCCCAACAAGGGGTTTTTGGGTAACTCCACTTTTGTTGAGAAAAAACATTCCCCTCTATGTGATCTCTGTACATTGCAGGGATTTTAACAACCTTTGTTGCAGATTCCTACCTTTTTTTATTCTGAAGAAATCCCTGTGTTGCTCCTTTGTGCCTCTGTGCTGAGTGGATCAAATGGGAGTGGTTTCATAATTATCTATCAGCTGTGGCAGCGGCAGGGCTCTAAAGAGGAAAGCTGCTGGGCCTGCATCTCTTTAGACGTGTTCCTATTGGGAGTATCTCACCAAAAATGACATTTTTGCTGCAGGGGATGCCTGAAATCTGACTTTTATCTTAGTGCAGACTTCTGGGAAAATTGGTGAGCCAATCACACAAGCAGGAAATTATATTTCTGGGGTGTGGTCAGTAAACATTCTGTGTACAGAACAGCTCCAAGTAGCCATATTGCATTGCATTTTCAGAAAATTACAACAGCTGCAGATTGAAAAGGAAAGGTAATGTTTAATAACATTCAATCACAATATGATTTGTGTCGCAATTGTATACGCTATATTGTTTTTTCTTTGTTTGCTAATTTTTTTCCCCACAAAAGTGGAGTTACCCTTTTAACCACTTCTGGACCGGAAGTTAATAATACAATTAAAATACCAAAAAATAAAAACTACTGACACCAGTCGGTGAAACTCCAGGATCGCAAAGGGCACACTTGCAACCGGGCCCTGGCTTTCCACCACAGTGGGGAGGCCCCAAGATGGCAGGAATGGGGCCCACTGCAGAACTTGTGAAAGGGTCCCGCTGTGGGACCGTAATAAAGGGCTCCGCAATGAGAATAAAGGGCCCAAGATCAGTGGGAAGAGCCCCAGGCTTGAAGGGAAGGGTCCGGCCAAGGGTCCGGGAGGCCTTTATGGTTTTTTGCACCGGGGCCCTGAAGGTTCTAGTTACACCTCTGCATATCATATTTACTTTTTAAAACATTTTTTCCATTTCTTCTGTTACTTACAGGCTTTGAGGCCTGGGCCAATGATGTCATACATCCCAGGTGTCTTCAGGAGGGAAAGAGGGGTTTTCTCAGCTCAGCACACTCTTCTACCTGCATGCATAAACTAAGGACAGATGGATTCCAGAAGTAAATGCTACATGTGTCATCTGCCCTTACTCAAAATGGTCACAGCCAAAAATGCCAGGGGGTGTTTTTCAAAGTGATTTCTCAGCAAAATAATACATGGAGACATGGATGGATGGGAGACTGCTTTGAATATTAAAAATGAATATAATAGTGTTTTTGGTTTGTGGTGCTCAAATGCAAAGTAGTTCTGCAGTAATGTCCCCCTCATACACTAGGACAGTATTTCTCAATCTTTTTTTCAGTTGAGGCACCCTTTAAATTTTAGAACAATGTCAAGCCACCCTTTAAATAATGGACAGTCTCAAGGCACCCCATTCTAAATTGTAAAAAAACTATTCTAATAGCTTCACACAATGCAACAACATCCACACATAGAACACCCTACGTTAGAGATCATTTATTTTTCCAAAGAAATGGTTATTTAACTAATGGATGTATGATGCTTTCATTTAAGTCTGTAGAGCTGATTTTTGGTGAAATGGGGGAAAGATCCGCTTTAAGGGTCAGTTCAGATCACATACAGTCCAGTGCATTTTCTTTTTCTGCATCAAAAACACATGGGTAGTAGGTTATATGGTTTTCAATGGCATAGTTCCAACTTGTGCATTAAGTTCCAGTGCATTCCTGTTCCAGAAAAAAAGTAGATTATGCTGCATTTTTCCTGCACTGAACTATACTGGAACATGGTAAAATGAATCAAAAATGTACTGGAATGCACCTAAATGCACCAAAAACGAACTCAAATGCACTGTCCTTATTTAAAAGGTAACTCCACTTTCGTGGGGAACAAAATAGCAAATAAAGAAAAACCAATATATACAATTGTGACACAAATCATAAGGTATTTGAATGTTATTAACCAGTTCCGGACCACCCGCCGCCTTTTTACTGCGGCAGGGTGACAAAGACAGGCAAATCTACGTAGGTCTACGTCGCTCTCCTGAAGGCTGCTAGAGGGCGCACGCGCGCCGCCGATCGTCAGCGGGGAAGCCGATGCGGGTGTCAGGCTGCTCGATTGCTGCCTGACACCCCTGATCTCTCCCCGCTGAGAGAGAAGGATGGTCGGCTGTTGTAAACACAACAGACCGTCCTTCTCCCTGCAATGATCACAGATCTCATGTGATCCTTCTATAAAGGATCGCATGTCTCTGTGATCATTTCACAAGTCCAACCCCCCCACAGTTAGAATCACTCCCCTAGGGTCACATTTAACCCCTTGATCATCTATACTGTTAACCCTTCCCTGCCAGTGTCATTATTACAGTAACAGTGCATATTTTTAGCACTGATTACTGTAGTAATGTCACTTGTTCCCCAAAAGTGTCAAAAATGTCAGTTAGGGGTACAATCTGTGCGCTGCAATGTTGCAGTCCCGCGAAAAATCGCAGATCGCCGCCATCACTTGTAAAAAAAAAAATTTATATATTAAAAATGACATAAATCTTTCCCGTAGGTAGTAGACGCGATAACTTTTGCGCAAACCAATCAAAATACTCTTATTGCAATTTTTTTTTACCAAAAATATGTAGCAGAAAACCAATTGGCCTAAAATGTTAAAAAAAAATTGATTTTTACTTTTTTTTTTTGTCATATAGCAGAATGTGAAAAATATATATTTTTTTTCAAAATTGTCGCTCTTTTTTTGTTTATAGCGCAAGAAATAAAAATCGCACAGGTGATCAAATAATACCAAATACAAAGTTCTATTTGTGGGGAAAAAAGGGCGTAAATTTTGTTTGGCTACAGCACCACACGACCGCGCAATTGTCCTTTAAAGTAAAGCAGTGCCGAATCGCAAAATAGGGCCTGGTCATTAAGGGGGCAAAGCCTTCCGGGCCAGAAGTGGTTAAAACTACCTTTCCTTTTCAATCTGCAGACGCTGTAATTCTCTGAAAATGCAATGCAATATGGCTACCTGGATTTGTTCTGTACACAGAATGTGTACTGACCACACCCCAGAAACATAATTTCCTGCTTGTGTGATTGGCTCACCAATTTTCCCAGAAGTCTGCCTAAGATACAAGTCAGATTTCTGGCATCCCCTGCAACAAAAATGTGATTTTTGATGAGATACTCCCAATAGGAACACATCTGAAGAGATTCAGGCCCAGCAGATTTCCTCATTAGTGCTCTGCAGCTGCACAGCTGATTGAAAATGATAAAACCACTCCCATTAAACTCCTTAGCACAGGGGAACAAACAGGAATTTCTTCAGAATAACAAAAGGTAGCAATCTGAAACAAAGGTTATTATAATCAGGGGAGGACTGGGCCAGGGGGCAGGGGGGCAATTGCCCCCTCGGCAGCTCTGATTCCCTGTAAAAAGGCTGCACTGTATCTGAGCAGAAGCCAGTTCCATGCCCCACTGGGGACTCTTCTCCCCCCAGCCAGCCCCAACCGAGCTGTCCCAGCTCCCCCAAAACGCCCCCTGCTGGCCAGGTTGGGAACCCACATTCGGATGGTGGGTAGAGAGTACCTTCAGCCTGGAATGAGGGTCAGAAGGAGGCTGGGAAGAAGGAGAATGGGAGGGGGGCCTAGTCGCTGCACCATGGGCCTCTGGACTGTACTTGCCCCCTGGGCCGAAAGTTGCCAGTCAGCCCCTGATTATAATCCTTGTAATGTACAGAGATCACCCAGGGGGGGAATGTTTTTTTCTCAACAAAAGTGGAGGTACGCTTTAAGGTGAAGAAAAAACAGGGGGGGGGGGGATGCACTGGTCTAAAACGCGTCCAGAATGCATCAAAAAGTGCATGCAGAAAAGTATCCGGAACACATCCGGACTGCGTTTCTATGGTGTGCACTGGTAGTAGTTACTTGTCTATAACTGCAAAGAGAGATCTGTAACAAGGTGCTGGTTTTATTTATTTTGAAATTCCCATGCAGGTTAGGTAGACAATGAATCTTGTAAGTCTAAATTATTCTACTTTTCTGTGCTGACAATCAGTTGCTTCTATGGAATTGTTTGCGTAGAAATATTTTTCAGCGGTAACTATAGCGAACAAAATAAAAGCTGATATAACGGACAAGGATCTGTCTACAGAAGATAAGGCTGACGAGGATCCTTGTTAGAATACGGGCTACAATTCATACATGTGTCATTATCTAAATGTAACGAAACCAGCTTGATTAGGATTTGCTGTGTTCAGTTGTGCACACATCTGATTTCAGTATGTTGATTCATATGTTCTTTGTGTCCCCTTTCCTGTAAACCATGAATGTTTATGTCCCAGGCCTGGGTCTGTTTCTCTATGCATTCCTGGCATTCCTTCAACTGTTCTGGCATGTACCTTAATTCCAGGGCTGACCTTACATTTCCTTTCCTCCCTGCAGGACCAACATTCCAGTAAACCTGCACTTTTTGTTTTTTATTTTGTATAACATGCTGTAGACATGCGTGTTTATTGATTTCATTACATGTTTATTAGTTTCAGATAAAGTTACGGGAATATAGCATTTCTGGGAATTGCATGCAGCGTCACTGAGAAGACCCTAGCCTTAAAGGTGTCAGGGTCGATCTGTCCTTAAAAGGACACTGGCTGTCAAAACTTGGAATGAAATATACATTGGCCGCCATAATTACTAACACACAGCTAGAGCAGACATGGTGGGAGGAGCAGCTCAGAAGTAAGCTTGGTGCTTAGGATCATTTTTAAAATAAGGTTTTAGTAATTATTAACATTTTATATACATTTTAGGATGCTCACATTTACCCCCTGTACATTAATTGGCTAACCCAACACTAATGCTGGCCATACACTAGCCGAAAAATCGTTCGGAAATCTGTCATTTGGTCCGATCGTTCGTTTTTTTGTCCAGTTAATGGGCACACATAGAAAATTGTTTTTAACTTTTCAGAGCCGAAAAATCGAAGGAACTGTTTGGAAAATTCTGCCGAACAAATGATAACTTGAAAGGGTTAATGTGTTTCTCAGCCGAACTGTTTGCACTAGGCATATGTGACAAACTGAATGAAAAATGTCCATTGAAAGATTTATCGTTCGAAATTTGGTCATTACATGATGGCACGATCATCTGCTCTCACGGCCGATTTTTTGTTTTTTCGGATTACAAATAAAATACAGGTGTGGGCTGGTCCAAAGTCATCCAGACTAAATGGTCCTAACCACACCTAGTAAAAGTAATGGACTTTAAAGGGTGTGAGTGGTGCAGTAGCAATCGTTAGTAGCCAAGACAAGACATATATAAAAATTCCATTTTATTATAATACATTAAAGTTTTGTTTATATAGTCAAAGAGTACATACAAATATACAATCAAAAATTGAGATTTCTGGCCCATTGATGAACATGGCCTGTAAGTGGATACAGCTAAGATGGAAAGGGGTCTTGACGCGTTTCGCTGTACAACAAAAAAGGTTCAAAATCTGCTTCCTCAGAGACCCCTTTGGACCCAGACAGACTTTACATAATATAACAACATTTCAACATATACAAATACAGTCACATATCCTGAAATAGCTTCAAATTCATGCTCACCACTGGCATGTGAGATTTCACATATAGACGGGTCAGGCTGATAAACACCACAAAGGTATGCTGCAGACATCCGAGGCGGCTAATCAAAAGAGGATTTCCAAGAATAACTGATTTTTCGTTTTTCGAAAAATTAGTTTGAATGATTTTTCGGCTAGTGTATGGCCAGCTTAAAACAGGTTTTAGTTTGTTAGGTTTGTTGGGTTAGGTTTGTTGTGTAAAAAGATTTGTATGTCCTTTAAGTCAAATCTATCCTGATCTATGTGATTATTGGTAATATTTTTAAAGTGGTGGTACACCAAAAATTTGTTTGAATATTTTGAGATGGATTAGAACAGCTATTAGATTTTTATCGCTGCCTGTGTCCCCGTTAGGGAGATTCACCCTCTCAATTTGTCCGGTTTACCATTATCATTGAAAGTGAACTCTAATTTTGGATTGTCTCCAGAAAATTAATACTAGTTCTGTTGATTTGTTAGTCCCCAATGAATTCCTTTAATTAGCAGGTATTTTATCTCACTTCGTGTTTTGGCTATAGGACCGGAAGTGAAGGTAAATCTCCCCAATGGGACGCAGATGGCAACAATTCAACTGACAGGGGTTATGACCCTCCCTACTTTAAGTGAATTGTTTTTTGTGGCTCATTTGCAAAGTTTCTTATCTAAGAACCTGCTAGTAATAGCCCTTCTTTATTCTTATCTGAGATCCTGCCAGTAGCCCTTCTTTTCATAGGCTGACAACACAAAGCCACTGCCTTATGATTAACAACAATGTTGTCAGCTTGCCATATGCACTCCTTCTGTTGGCCACTGGGTGGCTGAGCTGATAGACTTTATGGCCAAATAAAGGAACACACATGGCAGGCTAATGCCTAGTACACATGAGCCAAATGTCAGGAGACATCAGTCGGTTCAATGAAAACCAATGGCTGAGAGCGCTGATCGGAGTGTTATGGCCGGGGGGGGGGGGGAGAGACACAATAGCTCAGCAGGGAAGATTGCTGTACTGACATTGGATTGTTAGTCTCACCAGAGCTGTCAGCTTTTTGGGTTGAACGAAAAAAAAACTTTCAGTGTGTACCAGGCTTTAACCATTTGCCGACCCCCGCAAGTACATTTACTGCGGCAGTCAGCCCCTCCTGGGCAAAGCGACGTAGTACTACATCGCTCGCCCAGGAGCCTGTAGGGGGCGAGCGCGCGCCGCCGGAGGCACGCTCCCACCCCCGCACGAGTGACCAGCGGCTCCGATGTCCGCCGGCCACTCGCAATCTCCCACTGGAGAGGGAGAAAGGCAGGCGGCTAATGTAAACAAAGCCGCCTGTCATTCTCCCTGGTGTAACAGCATAAACTATACGATCCTGCTATGTAAGATCGTATGTCTCTGTGGTTACATCAAAAGTCACGCCCCTTGACAGTTAGAATCATACCCCTAGGGACACACTTAACCCCTGGATCTCTAATAAAGTTAACCCATTCCCTGCCAGTGTCATTTTTACAGTAACAGTGCATATGTATAGCACTGATTACTGTAGTAATGTCACTGGTACCCCCAAAAGTGTCAAAAATGTCAGTCAGGGGTCCGATCTGTCCGCCGCAATGTCGCATTACCGCAAAAAAATCGCAGATCGCCACCATTACAAGTTTAAAAAAAACAATAGAAATTACATAAATCTTTCCCTTAGTTAGTAAACGCAATAACTTTTGCGCAAACTAATCAAAATACGCTTATTGCGATTTTTTTTACCAAAAATATGTAGCAGAAAACAAATTGGCCTAAAATGTTAAACAATTTTGATTTTACATTTTTTTTGGGGGAATTTCATATAAAAAAATGTGAAAAATATTGTTGTCTTTTCAAAATTGACGCTCTTTTTTTGTTTATAGCGCAAAAAATAAAAATTGCACAGGTGATCAAATACCACCAAAAGAAAGCCCTGTTTGTGGGGGAAAAAAGGACGTCAATTTCATTTGGGTATAGCGTCGTACGACCGTGCAATTATCCGTTAAAATCATGCAGTGCCGAATCGCAAAATAGGCCCTAAACTTTGAGCAGCCAAATCCTCCGGGGCTTAAGTGGTTAACATTAATATTCATCAACAAAAAGAAGTGCTATTACTGGCAGAACATTTTGAAGGGACTCTTGTGTATGCTTGGTGTTACTTTCCTCCCTCATGTGACAGAGTTTGTGTCTGGCAATTGGGTGCTCCAACCCGAGCTCTGTAACCAACCATATCTGTTATCACCAGGTGATTACCAGGAAATTGTTAGAGCAACCGAGCAATGGTGGTGAAGGTAGGTGTCGGTGGGAAGGTGTTTCTTGTACAACAGGACCTGTCCTAAATAGTAAAAGGAAACAATGGAATCCAGTTGCTTTTGTTGCTTAGAAGCCATTGAAAAATCTAAAGAAAGTTGATAGATGATTGGTTGCTAAAGGTTCTATGTATAGTGTATAAAACCAAAATTAAGCAGCACTAGCATAAAAAACGACAAAGATAATTTAAGTGATAGAATATAAATAGATAATTCAATTGATAAAAGAGTCCTTGTGAAGTGATCCAAATAAAGTGCTCAGATGCAGAGATAATTCAAACGTGCTCCAAGGTGATAGGTGAGCCCTCTTGGTTCCCCACTCACCATAATGCCAGATTGTTTGCGCTTGATATGTATGCTACACAAAAGCCTTCTTTCAGGGATCATTCGGTGTTTTCATATATCCTTGGATAAAGATAGGTGTGATCCGCCTCCGTATCCACCATTAAAACATGAAAAGACCGTGCATGGTGAAGTATGTTTTAACAGTTTATTTCCATTTAAAAAGTCAAAAACATACTCACAAACATAGTATTTAAGTATCGCATGTATCACAAGCTCGTGGACACCGCAATCGGCGTGCGTTCCACAGTGTGACCAGGAAGTGTTTGACCGGAAGTGACGATGCGTCTCGTCCGTAGCCGGAAGTTGCGTCAACGCGTTTCGCCCTCCTCCTGGGCGTTTTCAAAGACTCACTAGCGGGGGAATTAATATAGACTTTTCTATGTATAGTGTGCTTTGCTGGAAAAAGCATAGATGTAATAGTATAATATAGAACTACTGCACAAATTATGGTTACCACACGCACACATAATTATTTTATTGGTCTAATTTTCAGTCCTCTGAGAATTTTTTGGTGACAACAAGTAAATATGTTGTAGATCCCAATGGATCCTGATTTTGAATGTACTTTGTTCCCTTGCAAACATAAATTAGCATCAGTGAAATCATAATGCATTAGGAACAGAGATGTATAGTAACTAAGTAGAACTACTTCACTACTGTACTTAAGTACCGAAAGGCGGTATCTGTACTTTCCTAGAGTAGAATTTTTTTCTCCTACTTCCACTTTTACTTTACTACATTTTTTCAATGATTTCAATATTTCTACTCCGATATTTTTTTTTTTGTGATGCATAGTTACTCGTTACAATTATAAAAAATTACCACTGCCAGAACAGTAGATGGCAGGTTTCATGAAGCTCAAAACATGTGTATTATCAGCGCATACGAAAATAAAAGCTACTGTATGTATGAATAAAAGCTGCATTTGAAATAATAAAAAACAATATGATGTTCAAACTTTTGACTTCTTTCTTTAATAACTACATAACACAGTACTTGTACTTTTACTTTCAGTACTTGAGTAGCAATTTTTTTTCAAAACTACTGGTACTTTTACTTTCAGTACTTGAGTAGCAAAATTTTTTAAAAAAACTACTTGCAATACTTAAGTACAAAAGATATTGAATACTTTAGTACTTCTACTCAAGTCACTTTTTGATCGAGCACTTCCACTTCTACTCAAGTCACTTTTTGATCGAGCACTTGTACTTTTACTCAAGTATGGGTTTCGAGTACTTTATACAACTCTGATTAGGAATGAAATGATGTGCCATATCACTAGGTGACAATATCTTTCCTGGAACTGGATAAATAATCATGCAATGTCTATACCCTTTGGTAAACTCCATTCTTTGAAGACTTTTAGAAAATAATCTTTTATAGCACATTTCAGACGTTTGAGAGGAACAAATCTTAGATTGTAAGCTCTAACGAGCAGGGCCCTCTGGTTCCTACTGTATTAAAGTGTATTGTAGTTGTACTGTCTACCCTCATGTTGTAAAGTGCTGCGTAAACTGTCTGCGCTAAATAATTCCTATATAGTAATAATAAAATAGAGTATATTGTATTATGTTGTTTCCTATGCAATGTGCATTTAGGATATTACATAAAAGCAACACAGTTTATTTACTGCTCAGTTTCAGTTGGTGAATAACATTATGTATGGAAAAAAAAAAAAACATTATGTAATGAAAAAAAAGTCAGTTAATCTTACAGGTTCACACCATGTGAAACTGGTCAGTCCTTTATTTGCACATAATGAATACGTGACAACATGATGTATATATTAATGCTGTTTTTCACGCTTCTTTGTTTTCATCTATGCACTTTGCTGCTAGGTGGTGAATATAACGCGTTTCCTGTCTCAACTGACTTGTCAAATACTGCATGTGTAAAGCTTCAAAGCATGTAGCAAATTGATTTTCTAAACTATTAATCATCATGACCTAATATGAAAGACATTGGGGTTGCTTTACAAAAGGCAAATAGACTGTGCACCTTGCAAAGTACAATTGCACTCTGCATGGTTTTAGATGCACTAACAAATTGAAGATGAATTCCAGCTAACAGTTTATAAACAGTTACAGCAAACAGTTTTCTTTACTTTTTGGGATAAAGGTTTTACATAAATAAATAAAATCTGGCCATTGTAAGCACCCCTGCCAGTGTTAAATGGTTTGTCTCAACCCACTAACTGCTACAAATTGGCTGCAAATGGAGATGGAGGGTTTAGTTGCTCTCTAATGCCCCGTACACACGTGCAGATTATCTGAAGACTTTTGTCTGCAGACTTACCAAAACCATATAATATGAGGTCAAACCTAAACACTTTCAATTTGTATGCAATCCGGCAGGCCCTTGCACTACATAGAAAAGGTAAATCTGAAGACAAAAGTCTTCAGATAATCTGCACGTGTGTACGGGGCATAAAGCTCCATTTAAACAGTTGAGACCCAATTACTATTACAATAGCAGGTAACACACACACACTACAACATACCACCTTCATTGTCCAATCTTTTAGACATTAACCACTTCTGCACTGGAAGGTTTTATCCCTTTAATGACCAGGCCATTTTTCTGCGATACGGCACTGTGTTACTTTAAACGACACTTGCGCGGTCGTGCAATGCTGTACCCAAAAAAATAGATGTCCTTTTTTTCCCCCACAAATAGAGCTTTATTTTGATGGTATTTAATCACCTCTGCGGTTTTTATTTTTTGTGCTATAAAAAAAAAGAATGACCATTTTGAAAAAAAAAAAAAAAAAACCCCAACTACTTTCTACTGTAACACACAGTCAATAAAAAAATAAAAAAATCATTTTTTTTTTATCAATTTAGGCCAATGTGTATTCTGCTACAAATTTTTGATTAAAAAAATCCCAATAAGTGTATATTGATTGGTTTGTGCAAAAGTTATAGCGTCTACAAATGATGCAATATTTTTATGGTTTTTTGTTTACTAGTATAGGTGGCAATCAGCGATTTTAAGCAGGACTGCAGCATTGCAGCAAACAAATTGGACATCTAACTGACACTTCTGACACATTTTTGGAGACCAGTGACACTAATACAGAGATCAGTGCTAAACAAAATGCACTGTCACTGCACTGACACTGGCAGGGAAGGGGTTAAAATCAGGTGCAATCAAAGGGTTAAGTGTGTCCCTAGGGTGTGCTTACTGTGTGAGGGTTGCACTGATTAGAGAAAGACAGAGATCCAGGTTCCTGCTTAGCAGGAACACAAGAAATTCATTTTGTCCCCTTGCAGATTGGCGATCTGCCTGGTTTACATAGGCAGATTGCCGATTTGCCTCTCCCGGGGATGGTCACAGGTGGCCGGCGGACACCGGTCCACCGGACCCACTGATTGACATCCCCACTAGCCAATCACTGCGTAATCATTCCTCCAGTGCACAATGGCGCCAACTAGTCAGTGTTAATTTCGTCGACTAAAACCGACTAAAACGTTTTTGTCGACTAAATTAACACAAAATACGACTAAAACTAAAACAATTCAGATGTCTAAAATACGACTAAAACTAAAATGGCATTTTGGTCAAAAGACTATAACTAAAACTAAATCGAAATTTGCTGCCAAAATTAACACTGGTGCATGCTCAAAGCTTAATACCATAAATAACATATTTGATTTTTCACTCCAGGACCAGCAGTAGTATATAAGGAGTTTGGGAATTGTAGAGAAATTCCTAAATAATGCATTACAAATTACAATTGAACAACACCCATTCGATTATAGATGACTAAAATGAGTTTTAGTCGACTAAAATGTACTGGAGCTTTAGTCGACTAAATACGACTAAAACTAAAACCCTTGCAGAAGACTAAAATGGGACTAAAACTAAAATGCCATTTTAGTCCTAAGACTAAAACTAAAACTAAATTGAAATTTGCTGCCAAAATTAACACTGCAACTAGTGGCTATTGCACCAAACGTACAGGTATGTCATTTCACGTAATAGCACCACACTGCCGCAGTAAATACACGGCGGCCGGTCGGCAAGTGGTTGCGAGTCGATTCAAATTAATGGCCTGCTGTAACATGCATACATAATGTGAAAAGGGCCTTAGGGATTTTAGGATTTGTCCGAATAAAATTGATCCTCAGGGTAATTAAAAAAGGTAGAATCTCCCCTTCAGGCACAGGAAATCCAACTCTTCTCCACTCTATCAAAAGCTAAGAAATGTTTAGGCTATAAATACACTTTAGGAGAAAGTTCACTGTGCTTTGTACACAGCAGAAAATAGTGCACCTGACAGTTTCATTCCTATTGGTACAACTCATTGTTTTGTTTGATTTTACTGTTTTGTATATCTTAAGCTTTGAGGACATGTGCAAAAATATTAGTCTAAGAACTTAGAACAAGTAGCCATTTTATAATGGCAAAGCTTGGAGAACTTGAATATACAAGTGTTATATAAAAGACATAGAAACCTTTGTAGAGAAGAGTGACACTGAACCTTACTAAAGGACACCTGTTGTCATCATGATGACCAACCCTGGGACAGTCAATTATGAGCTAACAGATGTAGAAAAAGGTAGACAAAAGGCCCATAAAAGCACGATTAAAGGCATGTTTTCAATCACAGATGTCATCCATATGTCATTCTGGACAGAGCACATTCAGGAGGTTTTTTTTTTTTTTTTTCATTTTAAAGATCATTGTTTCCAATCAAATACAAGGTGCTGAATAACAATGTTAAACACTAATATATTATATTATTTATATGATAAACAAAAGGCAATTTGTTGGTGGATCTTAATCTTTCCATCAAAATAATTTTATTTTATGGATGGTAAATACGATACAATAATAACAGAAAAACTATTACATTTACATTTTCTAAGTGCCTGATTTACTTATTTCACTGCAATCTTAAAGGCTAGATCATCTGGTAAATCATTTCAGGTAAAGCAAAGAAAATCACTTAGAATAATACAAACAGTTGCAACATGTCTAGATTTCTGAAATAATGTAAGTATAATAGTCTAAATTGTTAAAAATGTTTAGCTGATTTTGTTTTCATAAAAGCTAAAAAATAAAATATTTCAGCAATAGTTTTTTCTAGATACGGTATATGTTAATCAAAGGATATGCCATTTTTGTATCATTGGTTGTTAACCTTTGTTGCAGTTCACCACCATTTTTACAAGTGCTTTCCATTTCCAGGAAAATTGTGAGTTATTACCTAGATAATTCATACTAAGTACAGCGCTTATTATAAACACATCAAAAATTGAATACAAAACAATTAAAAAACAGTGCTTTCAAAAAAGTTCATGCTCAGGTGATGAGGTGTATAGAAAAAAATGAAAAGTCCACAAATGTGCAAAAAAATTAGCTTCCCATATTTACAAGTCAAAAAAACACAGTTCCAGGATAACTCCAAAAGAGAAGACAGGAAAAGGCTGCAAAATATCCAGTAGAAGTAAAAGTGATGGTGGCGGCTTACCAGAGGTTATTGGCTTTCAAATGAATGAAAAGCCATAAGGGATTTAGGGCAAAAACCCAAAATGGATCCAATTATTTAATAAATTATTAATTTCATTTAAATCTGTTGGAAATTTTCATCAATTCCTATTGATTTAACACTGAATAAGTTGGTGTCATGGTCGACTACCTGGATCATATTCCCTGCTACAGAAGTATGCTCATCCAAGCTTGCATATACACTGCCTTGCGAAAGTATTCGGCCCCCTGGAACTTTGCGACCTTTTGCCACATTTCAGGCTTCAAACATAAAGATATAAAACTGTAATTTTTTGTGAAGAATCAACAACAAGTGGGACACAATCATGAAGTGGAACGAAATTTATTGGATATTTCAAACTTTGTTAACAAATAAAAAACTGAAAAATCAGGCGTGCAAAATTATTCAGCCCCTTTACTTTCAGCGCAGCAAACTCTCTACAGAAGTTCAGTGAGGATCTCTGAATGATCCAATGTTGACCTAAATGACTAATGATGATAAATAGAATCCACCTGTGTGCAATCAAGTCTCTGTATAAATGCACCTGCACTGTGATAGTCTCAGAGGTCCGTTTAAAGCGCAGAGAGCATCATGAAGAACAAGGGACACACCAGGCAGGTCCGAGATACTGTTGTGAAGAAGTTGAAAGCCGGATTTGGATACAAAAAGATTTCCCAAGCTTTAAACATCCCAAGGAGCACGGTGCAAGCGATAATATTGAAATGTATCAGACCACTGCAAATCTACGAAGACCTGGCCGTCCCTCTAAACTTTCAGCTCATACAAGGAGAAGACTGATCAGAGATGCAGCCAAGAGGCCCATGATCACTCTGGATGAACTGCAGAGATCTACAGCTGAGGTCAGGGACTCTGTCCATAGGACAACAATCAGTCGTATACTGCACAAATCTGGCCTTTATGGAAGAGTGGCAAGAAGAAAGCCATTTCTTAAATATATCCATAAAAAGTGTCGTTTAAAGTTTGCCACAAGCCACCTGGGAGACACAACAAACATGTGGAAGAAGGTGCTCTGGTCAGATGAAACCAAAATCGAGCTTTTTGGCAACAATGAAAAACGTTATCTTTGGCGAAAAAGCAACACAGCTCATCACCCTGAACACACCATCTCCACTGTCAAACATGGTGGTGACAGCATCATGGTTTGGGCCTGCTTTTCTTCATCAGGGACAGGGAAGATGGTTAAAATTGATGGGAAGATGGATGGAGCCAAATACAGGACCATTCTGGAAGAAAACCTGATGGAGTCTGCAAAAGACCTGAGACTGTGACCAAGATTTGTCTTCCAACAAGACAATGATCCAAAACATAAAGCAAAATCTACAATGGAATGGTTCACAAATAAACACATCCAGGTGTTAGAATGGCCAAGTCAAAGTCCAGACCTGAATCCAATCGAGAATCTGTGGAAAGAACTGAAAACTGCTGTTGACAAATGCTCTTCATCCAACCTCACTGAGCTCAAGCTGTTTTGCAAGGAGGAATGGGCAAATATTTCAGTCTCTCGATGTGCAAAACTGATAGAGACATACCCCAAGCGACTTACAGCTGTAATCGCAGGAAAAGGTGGCGCTACAAAGTATTACCTTAAGGGGGCTGAATAATTTTGCACGCCCAATTTTTCAGTTTTTTATTTTTTAACAAAGTTTGAAATATCCAATAAATGTTTGTTCCACTTCATGATTGTGTCCCACTTGTTGTTGATTCTTCACAAAAAAATTACAGTTTTATATCTTTATGTTTGAAGCCTGAAATTTGGCAAATGGTCGCAAAGTTCAAGGGGGCCGAATACTTTCGCAAGGCACTGTATGATCATGTATTTATGTACTGTATATGTGACTAATACTATTATCAAAAGTAATCTTGCAGTTGTTATATCATGCCTTGATACTGCCATTAAAGTTCTTTACCATCAGAAAAACAACATCAAAGTGAACTTCAGAAATGTTTTGCACTAAACAAAACAATTTATATCATCATACTACTTTTTAAAACTTATTTGGAAGAAAACTTCTTTATTATATTTTTAGGTCAAAATAGTGTATTGCTATTTAATTTGATCTTATTACTGTGCAGATAAAAGTCATGGGAGAATTGGCAGTTATAATGGCTCATACTAAAGTTGAAAATGTGTATCACCTGCAAACATAGAATTTCTGTAGAAGGCTGCTGTACAAATATCTGTTAAAAATAGACCATCTGCACACAAATATATCTTTGTCTCAATACAATCAACACATGGTTGAAAGAGACCCATGGAAACCTCTTCAATCATTCCTGCTTTGAGCCTATTGGGATTCTATTAAATGCAGTGTTAGCTAAAGACACGGCATGGTCTTTTGAAAAAGACTGGGCTTCTTTGCAAAGTATGGACACACCCCACTAAAATACCAGACCTGTAAAGTCACTCTTTGAGAGTCCCACTCAAATCTGACCTTCCCAGTGCCTGCAATAACAACCTGGTATTAGTGACACTGACACCCTTCTTAAACTGTTCCTTAAAGTGATTCCTCTGAGACATACGAGCAGAATTCTATGAACAAATTATCCACTATTTAGTGAAAGACCCTCTTTAGGGAATTCAAGGCATAAGGTCATTTACAGACTGTAGATATTTCCATCCTGGCTTAACCTCAATTCATGATATTGTAAAAGCTTGGCGTACTGCTTGTCCTAGAAAAGAGTACTTTGTTTTTCTTGGGTTTTTCAAATCAAAATTTCACCTTTACTCTGTAGTGCCACTCATATTACCATATCCAAAATATTCTTTGACGCTTTTAATACTGACCTTCACATTTTCTGTTTTATTTCAACAGATACCTAAGATGGAACCAATATTTAGCCTAAAATCATAGCAATACTGTATAAAAAGTCTTTCTGTATTGAAAAAATTAAACAATAACAATATCAGTGACATATTAATATTTTTAGCATAATGTCATTGATACAAATTAAAACTTATAAATATGGTAATCGCTTATGAACTTTTGACAGTTTATATTTATAACATGTACACTCAACTGTTTAGTTCTACGGACAGCACATGTTCTTGTTTAATAATGAGCAGATAGTATAAAATCTTCTGATGCTCCAACTCGCACCGCTTAATGATCTGTCGCCTGGGTGGCCACGCCCAACGAAGTGTTTGGTTTACTTTAGCCTACTATAGCAGCAGCGTGGAAGACGCCTTCAGTATCCTTCCAATGACTGAAACACAAAATCTCTTGGATAATGATTCATGAGAAGGTTGCTAGCTTTGTTAATAATCGGCACAGTATGTTTAAAAGGATTTTGGAACCGTGGACAGCATACATACATGTTCCCCTATCCTCAACACCCGGTTCCTTGTAGTTTCTTGGCTTCTCCTCTACACCCTAGGACTCCCTCCGCTTTCGGGATTAATCTTTTACCTTAACTTTTCATTTTCTTCCTTCCTTCTTTTTTCTTCTATCCCTTTTGATTACTTACTTTCTCTATTTTACCATCACTAATGTGAATTGTGGTACTTACTATTACTTACTACTACTATTTAATGCGTAGACATGCTCTCTGAGTAGTTTTTTTTTCTGTACAATTGGATGTAGTCTGACTGGTTTGGATGATATATTTTATATATTCTCTTTGGTATTACAGTCCTATGTGTCTAGATCTGTGGTCCTCAACTCCGGTCCTCAGGGCACACTAACAGGCCAGATTTTAAGTATTACCTTGGGGAGATGCAGACTAGAGTACTGCAATCACTGAGCAGCAAATTATATCACCTGGGATGTATTTCAGTTACATTGCAAACCTGGCCTGTTAGTGGGCCCTGAGGACCAGGGTTGAGGACCACTGGTCTAGATCATGATTTTGAGGTCACTGTTATAATTCCTGTATTTCTATTCTGTTTTAAAATGCTTGCATTCTATACTAAGTTGGCTGATTTTGTAATGTTACTTTGTTGAACCTTTTGAATGTAAATCTTCTGATGCAGTGTATACACAGTCTTAAATTAAAACGTACCCTCCGCACCCCTAAAATATTACAACCAACGTAAATGACATTAACTGCTGCTGCAATAAAACCCCAAAAAAATGAAATCAGTAAAAATATATAAAACCTATCATTTTTAATTTACACTGCGCAATATTATATCAAATTGATCTTATAAAGAACAAGCAACCCACTAATCAAATAATACCACATGAAGTAGAAAAGTTAGTTAAATGAAACAGCAAGAGACAATCATCTTGGAAAATATTAGACCACTGCCCTTTATTGGGGTAAAAGCTTATAAACAAAATCATTAGTCCCGGTTCACACTACCACGACTTGTCAGGTGACTGGTCAGCCTGACATGTCGCGGTCCATTCTGTGCTACAGGAACCGTTCTAATAGGAGCGACTCAAGTGGCTCCGACTTAGAAAATAGTTCCTGTACTACTTCGGGGCGACATCGGAGCGACTTGCATTGACTTCCATTATGTGAAGTCCGTGCAAGTCGCGCTGAAGTCGCGGTGCACGTGACTTCACAGGTCGCCCCCGAAGTCGGATCGCCATAGTGTGAACCGACACTTAGTAAGTTTTCTTAATTTTTATAACCATAAGCAAACCAACAATTATTTTGAAATCAATATCAAGCACAAAAGCTCAGTCACCATGACTGGAGCTGAACGTAAAGTATTTTAAAATATGTATAAATAACTTTGCTCTCACCCACTCACTTTCGCAAAACAAAATAAAGCTGCAGAACTTAAAGTAAATAAAAACCTTCAACAAACGAATTACTCAGTGTGTCACACAAAATAAATCTTAACCACTTGCCTACAGTGCACTTTCACCCCCTTCCTGCCCAGACCGATTTTCAGCTTTCAGCGCTCTCACACTTTGACTGAGAATTACTCAGTCATGCAACACTGTACCCATACAAAAATTGTGTCCTTTTTTTCACACAAATAGAGCTTTCTTTTGATGGTATTTGATCAATACTGGGTTTTTTATTTTTTGTGCTATAAATAAAAAAAGACTGAAAATATCGTGAAAAAACACATTTTTCTTTGTTTCTGTCATAAAATTTTGCAAATTAGTCATTTTTCTTCACAAATTTTGGCCAAAATTTATACTGCTACTTATCTTTGGTAAAAAAAACCCAAATAAGTGTATATTATTTGGTCTTTGTGAAAGTTATAGAGTCCACAAGTTATGGTGCTATTCATTGAGAATTGATCACACTTGATCACACCTGATGTACTGAAGGCCTATCTCATTTCTTGAGACACTAAAAGGTCAGGAAAGTACAAATACCCCCCAAATGACCCCTTTTTGGAAAGTAGACATTCCAAGGTATTTAATAAGGGGCATGATGAGTTTTTTGAAGTTGTAATTTTTTCCCACAATGCTTTGCAAATTGAAGATTTATTTTTTTTTTTTTACAAATTGCCGTATTAACAGGTTATTTCTCTCACACAGCACATGTATACTTGCAACTACACCCCAAAACACATTCTACTACTCCGCCTGAGTATGGCGATACCACATGTGTGAGACTTTTTCACAGCCTGGCCACATACAGAGGCCTAACATCCGAGTAGCAGCGTCCGGCATTCTAGGAGCACAAATTACACATATAATTTCCTGACAACCTATCGCACTTTTGAAGGCCCTGGAGCACCAGGACAATGGAAACCCCCATAAAATGACCCCATTTTGGAAAGCAAACAGCCCAACGTATAATTTTTGAGGCATAATGAGTCTTTTGAATATGTCATTTTTTTCCACAAGTTTTTGGAAAATGTGGAAAGAAAATGAAAACACATTTTTTTTACACAAAGCTGTCCATTTATGCAATATTTCTAACACATCGCATGTACATAGCAAAACTTGCACCCCAAAATACATTCTGCTATTCCTCCCGAGTATGGCGATACCACATGTGTAACACTTTTTCACAGCCTGGCCACATACATAGGCCTCACATCCAAGTAGCGCTTTACACAAAGTTGTCCATTTATCCACTTTAAGACTGGGCCTATTTTTGACACTTGGTGTTTACAAGCTAAAATAATTTTTTTTGCTAGAAAACTACTTTGAACCCCCAAACATTATATATTTTTTTTTAGCAGAGACCCTAGAGAATAAAATGGAGATCGTTGCAATATTTTTTATCACACCATATTTGCGCAGCAGTCTTCCAAATGCGATTTTTTTGAAAAAAATTCACTTTTTTGAACTAAAAAATAAGAAAACAGTAAATTTAGCCCAATTTTTTTCCATAATATGAAAGATAATGTTACGCCGAGTAATTAGATACCCAACATGTCATGCTTAAAAATTGCGCATGCTCACAGAATGGCGCCAAACATTGGTACTTAAAAATCCCCATAGGCAACATTTTAAAAATTTCTGCAGGTTACTAGCTTAGAGTTACAGAGGAGGTCTAGGGCTCAAATTATTGCACTCGCTCTAACGATCGCGGCGATACCTCACATGTATGGTTTGAACACCGTTTACATATGTGGGCGGGACTTGCGTATGCGTTTGCTTCTGCGCGCGAGCTAACGGGGACAGGGCGCTTTAATTTTTTTTTTTTTTCCTATTTATTTTATTTATTATTTTTTTATTTTTACACAGTTTAAAAAAAAAAAATGTTTTGATCATTTTTATTCCTATTACAAGGAATGTAAACATCCCTTGTAATAGAAATAGGCATGACAGGTCCTCTTTATTGTGAGATCTGGGGTCAAAAAGACCTCACACCTCACAACTACACTAAAAAAGAAAAAAAAAAAAAAAAAAATTGTTGAAAGAGGGGAAAAAAAAAAGCAAAAAAAAAAAGCGGCCCTTTAAACCGGTTGCTAGGCAACGTCTTTTGACGTAGCTCCGGTCCTCCAAGACCATAGAGTTGAGTGAGGGCCATCTTGCCCTCACTCGACTTCCTGTCTCTGAGGATCCGGGACCGGATAGTTTTCCCCGCTGCCGGCTGGTCCGGTAAGCTGGGAAAATGTCTGGGACGCGGCAGGAGGGGGGGGGGCACCTATTTCCCTGCACCGTAAGGGTAATTCCGCGGCGAATCCGCCACTGGGACCACCCTTATCTGAAAGCCGACCGCCCGCCGTTTCAAAAAATACCGGGGTTATGGGGGCTATCTGCTGCCATAACCCCAGTATTTAGCTTTTAATGGCCGACACATATAGTCGTTAGGCGGTCAGTAAGTGATTGCATGTATATGGCAAACAGGTGACGATGACTGACGGGGTGACAGGTGACGTTGACTGATGGGGTGACAGGTGACGATGACTGATGGGGTGACAGGTGACGATGATTGATGAGGTGACAGGTGACGATGATTGATGGGGTGACAGGTGACGATGATTGATGAGGTGACAGGTGATGATGATTGATGAGGTGACAGATGACGATGATTGATGGGGTGACAGATGACAGTCACTGACGGGGTGACATGTGACGATGATTGATGGGGTGACAAGTGACGATCACTGATGGGGTGTCAAGTGACGATGACTGATGGGGTGACAGGTGACGATGACTGATGGGGTGACAGGTGACGGTGATTGATGGGGTGACAGGTGACGGGCGATGGTCACTGATGGGTGACAGGTGACGGGCGATGGTGCATGGCGGTACTGATGGCAGTCTCTGGTGACCGGTGAACTTTAGGCTATGTTCACATGTGAGCGTAGCGATCACGGTCAGAATCACTGCGATTCTGCCCGTGATCCAGAAATCATTGCAAATTGCGGGGCGCCTGTGCGTTGCCCGTGATTTGCAATAGCACCCCAAATGCTGTGCGATGTTGCTGCGATTTCCGCCTGCCGAATCGCGGTAACATCGCGCAAACAACGCATGACGCTCCAAAGAAACTCTTGTACCTTTTTTGGGCGTCATGCGATGTTTGCGCGATGTTACCGCGATTCGGCAGGCAGAAATGGCGGCAACATCGCACAGCGTTTGGGGTGCTATTGCAAATCAGGGGCAACGCACAGGCGTCCCGCGATTTGCAATGATTTCCGGATCGCGGGCAGAATCGCAGTGATTCTGCCTGCGATCTCTGCGCTCACATGTGAACGTTATGGGTGTCAATTTCTGGGCACTGATGAGGTGACTGTTGGGTGACAGGTGACATTGGGGGGGGCTGAGGACTGTGTGGGGACCTTTATTAGTGTGATTTTTACTTTGTGACAGGTGTACAGAGCAGTAACTCACTATTTCTAGCTCTTCTCCCCTCATACTGGAAACTGTATGAGGGGAGAAGAGCTAGTAACACTGAGTTACTGCTCTTTGTTTACATTTTCTGATCGGCTGTGAATGGATTCACAGCCGATCACATAGTAAACAGTCACTGTCAGTGACTGTTTACTACTGCCGGTGACAGCTGTGTTCCTACGGAACACAGTGCCACCGACATGACCGCGCTGCGCGCTCCCGATCGCGCATGCGCGGTCATCTAGTGGGCGCCTTCATTGTGATCGGCTGTGTCATTGGAACACAGCCGATCACGTGGGAAACAGCCACGCCCATTGGCTGTTTCCCCCCTGCCGGTGACGGGGGGTGTCCCGGGGACACCCCGACACCGGCAGTGCAGGGCGGCGCGTAGCGATCGCGCGCCTGCCCTGCTTAAAGTGCCGCCGTCATATGACGGTGGCCCAGGATAATGGTCGCACCGCTCCGCCGTCATATGACGGCAGGCGGGCGGGCGGGCGGCAAGCGGTTAATCAATGTGAATTTGCAAAAACTAATATAACCAATGTTTTAACGTGGGAATATACAGTATTTCCTTCAAATATCAGTGCTCAGTAACTCTATATATACTGTGTGTGTGTGTGTATACATATATATATATATATATATATACACATATACATATACACAAAATCATGTGCAAATATCCAAGTGAGTCCATGCATTCAACTGTCCATATTTTAAAACTGTGAAAATGCCCCCCCCCCCCCCGATGTAAAAAATGATTCCAACTTGTGTTTGTGAAAATCTCCACCACCAAAAGAGGCTATAGATGGGTTCTCATCTTAATTTGAGTTCTTTAACCACTTTTACTCCTTTCCTGCCCAGGCCAATTTTCAGCATTCGGCGCTGTCACAACTCCACGGTCATGCAACACTGTGCCCATATGAAATTTTTATAATTTTTTCACACAAATCAAGCTTTTTTTGGTGGTATTTAACCAGTTCCCGCCTGCGCTATAGCCGAAAGACGGCTACAGCGCAGGCTCTAATTTCCGGGAGGCCGTCTTTAAACGGCCTCCCAGTAACAGTTTTCCAGCGCGCTCCCATCCGCGCATCAGGGAAAATCTGTGTCGGCCGTGTCCCTTGGACACAGCCAATCACAGATCGTGGTGAATGGCCAATCACAGCGGCCATTTGCCACGCGATCGGAACATCCAATGGGAGATGATCTCAAATGTAAACATATGAGATCATCTCTCATTGCCAGCGCTCCTTCCTCACACAGAGACTGCATGTGAGGAAGAGGAGAGCCGATCAGCGGCTCCTCCTCATAGGGGACACAGAGAAATGTTATCAGGGCACTGATCACCAGTGTCCTGATTACACAAGAGGGAAATAAAATGCCATAACTGCCCAACATCAGTGCCCACAGAGCCTGCCATCAGTGCCCCCCATCAGTGCCCACAATCAGTGCCCATAGTGCTGCCAGTCAGTGCCCATCAGTGCCTGCTCATCTAGGCACTGATGGGCACTGACTAGCAGCACTATGGGCACTGAGTGTGGGCACTGATGGTGCTGGCCATCAGTGCTCATCAGTGCCACCGTCAGTGTCCATCAGTGCCGCCTCTCAGTGCCCATCAGTGCCGCCCATCAGTGCCGCCTCTCAGTGCCCAGCAGTGCCATCTCTCAGTGCCCAGTAGTGCCACCTCTCAGTGCCCAGCAGTGCCACCTATCAGTGCTCATCAGTGCCGCCTACCAGTGCTCATCAGTGCCGTCTATCAGTGCCACCTATCAGTGCTCATCAGTGTGGCATATTAGTACCCCTCATCAGTGCCACCTCATCAGTGCCCATAAGTGCCACCTCATCAGTGCCCATAAGTGCCACCTCATCAGTGCCCATCAGTGCAGCCTATCAGTGCCCATCAGTGCCGCCTCATCAGCGCACATCAGTGAAGGAGAAAAATGTATTTATTTTCAAAATTTACTCACAGAAAATAAGAAAAACTTTTTTTTTTTTTCAAAATTTTCTGTCTTTTTTCTTATTTTTTTGTAAGAAATAAAAAACCCAGAGGTGATTAAATACCACCAAAAGAAAGCTCTATTTGTGTGAAAAAAATGATAAAAATGTCATATGGGTGCAGTGTAGCATGACCGCGCAATTGTCATTCAAATCGTGAGAGCGCTGAAAGCTGAAAATTGGCCTGGGCAGGAAGGGGGTGAAAGTGCACTGTAGGCAAGTGGTTAACCACTTGCCCACCGCTCACATGGAGCGTACTGCGGCAAAGTGGCACGATCCCGTCCAGCGACGTAGACCTACGTCGCTGGACTCCTCCCCCTGTAGGCGGCACTCGCGCGCCGCCGGAGGCGAGCTCTCGCTGTTTTCATTCACAACGTGAGTCGGGCCAGGGGAAGAGTGGCGGCGATTGCCGCTGCTCTGCCCCGATCGTCGGGGAATCGAGTGAGGAGATCCGCCCACCTGTGTAAACAGAGCGGGCGGATCTCCTTGGTGACAGGGACTGACAGATCGGAGTGTTCAGCATAGCTGGACATCCGATCTGTCCCTGTCTCACAAAGTCACCTCCTCCCCCACACGTCAGTAAGCACCAGGCATACATTAACCCCTCCCTCTCCAATAAAATTAACCCCTTCACTGCCAGTGTCATTTTTACAGTAACAGTGCATATTTATAGCACTGATTACTGCAGTAATGTCACTGGATCTGTCCGCCGCAATGTCGCAGTCCCGCAAAAAAAAACGCAGATCACCGCCATTACTCGTTAAAAAAAAAACACCAAAAATTACATAAATCTTTCCCTTAGTTAGTAAACGCAATAACTTTTGCGCAAACCAATCAAAATACGCTTATTGCGATTTTTTTTACCAAACATAGGTAGCAGAAAACAAATTGGCCAAAAATGTAAAAAAAATTTGATTTTTACATTTTTTTGGGGGGGAATTTCATATAAAAAAATGTTAAAAATATTGTTATTTTTTCAAAATAAACGCTCTTTTTTTGTTTATAGCGCAAAAAGTAAAAATCGCACAGGTGATCAAATACCACCAAAAGAAAGCTCTGTTTGTGGGAAAAAAAGGATGTAAATTTCGTTTGGGTACGGCGTCGCACGACCGCGCAATTGTCAGGTAAAGTCGCACAGCGCCGAATCGCAAAAAGTGGCCTGAACGGAAGACAGCAAAATCCTCCGGTGGTAAAGTGGTTAATGGATTTTTTACTTTTTGCTAAATAAACAAAAAAAGACCTATACTATTGAAAAAAAAAAAATGTGTTTTTCTTTGTTATAATATATACTTAAATAAATAGGTCAAAATGTCTTCTGCTACATTTCTTTGGTGAAAATCCCCCAAATCAGTGTATATTATTTAGTCTGTAGGAAAGTTATAAAGTTCACAATCTATGGTATATATATCTGAAAATTGATCAGTCCTAATGATCTAATTTCTTGAGGCCTGAAAATGCCAGGACAGTACAAATACCCCCTAAATTACCCTTTTTTGGAAAGCAGACAGTCCAAGTTATTTATTAAAAGGCATGGCGAGTTTTTTGAAGTTGTAATTTTTTGTCCCAATATTTTGGAAAATTAGGAAATAAAAATGTTTTTACATACTGTCACCAGTGCAGTACAGCATTATCATACAATGTGTGTGGTGGTGATCAGGGACACTGACTGTTGACAGTATGTAAAAAAAAAAAATAATAATAATATTAATTTTTTTAACATTATTTAATTTTTTTATTTTTTGTTGCATTTTTTTCTTTTTTCTTTTTTTTTATTATTTTTTTTTCCTAACACACTGTGACCAGAGCAATACAGTGTTACCACAGTATAGCTGTACTACTCTAGGGAAGTGATTAGGATTTTTGTTTTACACATTATGATTGTTTTTACCAGTGAATTTCGCTGGTATAAGCAACCATTTTTACTGAATGAAACAGGTTCATTATTTTGTTGTGATTAGCTGTGATTGGCCAAATCTAATTACATCATAGAGATGGGCTGTGATTGACCCTATTTATACCATGTGATCACTGTGACCAATCACAGCTAGCAACAAAATGATATACAAAGGATGGCATGAAAGGAAGCCATCCGTCATTGGCTGTGTTTCGTGGACAAACAGTGCTTTTAACACCTTACTGCCTGAGGTATATTAAAATTACAGCCGGGCGGGAAGGTGTTAAATTATAAAGGGTCTCAAAGTACCTGTTTCCCTTTAAACCTGGGATCAGCTAAACAACTGGCAAACCGATTCTTCTCACCCAAGTGCAATGAAATCCAGCCATGTAAGGATACAAGAATAGACAAAATAGAACTCTGTGTAAATAAAAACTGCACTAACAAAAGACATAACAGAAGGTATTGGCAACACTGTGCAGAATGGTATATACTGAGCTGACAGCTCATTACTCAGGTCAGTCAAGGCTGTTAATCTCCACATGGACCACTACTCCATTCGCTATGTGCCTCAACAGATCCTGTCAAGCTCCACCCTACGTGTTATGTTTGTAGCGCAAGAGCCGCTGGTTACTGGTGCCCCCTATTCCTGCACAGCCGATCAGCACGCATTTTCAACTTCCATGCAGACCTAGGAAATCAGTCCATGGGCTTGTTTTTGTTGTTTTTATTAGGGAAAACAACTTGGACAGGGTTTAGTGATTATTGGATGTCCAACTCAACTTGAAGAACAACAGGTGAGGACAGACTTTCTTCACTATGTACAAAAATGAAAAACCTGGACTGTACTCCCTCCAAAATAAATGCATGCTCTATGAATCAGTGGCAAGATCCTTTAGGGACCAGGAGCTCTCAGTCCTCTTTCAAGAATTAGCACAAAGCTGCAAACTCTGTAGAACGTCACCCAGTTCTGACACTTGCAGATACTATCAGCCCACCTGGCTGCCTTAACTACTGGCCCACCTGGCTGCCTTGACTACCAGCCCACCTGGCTACTTTGAAGAACTTCCCAGGACAAGAGATTAGGATTTAGCGCAACGCTGTCCTTGGAAAGTATGCTACGTGTGGCAGTTTTTCTCCTTGTATGCCCCCTGGTGAGCTGAAGTACTCGCAATGCCCCCCCCCCGCTGCACTGGGCAAGACTCCTGTACAGGCCTCCAACTTATCAAATCTTCCCATGCCAGCTGTAATGGTGCTGGTGGCTGGGCCTGACGTGCAGAGGTAGCCTCGTGGGATCCGGTAAAACAGGAACACGGACGGGTCACACTGGTGGTAGATACGGGCTTGCCCGAGGTGCGGAGTCTAATGCCTCGTACACACGCATCGATTATTGGCTGTGGATTTTCGGCCAACGTCCGATCGGCCGATTTTCGGCTTGTTAGTATGATGCTTCCGACAACCGACTCCGACTTTTCGGCCGAAAAAAATCTGGTGTGCAGGCTATAA
Organism: Pelophylax lessonae; assembly: GCF_965119305.1. NCBI lineage: Eukaryota > Metazoa > Chordata > Amphibia > Anura > Ranidae > Pelophylax > Pelophylax lessonae. Next base: position 335,115,520 of record NC_138772.1, on the reverse strand, counting down.
AATTTTTGTTGGCCGTCAACACAACGCCCGATTTTCCGTCAGTCAGTACAGATTACGGCAGACAAAAATCTGATGAGCAAGACTGGGCATGCTCAGAGAAGAAAAAACACACGGAAAGTAAACCAGCACATGACACCACTCTGGACAAAAGTCGGACGATTGGTCGGCCGATAATCGTTGCGTGTGTACGAGGCATAAGTGACAGCAGGTCTTCACCAGAGCCTCTGATGGTGAGGATGGATTTTGCTGCGTGCTGAACACCAGGTTGCGGTCCTCAGGGTTGCCCCACCAGGAGGTGAACAAGTCCAGAAACGGAAGCAGATAAGCTGACAGGGATAAGGCAGGAGAGTGGTCACGGGAACGAGCCAAGGTCAGGGCAGGCAGACGAAGTAGTGGACAAGTCGGGAAGGTCGATCAGGAAGTCAACAGGAATCTAGATTGTAAGCTCTAACGAGCAGGGCCCTCTAGTTCCTCCTGTTTTTAATTGTATTGTAACTGTATTGTCTTCCCTCACATTGTAAAGCGCTGCACAAACTGTTGGGGCTATATAAATCCTGTATAATAATAATAATAATAATAACAGCAAGTTCAGGATCAGGAAGTACAGGTAAAGCTGCAGACAAGACAGCAAAGACACAGTGCTGCTGAGGTGTTTAAATAAGGCTTTCTGTTGCCAATTACTGCAATTAGTGTGCATTAGGTTAACCCTTAAGTGGCAGATTCATGACAGCACTTCATTGTGCACAGGGAGCGTTCCTAACACCAGCCCAGATGTCCAAAGGTAATGGAGATTCCTCTCTTGGGCTCCCTCTCCTTCCTTTCCTTAGCTTCAAGCCTGGGGTTCCCCTCGCAGGCCAGCACTCCCCCTGTGGGCCAGGCTCCACCATATTTAAGGGCTGATAAAGCCACCCTACCAGGCCTTCTGCCTGGGGATTGGCCAGATTCTCTCAAGTATGCAGATTAGGGTTCAAGGTGTCAGAGAACGGTTCTTAGAAGGATTGCCACACCTGCAAATGTCCAGCAAAATCGAAGATTGGCACATAGAAATTCACCAATGGCACATAGGAATTTGTCAATGCGCATGTGCGCACAGCACGAATGGCCGCAAACATGCATGTGCCAGTGCACACGCAGATGCGCCAAAACGCACGCAATGCGTGACAGATTTGAGCGCCCAGTGGGCTATTTAAAGCCAGCAGTATGAGCCAGTAGTTGCTGGATGATCCTCAGGTTCCCAGTGTGCTCCTGTGTTCCTGTTCTTGCTATTATTGGATTTCCTGTTACCCACCCGGCTTGCCTTTGACCTGTCTTGTCTCCATTCCCGGCTTTGACCTTTGGCTTGTTCCAGTGACCCCGCTTCTGCCTACTGATGCGTGCTTGACCCTTGGCTTGCTCTTCTGACTCCGTTCCTGCCTGATTACCAGTGAATGACCCCAGCTGATTTCTGACCCTGCTTGCTGCTTACTCCTGGCTGACCTTCCGTGCATAACTTCTGGCCTGGCTCCTGTCTCTGCTCCTGGCTCTCCCTGCTGCCAAGTCTCACTAGGTACTCCTGAGGGACTCCTGCCCAGCAGTGTATCCTGTTCATCAGCCGCCATCCAGCGGACATCTCTTTATCACCTCAGTCTGTCACAGCTGGCCACCCCTGCTTCTCTGAGCAAAGTAATCCCTGTTACTACCTTCAGGGGCGCTCTGCACTTTGCACCAAGGCAAGCCCTCTCAGCACTTCGGCCTCTGACCAGGTACGGAAAGCAAGGCCTCCACCCACTAACTTCCAGAATCTTTTAGATCCAGAGAGAGGTACCGGAGCCTTGCATTTGGTGGCTCTTTCACATATTATACCTCACTGTTAGTGAAAACATACATGGCTTCCAGTGAATGGCTGAGCAGCGCTCAACCCCATTCAGTTTTGTTCTGGGAATGGGACAGGAATTCCCCATGCTGCTGCTGAAACATAGTGCTGGATACTGTATGTAGCTGATGCTATATACAGTTTATACAGCACCATCGGCAGGCACACCAAACAGTAAACATGGAGTTAGCCCTCAGTGTCTGCTTTCTAAAGAGATCAGTCTGTCAAGATATTTTCTGAGGGGCTCCGCTTTATATTTTGGGCTGAGTTGCTGGCTAATTGCGGTGTCCAAACTGTTACTAGAGTTGGGGGAGCAGGTCAGGCCGAGTAAAAGTTCAGCCTGAGCATCGCCTGCTCACCCGTTCGGCGAAAGCTTGTCCAATCAGGGTACAGTAAATAGCTGGTTCTTAAGGAGTAGCCGGGAAGCAGGCCACTGCGTTCCTTGCAAAGGATGAACCATCAGCTGTCAACGGTCTGGTGTGTCTGGTATGGATTTTAGGGGAGACTCCATGCCAAAATTAAATAAAAACAGTGTAGGGTCCCCCCCCCAAATCCATACCAGCCCCTTATTGGAGCAAGCAGCCTGGCAAGGGGGTGGGGGGTGGGACGAGCGAGCACCCACCCCCCCCTCCTGAACCATACCAGGCCACATGCCCTCAACATGGGGGGGCATGTAAGCCTACTATGCAGGGAGACCAAGAACACATATTTAATGTGAATAATGTCGATCCTGTATTAAATTTGGAGCATGGCAAACCTTATGTGCGACCTTCCTGCTGGACAGCCCTGCCTATCAGCAGCATAGAGGAGACAGGCTGGTGTGCACTAGCCTAGCTGCTGTGATGTTGACAGAAACTCTGGGGGAGGGTTTGACCTCCCCTTACCCCCCCCCCCCTTTTATCTATGTCCCTGCTAATATCAGTGGTGTCCAAAAGAGCCCAATCCACAAATCAAATGGAGGGGCACATCTAAAATAACAAACCAATACATGGCACAAGACCACAGGAAGTGAGCCCACATAGTAGGTGGTGTGGGATTTCAGGGGACCTGGCCTCTAAGTGGCAGCCTGTTTTCACCAGAGCTCCAGATGGTGGAGATAGATTTTACTGCATGCTGGTGCCAGGATGTGACCACCATGTTTACCTTGCTCGGGGTTCAGATACAGACCTGTGCATGCAGGTAGGAATTGAAGCAGAAGAACTTGAGAATCTGAAGAAGGCAGAGACGATCATGAAACCGGCCAAGGGTCAGGGCAGGTGGAAGAAAAGCAAATCCAAAAGAGCAAAGTCAAATTTGGTACACAGAGGATCAATTCTGGGAGAGCAACAGCCAGGGGAAGAAGTCAGAGGCTTGAGCACAGAAGCAAAAAGAATGCTGTCTGGGTGCCCAAAGCTGGGACTGAGTTCCCTTAAGAAGGCCATGTCAATGACAACATCGGCTGTGTCAGTGGCCTTGAAACCTGAAGGAGAGAGAGTAAGTCTGATGGGAGAAAGGAACAAGTAAGGAAAGAGACAATAACATATATATATTGTGAAAGTATTCGGCCCCCTAGAACTTTTCGACTTTTGCCACATTTCAGGCTTCAAACATAAAGATATAAAACTGTAATTTTTTTTTTTTTGAAGAATCAACAACAAGTGGGACACAATCATGAAGTGGAACGAAATTTATTGGATATTTCAAACTTTTTTAACAAATAAAAAACTGAAAAATTGGGCGTGCAAAATTATTCAGCCCCCTTAAGTTAATACTTTGTAGCGCCACCTTTTGCTGCGATTACAGCTGTAAGTCGCTTGGGGTATGTCTCTATCAGTTTTGCACATCGAGAGACTGAAATATTTGCCCATTCCTCCTTGCAAAACAGCTCGAGCTCAGTGAGGTTGATTTGGCCATTCTAACACCTGGATATGTTTATTTGTGAACCATTCCATTGTAGATTTTGCTTTATGTTTTGGATCATTGTCTTGTTGGAAGACAAATCTCCGTCCCAGTCTCAGGTCTTTTGCAGACTCCATCAGGTTTTCTTCCAGAATGGTCCTGTATTTGGCTCCATCCATCTTCCCATCAATTTTAACCATCTTCCCTGTCCCTGCTGAAGAAAAGCAGGCCCAAACCATGATGCTGCCACCACCATGTTTGACAGTGGGGATGGTGTGTTCAGGGTGATGAGCTGTGTTGCTTTTACGCCAAACATAACGTTTTGCATTGTTGCCAAAAAGTTAGATTTTGGTTTCATCTGACCAGAGCACCTTCTTCCACATGTTTGGTGTGTCTCCCAGGTGGCTTGTGGCCATCTTTAAACTACACTTTTAATGGATATCTTTAAGAAATGGCTTTCTTCTTGCCACTCTTCCATAAAGGCCAGATTTGTGCAGTATGCGACTGATTGTTGTCCTATGGACAGAGTCTCCCACCTCAGCTGTAGATCTCTGCAGTTCATCCAGAGTGATCATGGGCCTCTTGGCTGCATCTCTGATCAGTCTTCTCCTTGTATGAGCTTAAAGTTTAGAGGAACGGCCAGGTCTTCGTAGATTTGCAGTGGTCTGATACTCCTTCCATTTCAATATTATCGCTTGCACAGTGCTCCTTGGGATGTTAAAAGCTTGGGAAATCTTTTTGTATCCAAATCCGGCTTTAAACTTCTCCACAACAGTATCTCGGACCTGCCTGGTGTGTTCCTTGTTCTTCATGATGCCCTCTGCGCTTTAAACGGACCTCTGAGACTATCACTATTAAACTGTGATAAAAAAAGTAATAAAGAAAGCCGCACACACAGACCTATAGAAAAAATCCAGACATCAAATATTATATAACGTGTGGCAATAACATTAGTGATATCAATTATAGCAAAATAAAACACCTTATATGGGAAAAAGTGTGTGGGGACCACAAGTCCCAGCAATTTGCTGGGACTTGTGGTCCCCATATACTTTTTTAAATTTTTCCCATACAAGGTGTTTTGGAATTGGGTCATTGCTAATTTATACCACTTATGTTAGCGCCACACGTTATATAAAATAACCAAGCCGACTGCCTGTGACCATCACCATCCACTTCAGAAAAGGAGGCAACCTCTACCCTTCTTCTGGGACTCTGCTTCCCGGCAAAGACCTCTACCACACGTGCCCCTGGCTTTATATACTGCACCCCAAAATGCACCAAGACAACTGTCTGTGCCAATCTCTGGGGCTGTAACAAATCCTGTGTGTCATTGGCCAGGTTTCCTCCACTGTCCAACATGCCTCCCATTGGGCACAGTGGGGACACTCCCTCAGACCATATGAATCACACACTGGGCACACTGAGCAGACCTAACTCACAGATCCTGCTCCCTGTTAAGCGGAGTGCAATATAGAATTTACCTGCTGCTCCTCTGATAGGCAGACAGTGCCAAAAACTATACTCATTCTCTAGCACCTACCTAGGAGGGTGCTACAATTATATCTTTTCATGTGACAACACTGAAGAAATGACACGTTGCTACAATGTAAAGTAGTGAGTGTACAGCTTGTATAACAGTGTAAATTTGCTGTCCCCTCAAAATAACTCAACACACAGCCATTAATGTCTAAACTGCTGGCAACAAAAGTGAGTACACCCCTAAGTGAAAATGGACAAATTGGGCCCAATTAGCCATTTTCCCTCCCCAGTGTCATGAGACTCATTGGTGTAGGTCTCAGGAGTAAATGGGGAGCAGGTGTGTTAAATTTGGTGTCATCCCTCTCACTCTCTCAGAGTGGTCACTGGAAGTTCAACATGGCAAATAACTCTGAGGATCTGAAAAAAAAAAGAATTGTTTCTCTACATAAAGATGGCCTAGGCTATAAGAAGGATGCTAAGAGACCCTGAGTGCACGTGCTTAGTGTCATATCCAGAGGTTGTCTTTCGGAAATAGATGTATGAGTGCTGCCAGCATTGCTGCAGAGGTTGAAGAGGTGGGGGTCAGCCTGTCAGTGCTCAAACTATACGCCGCACACTGCATCAAATTGGTCTGCATAGCTGTCATCCCAGAAGGAAGCCTCTTCTAAAGATGATGCACAAGAAAGCCCGCAAACAGTTTGTGGAAGACAAGCAGACTAAGGACATGGATTACTGGAACCATGTCCTGTGGTCTGATGAGACCAAGATAAACTTACTAGGTTCAGATGGTGTCAAGCTTGTTTGGCAGCAACCAGATGAGGAGTACAAAGACAAGTGTGTCTTGCCTACAGTCAAGCATGGTGGTGGGAGTGTCATGGTTTGGGGCTGCATAAGTGCTGCCGGCACTGGGGAGCTACAGTTCATTGAGGGAACCATGAATGCCAACTCGTACTGTGACATACTGAAGCAGAGCATGATCCCCTCCCTTTGGAGATTGGGCCGCAGAGCAGTATTCCAACAATAATGACCCCAAACACACCTCCAAGATGACCACTGCCTTGCTAAAGAGGGTAAAGGTGATGGACTGACCAAGCATGTCTCCAGACCTAAACTCAATTGAGCATCTGTGGGGCATCATCAAATGGATGGTGGAGGAGCTCAAGTTCTCTAACATCCACCAGCTCCGTGATGTCATCATGCAGGAGTGGAAGATGGCTCCATCAGCAACCTGTGAAGCTCTGGTGAACTCCATACCAGGGCCATCTTACTGAATGAGCACGCTGGGCAGTTGCCCGAGGGCCCCACTTGCCGGGGGGGCCCCACCTGCCCAGCAACCTAGCCCTAGCCAAGCAGTAGTCCCGATTCCCGTGTGCATCTCGCCGCCAAACTTAGCAGGTGGCAAGCGCCTGTCGGCCCTGCGCTGCTGTCAGGCCACTTAGGCCGTGGAGGGGGAGCCCACAACTGCAGGAATGCCTGTCCTCTGCCATGGGACAAGGCACATACAGGACAGTCGAGTCTGACTCCAGTCTGTGTGTGTGTTCACCGGACCCTGCCACTGAACTTGGAAGCTGTCATTAGCCTGGCACTGCTGTACCAATAAATGTCGCCTTATCGATAATTTGCATTTTTATTCTCGTGGGCCACACAAAATATTGACACTTTGGGCCCAATTTGGACATTTTAACTTAGGGGTATACTCACTGTTGTTGCCAGCGGTTTAGCCATTAATGGCTGTTTGTAGAGTTTTTTTGCGGGGCAGCAAATTTATATTTATTTAATGTTATACAAGCTGTACACTCACTTCTTTACACTGTAATAAAGTGTAATCTCTTCTGTGTTGTCACATGAAAAGTTTTAATATAATATTTACAAAAATGTAAGGGGTGTACTCACTTTTGTGAGATACTGTATATATATATATATATATATATATATATATATATATATATATATATATATATATATATATATATATATTTTTTTTTTTTTCTTTTTTTTTTTTTTTGAGACAGAGAGGGAGATATTGATATTGTCTAGCAAAAAATATATATATATTTTTTAAATAATCTATTGACAAATAGATATAGCAATAAAACACACTTTTTTCTTTTTAGATAAAAAGTATACATTTTATTCTGTAATTCGTCCTGCTTATAATGACAATGAAATATGATTCTGGAATAAAATGTGGCAAGAGTATAATATCTTTCTAAATTTACTTATTTTTAGTCCCCGTTCACACTGGGGCGACCTGTGAGGCGACCTGGTCGCCTCACAGGTCGCCTTCCACAGAGAAGCTGCGGACCCGTTCTAATAGGAGCTACACAAGTCGCTCCGACTTAGAAAAAGGGCCCGGAGCTTCTTTGGGGCGACCCGGAGCGACCGTCATAGACTTCAATGTTATGTAATGTCGCCCCGGGAAGTCGGATCACCCCAGTGTGAACGGGGCCTAAATGTGACACTTAAAAAAAAAACTTGAAAAAAAAAAAAACAGCACACAAAATTATGAATGACAGAGAAGAGTTTAAATCTTGCTAGTTAAAAGTAAAAATAAAAAAATAACTGGAAACAAAATGTAAAAAGTAACAAATTGTATTTATTTATTTTACCGCTAGGGTTGTTTTAACTGACAATATATGCAGATCAAAGGTCCCACTGATCTGCAGATGAATGAAGCAGAGTAAAGCCCCGTACACACGTACCGATTGTTGGCTGTAAATTTTCGGCTAATGTCCGATCGGCCGATTGTCGGCTTGTTAGTATGATGCTTCCGACAACCGACTGCGACTTTTCGGCTGAACAAAATCTGGTGTGCATGCTATAAAATTTTTGTTGGCCAACAACAGAACGGCCCATTGTTCGTCAGTCAGTACAGATTTCGGCCAACAAAAATCAGATGAGCAAGACTGGGCATGCTCAGAGAAGAAAAAACACACGGAAAGTTAACCATCACATGACATCACTTCTGCAGTTGGTTGTTGTTGGCCGACAAAATTCGTGTGCAGTCTAGAGCACATTTCAACCAACACAACAACACTGGACAAAAGATGGCCGATCGGGCGGCCGATAATCGTTGCGTGTGTACGAGGCTTAAATACCATGTATCAATAATGTTGTACAGGGTGTTTCTAAATGAAGCTCCTGAACAGTGTTCCAAACACCCCTCATAAGCTTTGTCCCGCATAGTAGCAGCAGTTGTAGTAGTTGCAAACATAAAGAAGGTCCTGACATGTTTTAAAAGTCAGCATTTGCAAGCAAAAGCTGGAACGAGGGAAGGGTGGTCAGGGTGGGCCTGGTGTCTCCAAAAGAAGGTTCTGTGGACTGCCAGTTGGACAGTCCTGGCAGAAAAGCAGCAATTCACAACTCCAGCTGATAGGGGGAAAAAAAAGGCAGTTAAGAACTATGCTTTTGACTTTCATAATAAAGTAGTTTCAAAAAACTTGAACTTTTAATTGCTGGGTGTCTATTTTTGCTTCCACTTCAGCTTTACACATAGATAGATTTTTTGCTTTTACTGTAAAACTTTGCCATTTAAACAACCTAGTATCAATCAATTGCAAATGAATGAGTATTCAGACTAATCCATAAATTAATCCTAACATGTTTCTTAAATAAAGTACTTCTAAATGTATTATTCTTTTTAAGCTGAGATAAATCTTTGGTAAATATTAATTTGAACTGATCTTACAAAAATAGCACTAGGAAACATGTAATTGCTAGTACGTTAATCCCATTCCATATATCAATACCATGGGCTAATAGCAAATGCCAGAAAAGAAAACAAGTAAACACCATTGACATCATCCCTTCTGGTGTGTGTTAATACCTGAAATAGAATCCTCCCAGTGACTTTACCTCTTCTACTGAAACTCATGCCAAATGTTCGCTAAAAGGTAGGGCAGATGTTTGCAGAATCCCATTAGCTAATACATCCTGGAGCTAATCAAAAGCATCTCTGTGCAGGATTAATTGCCTTAATTACTCTCCAACGTGGTTCCTTATTCAACAGTCGTTTGTGAACCTTCAGACAGAGATAATTCTAAAACAACCAAAGGCACTTTGCTATAGTCTAACATATGTACTGGTAAACCCCTCTTCCAGAAGACACTTCAAATCTCCTAGCCAAGCTTTCCAACTACCTAATAACTTTTGATCGCTATTTAAATGATACAATGGGATAAGCACTAGGAGCACATTATGCTGAATAATATGGCCTTTTCTCATAGCGGCCCAATATCACATGTCATGGTCAAATAGACTGATCAGGAATTACCTACAGCTGATTGTAAAATGACAAAATAAATCGTGATAAAGCTAAAGATGCAAATTATTACAACAGAGATGTACATCCACATAAAACATATCTTACACAAATGTTAGCTCTTCTGCTATGGCTATAACTAGATCATATAATAAGCAACTTAGGTCACGTCCCAATCAGAGAGTAGATAATGGGTCAAAACCCTGATTATTATTATTAATATTATACAGGATTTATATAGCGGCAACAGGTTATGCAGCACTTTACAATAAAAAAGGGAGAGAGTACAGTTACAATACAATAAAATACAAGAGGGTTAAGAGGGCCTTGCTCATAAGAGCTTGCAATCTAATAGGGTGGGGCAAGTGGTAGGTTGTAACTGTGGGGGATGAGCTGATGGAAGTGCAAAAAGATTAGTTGGAGGTGTGATAGGCTTCCCTGAAGAGATGAGTTTTCAGGGATTACCTAAAGGCAGCCAGAGTAGGAGATAGCCAGCCAGAGTGAGGTAGAGAGTTCCAATGGATTGGAGAGGCTCTGCAGAAGTCCTAGAGACATGCATGGACGGAGGAGACAAGGGAGCTTGAGAGCAGTAGGTCTTGAGAGGAGCGGAAAGGACAGTGTGGGTGATATTTGGAGACAAGATTGGTGCTTTAGCTCGGGGCAGAGTTGTAAATACCTTTGTATGTTGTTGTCAGTATTTTGAATTTAATTCACTGGGCGATTGGAAGCCAGTGTAGGGATTGGCAGAGAGGGGTGACAGGCACTGAGTGGTTGGTAAGGTAGATGAGTCTGGCAGCAGCATTTATAATAGACTGTAGAGGGGATAGCCTTTGGAGAGGTAGGCCTATGAGAAGGGAGTTGCAATAGTCAAGGCGAGCATTAACAAAGGAGTGAATGAGAAGCTTGGTGGTTTCATTGGTTAAAAAGGGGCACATTTTAGAGATGTTACGGAGGTGAAGTCTACAAGCTTTTTACGACAATTGGATTTGTGGCTGAAAGGACAAATTAGATTCTAGGATTACACCTAGTACCCTGGCATGAGGGGCGGGATGGATGGGGGATATTAAAACTTTAAAACAACTAAGAGTGAAGAAACTCACAATACACAAGCAACACTATATATAAAATATGACATGAAAATACACAACTGTTGGTAAGAGTAAGATACTTTGCAACTTGCAAAAAAAAGAAAACTCCCCACACAGACCTAAGGTGACTGTTGGAAAACAATACATTATATGGCCTCTAAAAACTTTGCTAATTAGGTGGTGTACAAAGGCAAAGAGTTATCACAAAGTGTGAATATATATCTACATGAATAGACAAAGGGTCAGACAATGTAATGAAGACTGCTTAAAGTGGTTCTAAAGCCTCAAGCATTTTTACTTTAAAGTGTTACTAAACCCACAACAGTAAAATCAGTCTGTATATGCAGTAAAGCATGCTTGTTATACTCAGTGAGGAACCTAAGGGGTTAATCCTCTGCATTGTGTAAAAAAGCTGTTCGATCCTGTCTTCTCTGATCCTCCCCTTCTTGCACTGTCTAAAAAAATAACCTGATATTTACAGAGTCAGGGGACAGCCTGCACATACTCAGTTTGGTGTGTATTGCTAGAGAGTTTTTTTTTTCTTGGGACGGTGCATGTGATCAGCACAGTGCCAATCAGTACTGTCCAGACAGAAGGTCAGAGGTCCTGCATTCTCATAGGACAATCGTGCGATAATAAAAACTCCTCCTAAAGGCTTTAACCAGATACTAATAGAGATCCCCCTGAGGAAGGCACATAGTCCCGGTGCCGTCACGCGTAGGGAAGGGGCGAGGCTATTGTCGGTGAACTCTGAGCATCTTTATACAACTTTTATACCAACAGCGGCATATTTGGGCTGATTGTCTACGATTTTTACCTTGACTGTACAGACTGTTGCCCTTATGCACCAGAATCATGTGAGTGATTTTTAGTGTATTTAATAAATATTTTTTTCATCAAACGGTATTCGCACTATGTATTTTTGCATCCTCTACTTATATATCAATGGCTGAGCGTCATGTCTGAGGATTGGAAGCCATTAACTTGGAGGAGATCTATCAGAGTGCCGCGGTGGGAGATCCCAGTGGACAGCTTAGTGGATTACTTTGAGGTTAACATCCCGTATCTGTCAGTGTGGATCAGGTTGGAATTGATCTGAGCGCAGTATTACAACTATTTAGGTGAGCACACACCCTTAAAGGGAATTATAAGAAGAAAGGGAGAACGCCACTATTAACCCCCTTATATGATTGCAGCAGCAGAATATCTAGGACAGGGTTAACGGAATATTGGTGGTTGGAATGCAGTAACATCAAGGACTTTGATACTTATTTGAAACTGTGTTGCTGATTGTTTCGAATGCATTATAATACCACCAAGTATGAAAGTTTACAAAGGGCTTTCTCTAGTAGTTCTGTTTAGTTAATTTCACCAGGTTTATTATATATTTAATATGTTTTGATACATATGTATTGTTAATTGGGAATATCAGCACGATACACAGAGAGGAGTAAATCACAATTTTAGTAATTTATGCTTTGAAATTATTTAACGGCACAAGTACATGAACACATTTAGGCTATATGCCTGGTAAATTTTAGCTATCACGTTTCAATATATTTATTTCATTATACATTTTTAATATTTCTCTGTCACTGTATTGTAAGAATATTTATTTGTTAAAAGAATATATACCCACATTTATAATTTGAAAGGGCAGCACTTTTAAATACAATTTAGATTTCTGCACTTACTAAAAGGGAAGTGATCAGTGCAAGCAGCTTCATTAAAAGAGTCCTAGGTCCCTTTCACACAAGCGATCCGATCAGATATGCCTGTCAGTTTTTTAGGCGGATCTGATCGTATCCCCCATGCATCCCTATGGGGCAGCAGATGTCAGCGGAGACATGTCCGCTGACACCCGCTGCTATCTGATTCCGATCCTGTCCGTGAAATCCGGACGGATGGAAACCCTACTTTCCATCCGTCCAGGGGATTGGATTGCATCGGATGAGAGCGGACAGGTGGTCCGCTCTCATCCGATTCCCCCATAGAGATGCATGGGGCTCTGACATCTCCCTCCGCACACAGAGCGGAGAGGGAGATGTCACCTTCCTGCTCAGCGGGGATCTGTGTTTACAATCCCCTGCTGAGCAGCACGGATCTGCCTACGGAGGCGGACCATGTGAAAGAGGCTCTATTCCTAGTAGCTCACAGGATCTCATATAAATATTGCCAGTAAAACTCTTGTTTTTAAAAAGAACAAACCATTTTCTACAAACAAGGTGCTTACAGTTATCAGATTTTATTTATTCACGTAAAAATCTTTATCCTTTTGTAACTGCTTTTAAAGTGTTGGCTAGAGTGTGGCTTCAATTTGTTAATGTATTTAAATCTGCTAATACATCTAATACTAGCCTCCTCCCAGACTGACAATGCTGCTGTCCAAAGGTGCAATACAGGAGGTGTGTCACTGGCCAGATCATCAGGTGACAACAGAGGGATTAAAATGAAATGCAACCCCAGCATCTAATGATTGGTGAGCTGTTTTAGTTTTTGGTTTAATACCACTTCATAATGTAGTCATAATGGAAAGGACAGGCATTTAGGCTATGTTCATGTTGTTGTTCAGGTATGTTCACAGTATATCTTGCTTTCCATATTTTCCAAAAACTTATGGAAAAAAAATTACATGTTCAAAAGACTCATTATGCCTCAGAGAATATACGTTGGGGTGTTTGCTTTCCAAAATAAGGCCATTTTGTATGCGTTTCCATTGTCCTGGTGCTCCAAGGCCTTCAAAAGTGTAATGGGTAGTGAAGAAATTAGATGCATAATTTATGTCCCTAGAACACCTGACGGTGATCCCTGCATGTTGGACCATTGCATGTGGCTAGGATTTGAAAAAGTCTCACACATGTGGAATTGCCATACGCAGGAGAAGTAGCAGAATGTGTTTTGGGGTGTAGTTGCAAGTATGCATATGCCACGTGAGAGAAATAACCTGTTAATCGGGCAATTTTGTGAAAAACAAAAGAAAATCTTCATTTTGCAAAGAATTTTGTGTAAAAATTACAAGGTCAAAAAACTCCCCATATCTCTCACTAATTACCTTGGAATGTCTACTTTCCTAAAAGGGGTGATTTGGGGAGTATTTGTACTGTCCTGGCTTGTTGGTGTCTCAATAAATGAGATAAATCGTCAGTACAGCAGGTCTGATCAATTTTCAATGATTAGAATCATAGCTTGTAGACTCTATAACAGTGGTCTTCAAACTATGGCCCTCCAGTTGTTCAGGAACTACAATTCCCGTCATGTCTGTGAATGTCAGAGTTTTACAATGCCTCATGGGATGTGTAGTTCCGCAACAGCTGGAGGGCCGTAGTTTGAGGATCCCTGCTCTATAACCTTCACAAAGACCAAATAATATACACTAATTTGGGTTATTTTTACCAAAGATATGCAGCAGTATATCTTTTGACCAAAATTCATGAAGAAAAATTACTCATTTGCAAAATTGTATAAGAGAAATTAAGAACAAGGCATTTTTTTACAATTTTTTTTATTTATAGAGCAAAAAATAAAAAAAAACAGTGGTAAATAAATACCACCAAAAGAAAGCTCTATTTGTGTGAAAAAAAGGACACAAGTTTGCATGAGTAATTGTCATTCAAAATGTGAGAGCACTGAATGATGAAAATTGACCTGGATAGGAAGGGGGTGAAAGTGCCCAGTAGGCATTTGGTTAATTCCCACTAACTTGGTAAAGCCCTTTCCATGTTAATTAGCAATTGTGTAGGCTGTGTTCACAAATATGCAAATTGGATGTGGGTTTCCTGACATCTAATTCACATGACAGGCGAGTGTGACCGACTCTCAATGGAGCTTGTTCACATAGGTCCAGGGCGGCTGCAGAGCGGATTGAAAAAGGGCTCAGGTGTGAATTCAGGCAAACATTCAAATCTGAATAACACCTGAACTGGTGGGCAGACATGCACGGGCACCAACCCGTGGCTGCACATATGTGAACCCGTCCTTATATTTGGGTGAGGCTCTATTATTTGGTTGATGGTTGTCTATTGTCTAGCTTCTTAAGAGTCATGATACTACTCAGCGCTTGACATGGCTCAGTTGCTTTCCCAGCGGCCACTTGCTTCTGTGAATAGTCTATACACAGCAATTAAAAGTCAATTTTTTGTACATTAAAACTATTCCTCTGGTCAGTTGTGTATAGTGCAAGGAATTTTAGCAAGCTACTTGCTGCTGTCTCTCTTGAAATGAACACATTAGGTAGATTTATTAAAAGCAAATAGGCTGTTCATTTTGCAAAGGAAGTTGCCCTTTGCATGGCAATTTACTCCAGAGCTTAGTGAATGTGGTGAAATTTCACTTTACCAAGAATACCCAATCACCCAGTGCTTGCATGTGATTGGATAACGGAAGTCAGCAGAGCTTCACCACATGCATTAAGTGCGGGGGGACATTCCCTTGCAAAGTGCAACTTTCCTTGAAAACTAAACAGTATGTATGCCTTTAGTAAATCAACCCCATTGGCTGGAAGGGGCTTTAGGCACTGTACATGAAAAAATAAGTTTTCTCTTTTATCTCTCCCCATTTGCATTTGTTTTTATCATCTGGTGAAAGACAGACAAGAGAATGAAGCTTGCAGAATGTTTGGTGATCCATGGCTGAGCACTGAGCACAGTTATGTATCTTAGTTAATGGCATACAGTATATTCAAGTTAGGTTTTCTTTGATCAGACATTTAATAAATAATTTGCATTACCTAACAACTGTGCTAATACCAGTGTCCCTATGCACTGCCACCCACAGCTTCTGGTTTTGTAACCCATAGCACCTTAGGAAAGGTTTACTAAAAGTGTTATGTAAATGTATTATACACATATCTCACTAATGTCTGCTGATTGCTTTAAAGTTCAAAAAACACATTTTTTTTTAACTTCTGCTGTTGTTATAACAAACAATAACTATTGATTAAAAAAATATGATGGCTGAAGTATTTGTAAAGTAATCATTTTAGATGTATTTATAGACTAATAAAGTCATCCACATGCTCTTCAGTTGTAATTTACTTAGCGGTAATGAGTTTCGGTCATAGGTCCGTGGTTGACATTTGGAGCAGTGTGAGTAGTGGTTGCCGTGCTATAAATCCTTAAGCACCTTCTTCTCATGCTAATCACAAAGAACTTAACGTAATCTCAAGTATGAATCATCAGCAAACACCAGCTATGACAGGCTGCTCATTGTCTAACAATAGTTACTATCGAAGTGGATATTTCTGAAATACTAAGTAAACTATAAAAGTAGAAATGATCTCAAGCACTAATTGCGATGAAGAGTTCTAAATATATTTCAATACATTAAAAAAGATGACTGTAGTATTTTCCAGCAGCTAGGAGAATTACTTACTATGGCATTAGTTTCACCCAGTATTTAAGCATTTTCATAATAATTGCAATAAATGCCCAAGCAGGAGCAGAAAAAATTTACTATCCCCCTATAGAAAGCATTAGCTTTCATGACACTATTTGTCACAATTGTCTAAATCAACGTCTTACAGCATGATGATTTGCAGTATGTTTCAGTACAAGTGTATTATTCATGACATAGATTTCCCAATTTCATAATTGATTTCAGGAAATGATCTGACTTTTTGGATGTTAGATGGTAAAGGGAGAATTCGTTTAGATTCTAAGTAGTGTTGAGCGAACACGGACTGTATTATTCGTGTTCGTACCGAATAATTGGATTTTTTTTACCCGAACACGGACACGGACACTTTACTGTATGTTCGGGTAAAAATCCGTGTTCGGTCGTTTTATTTCCGGGTTTTGCATGCTTTGGCGCTCTTTTCATGGCGGGCTTTCAACAGCCAATCAACAATCGTTTAACTGGTGTGCCTTAAGCCATCCCAGCCATGCCTGCAAATGTCTTAGTAGCTGTGATTGGCCGTCTGAAGCATGTGACCAAGTCTTTATAAGTTCGAGGCAGCCGCCGCAGCAGCGTCATTCTGCTGCTTAGCTAAGGGACAGAGCACACATCAATGTGCTGGCTGCTGATTAGGGAAAGATAGGCAGGAAAAAACCATTTGTGTCCGGATAGAATTGAGGGACAGGTCGGAGTGTTTAGGCAGGGCGAGTTGTAGGCATTTTAGGGATAGAGTCTGCTGAATTATAGGGTCAGTGTCTTCTACAAACTACAATCGATATTGCTGTGTGGGGGGTGGGGTGAATCTGCACTCAATCCTGATCTACGATCTCTTCTCAATCCTGTTAGGGACAGAGTCTGCTGAATTTTAGGGAAACTGTGTTCTACAAACTACAATCGATATTGCTGTGTGGTGTGGGATTGGAGATAGGCAGGTGTCAGTGATCCACATCCATTTTTCTGTGTGTGAGCTGCAGTGAACACAATCTTTTTGGGCTGCAGTGAACACAATCTTTTTGGGCTGCAGTGAACACAATCTTTTTGGGCTGCAGTGAACACAATCTTTTTGGGCTGCAGTGAACACAATCTTTTTGGGGTGCAGTGAACAAAATCTTTTTGGGGTGCAGTGAACACAATCCTTTTTGGTGTGCAGTGAACACAATCTTTGTGGGGTGCAGTGAACAAAATCCTTTGTGGGGTGCAGTGAACACAATCTTTTTGGGGTGCAGTGAACAAAATCCTTTTTGGGGTGCAGTGAACAACATCCTTTTTGGGGTGCAGTGAACACAATCTTTTTGGGGTGCAGTGAACAAAATCCTTTGTGGGGTGCAGTGAACACAATCTTTTTGGGGTGCAGTGAACACAATCTTTTTGGGGTGGAGTGAACAACATCCTTTTTGGGGTGCAGTGAACAAAATCCTTTTTGGGGTGCAGTGAACAAAATCATTTTTGGGGTGCAGTGAACACAATCTTTTTGGGGTGCAGTGAACACAATCTTTGTGGGGTGCAGTGAACACAATCTTTTTGGGGTGGAGTGAACAACATCCTTTTTGGGGTGCAGTGAACAACATCCTTTTTGGGGTGCAGTGAACACAATCTTTTTGGGGTGCAGTGAACACAATCTTTGTGGGGTACAGTGAACAGAATCTTTGTGGGGTGCAGTGAACACAATCTTTGGGGGGTACAGTGAACACAATCTTTTTGGGGTGCAGTGAACACAATCTTTGTGGGGTGCAGTGAACACAATCTTTTTGGGGTGGAGTGAACAAAATCATTTTTGGGGTGCAGTGAACAACATCCTTTTTGGGGTGCAGTGATCAAAATCCTTTTTGGGGTGCAGTGAACACAATCTTTTTGGGGTGCAGTGAACAAAATCCTTTGTGGGGTGCAGTGAACAGAATCTTTGTGGGGTGCAGTGAACACAATCTTTGGGGGGGTACAGTGAACACAATCTTTTTGGGGTGCAGTGAACACAATCTTTGTGGGGTACAGTGAACAGAATCTTTGTGGGGTGCAGTGAACACAATCTTTGGGGGGTACAGTGAACACAAACTTTTTGGGGTGCAGTGAACACAATCTTTGGGGGGTACAGTGAACACAATCTTTTTGGGGTGCAGTGAACACAATCTTTGTGGGGTGCAGTGAACACAATCTTTGGGGGGGTACAGTGAACACAATCTTTTTGGGGTGCAGTGAACAACATCCTTTTAGGGTGCAGTGAACACAATCTTTGTGGGGTGCAGTGAACAACATCCTTTTAGGGTGCAGTGAACACAATCTTTGTGGGGTACAGTGAACAGAATCTTTGTGGGGTGCAGTGAACACAATCTTTGGGGGGTACAGTGAACACAATCTTTGTGAGGTGCAGTGAACACAATCTTTGTGGGGTGCAGTGAACACAATCATTGTGGGGTGCAGTGAACTCAATCTTTGTGGGGTACAGTGAACACAATCTCATACTTCTGAAGATTTGAGGGTGCTGCCTGTTCCATACTCCCCCTACTCCTCATCTAGCCTTTTAGGGGTACAAACAATAGTAATTGGGGCCTAGTGTGGTTGTGTACGTGTGATATACATACACTTTTTTTGGATCATATTTTCTATTCCGCTATTTAATCAAAAACCTTTGGGGATCAGTTAAATTGGGGGATAGTCTGTGTTGGTACGTGTGAGAGAGATCCACCTTTCCAAGTTGTTGGGGTTCATCTCATACTTCTGAAGGTTTGAGGGTGCTGCCTGTTCCATACTCCCCCTACTCCTAGCCTTTTAGGGGTACAAACAATAGTAATTGGGGCCTAGTGTGGTTGTGTACGTGTGATATACATACACTTTTTTTGGATCATATTTTCTATTCCGCTATTTAATCAAAAACCTTTGGGGATCAGTTAAATTGGGGGATAGTCTGTGTTGGTACGTGTGAGAGAGATCCACCTTTCCAAGTTGTTGGGGTTCATCTCATACTTCTGAAGGTTTGAGGGTGCTGCCTGTTCCATACCCCCCCTACTCCTCATCTAGCCTTTTAGGGGTACAAACAATAGTAATTGGGGCCTAGTGTGGTTGTGTACGTGTGATATACATACACTTTTTTGGATCATATTTTCTATTCCGCTATTTAATCAAAAACCTTTGGGGATCAGTTAAATTGGGGGATAGTCTGTGTTGGTACGTGTGAGAGAGATCCACCTTTCCAAGTTGTTGGGGTTCATCTCATACTTCTGAAGGTTTGAGGGTGCTGCCTGTTCCATACTCCCCCTACTCCTCATCTAGCCTTTTAGGGGTACAAACAATAGTAATTGGGGCCCAGTGTGGTTGTGTACGTGTGATATACATACACTTTTTTTGGATCATATTTTCTATTCCGCTATTTAATCAAAAACCTTTGGGGATCAGTTAAATTGGGGGATAGTCTGTGTTGGTACGTGTGAGAGAGATCCACCTTTCCAAGTTGTTGGGGTTCATCTCATACTTCTGAAGGTTTGAGGGTGCTGCCTGTTCCATACCCCCCCTACTCCTCATCTAGCCTTTTAGGGGTACAAACAATAGTAATTGGGGCCTAGTGTGGTTGTGTACGTGTGATATACATACACTTTTTTTGGATCATATTTTCTATTCCGCTATTTAATCAAAAACCTTTGGGGATCAGTTAAATTGGGGGATAGTCTGTGTTGGTACGTGTGAGAGAGATCCACCTTTCCAAGTTTTTGGGGTTCATCTCATACTTCTGAAGATTTGAGGGTGCTGCCTGTTCCATACCCCCCCTACTCCTCATCTAGCCTTTTAGGGGTACAAACAATAGTAATTGGGGCCTAGTGTGGTTGTGTACGTGTGATATACATACACTTTTTTTGGATCATATTTTCTATTCCGCTATTTAATCAAAAACCTTTGGGGATCAGTTAAATTGGGGGATAGTCTGTGTTGGTATGTGTGAGAGAGATCCACCTTTCCAAGTTGTTGGGGTTCATCTCATACTTCTGAAGGTTTGAGGGTGCTGCCTGTTCCATACTCCCCCTACTCCTAGCCTTTTAGGGGTACAAACAATAGTAATTGGGGCCTAGTGTGGTTGTGTACGTGTGATATACATACACTTTTTTTGGATCATATTTTCTATTCCGCTATTTAATCAAAAACCTTTGGGGATCAGTTAAATTGGGGGATAGTCTGTGTTGGTACGTGTGAGAGAGATCCACCTTTCCAAGTTTTTGGGGTTCATCTCATACTTCTGAAGATTTGAGGGTGCTGCCTGTTCCATACCCCCCCTACTCCTCATCTAGCCTTTTAGGGGTACAAACAATAGTAATTGGGGCCTAGTCTGGTTGTGTACGTGTGATATACATACACTTTTTTTGGATCATATTTTCTATTCCGCTATTTAATCAAAAACCTTTGGGGATCAGTTAAATTGGGGGATAGTCTGTGTTGGTACGTGTGAGAGAGATCCACCTTTCCAAGTTTTTGGGGTTCATCTCATACTTCTGAAGATTTGAGGGTGCTGCCTGTTCCATACCCCCCCTACTCCTCATCTAGCCTTTTAGGGGTACAAACAATAGTAATTGGGGCCTAGTGTGGTTGTGTACGTGTGATATACATACACTTTTTTTGGATCATATTTTCTATTCCGCTATTTAATCAAAAACCTTTGGGGATCAGTTAAATTGGGGGATAGTCTGTGTTGGTACGTGTGAGAGAGATCCACCTTTCCAAGTTGTTGGGGTTCATCTCATACTTCTGAAGGTTTGAGGGTGCTGCCTGTTCCATACTCCCCCTACTCCTAGCCTTTTAGGGGTACAAACAATAGTAATTGGGGCCTAGTGTGGTTGTGTACGTGTGATATACATACACTTTTTTTGGATCATATTTTCTATTCCGCTATTTAATCAAAAACCTTTGGGGATCAGTTAAATTGGGGGATAGTCTGTGTTGGTACGTGTGAGAGAGATCCACCTTTCCAAGTTGTTGGGGTTCATCTCATACTTCTGAAGGTTTGAGGGTGCTGCCTGTTCCATACCCCCCCTACTCCTCATCTAGCCTTTTAGGGGTACAAACAATAGTAATTGGGGCCTAGTGTGGTTGTGTACGTGTGATATACATACACTTTTTTTGGATCATATTTTCTATTCCGCTATTTAATCAAAAACCTTTGGGGATCAGTTAAATTGGGGGATAGTCTGTGTTGGTACGTGTGAGAGAGATCCACCTTTCCAAGTTGTTGGGGTTCATCTCATACTTCTGAAGGTTTGAGGGTGCTGCCTGTTCCATACTCCCCCTACTCCTCATCTAGCCTTTTAGGGGTACAAACAATAGTAATTGGGGCCCAGTGTGGTTGTGTACGTGTGATATACATACACTTTTTTTGGATCATATTTTCTATTCCGCTATTTAATTTAACTGGGCCTCCATGCGAGACCTGTGTGCCTTGTTGCGCTGTTTTGAGTACTCCACCAACATGGCCAGTGGCAATGACGCCGTTCTCAGCTTAACTATCCCACTTCTATGCCTCCTTGAAAAAACAATTCGGGCGATGATGGAAGAGGATGTGGCACAGGATGAGGAGGAGGAGGAGGATGAAGAGGTAACATTTCCAAGGCTTTCAGGGCAGTCATTCGCAAGGGGCTCCGAGGGTGGGTTCCTGCACACGCAAACGCCAGGGACGCAATTGTCCAGCAGGGGCACAGTTCTGGAGGATGAGGAGGATGAGGAGGAGGAGGAGCTGGAGGAGGAGATGGAACCATGTTCACAGCAGGGTGGCACCCAGGCCAGCTCATGGCCATCACTGGTGCGTGGCTGGGGGGATACAGAGGACACGGACGATACACCTCCCACAGAGGACAGCCTTTCGTTGCCTCTGGGCAGCCTGGCACACATGAGCGATTACATGCTGCAGTGTCTCCACAACGACCGCCGAGTTGCCCACATTCTAACTTGTGCTGATTACTGGGTGGCCACGCTGCTGGATCCCCGTTACAAGGACAACGTACCGTCCTTAATTCACTCACTGGAGCGCGATCGCAAGATGCGCGAGTACAAGCGCACGCTGGTAGACGCCATGCTGCTGGCATTCCCATCTGACAGCGGGGCCACAGTGGAAGCACAAGGCAGAGGAGGAGGAGGAGGAGGTCGCCAACGCAACCAGGGCACCGCCAGCACCTCAGAAGGCAGGGTTAGCATGGCCGAAATGTGGAAAAGCTTTGTCAGCACGCCACAACAAACAGCAGCACCAGCAGCTCAGATGGAACGTCTTAGCAGGAGGCAGCATTTTACCAACATGGTGGAGCAGTATGTGTGCACACGCCTACATGTAGTGAATGACGGGTCTGCCCCCTTCAACTTCTGGGTCTCCAAATTGGGCACATGGCCTGAGCTTGCCCTTTACGCCTTGGAGGTGCTGGCGTGCCCTGCAGCCAGTGTATTATCTGAACGGGTATTTAGCACGGCTGGGGGCGTTATAACAGACAAGCGCAGCCGCCTGTCCAGAGACAATGTGGACAAGCTCACGTTCATTAAAATGAACCAGGCATGGATCCCACGGGACTTTTCCGTACCTTATGCAGAATAGCAATGGATACCGACCTTACCCACCCATTGTTCCATTTTTGCTCTTTCTCACTCTTTTGGGGTGTACCCTCATTTAAAATTTTTGAAAAGAAGCAGTGTTGGCTACCTCGTCCTCCTCCTCAGGGCCAGATTAATGTAGGGGCTATTGGAGCTGCAGCTCCAGGCCCCTACCTTTTATATAGGCCCCGGGTTGGCCATATTCACTGTTACCGCTCTTCTGTCACTTGTAAACACAGAAGTCTGGCTTCTATGCTCGCTTCCCCAGGCAGCACCCTCAGAACCTCCCCACACAGCGTGAAGGCCGGACAAGGAGGGACAGTTGGCGATGCATGGATGTGTTTATGGGCTTCAGAGACAGCATCCCATGTTGAATTAGGCATGCATGGCTGCACCCTTCCTCCTCTGGGTGCATGGCAAGGCACGGCCCTTAAGGCCCTTCAAAATCCTCAGCACCAAGCCCATGATGCTGTTAATCCGGCCCTGGTCCTCCTCCACCGCCGCTTCCACCTACACCGCCCATAGGTGTGCGCAGCCTATTGCATTAAGGTGTGCACCCCAAAGTTGAAATACACATGCATGTGTTTGCCAGCAGGGAGAGTAATGTATCGGGGCCATGTACCTGTAGGCAAGGAGAAATAGAGCAGAGCAGGTCCCAGGGAGATCTTTCCCATCTCCTCACTGGCAATGCTATGTGCCCTAGGTGATTAGGGTGTGCCCAGGCACACCCAGCACACCCTGTGCGCACGCCTATGTCACCGCCACATCCACCACCACCTCAACCTCCCTCCTACTCCATATGGGCCTCGTCCTTCAGAGATGAAGAAGAACATTGTTTTATTTTTCTGTTTTTTTTTGTTGTTTTAAGTTATTTCCCTATCCACATTTGTTTGCAGAGCACTTGCCATGCTCTTAATTACGTTTTGCTGCCATTTGCAGCACTCTAGCCCTTTCCTTTGGTGTTTTAGAGCCATTTTAGTGCCTTAAAGTTCGGGTCCCCATTGACTTCAATGGGGTTCGGTGTCCGGGAAAAGTTCGGTAAAAGTCCGGGACACGGACCCGGACTTTTTTTTAAAGTTCGGCCGAACCCGTCGAACACGGACATCTAGGTGTCCGCTCAACCCTAATTCTAAGCACCTGGTGGTGTAGCCCAAATGTCCCACACATTGGCTGACTTCGATTTTTTTCCTGTCTTCGAAAAAGTTGCAAGAATAATGGAAATAAGGACAAATATGGAAAAAAATACAATCTACTCGTAAGGTGGAAAGTATCTGAATTTGCCAGATACACCTAACCTTGGTAAATGTAGCTTTCAAACAGTTGATAATGTCGACTATTTTGGGTTCTGTTGTTAACCAAGAAAAAATAACCATGGAATCGATTTTTTTTCCTAATTTTGTCCAGATACGGTATATCATAATATTATAAATCTTATTTAAAGGGTGACTCCACTTTCATGGGGAGGAAAAAATCAGCAAATAAAGAAAAAACAATATAGTGTATACAATTCATAAAATCATATTGTAATTGAATGTTATTAAAAATGACCTTTTCTTTTCAATATGCAGCTGTTGTTTTTCTCTGAAAATGCAATGCAATATGGCTACCTGGAGCTGTTCTGTACACAGAATGTATACTAACCACACCCCAGAAACATAATTTCCTGCTTGTGTAATTGGCTAACCAATTTTCCCAGAAGTCTGCCTAAAATACAAGTCAGATTTCTGGCATCCCCTGCAACAAAAATGTCATTTTTGGTGAGATACTCCCAATAGGAATATTGACAGATAATTATGAAACCACTCCCATTTGACCCACTCAACACAAAGGCACAGAGGAACAAACAATGATTTCTTCAGAATAACAAAAGGTAGGAATCTGCAGCAAAGTTTGGTAAAATCCCTGCAATGTACAGAGATTACCCAGAGGGGAATTTTTTTCTCAATAAAAGGGGAGTTACGCTTTAAGGCTATCAGCTAAATATTAGAAATCATATTAAGACTTTTGTCTAAAAACTGACCTGCTTCCTATATCCTTGGCATAGTGCCAGTCTGTTCCACCTGTTACCCTCTCTAGTGTTATCAGCCTTTATTCTTCTTTTATCCCTCTGTTTACTAATCTGAAGTCAACCAATCAACTTTCAGTCCGGTTTCTGCTACCCTTGTGTGCTCCATTGTTGCATGTTTCAGATTCTGGTATCTTCAATTGCCAAGGCCCTTCCTTGAGTAGTAATTCCTGGGGCAAACCACTGGTAAACACATCAAGTGCCATGGATGAGAGACTAAGACTACATATCCTTTCCTAATGTGACGGAACAGTCCAGCACCCTGCTTTGGTGCTTCCAGCAGTAAATAGCTTCCTCCAGTCTGGAAATAGGAACCAGATATTATAACCACAGCATACGAGCCTACTTGAAAAATAGCTTGTATAAGAACTGGAACTGTTTACTGAAAACTCACACAGAATATATAGTCCACGAGGTCAGTTGAGCCTGATCACATTACCGTATGCAACGGGAACTGTATACAGAAATATAATTAACATAACTAAACAACAACCAACATAAACTAATAGCTGACAGTGTTATATTTAACTTGAGCTAATTAACTAGTCACCTAAACCAGCCTAGGTGGAGGAACAGTATACTAGCAGACAATAGGTGAGTTAATTAGCACAATAACAATGGGTGAAAGACACTTAGTAGGCCCACTAGACCTACTTACAATAAACATATTATAGCAGGAGACCCCAGATGGGTGGCCTGAGCTGATGACAAACATCTGCTATGAGTCTCTCAGTCTGATACAGGGGAAAAAATCTTCAGATATTTCTTGAGGGATATTGTTGGTAAATGTTATTGTCCCATTTGAAGTAATCCATGCTCTTAGCATCCACTAAATAGTTGTCCATCATTTTCTTGGTCCCCCTGTGCCCCTAATAAACACAGCATGACTTACACATAAGAGGAGACTGGGGAGCTGAACAAGGAGTTTCCTGACCTCTCTTAAGTAAGCTGGGTTCCACAGGCCCCCTACCCAAAGTGACTCCCACCACACCTAGAATATTCATAGTGTGTGAAGGCAATT
Organism: Pelophylax lessonae; assembly: GCF_965119305.1. Classification (NCBI taxonomy): domain Eukaryota; kingdom Metazoa; phylum Chordata; class Amphibia; order Anura; family Ranidae; genus Pelophylax; species Pelophylax lessonae. The sequence goes on along the minus strand of NC_138772.1, from coordinate 335,089,933 downwards.
CCTTGTCTTCTTGTGACTGTTTCATTGTCCTGTGCTATCTTGGCTTGATTGGCAGTATGACTATTCTCACTTTTGACTCTCTCACCCAAAATCTGACATTATTATCAACAGCCTATGATGTCCCTAACTGTATTCCATTGGCTTCAGTACAAGGATTCTCCAATTCTTCAAACCTTGGCCAACAGCCCAATGCCAGTCTTGAAAGTATTCTGTCAGTATAAAAGAGGGACATTTCAAAACTAGAAATGGAACATATTGTCTCCCTTCCCCCTTAGGCACAGCTTGTTCCCCTATGGGGTGCTTGGGGCTGGGAAAAAGATACGGCCCACCGTTCAATTAGCCCTCGTATTTGATTGTACTAGTTTTTGCCAACCTCCACCTATTGTTTCTGTACATCACTTGTATTCTTTCACACAAACCTGTATTCTGTACGACATGGTGTGATAATTACTGTTTATCTTCCTTCTGATGTTACTACCTGAAAAATCCAATAAAAATGTTGAACAAGAAAGTAATCTGTCAAAGACACATGAAAGTCAGTATTCAGTATGAAAATCATACCAACCTTTTTCTCTTAGTGTGCCCCCCCCCCCCATTTTATGTTTATTTTACTTGTTTTAAAAATGAAGATTTTCATTTTTCTTTCTTATTTAAAAAAAATATTTTATATATAAATGTGGATTGTAAGTGGATTATATAATTTTTAGAAGAAAAGCCAAATTCAGTAATTTGATTTTCAGTCACATACTTATGGTATGTTATGCGATATTACTAATGGCTCTGCAGAGAAAGGGGTTTCCTAATAAGCAATGACCTAAACACTGATATTTTCAGAAATGTCACATCTAACACATTAGCCTAATGTGTTCGGCTTCCCAAAGCTGATCATAAGTAACTTTTATCTAGAAATGTATCTGTGCAAATTTGATTTATCTGTTTAACTGCAGATTTTATATAAAGCAACAAAGTGTGTATGCTTACTGTGCAATAAGTGTTTTTTTTTTTTATGTTTTTGGTTTTGCTTGAGTATAACAAAGATTGAGGTTGAGTAAGGAAATAAAAAAAAAGAAAAGAAAAAAAGAAAAGAAGAAACTCATTAGTTGCCTTCAAAGAAGGAGGCATTGTGGCTATTTTTTATATAAACAAGAGTATGAGATGGAAAAGGGATACAGCAGTGTTAGAATCCTGGCAGGAATGTGTGACTGGAGAATCATTTCTGAGATGAGAGAGAGTGCACTGTACATGTGCAGCATTTGAGTTAGGAAGGAAGCTCGTTCATGCAATGCTGGGGACAAGCACCCAATTACCTCTATGTCCTGTAAATAAGCCACAATGTAGGAATATCAACAACAAAAACCTACAGGTACAACATTTGATCTAAACAATATTTTTAAAATAGCACAGTGGATTTTTAAACTACTGGGGGCCATTTTTCCACATGGGTCATATTATGTAAAAAGTGTATTTAGCCACCTCTAATAAAAACAAATGTATATAAACAATTAGTATGTGCTACATGTCTACTAATACTGTCCTGTGTACATCAAGTGCAACATATGCAATACTGGAACAGCCACTTGAAGCAGCTTTTTTTCTGCCAGTAAATACCTTATACAGCCGACTTCCTCTTTCTCATCTGCTTAATAGCCTAAGCTAATGACATCATGCACAGCTTTCTCACTCTCGTGAGAGTTTGTCAGCAAGGAAGGAGGGGGGAGTAATAGGAGAACCAAGGAGAGCTGCAGAGCTGGAGGGGGCTGTATGAGGGTAGAGATAACAGGAGACTGCTGAGATCCATAAGTATTCATCCAGAGAGGAGAAATGTGCAGGCAAGCAGTGATGTGAGTGTGTCTGTCTGTATATACAGTATGTGTCTGTGTGTATCACAAAATGTACACAATATATATATATATATATATATATATATATATATATATATATTTTTTTTTTTTTTCAATGTGTATGTGTCTGTATGAATCCAGGAAGTGAACAGACAGCAGCTTCAGCTTCCCACAGGTAAGATGACTGCAGCCTGGACTTAGTGGAGGGAGATTTCTGCAGCATATTTGGCAAGTATAGAATTATAGTATATATAAAATAATATGCAAAGTGGTTGGAGGCAAGCTTTAGAATGGCAAAGATATGTTTATTACAAATTATGTGAGTGGATTGTAGTTCCTCTTTAATGGTGAAAATTTCTGCATTAGGTAAAATAGAGTTATTTATCTAGAAGCCCAGCTGCTTGATTTAAAAAAATGGCTTGCAACAGTATGATGCATTGGAAGCTTCAAGAGTTTGTTGTTCAGCATGCAGATTTAGAGACCTGGGATACAGTTAGAAACAGGGGATAAAAGAAAATCAGAAGGCATGGTTCTAAACTGACATACCCGAATAAACATGCAGATTTGGTTAATATTCAGAATGTTAGTTTTTGAGTAGCAATGCTGCCCCAGGTGACCCCTGGTAGGCAGAGCCAAATGTGTTGGGGTCGTGGCCTGGCGGGAGTGCAGGCTAAGGGTTGTCTCTCCTACTAATGCACTACTTGCATGGATGTGCGGCATCGGGGATCCCTTCCCTCCTCTCTTCAATGCTGCCGCAGGGTATGTCCACTAGCAACCTGGGCAACAGAAGTACAGCAAAAGTTAGAATGGTTCTTTTGGGAAACCTATTATTAGATGGAAAAAAGTAGTTTGTCTGTGAATGCCTTGGTGTTTTCAAAATATAGTGGATCAGATTGATAGATTACAGGATGGACTGGATAAGCTTCAGAGGTCATGGTAAACATCAATAACAATGAGAACGTTTGAGGTAAACTGAAGCTAAAAATTTGTATATCAGGTTTGCTAGAGAGGAATAACGCAGCTTCCTGGAGAACCCCTGGCTCAAACTCCAGGAGCATCTGGGCCAGCATATGTAGCCAGGGGCTGGGCTAGAGACAGAAAGCAATTTAGGATACTGTGCTGTAGTGCTTTCTGTGTCAACCAAAGTACTTCGGCCGAATGGGCTAACACTACCTCACCCCCCATCCTCCAGGGGGAGCTGACAAGCAGAAGGAGCTAAAGATACTTGATGGTTGGCAGCAATGAATCGTGAGAGATGAAGTTTTGGAAAGAAACTTTACTATATCAGTTAATGGACTATTGGACTAGAATTACCAATGCAGGCATGGTATAAAGAGAGAGCTGTATTTTAACAGGCTGAATACAAAGGGATTTCCTCTCTGTTGTGAAGAGACTGAGTTGTGCACTTCGGTGCTTCTGTGTGTACATCAACCTGCTATAAGCCTGTGGCCATGGGGTAAGGACAGGAATTGCCTTAGGCAGATCCAAAGGTGATCTAACATAGATCTTTAGGGAGTTTTAGATATCATTGCTGTACAGGGCGGCCATCAGAAGTTTTGGGGCCCCTTACACAGTTTTAGGCATGCCCCCCCCCCCGTGCCTGACAACCAACATTCCGCAGGGCCCATCTACCGTGTTGTCATCCTCTTACAGTCCCCTGTCTTCCTGCATTCCATGTCCTCTTCTTCCTCCAGTCCCATCTCCTCCATCCCAGGAAAATAAAGGTGAATGGTTCTAGTAAATTCCGCCACTCCTCCAGGGGTGAACAACTGGAGAACAGGGGAGGGCAGGGCCTACAGCTATGTGTGAGGGCTAGTGAGGGACAGGACACACAACATAGTGCCAGTCTGCAAGGGAATGGCGGAGCATACAATTGAATGGCATTGCGAGGACAGGTGGCAACCATACCCTGTTTGGGGCCCCTCACGGCGCCGGGCCCCCTACATGTGTATGGGCTGTTCCCCCCTGATGGCAGCCCTGTTGCTGTAATTCAAATAGATTGCACTCTAAAGTGCCTATCGCCTACTGTTTATCGCAGTATTGATTATCATTGCTGTTTCTGTTTTACAATGCCATTACCTATTGCTGATTTTGTGGATTACTAGGTTTACTGTAATTTAGATGCATAGAATTCCATCCTCTGCTGCTATAGCCTAATAAACATATTGTCTAGTGAACTGTGATTGACCAAATCTTTTACTTACTCATTTATGTGCATACTGCAATTTACTGCAACCCATGGCAATATATTGCCACTAACCAGTCTGATGTTTGCTTTTTGACACTGAACCTTAGTTGTCTGCAGGATATCTACATTTGTGCTGTGTGTCAGTGAGGCTGATGTTGGCCTCAGAGTCAAAGCAAAAGAACAGAAAACCCAATCTACCAAGCGGCTCCTGCAGGGGTGGCGCTACACATAAAACTACATTTGAGTTGGTCAATGGAGCTGCAAAAACTGTAAGTCAAAGTTCAAAGCTAAACTCTATACAGACATAAAAGACACAAAAGGCTCTTTGTTCATAAATACTGTACAAAAAAAAAGTACTTCCATTTACATCCACTTACTTCCACGTCTGTTTATGTCCACAGAAAAAAAAATTAAAAAGATTTGCATCCTTTTCTGTTTCTGTGGACATAAAAACATGCAAACTGCTGTATGCTCACGTAAACTAAACTGATCTGAATGGATGTGCAAACTGATGCTAACCATTTAAAACAAATTCAGTATTCATCATGTTTTTTCTTAGCAAAAAACATAACTGTAGATATCTACGTAAAAGGACCCAGAATATACGTTTCAGATCAACCTTGCTCAACCAGGTTACCATGGAAGCCTGGGGATTCCTCTTTAAAGGTTAATATAAAAAGTACGGTATATAAAAAATATGCAGTACATTTCTGTAATACATGCATATTTCCACAATAGACCCTGCAAGTACAGAAAAATAACTGTTGATCTACCAGACATACACACAGAGTGGTGTCAACCTTGCAGCTTCTTTTGCTGAACTACTGCGACTTGCCCACTCTCATATCTCTACATAATTGTTAATTATTTTGTAGTCCCAAGATAAGAACTAGGAGGGCTCTTTGATATAACACAGGAATTATGCAGAGGACAAAGGACAGCTCTGAATTTCTAACAAATCAACTGGTTTTTTTTTTCCACAAAATTCATATGGAAAATTGTTTTGTTATTTTACAGCCCTGGGTTTCATATGCTCTGGCACACAACATTCATTGTTCTTTTATTTAAAATGTTCTACAACTACTGTAATGTCTGTCATCAGGGGTTCCTAAAAGGCAATTTAAGGGTAACACGGGGGTAAAAGGGTTGAGATAGGCCGCATTACAGAATCCCTGGCACAGTATAGGAGGGTCAGTTGGGGATTCTTTTTTTATAGATGTTCTTGCAATAGTTAATTAAAATTTAGATCTCAAGTCGTATTCATTCTGCAACACACAGGCATCAAATCTGACAACTCAACCTCATTCTAGGTTGCCTATGTCTACCAAGTCTGACTTCCATGTGGCTGAGAAGCTGTACTAAAAATGTACACCTGTCTCCATTAATAGTGTAAATGGGAGTACATGGTGGCTTAGTGGCAGACTCTTGCCTTAGAAGTGCTGAGTTTATCTGCCACCATGGAAATTATCTATATGTGATTGTGTGTATATTCTCCTGCAACAGTAAAGTTAACTGCTTCCAACCAAACAAATTAAATTGTATGCTCTTTTGATATAGTGAATGATGCTTTTTCCTGTAAAGAAATATGTAACCACTATATAAATCGGTAAAATACAATTAATAGTCTAGATATGTGAATCTCTATAAAAACTGCGCTTAGTGCTAAAAACAAGCTTCAACTATGCACAGCAGCACTCGAAAAGCATAAAAATGATGAATATATATAAATTATAAATAAACCTAATATTATTGCGCTGTGTGTGAATATCCGAAAATTATGCAAATAAATATAAACCAATGTCTCAATCAGGTGCTTCTCCTTATTTTCAAAATTTTTGTGATCACCATAACTGTGAACCAGTCAAAATAATTATAAAGTCGATAGAAGTTAAATGTCCATAAGTATATATATTCAAGAAAAAAAATAGTGTCCATCTTGTCCTTAAAACCCAACAGTGTATAATCAGTGCGCCCCCCCACCACTAAATCTACAGCCTCTTACCAGATCATTAGACCCCATTTTACAAGGCATAAAGCTGCGTGGATCTTGCTTCAAGGATCTTATAGCATAGGAAACACAGGCAGTATTCCAATGTGAGACTCCAATTCAGTCCTCCGTCATGCTCTGTGTTAAAACTAGGCCAGGGAAAAATGAGACTCCAATAGTATAATATCGTCAAATGTTAATTTAAAAAAACAACTGATAACTACTTACAAAAACGACTACTTACAGCAATATTAGGTTTAAATAGTCTGGATATGCAATAAAAGAAAAACAGCTAATATAGTTCAAGAATTTATATCAAAATAACAGTATACTTGAGAATTCGACAAAATACCATATGTAAATGCCCATGAGGCACTTTAAAAACAAACAAAATTCATAAAAAGTTTTTTTTTAATATATACATCAATGAAAAATAAAATCTTTATAGTTAAAAACAAAAAGCTAATTTACTATGAACATATTCATGTTTTTAATCTTGTTTACAAGCATTTCTTACGATTCCACAAGGTATTGATTGCAACCCAGAAGTAAAGGTGCATCATAAGTCTCTACATGTTTCATGAATATGCATTAACTTCATCAGGATTAGATGCTAATGACATGGTGTCTACAAGCTGGGAAATAGAATTTTAAAACTGTATGTTGTAGCTGACTGATTTGTGTCAATCCCTGGGACACTGTCACCCCTGTCGACAGTCCACACAAAACACACCAACCTCTTGGGTGGTCCCACCCAGGTCACTTCCACTTTTCAGATGTCCCTCCGAAATCATACCCACTTTTACATCTGATTCCACCACCAATTAAGCAGGAACCGTTTATTTACTGCCGTGATTCCCCCCGTTAATGTCTGTCATGCTCAGTAACTTAAATAAGAGTGATGCTGTGATCTCCAAACCCATCCCGGGACACAGCATCATTAGGACAGAACACCTAGATGTGGGACTGTTCCAGCAAATCCGGGACAGTTGGCATCTACTGTATTTAACGGTATAAGGAAGATCTGGACTGCTTTTAGTTTTAGGACTTTAGGACAGTTTAGTGCATTAACCTAATTACTTTGTTTTACAATTCATATGCACTATGTTTCTTTGCAAATCAATTGTTATTTACATTTTCAAACTTGCAGCTTGCTAATGAAAGAAAATAAATAGTGTATAGTGGCTTGTTTGTAAGGGACAATGGTATTTCTTTTTAATATACTGTAGTTACACAGCCCAGCATTGGAGTGGTGTGTGCTAAAGACTGGAATTTCCTAGGTCAAGTGTTGGAATGCAGTTGTCCATGAGACATATGGTAAATCTTAGGTAAGAGAGACAGAGGGAAATATACAGCTGTTTTATTTTTGCTATGACATAGTTGACAAAAAACTGCATTTTAGTGGCTAAAAATATACATTTGATAAAACACAGCTAGGACTACCCAGGGGAAATATTTCAGTTGTTCACTTTAGATCATATTTTTCTAAATAAACTCTGTCAGCGAGGACAACGTGAAAAGTAATATTTTTCATGAATATCTGGTCACAGTGCTGCTAATATATAAGTACAGAAGTCAACTCTTTCAGAGTCAACACACAGTCATGGTTTCCTGTAAAGGGCATTTACACCTTAGTGTAAGTTCATATGGGGCTGTTGATAAATAAGAAGGTGACAGGTTCTCTTTACATGTAAACATGACACTCGTGTCCAGGGTTGATTCCCCTTGTTTTTAAAGAATATGCTTTGACAAAGATTGGTTCTGGGGCTTCTTTAGAACAAAGCCTAGAAAGCAGATGGACACTGAGGTAAGAAAATTGCATGAGCTGGTGTGAGACGGTGACATGCGGCATGCCATTCTATATAGTCAGGTTGTGATACCCAGGCATGGAACAATTTTTGAGTGAAGGCATCCAAAAAAGGTTTTCATGCCCCAGCATTCCTGGAGTGATCTAGGCAAAAAGTTACTATAGAGCTTTAGCCAAGGAAATAGGCTTCCCTGTCTGTATGGTTGTGGTCACACTGGAGCAACAGTGACAGCCATTTTGCCCAGACAGCCATAAAAGCTTTAAGGGGGCAGAAGTGACATAGTGAACAGAACCGCACAGGAGAGCTTTACTGTGAACAGAGATTGTTAGATTTACAGAAGAGAGTACATGTGGGAACCTGAACAAGAGAGAAGGTAACATTAGTGCTAGTCAGAGAACTGATAGATCTGGGGGAACCACTTGGGAGGCACCAAAAGGCATCGAGTGAGCTGAAGATGAGTGTTTGATTCATTGCAGTGGAGATTAAGGTTTGTAAGTTAGCAAGAGGGAAAGGGGTTCATAGGCGATCTGACAACAATAGAGAAATTTTACACAAGAAAGCCCCTGAATGAGCACCTCTTGGCTAGGTATTAACGGTTTCAACTACAAATGCCTATATAAAATTATATCATAGATGAAAACAGGGGGAAAGGCCTTAACTGGACATGTCAGCTGTGTGGGACAACTTAGGGTTTTTCCCTGAGTTCAAAAGCAGGTGTATAAAGGAATGAAGAAATCAAAACCGTTTCTTTTATGGCAGCGTTGTAATCTGTCATTCTGGACAGATTAAATGTTTGACTATAAAATTTGAAGCACAACACCAAGGTTTTAGAGTTCACAGAGGGGGTTTAATTCCAAACACTTAGTAAGTGCAACAGTCAATTAATTTCAGCAGCAATTCAGCACCCCCTTCATGAGAGCCATAACATGATATGAAAATATAATTCGACTAGAATAAAAAAGAGGCAAGGTCTTAATAATGCATATGTATACATAACTAAAACTACCATATTCACTTATTTGCATTAAAACAATAACACCAAAAAAATACTGATTGGCTTCAATGTAGGTGCCCACTACCTACTTACAAGTAGATAAAATAAGTTGAATGCACAAAAATGATATTCAAAAGGGATTGGTAAGTAACTTTCATGAGGATTGGCTTTCTGCTATTTCTGCCGTATCCTAAACACTGTGTTTAAGATATTGAACATACAAACAGGCATCCAGGAGTCCTGGTTCTTTGTCAATGGTGTGGTGGGATGGGGCAGACCTTTGCTTATCACACTGGGTATTAGTATCTATGTTGTGGTCATTAGTGTTTCTTGGTTTGTTTAGCAGCCTTGTTCTCAGCAGGGATGAGTGGAATGTACCTACGTTTAGTTTAAGGTGGGTTTGGCCAATGTTACTAAAGTACGAATCTGAACCCCATTGAAGTCAATGGGAGCCCAATGTTAAAAAAACAGTAATATACATAAGGCTAATAGGCAAGGAATTTTCAAAACAATGACTGGGCTGGGCACTTTTCAAAAAAGGGTCTGGGCACTGTCCTGGGGAAAATGTATTAATGCAAAAACATTTTCTTTTAAATTCTGTTTGGTAAAGAACAGAAATTTTACCAATTGGAGACCAATTTTAACCACTTGGCATTTCAAACCCTCTTCCTGTTCAGGCTATTTTTCAGCTTTCAGCACTGTGATACTTTAACTAACAATTACTCAGTTATGCAACAATGTGTCCAAGCTAATTTTATATAATCTATTTGAGGCAGATATAGCTTTCTTTTGGTAGTATTTATTCACCGCCAAGTTTTTAGAAAAAGTACTTTGTAAAGGAAAAAAAAAATTAAAGTTAAAAAAAAAAACCATTTCCCTGACCTTCTGCTATAAAACTTGACATAAATAATCTTTCTTCTTCTTCAATTTAGGCCAAAGTGTATTCTGCTACATTTCTTTGGTTAAAAAAGCAAATATGTGTGTATTTTGTAGCCTGTTTGAAAGTTATGGAATCGAAAATTATCATATATATATTTAAAATGTATCAACCCTTATGTACTAACTAGCCATTCCATATCCTTGGACCTTAAATTGCCAGGATCATAAAAACACCCCCAAAATAAAAATTGTTTAGAAAATGTAGACAGTTCAAGGTATTTAGTATGAAGCATGGTGAGTTTTTTTGACTTGTAATTCTTTGTGTCACAATGTTTTGAGGAAATGAAGAATCTAAATAAAATAGATTTTATTTTGCAAAGTTGGCCTACTGATAACATTTCTGAAGTGCCATGTCAGGGAAAACACCCAAAAAATGACCACATTTTACAAAGAACCTCCAACATTTTTAGTTAGATGCATAGTGTGTCTTTTGAAGATCACATTTTTTGCCACAAATTTTGAAAAATGAAGAAAGAAAAATGTAAATGTATTATTTTTTTTAACACACAGCTGTCAATTAATATGATATTTCTCACACACAGGACATGTATAATTAGAATTATACCACAAAACACATTTTGCTACTTCATGTCAATAATTTGCAGTAATGTTTCATGCCCTGACTGTCTGCTTACCTCTCTGGTCTGTATATCAGCTTTAGGGACCGTGCTCTCACACCTGTGTGTTTAAGTAATCTTTTCTCAGCATAGCTCCACCCCAGGAAACACTATATTAACCAGCGCACTGCAAGCCATCTTTGTCTGAGCAACAATTGTGGGAAGGCTTCCCTGTGTGTTTCTTGCCGTGTGTGCTACATCTGACCTCTGTGTACCAACTTTGGCTTGTTCACCTTACCATCTCTGTCTGCTTTTTGCCCCGACCTTCAGCTGGTCCTTTTGACCATCCCTGTTTTCTTGTTACCCCAGCCTTTGGCTTGTTCTTCTGACTATCCCTTGTGGCCCTGTACTGCTGCTTCCTCTCCATCCACCAGAGACAGCCGTGAGCGTGAGTTCGGAGACCCTAAGGGCCGCGATCTGGAGTCAACTGCACCCAAGTCCATCCTCACCATCAGAAGCTCTGGTGAAAACCTGCTGGCTCTTATGGGCCATACACACTATAAGATTTTCTGAAGACTTTTTCCTTTAGACTTACCAAAACCATATAATATGAGGTCAAACCAAAACACTTTCAATTTGTATGCAATCTGGCAGGCCCTTGCACTACATAGAAAAGGTAAATCTGAAGGAAAAAGTCTTCAGAAAATCTTATAGTGTGTATGGCCCATTCGACTCAACGCCCTGGGGAATCTTATGCTCCAGCTCCCTGTCCAGGACCGTGCTGCGACCCTGTGTAGCTGCTTCTCTGAACCATCGACCTTTAGCAGTCAGCCATTGGGTTCACAACCTCCGTGGTATACTCCCCGTCACTTGTTCCCGCAGGTGACGCTGACACTTCTCCAGAGTATGGAGATACCACATACACTATGTGAGATTTTTTTTTTGTAGTTTAGCTACATAGATTAGCCCAAAATCGAAGGAGCAACTTCAAAGCTTTCAATTGGCAAAAATTGGGTATCTAATTTCCTAACTAAGTGACATATTAAAAAAGCAAAATTCCTAAAAACAAGATACCTCGGGTATGCTCTGATCCTTGCTGTGAAATTGCACATCTGTACAACTTATACAACCTACTACAGCAAAACTGACATTTACAAAAAAAATGCTGTCTTTAAAGTGCTGGCTGGGTGGGTGGCTGATCAAAAAGTGGAATGTGAGTGTATGGGAGCCTATGTATCAGGCTCAGTGTAGGTTCAAACTGAGACTGATTTAAAATCGTGCGAGTTCAGCTGAATTTCCACTATTTCAAACTGGCATTTTCAGTCCGACTTAAGGGGCAATTTCACAGACATCTGTGCATGTTCCTGCACAGATGTCTATTAAAATGGCCCCCGAAGTCACCAAAAGTAGTACAGAAACTACTTTTGGGAATCAGTGCGGTGCCGCAAAGTCAACGTCGCACCTATTCAGACGGTGCCATTGCTGGCAATTGGCTCAGATTTAACATGTGATTTGGCATGTCAAATCGCATGTCAAAACGGACCAATGTGAACGTGGGCTTAAGGCTGCTGTTACAGATACTATTGTATTGCTACAGCTGGGATCCTGCTGCAAGGACTGCTGCCATTGCTGTTGCTATGTGTTGGAAGCCTGTGTGCTCAGGCCTGGCTAGAACTGTTGTTTTAATCCTGCTGCATGCTGCCCGCTGGATTAAAAAACATGATCCATCTAAAGTCCAGTCTTAATCAGAACAATGCTGAACTTGTAAACTTACATTGAAAAGATTTCCAGACATTTACTTCCTTGAATTCTGTGACACATATTCACTATGGCCTATGAGTAGGCACCACTGTGTCACATAGTTCTCAGCAACTTCTAAAGAGAATTTTTAAAAGGCAATGAAAGTACAGGATTCACTGCTTGCAAGGTACCATGGGATATGTAAACAGCCGAGGAGAAGCTGCAAAGCAAGCAGGTAATCCAGGAAGACAGGCAGCACTCATAACATGAAAATAGATTTTCCAAGTAAGCGTAAATTGGATTGTCAAAAATAACTATTGTTTGTATTGCTATTACAATGCTGATGTTATAAAAGAAAAATGTGACCATATAACTTCTTTAAAGTGGTTGTAAACCTCTGAAATGAAAAATGAACAGAGCATATCCCTCTATTCTGTGTACTTGCCTCATTTCAAAGCACCTAGTGTGATTTCTGTCTCCTCTGTCATTCCTCCATGTGTGGGGGGGGGGGGGTTGTGGGTGTCCATTCTCTCCACTTAGGTCTCAGATTACATTCAACTCACCTCTTTATGCTAGGTGGTGCATGGCATCTGGTCTCTGCCCCCTGCCTGCTGGAGCTGAGAAATAGCCTTTGATCCTTGTGTTTTAGAAGGCCATAGAGAAGAGGGAAATGCAGGTAAACAGGTACAACTTATGTAGAAGGATTTGTTTAATCTCTGCTTATCACCTGAGGCTAGTTTCTTCAGTGGGTATATGTAAGGGTTTATGGCCACTTTAATGCTAAGAGCTGTCAGGAGCCAGGAGAGACACACATGCCACTAAGAGAGATCTGCTGGACCACATGGCTGGTGTTCTTCTAGTATGGTTAGTGTGCTAAGAATCCCACGTAGGCTGTTCCTGTTATATTGTTGCATGGTGAGCGTTTGTTACTGTGCCCAGAGAACTGTGTGCTGTTAGATTTGTTCCAGAGATGTTGTTCTAGAAAGCTATACCATTTGACAGCTGATGTCTGCTCGAGAAGTCAGACTCTTTCACTGGCCCACTCAGGGCCTGTTACAGTGGTGAGAGCCCTCTTAGTGATTAAATGCTATTGCTGCTTGTTTTTGAGGCTAAATTGCCTCTTTCCTGAGATTACAAATACCCCCACTAAGGAGCAAGGGAACCACCACAAAGGCTCCAACACCAGCAGAACAATATCTGATTGTTCACTGACACGTGATCAAAGTACAGTAGAGCCCCTGCTTTCTAGATAGATGCTTCCTTTAATTGCTGTTACAACAACGCTTGTTATGGTTTTTGTTCTTTTATATTCTGTCTAACCCATCCTTTTCCTTACAGGGCTTTTTCATTTAAATAAAGGCTATTTAAAATGTAACAGGTGTGTCAGTGGTCTCGGGTTCAGGTACAGGGGCAAGTAATTACCGCTGCAGGACATAAGGGACCCAAAAAAGCCAGTTGCTCCTCCAGGGGTGACAATACAGTAGACCATTTTTTGTGATGAGTTTAAGCATAGTTACCTTTAAACTGTCATAAATGGAGTAAACATGGGTACGTTGACTGCACTGCTTGGTCTCCAGTTGCTTGTGGCTGCGGTCCGTCTCTTTCGATAAGGCCAGAGATAGCTTATTATCTTATAACTGTTTGAATCACTTTTTCTGTGGTGTTCTAGTCCTGACTATAAGCCTTAATTGATTTATGGCAACTTTTAAAGAGGTTGTAAATCCCTGGACGGAAAAAAAAAAAAAAAACCCTGTAAGTCAAAGGCACAATGAGCTAATTTGCATCGCATACTAACTCATTATGAAATACTTACCTTAGAATGAAGCCCTTCCAGTGGTGCCCGCACACCGCTGAGATGGCTGACATCTTCCCTGGTGTTTCTTCTGGGTTCGCGGGCTCTCGCGAGCCGCCTGTTTGCGACACGGGCTCTGAAGGTCTGGCACAGTAAGCCGAACCTTCAGAGTGCATGCAAAGATGATGTCATCGGCTGTATGCACTCTGAATATCTCCTAAACTGTGCAAGTTTAGGAGATATTTACAGTACCTACAGGTAAGCCTTATTATAGACTTACCTGTATGTACAAGTGGTGTAACAAAGTTTACAACCACTTTAAAAACCTAAAGATAAAAATTTTTTGGGAAAAAATACATAAAAACCTAATTGCTTATAGTTTACCTTAATGTATTGGTCTGATTGACTGCATTTACAGGAAATTTTGTAATTTGACTATTTGTCTCTCGCCCCTTTTTTTGTTTATTAGAAGCCTGTCTATTGGGTTATTTATTTGGCCACAGCAATGTTCTTGCTGTCACTGTCAGCGTTCACCACAGCAACTATACATGGTAAAATGCTAGATGCATACTTAGTTCACTTCACATTTGCCAGGTGCCCTAGTACTTCCTGCCTGATTGGTATCCCTAAAAACATAGAGGTGTTGGAATATGACCTGTGGGCTGCCCACAAGTGATGGACTGTGTTGATCTGTGGGTGGGTTTGGATTTCTTTTATTGACAGTGGTATCATCAGGACATTTTCTGTTTTAGTATTACAATACATTGTTATATATTCTTTTGTATGCTCCTCTGAAAATCATCAGTTGTTCATTTTAAACATTATTTGCCTTTGTTTGGTATATTATTAGCAGTTGAGTACATGTTTGACTTTTTACTGTACATATTTATGCTGATGTTGACAGTGGTTTTCACAGCTAACAAACTATTGTATTTTTTACTGTAGGTGGTATTATCACATTTAGGGCAGGGGATATAGAAGTGTTAGTATATTTACTGAGTTTTCATTAGCATTGCTGGCTGTCTTAGTATAGGTAGGGTTCGTCCCACCAAAACGTTCCTTATGTCAATTCCTGTGAGTGTCTCATCTATCATATACTGTATAAATGTATATGTAGCACTAACCACGTGAGGGCCTGTTAAAGATGCTTGACCCCAGTGGTTGCCCTGACCTTGAAAATCTCCCGACCCTCTGACACCCCAGGTTCAGACATTTCTGACTATGTGCAGACACCAAACTATGACACAGTAAGCAAATAATTATTTGCATAATGTTTTGCAATTAGCCAACCAACAAGATGTAGCAGAGGCACACGTGAAGTTTTTACCTTTAGTACAATAAACAGAATAATAGCGGGCATAAGATATCAGTGAGAAAGAGCAACAGCAACTTGTAACCTGAATAAGGCCTATGACCATAGGTAAGGAAAAGGGAAGGAGAATGACCAGCTTGGTTTTAGACAAATTCCTTCTGCCCCAGGCACCACAAACCCACAATGAACACAACTTTTTAAAAATGCTTCACAGGTTATTCACTAACTATAAGACACTGGTCTCTAAAAGAAGGAGTTCCTTGAAAAGAATGGGAAAAATGTTACCCAATATTCCTTAAAGGGGATGGAGCAAGAGGAGAAGCAAAGTAAATGTGTCTCCTTTATGAGGCTTTGATGATAAAAGCAAAGTAAATGTGTCTCCATCTATAAGGCTTTGATGAGAGAAGCAAAATAAAGGTGTCTGCATGCAGTGTCTCTCAGGGTGCAAAAAGGGTGGGCTTCTGCCCGCTCACCGGTCAGCATGACACCAGGCTTGTAGAAATGGTGGGTCCTGAAACAGGCTCCTGCAGATGCTCTAATCAGGAAGAGAGGTGCTCGACCACACACCTTGCACATAGTGATTAAGCCAGATCTGTGTTGCGGACGATGAGAGTGGCCACCAGATTGCCACCAGGCTGACCAGGACTGCCGTTGGCGGATGTGGCTGCACACTTCCCTTGCTGCCTAAGCCGCAGCATTGACTCTCACTCCTCCGACCATTTGGGTCCTGCTTCTGGATGAAGGCTGAGGTCCCAAAAAAGTGAACCACCCCAGCTCCCAGAATTTTGTTCTCTTTCTCAAGCCAGTTGGAACTTGTAGTCCATAGCAGTCCGACTTCAGTGCAAAACCTGCCTCTTCGGACTACAATCTATACTGTCAAAGAAAAATAACTAGACATTAAATTTTTCGTTTTTGCATAGATAGTAGCTGCCATGTATTGGAAAAAGAATGCATCACAGCAATTGCATAATTTCATTCCTTATTCCAGTAGTTTGCTCTAAGAAAATAAACCGCAGACCATTTTGTTAAATAATTTGTCAACTTAGGAATGAAATGGCCTGGATGTTACCAAAATTAGAACTCTGTGTTCTTTCCTTTGGAACATTGCTCGGTTTTGGTTGTGTCTGCAGCGGTCAAGCCCAGGAACATTTACACAGCAGGCAGGAAGCTAACATATAATTGGCAGTAATGTAATACATCGATGTGCATGCAACAGTAGCCAAGAAGAAAGTTAAATGTACAGTACAATATGTGAAAAACTCACATTTATTTTTCTTACTGTTTCAAAAAAATCCCCTGGAGGCCATTAGACAGAACTGAACATGAACTGGGTTACCTTTGCTTGGTTATATGTTGGTTGGAACTGCATACCCAATCAGTGATGTCGTATTGTGCAAAAAGCATATCGTGCTTAGTTTGAGGCTTTTTGTTTTGATGTCATCTATTTGTACTTTTATATCAATAGAAAGTGTATATGGACCATGAAGTCATCTCCCTCTGGAATATATTACCCTAACAACTAATAATATTTCATTTCTGAATAGAGAATGGCATAGTATTGTGAACACATAAATGCACATTAAAGTCTAAATTTAGCACACATTTTTTTTTTTTAGATAGATAGGGGAAAGATTAAAACCCTGCCAGATTTTAATTTATTTGTGTAGAATAGTTTAGAAAGTGTGTTGGGAAGGCACTGCATCTCCCATATTTCATAATTCAAGTCAGTTAATTCTATGGAGCTTACTTGCTCTGATGAGGCTGCTCTCATAAAACAGGGTGCTTTTACCTGGGGAACACAACCTGAACGTCCAAAAAGTAGAAAATGCAACAAAAGAGCTGGATCATTAAAATCAGAGTCCATATCAGCTTTAACTAAGGTAAAATAGGACAGCTAATGTGTTTTAAAGACTCTGATGCTCCACTTTATCAGTGATTGGATTTTTTATGTGTAGCACCCTACAGGTAGGTGCTAGGTAAATGCATAGTAGGCCAACCCAGTTGGTTTTGGATACCCTTGATTCTGAAGGGGGCAGCAAGACCGGTAGCTCGTTTAACATCTGAGTTTGAAGTGTACCTCTCTCTACTTCGGCAGACTCTACTTAAGCGCAGGAGATTTTGTTTTACAGGTTGTCATGGCTCCCAAGTGTGTCTCCTGAGAAGGGGAGTCTCCCCACTGGCTCTATCGGAGGCTTCTGATAGGGCAATGTAGGAAACCCAATCAGAGATACATTCAGACTTGTATCTACAGCCGAAAGGCAGATTGTGCCGCAGAGGATTCTGGGAGAGGGTATAAGTCTGAAGGAGGCGCATGACTCAGCGTCTTTGGTGGGAGCAAAGTCCCAGGAGGGAGAGAACGGCTGTCTCTCCTCCTGTCTGAGGAAGCGGATATCTCAGTGTGTCGCCTGAGAATCCGGAGAGTGCTGAGTTGAGCTGAGGGGATCCGGTGTGCCGAGAACCAGTGGAGAGCGAGAGGGGTCCAGTCCCACGAAAGCCTACACAGATCATGAGTACTGAGGATTGCCCCTGGGGGTCTGCCTGAAGTGTTAGAGGAGACCACTCCGGAAGAGGTTCTGGGATCCAGTGACAGCTAGCTGTAAAGGGGGTACCTAGGTTGGAGACCCTGAAATGACAGGGGGTACATAGTCAGTGGACCCTGAAGAGCTAAAAGTGTAAAGGGGGCACCTGCAGTTTGGGCCCTGAATTGTACAGAGTACCAGTTGAGAGTTGCAGCCATACAGGAATTCACAACAAGCTACCTCAAGCCAGTGCAAGGCTGGAGGGAGTAGTCAGTGACTTTGCAGTGCAGCAGTATCAGCAGTTCAATACTCCACAGTCCTGAGTCTTCTGGACTTAAAGTCGAGGATTCAGCACTTCTTTCAAGTTACAGTGTGTTCTAAGCGTCAGTGAGCGTTGGCTAGCGTCGGCTGGCGTCAAGGCAGTGTTAACAGACATTTTTCTGGATAAAGTTCCAAGTTGTACTTAGTTGAGCTAAAGGAGTATCCCACTCATTCCCTTCTCCCATCCCCTTAAATACAATAAAACAACAAAACAAAGATGCCGGAGTTGTCAATGTCTCAGTTCACACACCCAGGGCCGCAGCTCACATGGCCTGGAGAGGTAACCGGTAATGATGGCAGACCCACATCAGGCTCAATGCCTGGAAAACCTGCTACACATGAATGTAAGGATTTTCATAAAAGCAAAAAGGATTTGGTTTGGAAACTAAGAAAAATAAATGTTCAAGCTGACATCCTTCAGATGTACAGTATCTCAAAACGTAAGTACACCCCTCACATTTTTGTAATTATTTTATTACATCTTTTTATGTGAGAACACTAAAGAAATTACACTTTGCTACAATGTAAAGTAGTGAGTGTACAGCTTGTATAACAGTGTAAATTTAATGTCCCCTCAAAATAAATCAACACACAGCCATTAATGTCTAAACCACTGGCAACAAAAGTGAGTACACCCCTAGGTGCAAATGTTAAATTTGGGCCAAAGTGTAAATATTTTGTGTGGCTACCAATATTTTCCAGCACTGCCTTAACCCTCTTGGGCATGGAGTTCATCAGAGCTTCACAGGTTGCCACTGGAGTCCTCTTCCACTCCTCCATGACGACATCACGGAGCTGGTGGATATTAGAGACCTTGCGCTCCTCCACCTTACGTTTGAGGATGCCCCACAGATGCTCAATAGGGTTTAGGTCTAGAGACATGCTTGGCCAGTCCACCACCTTTACCCTCAGCTTCTTTAGCAAGGCATTGGTTGTCTTGGAGGTGTGTTTGGGGTTGTTATTTTGGAATACTGCCCTGCGCCCAGTCTCCGAAGGGAGGGGATCATGCTCTGCTTCAGAATGTCACATTACATGTTGCCATTCATGATTCCCTCAATGAACTGTAGCTCCCCAGTGCTGGCAGCACTCATGCAGCCCCAGACCATGACACTCTCACCACCATGCTTGACTGTAGGCAAGACACACTTATTTTTGTACTCCTCACCTGGTTGCCGCCACACACGCTTGACACCATCTGAACCAAATACGTTTATCTTGGTCTCATCAGACATT
Source organism: Pelophylax lessonae (assembly GCF_965119305.1). Taxonomy (NCBI): domain Eukaryota; kingdom Metazoa; phylum Chordata; class Amphibia; order Anura; family Ranidae; genus Pelophylax; species Pelophylax lessonae. Next base: position 335,070,702 of record NC_138772.1, on the reverse strand, counting down.
TTGATGCAGTGTGTGGTGTATGGTCTGAGCACTGACAGGCTGACCCCCACCCCTTAACCTCCCTGGCGGTATGATTATGTCAGGAATTATATACCAAAAGCGGTACAATTTTTTTCATGGAAATTTGGCGTTATGTATTATAGGCCTACAATTCTTAGTAATTACTGACTTAAACCTGACCAAAACAAGAGTCTAGTAGACATCCCAGATGTGATAAATTTGAAACACAAACGCATGAATTATAATCTAATCAATAATATAATTTTATTATATAATGTATATAATAAAATTATATTATTGATTAGATTATAATTCATGCGTTATATATCATATATATATATGTGTGTGTGTGTATATATATATATATATATATATATATATACACACACACATATATATATATATATATATATATATATATATATAATATATAATTATAATCAAATCAATAATATAATTTTATATATATATATATATATACGTGTGTATATAGGTATATATATATATATATATATATATATATATATATATATATATATATATATATGCATATATATATATATATATATATATATATATATATATATATATATATATATATATATATATATATATGCATATATATATATATATATATATATATATATATATATATATATATATAATATAAAATGTGTTATGTGTTTGTGTTTTTTTGTTTTGTGCAACGTTTTGAATTTCCCTCCCTAGTTCCGCTCCCATGCAGCATTGCTGCTGCAGGGAACGGAACTAGGAAGTCATCAGACCGACAGACGAGCGGCGGGACTCTCGGGTGGCGGTCACAGCAATGAGAGATCATCGCTGGATCGCCAGGAGAAGGTAAGAGACACTGCTGCGCTCTCTGCACATCAACCCCGAGCGTGACTCGGGGATACCGATCCTGGACTAAAAAATCCACCCCGAGTCACGCTCGGGATTACCGCCAGGGAGGTTAAACCTCTGCAGCAATGCTGGCAGCACTCATACGTCTCTTTCCCAAAGACAACCTCTGGATATGACGCTGAGCAAGTGCATTCATCATCTTTGGTCGATCATGGCGAGGCCTGTTCTGAGTGGAAGCTGTTCTGTTAAACCGCTGTATGGTCTAGGCCACCATGCTGCAGCTTAATTTCATTATAGCCTAGGCCATCTTTATGTAGGGCAACAATTCTTTTTTTCAGATCCTTAGAGAGTTCTTTGCTATGAGGTGCCATACTGAACTTCCAGTGACCAGTATGAGAGAGTGGGAGCGATAACATTAAATTTAACACACCTGCTCTCTATTTACACCTGAGACCTTGTAACACTAACGAGTCACATGACACCGGGGAGGGAAAATGGCTAATTAGGCCCAATTTTGACATTTTCACTTAGGGGTGTACTCACTTTTGTTGCCAGCGGTTTAGACATTAATGGCTGTGTGTTGAGTTATTTTGAGAGGACAGCAAATTTACACTGTTATACAAGCTGTACACTCACTGCTTTACCTTATAGCAAAGTGTCATTTCTTCAGTGTTGTCACATGACAAGATATATTAAAATATTTACACAAATGTGAGGGGTGTACTCACTTTTGTGAGATACTGTAGCTAGCTATTGGAGAAGCATTAGTTGACCCTTGCTTCCTGTCTCACCATTGACCATAGAAATGACCACAGAAAGGACAACAAACAGCCAACACTTTGTGGGGGCCCATAGATCTCCTTGCTTAGGGCTTACAGCTGAGCTCCAGGAATTCAGGCATTTTCTAAAATGTGTGGGATTACTATACGTTAAGCCTAACAAGGTTCATGCCACCTTGTAGACTTTAATTTAGAATTTACATTTTTACTAAGCACCAGGAGCATAGCTCGAGCCATACTTCTGGCACTCCAACGTTTGACCTTCTAGTTTCAGCTTCTGCAGAGTTTCAGCTTCTGCCCTACCCTTGTCTAATTGCTGCATCTTGTCAGAACAGCGGGAGATTAATGATAGTTGTATTTCCAGTTCCAGTGCTCAGTAAAATTCTAATTTATAATTCAAAGAGATAAGCCTAGGAGTCAACATGCACCTTGTTTGGACTTAACCTATATAACGTCAATACATTTCAAAAAGTGGCTGAATTCCTGGAATTCAGCTCTAGGTACAGTGAAATAGTTTAGGGACTTAGAAGGGGCATAGTCTACAGGGTTTGATTGCTTACTGTGTGAGAATGTACATATGACCAGAATCCATAAATCAATGAATTTGCAGTGATCACTGGTTTACTGTCCCTAGTCTTATCTTGTAGTCTTTTTTGGACTTTCAATCAATCCATTTGTCCTTGTGGACCCCCTTGGGTCCTGAACAAAAGCTATATATGTATATTAAAATTATGCCCCGAATTGAGATTAAGCCTTTCCTCCTCCTGGCACTAATACTACCTTTACCATTCAACTGTCAAATGCCAGAGCCCCTACTGCCCACTGAGGATCTAGAATTTGAGAGTTGAATTATTAGAGAGGATTAACCTTAGCTTGAGGGAGAAGTCAAATCTCTATGTACAGCTTTGGCCTAGGATCCAAGAGGGTTAAAAGGGGCACTGAAATTGAATTAACCAGTTCTGAACCAGAAGGATTTGCCCCCTTAATGACCAGGCCATTTTTTGCGATTAGTCACTGAGTTACTTTAACGGACAATTGCGCGGTCGTGCGGCGCTGTACCTAAATAAAATCAATGTCCTTCTTTTCCCACAAATAAAGTGACAATTCTGGAAAAAAAAAACAATATTTTTTACTTTCTGCTATATAACATTCCCAAAAAATAAAATTAAAAATCCCTTTTTTTTTAACATTTTAGGCCAATTTGTATTCTGCTACATATTTTTGGTAAAAAAGATCCCAATAAGTGTATATTGATTGGTTTGCACAAAAGTTATCGTGTCCACAAACTAGGGGAAAGATTTATGTCATTCATTTATTTATTTATTTACTGGTAATGTCGGCGATCTGCGATTTTTAGCAGGACTGCGACATTGCGGCGGACAGATCGGATACCTAACTGACATTTTTGACATTTTGGGGGGACTAGTGACATTACTACTACACCACACTGGAGCAGAGATTCTTGCAGCTCTGCAGGGGCAGGCCCAGAGGTCGTTCACGCCATGCCCGCTGGAGCCAGTAGTGGTGGTGTGCGATAATGGCACAAACCCCCTGTCCGCCCTTAGACAGAGAAAGTTGACATACGTGCCATGCCTGGCACATGTCCTCAATTTGGTGGTGCAGCATTTCCTAAATAGGTACCCAGGGCTGGAAGATCTACTAAAGCAGGCCAGAAGAATCTGTAGCCATTTCAGGCGGTCACACACAGCCAGAGCTTGGTTGCCTGAAATTCAGAGGGAATTCCAACTGCACATAGAACACCTGATTTGTGACATGCCCACCGGGTGGAACTCGACTTTGGCAATGCTGCAGCGGCTGCACATGCAGCAGCGGGCCATCACTAAGTACCTGTGGGAGTATGGCACAACGACAGCCTCAGACCGCCTCAGATTTTTTTCCCCACTCCAATGGCTGCTGATAAAGGATGCATGCACTGTACTGACCATTTGAGGAAGCCACAAGGATGGTGAGCCTTGACAATGCATGTATCAGTGACACAATCCCTGTTGTGTTCCTGCTGGAGCAGACTCTGCGTGGCAGTATGGACAGGGCACTCAAGGCAGAGCAGCGGGAGGAAGAGAAGGACTTCCTTTCCTCTCTTTATGCAGACACCCTTCTTCCTATGTCACAGAATGCACAAAAGGAGAGGGAGGAGGAGGAGGCGGAGGATTCTTGCAGTATTGGAGGCACTGAAGCAGAGGAAGACATACGTCAAACCTTAAGATATGGTTTTCCATCCTTATACCCTTGGGGGTAGTACGGGGCTGGGAGGAGGCAGTTTCATATACTGTAATCTTCAGTGAACCCGAGGAGTCTGCTTCTCATGCTTCCCCAAACTTGCGCTGCATTGGCTTCCTCACGCTTTAAAGCCTGCATAAGGACCCAAGAATACATGGCATCAAGAAGGATCACTATTGGTTGGCAATCTTCCTTGACCATAGTTACAAGGGGAAATCTCAGAACTCACCCCGTCCCTACAGAGTGTGCAGAAGATGAAATCTCTTAAGGACACTTTAAAAAGGAGTTTATTTAATGCTTTTCCGGACTTTACAGTGGTTGGATAAAATCGTTTTGAGGCTTCTGTTGGTCAAGAGAGCAGCGGTGGAGAAGGGGGCCACCTAAGTGATCACAATTTTTTTCTTCCTCACTGCCCAGGGCTCTCAGCTTCAACATCCCATCGGCAGCATCTGCATCATATGGGGGACAATTATCTAGGGGCGAAAACAGAGATGGAGAACTTTCCAGTTGATGATCCACTGGGTTACTGGGTGATAAAAACAGACCACTGGCCAGAGCTTCCCCAGTATGAAATTGAGCTGCTGGAATGCCCTGCATCCAGCGTGCTTTCTGAAAGGGCATCAGTGCTGCTGGGGGTTTTGTTACTCATAATAGAATGCAGACTCTGTGGACCGTCTGACATTTATCCAAACAAATCAACCCCCGATTACCAGCAGCTATGAAGCCCCTGATGCCGAAGTCACTGATTTAGATGTTTTTGGGATGTGGAATCTCTGCAAGACTTCTAGGCTGCCTAGTGTTGTGGATGTTGATTTAATCTGGAAGAATTTTTTTGGTGTAGGTTTCATGGGCACAATTAACACCCAAAGACCAATTTGTCCAAACCTGTTTAACAGGGGCATATCAGTTTTTGACAGCAAGGCCAATTCTTGCTTTCATCAAGAATACCTCTATAGGGTTAACATGTGAAGGTGCCACAGGCACCCAAAGACTAGTTTTTCTGCACCTTTTTGACAGGTGCATATCTTTTTAATTTTTGACAGCAAAGCCAACTCTTGCTTTCATTAGGAGTACCTCTATAGCAAGGAACCTCAAACTGCGGCCCTCCAGCTGTTGTGGAACTACACGTCCCATGAGGTATTGTAAAACTCTGACATTCACAGACATGACTAGGCATGATGGAAATTGTAGTTCCTAAACAACTGGAGGGCCATAGTTTGAAGATACCTGCTCTATAGGGTTACAGTGTGAAGGCACCTCCAACACCCAAAGACCAATTTATCTGCGCCTGTTTGACAGGTGCATATCATTAAAGTTTTTGACAGCAAGGAAATTCTTGCTTTCATCAAGAGTACCTCTTTAGGGTTACAGTGTGAAGATGCCACAGACACCCAAAGACCATTTTTTATTGTTATTTCTCCTTTTTATGCTTTCAATTTAAGCATGAGTAAATCACTGCTCATTTAACAATAATATTTTTTTACTAATTTTTTTTCATTGATACATGTCCCCCAGGGCATTACCCGAACCCCCATAACCATTATATGCCCAATTACTTGCATATAAACCTTTAAAATGTTAACTTTTGATTTTTACAGTTCGAGTCCCATAGACTTCAATGGGGTTCGTTATTTAGTTCAGAACGTTTGCGATGTTTGAAAGTTCTGGTGCAAACCAAACAGGGGGTTGTTCGGCCCATCCCTACTTAGCAATACCACTTCATCCCTGCAGTCTGCATTGAAGACTGTTAACTCCTTTTGGAGCTTTTCAGGTACAAGGATTAACTGGGAGAAATCTCTACTATTCCTTCTTGGTCTATCTGCATCCTTTCTGACTGCCTTTTTGCCTTTGAAGCCAGTCTCCAGATTTAGGTACTTGAGGTGTAGAATGACCTCTCCCGTTATGTCCTGATCATTTTAGTCCCTTACTTGAAAGGTTTGCTTGTAAATGCACTGCATAGAGATCCCTCTTCTTGAGTCTGATAGGTCGAGTTATTATCCTTAAGATTGTATTTTTACCCAAATTTTTGTATTTCATTCGCCTATAAAAATTTTCCACTGTATGGTGGTAGTATGCTCAACTGTGGGACAACGCTGCTGTTACTTTGGGAGCTGCACTCTTAGGCTTTTACTCAGAGTTTAGTAACCTGACATTTAGAGGCCCCCGCTCTAATCCAGCACTTATCCTCCCCATACACACTTAATATAAAAAATGTACCACATATGACATCACTTTATAATACATTTTCTATTGACATCCTATCAGTAACTACAGAGGTCTGGGATAATTGTTTACCACGTTTCCTACCTGATATGATTGCAGCTAACAATTTCTTCATCCACTTGAAGTTCCTATACCATGTGTACTATGCCCCACAGAGGCTGTCTGCAATTTATCCAATGGTGGCAGCCAGATGCTGCTGGTTTTGAGTAGATGTAGGCACGTTCTTTCATGTGTTTTGGACATGTCCCCCGCTCTAGAATTACTGGAAGGAAGTGGTCCAAAATGTTAATATGGTGGGAAATCTGACGATGGCTATTGACCCTCTTATATTTGTTTGGGGTTTTACAGATAATCTGATGCTAAAAATACTGCATTTTATGACAGAAGAGAAATTCTCCTACACTAGAAGCCTCTGAACCCATCCACTCTTAGCAGTCGGAAAGAATCTCTCAATGGTACTCTACCCCTTTATAAGCTTACATATGCTAGTAGGAACTGCCCTAAAAAAAATGCCAGAATTTGGCCAAACTAGATTGATGCCCATGGTATAACACTGTTCAGTTCTTTATCTGAGTTATCATTTTCATGCATTCTTCTGTTTACTATGTACAGTCATTTCAAACTAAATAATTGGTTTCAATTGTTATTTACGATTTTGGAAGCAATCTAATCCTGCCTTTCTCTCTCCGCCTTCCCCTCCCCTTTCCTCTGTCCCCCTCCCCTTCTGGACAAGCACCCTCTAGATTATTATTTTTATTTTTCCTTGCCCTGGTGTTCATGGATGTTGGATGTATCATACTGTACGTATATGCTACTGTATGTGCAACCAATACTACTCTTCTTTTATTTTGACTTCCTCATATGCATTTCAGCTATGTGTCCATATCTGTTTGTCTCTGACCAATGTACTGTGTTGTTGCTTTTTTAAAATTTTATCTATGTATCTCATTTTTTTGTAAAAACTCAACAGATTGCTGATAAAAAAAATATTTTTAGTTTGTGATACTCAGATGTAGTGTAGTTCTGCTTTAGGTGAAAGATAGATAGACAGTAGAGGTTAAAGTCTGCCAGTACCTTGTGTGCTATTTTTCTGACCTCATGTTGAAAACTCAGTGTTTAAAGGAGTTGTAAAGTCAGAAGGTTTTTTATCCTAATGCATTCTTTACATTAAGATAAAAAACCTTATGTGTGTAGCAGCCTCCCCAGCACCCCCTAATTCTTATCTGAGTTCCTTCTCTGTCCAGCGATGTCCACGAGTCCCTCGGTCGTCCAGGACTCTCCCTTGTGATTGGCTGAGACACAGCCGCGGCACCATTGGCTCCCTCGGCTGTGAATCAAAGTCTATAAACCAATCAGTAGAGAGAGGGGGCAGGGCTGAATGGCAGCTCCATGTCTGAACGCCCCCATAGTAAGCTGCTTGCTGTGGGGGCACTCGACAGGAGGGAGGGGCCAGGAGCAGCAACGAGGGACCTGAGAAGAGGAGGATCAGGGCTGCCCTGTGAACAACCACTGCACAAGGCAGGTAAGTATAACCTATTTGTCATTTAAAAAAAAAAAACAAGACTTTACAATCACTTTGAAGAGACACTCCTATTTTCCCATTAGATTATATGTGCAGATGATATAGAAGAAGACTTATTGTCATTGTAAAAGCATTCTCTCAACATAACAACAAATAGTCACACTCAATCACATGAGCGTTTATTACAATACTTTGTGTCTCTCCACAACATGTGGATTAGCCCATGAACCAAAAAGATACCTACTTCAGACAATTATGCAATTGTTCATGGTATGTTTTTGGTGGTGTAGTACCACGACAGAATATTGGATGTGTGACCTAAGAAAAAGTCCCTACAGCCTCTTCCAAAGATCCAGTCCTGCTCTTTAGAGATACAGTTCCACAAACATAACACATATATTTAATACTGGAAACTATGATATTAATAATTCTAAAATTTAAGTCACCTTTTATTTTTGTAGTGCTTACCTATGCAGGAGCTTCTGAAGAGGATGGGTTCTGTCACAACTCTTAAAGTTGTACTAAACCCACAATCAGTCTGTATATGCAGTAAAGCATGCTAGTTATACTCACTGTGGAACCTGGGGGGTTAATCCTCTACATTGTGTAAAAAGACTGTTTGATCCTGGCTTCTCTGATCCTCCCCTCCTTACACTGTCCCCTAATTTCCTGATAACAGAGTCTATAGAGTCAGGCTGCACATGCTCAGTTTGGTGTCTATTACTAAAGGGTTTTTTTTTCTTGGAAGAGTGCATGTGATCAGTACAGGGCCAATCAGCACTGTCCAGAGAGAAGGTCAGTTGTCTTAAAGTCTCAAAAAACAGTCAGAAAACTCCCCCTACAAGCTTTAACCAGTGCTTGGTTGGACTCTGAGAGGTTACAAGACTGCTCTAACTGCTGATGAGAAAAGGTATTTAGTAGTTTATATTTACTAGAATAAATGCATTTTCGTGTTCTGTGTACTATGGGAGACAGATATAGTGGATGCAGGGTCCTGGGTTTAGTAACACTTTAAAGCTGCTCAGTCCCCACTGACATGCCTTTGTCAGGGCTTACCTTGGTTGGAGTCTGTAGCGCAGAGATGTATGCTCACCCTTGCACATATCCACAGTCCAAGGTGACCAGGTAAGAAAGCCACCTGGGCTGTGAATCTGTGCATGGGGGCTTGGCAGGAAAGGTGCTCCAATTAGCAGTACCGGCAGGAATACAAACAGGAGATAGTCCAGGAATAACTGTAGTCAATGGATGCCACGAGTCGGGATAAGGATCAGGAGCTGGGAGGAAGATAAGGTCGCAGGATCAACATGGAGCGGAGGTAAGGACAGAAGCCGGAGACAGTCTGGAAAACACGCTCAGGAAACAAGAACACAGGAACTAAGTCTGTCAACCAGGAACAATGAACTGACACTGCTCTCAGGGAGAGGCAGTGTTTTATACCTTTCTTAGACGAGCAATTTGCTTCAGGTGGACAATGAGAGACAGGAGCATACACAGGTAAAGTCCAGTCCCCTAGTGCTGCAGGCAATACCAGATAAACAAGACTGGATCCATATGAGCTGAAGTGTGGCTCAGAGGCAGGATAACAGGACAGAATTCAAAGTACCCAGGTTCAAGTCCCGTATTAGATACTTAACGGCAGCCACGCCTGGCCGTCTGTATGGCATGGCGAGAGCCGTGACAGCCTGGTTATATTTAGAAGGCTGCTCCCACCTGCATTAGGCGTTGGTAAACTAACACTCTATAGTAATGCATAGAAATCAAGCCAAGCTACTGATGGTAGATTAAATTAATTTATTTACGAAATGCAGTTAAACAATGCATACATCATTCACTAGGCATAAAAACAGGTTCAAGTGTACCCTACTAGGTAAATAAGCACTAATCTATAAGCTGGTAGTAATTTTAACTACAGCAATGTTCAACAAATTTATAACTGGCGCAACACGATTAAAGTATTAGCGTTAATGTATTCAAGAAATAAAGGTCCTTTTGTGCACACCATGCATACAGCCCCAATAATGGTTGGGCATTTGCATTCCTGACTAAGAGGTACCCCCGAAGGTGTCTGAAAGTGCTTTGGTGCCTAATTGTCCGCTTTGGTCAGTTTTTGTTGGGGCCCTTCTGTAGGTGGTCCATATGTAGCTTTTCCTTTAACCACTTCCCGTCTGCCCTATAGGCAAAAGACGGCGGGAAGGTGGTTGCATTATCCTGACTGGACGTCATATGACGGCGGCAGGATAATGCGCTCTGCCCCGGGGGGGCGCCCAGAGCGGCGATCAGTGCTGCGGTGTGTCACTCTGACACACCGCATCTCCGATCTCGGTAAAGAGCCTACTGACGTAGGTTCTTTACCATGTGACCAGCTGTGTCAAATCACAGCTGGTCACATAGTAAATAGGAAGTGCCGTTGATCGGCTTTCCTCAGTTCGTGCCTGACAGGCACGAGTAGAGGAGAGCCGATCTGCGGCCCTCCTGACAGGGGGGGGATCTGCACTGGTAATCAGAGTATTGATTACCAGTGCAGACCCTTGGGGGGGTGCCACTAGAACCACCAGGGATGCCCACCCATGACCCCAGGGATGCCCACCCATGACCCCAGGGATGCCCACCAGGGATAGCAACCAGGGCTCAGGGAGCCCGCCAGTGCCCTCCCCATCGGTGCTGCCCACCAGTACCCATCATTGCCATCTATCAGTGCCGCCCACCAGTGCCCATTATTGCCCACCAGTGCCACCTATCAGAGCCTATCAGTGCCCATCAGTGCCACCTATCAGTGCCCATCAGTGCCGCCTATCGGTGCCCATGAGTGCTACCTATCAGTGCCCATCAGTGCCACCTATCAGTGCCCAGCAGTTCTGCCTATCAGTGCCCACCAATGCTGCATATCAGTGCTACCTATCAATGCCACATATCAGTGCCCTTCAGTGCTGCCTATTAGTGCTGCCAATCAGTGCCGCATATTAGTGCCACCCCATCAGTGCCTCCTCATCAGTGCCTGTCAGTGCGGCCTCATCAGTGCTCATCAGTGCAGGGAAAAACTTATCTACAGTAAACCCCCCTCCATTGCGGGGGTTACGTTCCGGACCCAGCCGCGAAAAGTGAAATTCCGCGAAATAGGAAAACCCTATTAAAATGCATTGTAGGCATGTTTTTTTACTGTCACTGTACGTGTAGAAGCATTTTAAGGTCTTTAAACACACTTTTAAAACAATAGAAACTCATTTAAACACATAAAAGATACTAAGAGACATAGCAAGAGCTATGGAAAACACAAAAATGTTTCATTTTTAATGATTTATATAGTAAAATAACATTACAAAAAAAACCGCGAATTACCGGGACCGCAAAAACTGAACCGCGATGTAGCGGGGGATTACTGTATTTACAAAATTGTATAACATAAACAAAAAACTTTTTTTTTTCAAACTTTTTTTTTTATTTGTTTAGCAAAAAAGAAAAAACCTTACGGTGATCAAATACCACCAAAAGAAAGCCCTGTTTGTGGGGGAAAAAATGACATAAATTTGGTTTAAGTACAGTGTTGCATGACCGCACAATTGTCATTCAAAATACAACAGCGCTAAAAGCTGAAAATTGGCCTGGACAGGAAGGGGGTGAAATTGCCCTGTATTGTAAGACTGTTTGCAATGGATGGCTAATAGGCTGATAAGTAAGCAGAGGTACTGATTTAGTCAATAGTACATGTATACTAAAATGACTGTATGACTGTAAAAAAAGAAAAAAAAAGGAGAGGGGGGGGGGGGGGGGAGACTAGATTGACCACTTAGTCTTTTTTTCTGCCGTCAGTTTTGTATGTTTCTAGGTTTCAATGTAAGGGACAGTGTCAGTTAAACCAGCTTAACACACCAACCAGTCTGCTTACCAACCAAATTAACTTGTCCAACAATGGGAGCACATGTGTTGCAATTCTATGTGCTCCTTGCGGTGAAGTCCAGTTATAGGTGGGGGCAGAGGTCATTTGTTTGTTACTGTTTTTAACGCATACTGTTGGACCAGTTAATTCAGTTGGTAAGCAGACTGGTTGGTGAGCTGAGCTGGGAATTTTCTCTGGTTTTGTCTTTCATGTGTTGCCCTTTCATGTGCTCCTTGTTGTGAAGGCCAGTTATGGGTGGGGGAAGGGGCCATTTGTTTGGTACTGGTGTAAATTTGGTGAGGGCCCTGTGCCTTTAAGGAGGATTGGGCTACCTCCAGGCCCACCTGCCCCTTATCTATCCATTAGAATGCATGTGCTCCCACTGTGGAGACTCTCATAAATTTACAAGGGTTAGGACTGCAAGTAATACAGAGTGCAGTGAAGGGGCCTTGCAGTTTATGCATGCGTTTTCAAATGTGTGCAAACTAAACCCTTGTTTTTAATGCATACTGTTGGACAGGTTAATTTGGTTGGTAAGCAGACTGGTTTGTGAGTTGAGCTGGGAATTTTCTCTGGTTTTGTCTTTCATGCGTTGCCCTTCCATGTGCTCCTCGCTGTGAAGGCTAGTTATAGGTGAGGGCAGGGGCCATTTGTTTGTTATGGGCAGCAAGGGTTTAAGCTCAATAAATCCACTCACCACTCCTGGTATGTATCAGGTTCAATAAACTTGGTGATCGGTTGCCCTAGAAGTCTCAGTCTTCACAATCAGGTCCTCTATGATGGGGTGGCACATGGCAAGAGGTCTCCCTAGCTCGGGTTCTAAGTCACAACAACTCTTTCTGTGGCTCAGCCTCTCGCTTGGATCCTCACAGCTCTGTCCTCAATGTAGGCAAGTACAGCGCAGATCCACTCACACTGGTTTTCCCACGCTGTCTACCTGGCATCCTGAACAGACCCCAGCAACAATCTCATTCTTTGTGCTGGTCTGTGCGAGCTCTGGTAATCTTGCCTGAGAAAACATTATATTTTACTCCCCTGCTAGCAGGGAATTGTGGGCCTTTAGTTCTGCAGCCATAAGCCGCCACTCACCTTTAATGTGCAGTGGCCCTTTAAGGACTACATATCCCTCGATCTTTAGCGGTTGCTCCACACTTGCACCTAATTGGATCTGATCTACGATTGCCAGAAAAGGAGGGGTAGCGGGGAATTCACACAAAGTCACTGTGATCCTAGTGCAGCGGCCAGAAGAAAGAGGGGAAGAAAGCCAGACATGAAACTTTACAGCCCACTCTGAAATTTACTCATCTGGCAGCACAGCAGTACAGTGGCGAGAGGGAGTGAAGGAGGGTGGGCACATGAACACACTCACAGCCCACTCCTCCAGCCAGCTCTGTCCATGCTCACAGCAGCAGAGGGGGGCAAGCAGAGGATTACACAACCCGGCTACATTTTTCTGAAGAAAGAATCATTTTTAAAATGGTGCCAATATGTTCAATCATAATACACAGACTGTATTGTCTTTGCATAATTTGACTACCTTATTAAATAAAATAAAATTTCAACAGTTGAAAGAGTTTTATTCTCAACTCTGACAGATTGGAAGGATTACTTATTTTCAACAAACAGAATGTAGTGCAGACAGCCAGAAATATCAACACAATGAATCACCTACACTTCTTTAGAAGGATATGTGTACAATGAGCTCATGCTTTACTGGCAGAAAGGAAACCTAGAAAAAATGAAGCCATTGCTGCAGGCCATTTAAAAGAAAGTTTCTAAATCAAGCAAAGATGTGGTAGAAAGTATAATCACTTACAAAAAGAAAACTATGCTGATGATAGATATGGGAGTTGTATTAATACATACAAGGCTTAATTTAACAAGCTATAATGCATGTATAGGTTGCCAAAACAATAATTATTTTGCGTGACTTAATTTTTTTTAGCTTCCATTGGTTCTTGATGATGAAAATAATAGTGGTTATAGTGAACAGCAATTATTATAGCTTAGTTAATTAAGCCTACTTTCTCTTTCGAGTATTTGATGAACATGTTATACAAATTTCATTTAGTATTGTAGGCTTATTATAACACTCCTAAAGTGATACTAAAGGTTACTTTTTTTTTAGTTAAAATAAAAAAGATGTTATACTTTTGCTCTATGCAACACAGAGTGGTCCTTTATCTCCCCTTTGGCAGTACCCCAATGATGCTGTCTGCTCCTTCTTCCTCCAGGTGCCCCCATAGCAAGCCGAGTGCTAAAGGGGCACTTGTGCACACACATTTCTGACCTGGCCTGTGCATGTCGATGGACACACTCAGCTCCAACAAGCCTATGGCTCCCGCTGTTTCCATTGTCTCCTGTGGGACCAGGTAGTGAGAGGAGCTGTTCTGCAGCCGGGACAGCACTGGAGAGGAGTCAGGTAAGTGTTTAGAGATGAGGTGGGTAGGATAGGTAGCACAGAGTTTTCTTTTTTACCTTAATGCAGAGAATGCATAAAGGTAAAAAAACAATATTGAATTTAGAATCACTTTAAACTGGTTATGGCTGGATTGGAATTTGGCCAGTTCAGCAGGGACCGGAAAATTTTGATCCACATGTGGCCTCTCCCACTCAGCAGGAGTCAATCTTATAACCAACTTCTGTGAAAGATAATATCGGAAAATTGTTCCCAATCAGCAGCTGCAGTCATTGGGCTGCCACATAAAATCTCAATAAAATACGTTTTTGGTTGTAACATGACAAAATGTGGAAAATTTCAATGGGTATGAATACTTTTTCAAGGCACTGTACGAACAACAAATTACAACACTTAATAATATGCAAGTATAGGTGGATGGCCATGTCTTGGTAGGTTTGCAGTTGTACCATACTCTTTCCATTTTCGGATGATGGATTGAACAGTGCCCCGTGAAATGTTCAAAGCTTGGGATATTTTTTTATAACCTAGTCCTGCTTTAAACTTCTCCACAACTTTATCCCTGTCCTGTCTGGTGTCTTCCTTGGCTTCATGATGCTGTTTGTCACTAAGGTTCTCTAACAAACCTCTGAGGGCTTCACAGAACAGCTGTATTTATACTGAGATTAAATTACACACAGGTGGACTCTATTTACTAATTAGGTGACTTTTGAAGGCAATTGGGTCCATTCGATTTTAATTAGAGGTATCAGAGTAAAGCGGGCTGAATACAAATGCACGCCACACTTTTCACATATTTATTTGTAAAAAAATTTGAAAACCATTTATCATTTTCCTTCCACTTCACAATATTGTGCCACTTTGTGTTGGTTTATCACATAAAATCCCAATAAAATACATTTACGTTTTTGGTTGTAACATGACAACATATGGAAAATTTAAAGGGGTATAAATACTTTTACAAGGCACTGTATATTGTATAGATTGCCCATTTGTTGCTCACATATAGTACCAATTGACTGTTTGTTGACTGTGTGCTGCATATGATTATCCTTTTGTAGTCAATATGTTGTCAGGATTTTTTGCCTACATATTGTCAAGTCACCACTGTTTAGAGGACTATAACACTATAATTGAAGCCCCTGCAGGTGTGTCACTATCTACCTATGCAGCTGAAAGATTGTATGAGTATTAAAATCATTTGCGTGCTTTTGCCTGCTACAATGGAGAGGGAGGTTGAACCAATGAGAGTTATGAATACGTAGCTCTCCCTGACAACCACTAGGAGGGTTCTTTTTGCCAGTGTTGCAGACTGGATCATGCTACAAATACCCCCTTGGGCCTTGCGGCTGGGGAGAGATGTAGATCCACAAAAAAGAAGAGAAGGGCACACCAACCTAGCGCATTACCACAATACATTTTATTAGAGAAAAAAAACAACAATTGTTATACTCACAAACATAACATATGTACACATATCTTTTAGCAAATGAGACACAGTCACCTTCAAGTCTGCTGTAGTCCACCAAAGGTGTGGGAAGACCAGGCACGGTCCGTAATGACTGATGCATTTCGAAGGCAAACCCTCTTCTTCAAAGCCAAACTAATGAATGACCAACAACTCATTTCAGTGCACATATCTACACATGTCTAGCAGTAGAGACTCTGGTTTCACAGACACCACAAGCATCCCATCCAGTTTTCTCTTGCACCTCTTGTCCAATACCGCTGGTAGTGATGACAGAAGGTGTGAAGACACAGAGTGGCACAAGGACCAGTGTAGCAGGCAGTGCTAGCTGATGTTTGCAGGAAGCAGATGACTGTAGATCACCAGGAACTGCAACACAGTGACGTTTGAGTGGCAAACAGAAGCATAGTCAGGGCACAAGCCAAAAGGTCATCAACAGCCGGGTAGTGAGGTATTTTCTTAATGAAAGAACAGAAGAAAGTAAACAGAAATGAGAACTGGAAGTGTGAGGGGCTTGATTGGAGTCCAAATTAAATTAAATTGTTAATCTTTGTTTGTGTAACTGATTTCCTCTGTAGCACTGCCCCCCAGGGACGGCTGGATTTCACACTTACGGGTCCCCCTGAGTTACCAATAGCAACTTAGACATTCACAGTCTTTCACTTTACTTCTTGGCTCAGTCAATAATCTGTCCAGGGGTATGTAGTTGTTTTGTATTTTATTTTTATAAATTAGGGATGGGAGAAGGGAACAGTGGGATACTCCAGATTAACTATTCACAAAATGGAGGACTTCTAACTCTCGGTACAGCCAGGCTGTTAATCCACCTTGCCACTTAGGTGGGTTTAGGGTTAAGTCTCTTTCCAGATGACTTAATTAACTAAATTATCTTCAGGACACTCTCCTGTTATCCTCTTTCTTGACTGCCGACACCCACCCATTGACTATCCTACTCTTGGGGTGGCCCACCTCAGGTCAGCCCCCTTGACATGATCTCTTGTACTCAAGATACTGTTTTTCTAGGGTCTCCAGTATCTCCCCCTCAGTCAGCTCTCATGGACCTCTGGGTTCAGCTCTGCTCCTCTGGCCCTTAGGACGACCCCCCTGAGGCCACGTGCCACTGCTACAGAGGAGGAGGCACCCTCCCTCCGGGACTCTGCTCAGCAGCCAAAGATCCTGCAGCACATGTGCTCCTGGCTTTTATACAGTATCCCACAATGCACCGAGACAGCCTGTCTCTGCCAATCACCAGGACTGTATAAAAGCCTATGTATCTATAGCCCTACTCTGAAGGGAGCAGCTGAGTGTGGGTCCCCCTGGGTTATCGCTAGCAACAACAGTACTTTCAGACATGTTTTCAAGTGTAAGCCCCTTAGACAAGAACCAGTCCAGTTTCTTTGTTTTTAAGGTTTATTTGAGAACTTGGATGGAAGAAGGGAGAAGTGGGATACTCCAACAACTGAACTATGCACAATTAGGCAGGGACACGGAATGATGCTATGATGTGTTCTTTTAGCGATCCTCTGACGCTGGTTAACGCTGACTGATGCTGGTTAACGCTGACTGATGCTGGCCTCAGCAAGGCCAGATACTAGAACTTCACCTCTGACTGTAGGAAAAGTCCCTTTAAGCTCCCCAAGACACTCCTTCCTGTGGTAGTTGACTTTAGAGCAAACTGTATTGCTGAACACTTCAGGGCCCTTCCTGGCGCCCCCTTTTACTCCCCAACTTCAGAGTTTAACTACTTGGCACCCCCTTTGCTGTGCACTCCTGGTTAGCTGGCTCCTGGATCCCCTTTGACCTCTCTGGAGTGGTCCCCTCTCTTAGGCAGACCCCTTGGCAGTTCTTGAGTACTCATGATACTGTTTTTCCTGAAGATTTCTGCCCAGCAGCTCCACTTGGTCAGCAACTCTGGATCCCTTGCAGCCCAGCTCAACCTCCGGTCCCTAGGCCGATTGCCTGGACCACCTTCACACTTTACAGAAGGAGAGACAGCCGTCTGCTCACTGGGACAGTCATAAACCCTGGTGTGCTATTGGCTAGGTTTCCTCCACTGCCCAACAAAATCCCTCATTGGATACAGTGGGGAGACTCCACAGATTTAACAGATCACACCTGGAGGCATGTGACAGATTAGCTAACAGATCAGGCCCTCCTGATAAGCAGACAGGGCCACAACTATACTTTTCCTAGCACCTACTTAGGAGGGTGCTACATATCCATTGGTCAGGTTTCCTCCCACTGTCCAACATGCCTCCCTATTGGACCAGCATGAAACACTCTCTAGACACAATGAATCACATACTGAACACACTGAGCAGACCTCACTAGCAGATTCTGCTCTCTGGTAGGCAGAAAGCACTATAGATTTGCCTGCTGCTCCTCTGATAGGCAGACAGAGCAAAAAAAAAAAAAAAAAAACTATACTCTCTCACTAGCACCTACCTAGGAGGGTGCAACACCTTTATTGTTTTTGATTTTATTTTTTTATAAAAATACAAGGACAGCATATTCTGTTAACATATGTAAATTCATGTTTTATTTATGCTAAATTATATTACACTTTATTGAAAGTCATTGCTCAGTAAAGGCCTCATTATAAAAAGTAGGCAGTATGCCATTTACTTAAATGTCAGATGTGGAGTGAAATGTGGCAGCTATCTGCTTTTTCCATGACACAAGTAACAGGATAACTAAGTTAATGGCAGCTTTGCCCTGGCCCTGAGGCTTTTGGATTGCCACTGGAAAGTAAGCTGAACAAAAAAAGAGAGCAAAAAGAGAATGCTGACATCAGCACTTTCGTCTCTGGTGCTCTTGTCTATGTCACTGTGTTCTGCGTTCCCTGTTCCTAAGAGATTCTCTGTTAAGAATAGTAAGGTGACTTTCACAATATTAGGCACATGACTCCTATGTTTAGCCATGCTAATCTCACCAATGTATTAATATCTTTTAGGAAATACAACAATGATCTTATGACTTCCGTTCACTAAATTTTTGTAATAAGTCATGACATTATTAAAGCAGCAATGTGCAAACTATAAAAAGAGCAATTTGCTTCGTTTGCAAATATGTAATATACAAACATTTATAGAATAACTAACTTTACAAATAAATTATCAAGAGACCTTTTCAGTTTAGCTTGATCCATAAGCTTGACGAGCGTGTATATCAGGTTTTACAGTAACCTCAGATTTTGTGTTGTGCAAACTTCTCCAATTTGCTTCTTTTTAGAATGCCATTTTCTTATATCTGTTTGGTAAGTGCAAAAGCTCTCTGCCTGTTATGAATTCTTATCAGTTACTATAAAACACTGACACCCTATTTTACCACTTGACCTCCGGAAGGTTTTCCCCCCTTTATGCCCAGAGCTATTCAGCACTATACTACTTTAACTTTCAATTGCTCGGTCATGCAACACAGTACATAAATAAAATGTATATAATTTATTCACACAAATAAATAGTACAACTATGTGTAATAGGATTTTAGATACCCCTCCAATGAGCACAACCTACATCGATTATTGAAAATTGACAAATCTTTATCTTATGCAATAAAGCATTTTGATAAAAACATATGTTTCTTGTGTACATTTCTACCTTGATACCCTCAGTAACTCAGTAATTCTCCACCAAATGTTTATAATCCATATACCTTTCCATGAAATTTAAATCTGTACCATATACAATTTGACTATTCAAGACATCAAAAGTAGTCAGATATTGCAATGAGGAGAACTCATGTGAGTCAGGTTCCCCCGGCCTGTGGGAGGACCTGACTCATATGAGGTCTCCTCATTGCACTATCTTACCACTTTTGACGGCTGGAATACTCAAATTGTATTTGGTGCAGATCTCATGGAAAGATATATATATATATATATACACACACACAATATCTCAAAAGAGTGAGTACACCCCTCACATTTTTGTAAATATTTTATTATATCTGACACTTTGCATTTATCCTCCCCAGTGTCATGTGACTCATTGTTACAAGGTCTCGGGTGTATTGGGGAGCAGGTGTGTTAAATTTGGTGTTATAGCTCTCACTCTCTCATACTGGTCACTGGAAGTTCAACATGGCACCTCATGGCAAAGAACTCTCTGAGGATCTGAAAAAAAGAATTGTTGCTCTACATAAAGATGGCCTAGAGTATAAGAAGACTACCAAAACCCTGAAACTGAGCTGCAGCACAGTGGCAAAGACTATACAACGGTTTAACAGGACAGATTCCACTCAGAACAGGCCTTGCCATGGTCGACCAAAGCAGTTGAGTACACGTGGTCAGCGTCATATCCAGAGGTTGTCTTTGGGAAATAGACATATGAGTGCTGCCAGCATTTCTGCAGAGGTTGAAGGGGTGGGGGGTCAGCCTGTCAGTGCTCAGACCATATGCTGCACACTGCATCAAACTGGTCTGCATGGTTGTCATCCCAGAAGGAAGCACAAGAAAGCCTGCAAACAATTTGCTGAAGACAAGCAGACTAAGGACATGGATTACTGGAACCATGTCCTGTGAGCTGATGAGACCAAGATAAACTTATTTGGTTCAGATGGTGTCAAGTGTGTGTGGCGGCAACCAGGTAAGGAGTACAAAGACAAGTGTGTCTTGCCTACAGTCAAGCATGGTGGTGGGAGTGTCATGGGCTGCATGAGTGCTGCCGGCATTGGGGAGCTACAGTTCATTGAACCATGAATGTCAACATGTACTGTGACATACTGAGCATGATCCTCTCGCTTCGGAGACTGGGCCGCAGGGCAGTATTCCAACATGATAACGACCCCAAACACACCTCCAAGACAACCACAGCCTTGCTAAAGAAGCTGAGGGTAAAGGTGATAGACTGGCCAAGCATGTCTCCAGACCTAAACCCTATTCAGCATCTGTGGAGCATCCTCAAATGGAAGGTGAAGGAGCGCAAGGTCTGTAATATCCACCAGCTCTGTGATATTATCATAGAGGAGTGAACTCCATGCCCAAGAGGGTTAAGGCAGTGCTGGAAAATAATGGTGGCCATACAAAATATTGACCCTTTGGCCCAATTTGGACATTTTCACTCAGGGGTGTACTCACTTTTGTTGCCTGTGGTTTAGACATTAATGGCTGTGCGTTGAGTTATTTTGAGGGGTCAGCAAATTTACACTTATACAAGCTGTACACTCACTACTTTACATTGTAGCAAAGTGTCATTTCCTTAGTGTTGTCACATAAAAAGTTATAATAAAATGTATAATATAATATAATATTTATAATATTTATATTATATATAAATATATAATAATATTTTTACAAATATGTGAGGGGTGTAATCACTTTTGCGAGATACTGTATGTATATTTTGCAATCTGCAAACCTAAGTTGGACTCACAGCCTGTTCACCAGTTCGCTAAATGGCGAACAAATGGGCTTCTTCGCAGGAACTTCGAGTTCCTGCATCCATAATGCACTGCGCACTGGCAGTGCATTATGTGATTGGCCAAAGCATGGACTCTGCTTTGGCCAATCAAATCATCTGTGCCATGATTGGCCAAAAGCAAGTGCCTTTAGCCAATCATGGCTCAGGTGTGTCTGCCGTGTGTAGGGTGAGATAGAAGTTAGTTAGTTAGGCAGGGAGCGTGTGTTCAGCCTAAGCAGACTTGATGGTGGCGTAGGTGGTAGAATACCAGGCTTGCAATTGAGAGGTTGTGGGTTTGAATCCCATGGCCAGCGGGAGATTTATAAGTGGATTTCCTTCAGGGAGAGTGCAGTGTAGTATAGTTAGTCAATAATACTTTGCTGGCAGGGAGAAAGATTTTTGCTTTTTACAGTTTGTTGAGATTAGATAGTGAAGTGTATACCACAAAGTTATATATATATATATATATATATATATATATATTTCCTGGCTCTGCATCATGCCATCATACTACGGGTCAACTCCGCCCCTCTGACCCCCATAGGACATCCCTGAAATAGCATAAAAGGCAGGCAGTACCTGGTGGAGGTGTTCTTTTTTTCGTCCTCGCTCCGGACACCTTGAAAAAAAAATATGTTATCCTTCCTTGTGGCCTTCCCAGGTTCAGACCCCCTCTTATGGGCTGTAAATCTCCCTCGATGGTGGGTTCCCCTTGGTGCTGGGGGTAAGTTACATTGCAGTATAAATTGCTGCATTTCATACTGATACCATTAATTGACAGTCAAAACTGCCACAGATGCCGTATTACAGTGGAGGTTCTTTCCTCGCTGTTGTTACAGTATGAATGATGATATGAAGCTGGCTGGCAATTTTTTTGCTGTATTTTTCTCCCCTTAAACATGCTTGCTGGCTCTTGTAGTTCACTGGAGATGGTGGTTTTTCATGCTCCAGTTTGGGGGGAGGGGACCAGCCCAGGCTTCCTCTGATCACCTTGGAGCTTTTGGTTAATCAGTGGAGGCAGTCTCCAGGTGCAGCTGGCTTCCTTTTCCTCTGTGGCCAATACACTGTGTGTAACTGGGTCTTTGCTACCCTCACTGTGAGTACATGCACATCCTGGTCTACTTTGCCTGTGTTGAAGCTTGGGGTATTTTTGTCTAAAGCTGCCGCCAGTCTGAAAGCACTGAAGATGTTTTTGGGAAGGAATGCGTTTTTGTTTTTCTCTATCTTTTTTTGGAAAAAAAAAAAAAAAGAGAGCAATGTATGTGGCCAGGACGGAATAAATTTTCGTCAGTTGGTCACTCTGAATGGACCTGATCGAGTGTGGAGCCACAGTGTTGTGGGGATAGATGTGAACTAAGCACCCTGCAACTTTGATTTTAATTCCACAGGAGATCACATACTGAAATATTGACACGGCTGTGAATGCTGTCACTTGGCGAATGCTTCACATCATCTTATCACTAATTTGGAGGATACTGTATGTCAGCAATACCTTAAGGAGGTAGTCCAAGGATCTTCCTCATTATGTTTAGCACAATGAGGTGCTGGGAGGATACGTTGCCAGGAAGGAGAATGTGTCTATGCCTTAACATAGGGGTAGTCAGAGGTTCTCCTGTCCACTATTTGTAGCCACAAAGTTACTGTGAACACCGGATGCAGTTACCATTCCCAAGTGTTGGCATACAGCTTGCGCTGCTTTACAATACTGTTGCTACCTGCTGCAGAGACAAAAACAAGGTTACTTCTGTTTGTGGGCGACAGACAACAGCATAAGCTGGCACTTTGTGCAGCCTGTGGCTATCCTATTAGTCCTTATTGCTTAGAGCAGATAAGGTTCTCCATGTGGAGGATAAAGGGCTCTGGTTGGGAAGCTTGTGTAAAGTTTTCTCAGTTTAGGTAAAGGCTTGTTTGCCTGGCTCTTCAGGATGGCCCAGCACTACAGCATCTGAGTTGCCTTAGTGGGGATAGCCTACGACCACACCACACCACCCTGTATGTGCTTGATCTCAGAAGCTAAGCAGGTTTAGACCTGGTTAATGGATGAATGGGGGAGCACCTGGGAACACTGAGTTCTGTACAGCAGCACATATGCCTCTTAACCAGAAGAGGACAGTAATACTGATAATGGTGCACTTAGCTTCTCTAGGGTTCTGAGTCAAGCTGCCCCAGTGCTGTGGGGGACAGTTCACCACTCTAAGTCCATGGGGGCCCTTGCATGTTCTGCTTTCTGAGGCTTTGCAATAGGCATGCTTCCGCAAAGCAGAGGCAACAGGGGGTTTGTGGTTTCAGAAGCCTTGGCGCCCCGGATGTTTTGGGGCTGCATTTCCCATGATGCTCATACACTCTGAAGTGTAGTTGGGCATTGTGGGAGGTGTGGTTCTGGGGTGCCGAGGTTCGCTATCCCTGCTCTAGAGCTATGGTCAGATGCAGGCTTTAAAAGAAAGCAGTGTACAATGTTTGCATTACCTCCCATACCCCGGAAGACCTTTTTAAAGGTTTGAGGAACAATGATCGCTAATGTTCTCATCCCTGCAGTAGTTTCCTGCTTCCTTACCATAGCTCCCATACCCCACCAATCTGTCAACAGTTTTAAGGAGTGATTTTTGGCTCAGGGCATTCTTTTGATGCGGATGCAGAGGTGGATAATGAATATTCATTCCCTCTCTTGGGTCACAAATGTCAGATGGCCTTTGGATTAATCTTAGTGATAAGCACATGCAGGTATTTATGAAGGTTCCTGTCTTTATGACAGAATCCTGAAAAACCATTCTTCTGGTGGTAAGGAAAGGAGACTGGTGCCCTTTTCTGGACTTAGCAAACACTAGTCTACATATTCCTATAGTCTGGGTTCGTCAGCACTCAGGTTTTTTCTAGCAGACAATGACTTGACCTAGGTCATGGTATGTTTTTTGGTTGGCATTCTCCCAGAACCCTCTTGAGGGTACTATCAATCTTTATGGCATTTATTTCCTCAAGTGACATTTTGCGGTAGGGGTGCTGCTGCTAAGTAACGTTTTTGCCTGCAGGACCCTCTAGATCTTGGAGTATCTTGTCAATTTTTAGTAGATTCAAATCCAGTCTACTTAAGTCCTGGATCACTGTTCATTGCAAGCAAAGGTCATGTCCATCCTTCTGGGTCCGGGTATGTTTTTGGTCACGGCCCCTGCCCCAGAACCCATCTGGAGGTACTATCTATCCTTATGGCATTCGTTTCCTCAGTGATATCCTGCTTAGAGCGACGTAGGAGCACTGCTGCTAGTTAACGCCTTAGCCTGCAGGACTCTCGAGAGCTTTCATCTTGTCAAGTTTTAGTAGAATTTAATTCAGTTTACTTACTCCTAGATCGCTGTTCTGTGCTAGTTAAGGTCATGCCCATCTTTCTGGGGCCTGGGATCCTGAGCATTATGTGGACTATATCCTGGTGTTGGCTCACTCCAGGGATTTTCTCATAGACCACCGGGATCAAGTCTTGCAGACCCAATCAGAATTTGGGTGGATGGTGAATGTGCAGAAGAGCCAACTTGTTCCGTCCAATGCCTAACCTACCTGGGCAGGGAGTTTCAGTACAGTCCAATACAAGATTTTCTTGTGAAGAGAGAAGATTGATCAAGTCTGTGCGGGGACCAAGGGGATTAGGTCCTCAAAGGAAATCGAGGTTCGTTGATGCATGAGTTTTTTTTTAGGTCTCCTAACGGCCTGTATCCCGGCAGTGCCTTGGGCACGGTGGCACAGGAGAAGGTTTCAGTTCTGCCTTCTAAGCCAGTGGCGCCGCGGTTCTCTCAGCCAGAGGTTCCAGGTTCCTTGCTTAGTTTCCAACAACCTTCTGTGGTGGACCAAGAGGAGCAACCTCTCCCTGGGCGGGCCCGTCAGCCCTGGAGACTGGATCACGATTACTGCGGATGCCAGTCTCCAGAGTTGGGGGGCGCATTGCCTACAAATGAAAGTGCAGGGAGTGTGGGACCAGAGTTTGCCATGTTTCTCGAATCTCCTAGAACTAACAGAAGCCAGGGAGGCGCTGAACACGTTTTTGGCCGTAATCCAAGGCAGGAGAGTCAGACTTCTCATGGACAATACAACGGCAGTATCGTACATTGTGAAACAAGGGGGGACAGGAAGTCTGCAACTTCTCCAGGTAACTGCAGAGATCCTCTCCATGGCCGAAGCCCATTTGTTGAACTGTTCAGTATTGTGTCTCCCGGACAGTCAGAATACCCGAGCAGACCAGTTGAGCAGGAACTTCGCCAACTACACAGGATGGATGCAAATACCAAAATATTTGTCGAGCAATGGGGGTTCCTGAGATAGACTTAATGGCGACACATTTCAACTGTCAAGTTTTTTTCCCACTTCTTCTGCCCGCAAGCTCTGGCCCAGGATGCTCTCTATCAGAAGTGGGGCTTCAAGCAGGTCTACCTATTTCCACCAATTACTCTGATCCTCAAATCATTGGTGAAGATCATGGAGGAGGGAGTACCTGCTATTGTGATAGCTCTATTCGGGCCGAGGAGGCCATGGTTTCCCCTTCTTTGTCATCTGGCGGTGTGTCCTCCAATAAGGCTCCCTCAGGTCAGGGACCTTCTCATCTGCAACGGCCACACTCACCCCAACTCGGCCTGTATGGCCGTGACTGCATGGAATTTGAGAGGAGCAAGCTCAAGAATCTAAATCTCTCTGACTCAGGAATGTCCACCATTCTGCCATCCAGGAAAGAATCTACTAAAGGCCACTTATTATAGAGTGTGGCAGAGGTTCGAGGATTTCTCAGTCCAGCAGGGATTTTCTTTCCGTTTCACCTCAGTGGCGAATATATTGGATTTTCTGCAGTACGGCCTCGACTCGGGACTAAGCTTTAACATGCTTAAAGTTCAAATTTCAGCACTTTTGGCCCTTACCAATACCTCATGGTCAAAGTAGTCTCTAGTAGTTGGATTCCTCCGTGCGGCAATCAAGATATACCCGCCTATTTGTCCTTTTCTTTCCAAAGTGGGATTTATTGTTAGTATTAATGGGGTTGCTAAAAAGTCCCTTTTTTCCCCAGATTCGGATAGTCCTTTATGGTACCTGACATTAAAGACGGTTTTCTTGACAGTTTTGGTCTCAGCCAGATGAGGCTCAAACACTGCAGCCTTCTCCTACAAAGAGCCGTTCTGCACCTTCCTTCAGGACAGCGTGGTGTTACGACCTTCTCCGAAGTCCCTTCCTAAAGTCTCGTTGGAATTTCATTTTAATTGGGAATCGGTTCTCCCGACCTTTCACCTTTTCAATCAGACTTGGAGGAGCCTAGATGGTATGATCTGGATATGAAGTCTCTCCCACAGACATAGCTGCCCAGAACTGTCTCGTTCTGGAAAACAGATGCGCTTTTTTTGTATTCCCAAAGGGTCCCAGGATGGGTATGCCGGGCCCTCCAAGAGTCCTCTCGACAGGGATAGTTAAAGCAATCCAAACAGCTTACTCCCTGGAAGGCCTCCCCCCTCCTCAGGAGATCCGAACACATTCCATAAGAGCGGTGTCATCCTCCTGGGCAGCTTGGTCCAAAGTATCGGCAGACGTGGTCTGTAAGGCAGCAGGTTGGAGATCTCCTAATATCTGCATAAAACACTAAGCTGGATGTGATGTCATCCCAGTATGCTCATATGGGAGCTTCAGTAGTGTCTTCTGCTGTATCAAGATATTACAATTAGTTTCTTGCAGCAGTACCTGGTGTTTGTAATTTATTCTTCCCACCCTGTGTTTTGGCTAGTTAAGTTATGATGGCATGACGCAGAGCCAGGAAAATGGAAAATTGTTACCAATACTTACCGTAATTTTCCTTTCCTGGCTCTGCGTCATGCCAGCACAAACCAGCACTGGTCCGTCACGAGCTCATACAGAACACCTCCACCAGGTACTGCCTGCCTTTTATGCTATTTCAGGGATGTCCTATGGGGGTCAGAGGGGCAGAGTTGACCCGTAGTATGATGGCATGACGCAGAGCCAGGAAAGGAAAATTACGGTAAGTATTGGTAACAATTTTCCATTATATATATATATATATATATATATACGCTGAACATTTTGAAAAGAATATATTTTCTTAGTCTCTGTTATAAAATTTTGCAAACAAATAATCTTTCTTTAAAAATGTAAGCTAAAATGTCTTTGGTAAAAAATAACACACATCAGTGTATACTATTTAGTCTATGTGAAAGCTATAGAGCCTACAAACTATGGTATGTATATTTGAAAATTGATCAATCCTGATGTAATGACGGTCTGTCTCATTTCTTGAGGCCCTAAAATGCCAGGACAGTACAAATACCCCCCAAATTACCCAAATAGACAGTCCAAGGTATTTAGAAGAGGCATGGTGATTTTTTTCAAGTTGTAATTTTTTGTCACAATTTTTTGGAAAAAGAATAAGTTAAATAAATTTGGGCTTTTTTTTATAAACGTTGTGCAGTACACCATCATCATATGACTGGTACTGTGGGGAGTAATCAAGGCTATTGTTTTAGACTGTTATTGCTTATAACAGTGATGATCACTGTTATAAGCAAAGGTTTTTACTGTCATTAATGGCTTTCATTCATGACAGCTTGCCTACTATTGTGATGCTGTGATTAGCTACAGCTAATTACATGGTACAGGGTACCAGGTACCATGTGATAGCTGTGGGTCTATCACAGCATCACAGTAGTAAACAAGCTGTCATGAATGGAAGCCGTTCATGACTGTTTTGCTTACATATAATCATGTGATCGCTATTACCAATCATAGTGACCGCATGATAGTCCAGCCACTCACAGCGGCCAGGTACCGAGCACCGTGATCACAGGATTACACCGATGTGCTCCCCAGGAGGGTGCACCAATGCTCATGTGTTAAGCAACGTACCAGTATGTCACTTAGGCTGAAGCTGCCGCCTGCCCATATTAAATGCACTGTGGAGTAGCGGCAAGTGGTTACAAAGATAAATGGAAGATGAGGTTTTCTGTTATCCTGCCCAACGATGACAAAGGAAAAAAATCCTGAAAAGAAAGTTAATGCATCAAAATCTTCATAAGATGCAATATTAATAAAAATAATAATAATAATTTTGTTATTAATAATAAAATGTTTGTTGTTAGGTTTGGATGTGGTTTAACTATTGCAAATGCTCACTTAGGTGCTGAAACTACTAATGCTGAAGGCTTCCTTTCCCGCACCAAGGTCTTGTGACAGATATCCAATGATTCAACATTTTTATAAAACCTAAATGTCTTCCAGAAAATATGGTTACACTGTGCTGCCATGTTGTAACCACTAAGAAAACAAATTGCATGATCCCTAAGTATGTGTCTATGAAGGTTCTAAGTTATAGCTATTTGAATTCTCTCAGTTGAATGTTGAAAGATCTCTCAATGTTGCAAGTTAGCAAATATCTGCTGTGCTGCTCATACTTATAGAAGACATACAGTATGTAAGGGTGTTTTTGCACATACATTTAAAAGCAGCTTTAAAGGAAGGGCGTCCCAGAAGGTTATTTAATGCATTTCAGTTTTCAAAGTGCGATATAATCTAAGATTTGTTATTAAGACAAGGCGAGAAGCTATAGCTCTCTGTCAGATCTCTGAAAAAAAACATCTTTTTATCAAGATCACATTGTAATTGGAACCATTATTTTCAATTGTTTCAATTTTCAATTGTTCAGTTGTGGACAATTGCAGGGATCCCCGATGTGCTATTGCATTCTACTCAATGGTGGCGAGACTCCCCCACCATCAGAATACACTGATCAACACTGCAGCCATTGGCTTCAAGCGCTGATCGAATGCTGTCTTTCCAACAGGACCATTCAACAGAAGCTGGTTGTTAGACCAGCTTCTGTTGAACAGAGAGGAGTACATACCGAAATTCAGCCGGTTCCTGCTGAACCAGCTGAATTTCGGTACGTGTGTACCGGGCTTAAAGCATTGGCTGAAATGCGTCTGCTGAGTTTGATGTCCCAAAACACGTATCTTTTACCAAATAATGTACTGTGGAGGATGGTTAAAGAAATTGGACTACAGTTCGCTCTTCGAATTTAAGATTTAAATGGATCAGTCAGTACGAGGTTTAGAGGCAAGTGGGGCTTGGTGTGGGACCTTTCTCTTTCTCTTGTCAAAAGCACACATATTAATGTATCATAGTTGCCCCTGTAGTGCTGAATTTACTGAAGGCTCTGCCAGTCCATAGATAAGCTCTATGGCCAATCTATGGACTACACATCCTTCAGTTAGTAATACATTGATGAAATGCAGTGCTATCATTACTCTCATTGCTGCAAAAGCTGTCTTGGAGGTTTGTAACCATACTTTTTGGTCTTGCCTTGTATTGGCATGTTTCGCCCTAGGGGGGATAAGGAATGGTGTTTACTCTGGGTCCAGACAGAGCTTATTATGCCCCTGTCAAATGGGCTATGCTTTAAATGCCCTTGTTATTGTTAAGGCAAAATGAGTATAGGTGGGAATAGTTCTTCCAGCAATGCAATTTGATTCTCGCATTAAAGAGGAAGTAAACCCGCTGAAACAAATTTTAAAAAAAAACCTGTAAAGACAAAGGCATAACGAGCTAGTATGCATTGCATACTAGCTCATTATGAAGTACTTACCTAAAAACGAAGCCCCCGCAGTGCCGACTGTCCTGTTTCCTGCATTGCGTCCTCCGGCTATCTGATTGGCCGGAGGCGCGATTACATCACTCCCGCGCATGCATGCGGGAGCCGCCGTTCACGGCACTGGGCTCTGAAGGAACTGCACGGGTGCGCCAATGACGTCATCGGCTGCATGCACTGTAAATATCTCCTAAACGATGCAAGTTTAGGAGATATTTATAGCACCTATAGGTAAGCCTTAATATAGGCTTACCTATAGGTAAATATCAACAAAGTGGGTTTACAACCACTTTAAGATGTTTTTAAAAACTGCTAAACAAGAACTGTCGTGTTTTCAAAGCTGGATGGTATCTTTGGTACCATGGTTCTATTATGTAATAGCGGTTTATCTTTTGTATTTAGCTTGGCAGCGTGCATTAGTAGCTTGTCTTCCAGGGGATTTGCGTACTTGCTTCAGTGATTGACATATATATAATTATGTTTTTGTGGGCTTTGTATTTCAACATATGTTTTTAAAGAGCTGGACTGCCAGCTCGGTAATTCATGTAGAAAAACAGCTGAGCAAATCACGTGTATTTGTCAGATTACCCAAATACCCACAAGCAGTTCACGTCAGCTCAGTTTAAACATGTATTTGCAGATTCAAAAAAATAACTTATTTAATCTGTTTTTCTGTGTCCTCCCTCCACCTTTTTTTTTTTTGCCTGAAGGGAAAGTATTCGGTTTTATAAGAAATGAATTGAAGCTGTGGTGAGTCACTTTTATCTCTTCCCACTATTGCTTTTATCTTGAGGAAATTATACAGACTTTGAACAATATAACAATAGCATCAGTTACTTTTTACATGAAAAAATTCCGTCTTACTAATTAACTACTGTAAGAGTTGCTTTGTGTTTTGATACTGTTACAGAAAACTATTTCCTGGACTCAACAAATGCCTGCATATACATCAATGCGGCTGACGTCAGATTGGGTACTGATAACTTACAGTATGTCAACATTTAATCTTCCCTACGAAAGTATGAAATGAGGGCACTTCACCTAAAAGAACTATTGTTTAGTTAAAAATGTTTCCATAGTTGTTAATGGAAAAGCCATTTAGATTCCTGCGTATAAGCTATAAACAATTTTTTCTTAGATTCTGAAACTAGAAGGCTGCTAGTTCGGAAACTAAACTAGACACTCAGATAAAATGTGACCTGTGCCCACCAAACTTTAACACCAAATAACAAGAACCTATGTTCTTGTTACTGTAAATGGTGTACCTATGTCTGGTATTGTGAGAGATGGGGTAATCATGTAAACGATACCATTTTTTAACAAAGGTGAGTTTTTTTTTTTTTTTTTTTAGTGTGAAAATACATCCCACTTTCTTGACTCCCTTTCTACTGATCCAATATTAGACGTTTAGTATTATGCACTGGCAGATCCTGCTATCCATTTCTATTGTATTTTCAGCATTTTCAGAAATCATTAACAGCTTGATTTATTTGGTGGCTAATAATTGCCATCGTGGTCCTGCTAGGCTATGTACAATAAATGGGGACAAATCTTCCAGTGACAGCAGTTTAAGAAGGGAATAACCACCAATAGTACAGGGGATTACCATGTTGCTGGGGACAAGGGCCTCTTCCCGACAACCCTGGGCTGTGGTTGTGGGTGTCAAAGCTCAAGAGCATCATTCAGCGGCAAGCGTCTTTGAATCTTTTTCTATTCTTTGGGTGCGGCGAGCGTTGTGATTGAAGATGGATTTACATCGAGGGACACCATTTTTTTATTTTTAAATAAAGGACTTGTTAAAAACTGTCTTTTGTGTTTATTTTATTGTACACTTTTTTGGTGAATGGATAGGGGTACGATGTACCCGATACCCATTTACATGGGGGAGGGCCAGGATCTGGGGATCCCCTTGTTAAAGTGGGCTTCCAGATTCCTTTAAGCCCCCCACCCTCAGACCCCCACAGCCACAGCCCAGGGTTGTCGGGAAGAGGTCCTTATCCCCATCAACATGGGGACAAGGTGCTTTGGGGGGCACCCCAAAGCACCCTCCCCATGTTGGGGGCAAGCGGCCTGGTATGGTTCAGGAAGAGGGGGTGCTCGCTCGTCATCCCCCTATCCTGGCCTGCCAGGCTGCATGCTCAGATAAGGGCCTGGTATAGATTTTGGGGGGGGCCCATGCCGTTTTTTTTTTTTATTCTGTCATAGGGTTCCCCTTAACCACCTTAATACAGGGCACTTTCACCCTTTTCCTGCCTAGACCAATTTTCTGCTTTCAGCACTCATTGTCATCTATGGGAAATATTGGTCAGCTTGACATGGCACTGCTCCCTGTCTTTAATATTGGGGTCTATAGGAAATCTTGGTCAGCTTGACATGGCACTGCTCACAAACTATAAGTGACAAGAACACAAAACTTGGGGAGCACCGAGAGGGGACCCAGGGCTACAACATATCTATACATTTTAAAAGTGGGGTATAACCTGAACACTACACTGACTGCACTGAACTAACTTAACACACTATCCACCAACTACCTAATCTCTACTAATAACTACTGCCTAATCTCTATTATCACACACTATACACGGCTGCCGTGTAAGCAGCAGCCTTATATAGTGTGGGGCATGGACTTAGCCCCTGAGCCATGTTTGGCTTAAGGCACCCTGCCTTTGGTCAATCATTGTTCTGACAGGACAGAATGCTGTTATTGGCCAAAGCACACAGGTCAGGTGCATGCTTGGGTCAATCACAAGCACTTAATGTCCTGCAATCGTGCAGTGCATTATGGGGCACTCATCATGCAGTGCATTATGGGGCACTCATCGTGCAGTGCATTATGGGGCACTCATCGGTGGGCGAACTTGCTGCCGATCACCCTGGGTGTTTGTTTCAAAATTACATTCAACTCGAACATGCAGCCCATCCCTAATGACCCAGGTAGTAATAAAAAAAAAAGGAAGTGGCATCCCATATGAGATCTACAGTCATGGCCCAAGATGTTACACATGAGTGTTTTATAAACCTGGTCCATCACAAGCCAGGGTTATGGGACTTATCATGTCCTTAATATAATGACAGGTTTAAAGTGAAGAAGATGTGGGAAGAAATCTTCATAGAAGTGACGCCAAATTAATCAGCTCTGAACGCAAAACCCCAAAGTAAGGGTCTGCTTAATATTTTGTTGAATTTGTGATCAGTATCACCATACTGGAACTACTATGTATCTCACCCTTGGCATGCGGGCACCTGTAGTCCACCTACATCTCATCCTTGGCATGCTGACTCTTGTAGTCTACCTACATCCCATCCTTTGGCATGCTGACACCTTTAGTACACCTTCATCTCACCCTTGGCATGCTGACACCTGTAGTACACCTACATCTCATTCTTGGCAAATGTAGTCTAGGTCTCATCCTTGGCATTCTGAAACCTGTAGGCCACCTACATCTCATTCTTGGCATCTGTAGTCCACCTAGGTCTAATCATTGGCATGCTGACACCTGTAGTTCACATACAATTCATCCTTGGCATGCTGACACTTGTAGTCCACCTACGTCTCATTCTTGGTATTCTGAACACCTTTAGTCCACCTATGTTTTTATTCTTGGCATCTTGGAACCTGTAGTCAACCTAGGTCTCACCCTTGGCATGCTGACACCCGTAGACCAACTACATCTCACCCTTGGCATGCTGACACCCGTAGTCCACCTATATCTCACCCTTGGCATGCTGACACCCGTAGTCCACCTATATCTCACCCTTGGCATGCTGACACCCGTAGTCCACCTATATCTCACCCTTGGCATGCTGACACCTGTAGCACACCTACATCTCACCCTTGGCATGCTGACACCTGTAGTTCACCTACATTTCATCCTTGGCATGCTGAAACCTGTAGCCCAGCTACATATCACCCTTGGCATGCTGACACCTGTAGTACACCTACATCTCACCCTTGGCATGCTGACACTTGTTGTCCACCTATATCCCATCCTTGGCATGCTGACACCTTTAGACCACATATGTCTCATTCTTGGCACCTGTAGTCCACCTACAGTATCTCTCAAAAGTGAGTACACCCTTCACATTTTTGTAAATATTTTATTATATCTTTTCATGTAAAAACACTGAAGAAATGACACTTTGCTACAATGTAAAGTAGTGAGAGTACAGCTTGTATAACAGTGTAAATTTGCTGTCCCCTCAAAATAACTCAACACACAGTCATTAATGTCCAAACTTCTGGCAACAAAAGCTAGTACACCCCTAAGTTAAAATGTCCAAATGTAGTCTACCTAGTTCTCATCCTTGGCATTCTGAAACCTGTAGTCCACCTACACAGCATTCTTGGCCCCTGTAGTACATCTGCATGGCTCTTCAGAGAGTTCTTTGCCATGAGGTACCATGTTGAACTTCCAGTAACCAGTATGAGAGAGTGAGAGTGATAACACCAAATTTAACACACCTACTCCCCATTTACACCTGAGACCTTGTAACACTATAGAGTCACATGACACCAGGGAGGGAAAATGCCTAACTGGGCCCAATTTTGGACATTGACTTAGGGGAGTACTCACTTTTGTTGCCAGAAGTTTAGACATAAATGGCTGTGTGTTGAGTTATTGTGAGGGGACAGCTAATTTACATTGTTATACAAGCTGTAAACTCACTACTTTACATTATAGCAAAGTGTAATTTCTTCAGTATTGTCACATGAAAATAAATAATAAAATATTTACAAAAATGTGAGGGGTGTACTCACTTTTTTGAGATACTGTATATCCCACCCTTGGCATACTGACACCTGTAGTCTACCTACATCTCACCCTTGGCATGCTGACACCTGTGTGCTCTTAAAATAACATTCTTTCCGGTCATTGTGTCTACTTTTCAATATGTCTAGGTAAAAAAGTGATAATAAGATGGCAATCGATCAGGGACCGATACAGACGGGACCTCATAGAAGAGGCAGAAGAATGCAGTAGTGGTTCAATAGCCGCGAAGAGAAAGAAGACCGTCTTTTTCAATATGCTTGACTTTCTACGAAATGTCATAGACATCAGATCGTAAGTGGCAACTATTGGAACATGTTATATTGACCTGTTCAAAGCAATGGTTTTGCAAAGAGCAGTTCGATCCTCTACTTCTCAGGTCCTAAGATGGTGCCCAATGGTTTACCCTCACAGAGTGAGCCCATAGCAAGCAGCTAGGTCCAGTGTAAGGTCACCTTACAGATTTTTGGTGAACTTACACTTTAAGACACATACGGGTTTATATTTCTAACCTCAGCTTGTTAAGCTTTAGCAATAAGGCTCGGTTCATCCTGGGGCAACTTGTCCAGCGACTGTCGCCTGATAAGCCGCGCTCAATTCAGTGCAATAGAACCATTCTAATCAGAGCTATTTAAGTCGCTTCAACTTAGAAAAAGGTTCCTGCACTACTTGGGGGCGACTTTGGAGCGGCTTGCATTGACTTCTATTAAAGAAGTCCTTTGCAAGGCACGCTGAAGTCACGCTGTACGGGGCGGCTTCAGAGTGGGGCGACTTTGAAGCCACCCCAGTGTGAATCTAGCCTAAAACCTGGAAACCGAGTTTCTCTGCAGAATTGTAACTCATTTTGCCCTCTATAGCTTTAGTACATAAACCCCATGGTTATCATTTTTCTGTTATCCTCCTATAATGACCGATTTAACCACTTCAATACCAGGCACTTTCACCCCCTTCCTGCCCAGGCCAATTTTCCCCTTTTAGCGCTGTTGCATTTTGAATGACAATTGCGCGGTCATGCAACACTGTACCTACACCAAATTTATGTCATTTTTCCCCCACAAATAGAGCTTTCTTTTGGTGGTATTTGATCACCTCTGGGTTTTTTCCTTTTTGCTAAACAAATAAAAAAAGACCGAAAAGTTTGAAAAAAAAAAAAGTTTTTTTGTTTATGTTATACAAATTTGTAAATAAAT
This sequence comes from Pelophylax lessonae, assembly GCF_965119305.1. Classification (NCBI taxonomy): domain Eukaryota; kingdom Metazoa; phylum Chordata; class Amphibia; order Anura; family Ranidae; genus Pelophylax; species Pelophylax lessonae. The sequence continues at coordinate 335,035,343 of NC_138772.1, read as the reverse complement.
AAGTTTTTTCCTGCACTGATGAGCACTGATGAGACTGCACTGACAGGCACTGATGGGGTGGCACTGATGGGGTGGCACTGATGGGGTGGCACTGATAGGCGGCACTGATGGGCACTGATATGTGGCACTGATAAGTAGCACTGATATGCAGCATTGGTGGGCACTGATAGGCGGCACTGCTGGGCACTGATAGGCGGCGTTGATGGGCACTGATAGATGGCACTGATGGGCACTGATTGGTGGCACTGATGGGCACTAATGGGCACTGATAGGCGGCACTAGTGGGCACTGATAGGCACTGATAGGCGGCACTGATCAGCACTGACGGGCGGCACTGATGTGCACTAATGGGCACTGATAGGCGGCACTGGTGGGCAATAATGGGCACTGGTGGGCAACACTGATAGGTGGCAATGATGGGCACTGGTGGGCAGCACTGATAGGTAGGGCACTGGTGGGCAGCACTGATGGGGAGGGCAATGGGGGGCTCCCTGAGCCCTGATTGCTATCCCTGGTGGCCATAGTGGGCATCCCTGGGGTCATAGGTGGGCATCCCTGGGGTCATGGGTGGGCATCCCTGGTGGTTCTAGTGGCACCCCCCCCCCCCGAGGGTCTGCACGAACTAAGGAAAGCCGATAAACGGCTCTTCCTGTTTACTATGTGACCAGCCGTGATTGGACACGGCTAGTCACATGGTAAAGAGCCTACCTCAGTAGGCTCTTTACCGAGATCGGAGATGCAGGGAGTCAGACTGACTCCTCGCATCACCGATCGCCACTCTGCGCGCCCCCGGGGTGTGTGCAAAGCTGTATTATCCTGCCGCCATCATATGATGTCCGGTCAGGATAATACATTCCCGCCGTCATTTGCCTATAGGGCGGGCGGGAAGTGGTTAAGATATATTTGCAAACATTTTAACATTTTTTATTATAGTACCACCTCAAACCTCTCTGATGAGGAAGAAGAACTTGAGGATACAGATACAGAGCAGGAAGCAGAGATGGGGGTGAGCAAATGTACCGCAGCAGACTCATGACCAACCAACAACTGCTCAAGTGTCCCTGCAACCTACGGTTTCCCAAATGACCAATCAAGGAGGACAACATGTGCCTGTAAGCATTATTTACAAAAAGCCTTAAAAAATAAATAAATAAATAAACATGTTTTACAAAGCCAAATGTCAGAATTATTATGATTTTACTCTACAAAGTCGTCCCCAAAGAACAAGAAGCTCTGGAAGCTCTGGGAGCTTCAGAAGTTCTCAGCGACCTAGAGGAGGTTCCGAGGCAGACGTGGATGCAGCCTTGCTATCTTTTATGGAGGAACTGAAGACAATCCGACAAGATTACACCAAGGATCCCTTTGCGATCAGAAACTATCCAGATGTTGCTTTTCTGAGCTATCTTTATAGTCATCTCAGCCAAACACTAAAAAAATGGATGTCCAAATGTCCATTTCTTCTTTAAGTGCCATGTGCATTAGGGCTGCAATTGCTGGAGATCCCATGCCAGAGTTCCATCATGTGAGCCCTCAGCCCTCAACACCGGCCTTTACATACTTACCCCTTAGATGCATCTCCACCAAACATTCAGCCTACATGTACAGCAACATTAATAGCCTCACCTACATAACCAACGCCCACCAAGCAACATTTGCTCAACTCCACTAACTGCATCACAGGGATCATACATCAGTCCTAACAACACCCACTCCCAATCCTATGAGTCCTCTGGTTCACAGTTGCACTCTTATGGAAGTTCCTCCCACGCTTCATCGCGGTTTTCAAATTCCCTCAGTCTGTATTATCAGGATCTTTAAAGTAGTGGTAAACATCTACCCAGTGAAGTTAAGCTGAACGCCATCTTATGTTAGACATTACATACTGTATGTCCCTCACTAACCTGAGACCACTAGATATACAGTCTAAACTGTATGCAGCTGTGTTCCGGGTTCAAGTCAAGATTTCCTGTCATATCCAGGACACGTTAGAGTCTATCAAAGCGGCGCTCAGCCTATAAGAGAAAGCAGTGTTTTCAATCAATGAATACAAAGCTTCCTCTGATTAGCTGAGTGAGAGAGGCGAACTGATGATGTCACAACCTTGGATTTAGCCAATGAAACGGGAAGTCTCGGCTCCCACCCAGGACACAGTGTGGTATGCTGTATGTAGCTGCAGCTACATACAGTTTAGACAGCACATCCAGCGGCCTCACATGTTAGTGAGGGACAAAGTTCCCAAACAAACTATATTCAGCCATGGACAAAGGTTTTGAGAATGACACAACTATTAATCGTCAAAAAGTCTGCTGCTTCAGTGTTTTAGATCTTTTTGTCAGATGTTACTATTGTATACTAAAGTATAATTACTATAATTAATATTTGCGTCATTCACCAAACTTTTGGCCACAGCTGTAAAGTTTGACAAAAGATGGAGTTCAGCTTCGGGCAATACACAGAAATGGCACAAAATTGCTTATATGTTTGAGAGCAAAAATCACACATGGCATAGCTCAGTGCTTAGAGCTGATTGGAGGGAAGAGAAGCACCCTACTCCACACAGCTCACCGGAACAGATCTGGGGCTGTCAATAAGGTGGAGGTCCCTTACCTGTCACCATTTTTGTTTTCTTGTTGTATTTTCTTGTTGGATACCCAGCGAAGGTACAAGTTTAAGGTAATATGCATAAATGACTAAAATTCCTTCATACTTTTTTACTTTTCTATCTGCAGCACTCGCTTCTCTACATCTGTGCAAAGTTCTGAATTTGGAAAGCTTGTCTAAGAGATCTTAAAGCGGAGTTCCACCCTAAAATGCAAGTTCCGTCCATCTTCATGCCTGGGGTCACCTGAAAAACAAATGGATAATCGCAATTTTTTTTTTTACTTACCTTGTTTAGAAGATAATATACTTACCTTACTTCCTCTTCCTCCCCTCGGCGGCCACGGCGTGTCGTCACTTCCTGGCTTGCAATGATTCCTGGGAGCTGAACGTCATCGCTCCCAGGAATCAATGCGCCTGCACCGGCCCCGACGTCAGTTCCTGTGCAAGTGCCGTCATACCTTGCTAAACAGCTTCTGGGCATGCCCAGAAGCTGTGCAGGGATGACGCTGCAGCCCCGGAAGTGACGGCGGGGCCAGTGCAGTGCATCGTGGGACCGAAGAGGACGGAAGAGGACGCAGAAGAGGATCGCGCTGGCTTCAAGCTGCCCACACCTGCGATGGCAGCGCTGGAGAAGACATTTTTAAGGTAAGTATTTCTTCTTGCAGGTAAGTGCAACCCGGGACAGTTCAGAGGCTATCCATTGTGGAATGTACTAGCCCTGACTGTCCCGGGGGTATTTTTATGTATTTTTTTTGGTTTTAGGTGGAACGCTTTAAAACTGAAATGGCACTTAGTACATACTATAAAGTGACCTGTTTTGTTCACATGTCATGTCTCCATTTTTTGACAACGTTGGGATACATAGTTGTCTTTCACTGACAATAAAAACTTTATTTGGAATGTAAGAACAATGTGCTTTATTTCTAGGTTTAAACATAGTGCACACAACAGATGAAAAAGATTTATGCTGGCAAAATGTCGGGAAATGTCTGTATGGCTGACAGATTTTCCAAAATAATTTAGAAAAGTTACATATTGTGAGTGCTGGTCAGTTAGGCAAAATTTAATGGGTAATTCCACTTTTGTGGGGGGAAAAAATAGCAAATAAAGAAAAAACAATATAGAGTATATAAATGGAAACACAAATCATTTTGTAATTGAATGTTATTAAAAATGAACTTTCCTTTTCAATCTGCAGCTGTTGTATTTTCTGAAATTGTAATGCAATATGGCCATCTGGAGCTGTTCTGTACACAGAAAGTGTACTGACCACACCCCAGAAACATCATTTCCTGCTTGTGTGATTGGCTCACTGATTTTCCCAGAAGTCTGCTTAAGGTACAAGTCAGATTTCAGGCATCCCTTGCAATAAAAATTGTATTCTTTGTCAGATACTCCCAATAGGAACACATCCAAAGGGATGCAGGCCCAGCAGCTTTCTTTATTCGAGCCCTGCAGCTGCCACAGCTAATAGATCATTTTGAAACCACTCCCATTAGACCCACTCAGCTCAGAGGCACAGAGGAACAAACAATGATTTCTTCAGAATAACAAAAGGTAGGAATCTGCAACAAAGTTTGTTAAAATCCTTGTAATGTTCTTAGATCACCCAGAGGGGAATGGTATTTTTCTCAACAAAAGTGGAGTTACGCTTTAAACTAAATTTAAAATTAAGAAATTATGAAAGGAATCCTACATTATAGTGGAAATAATCAAGCAGTAAGGCTGGCTTACCTCATGGTAAGTAGAAGTCGCTCCTCTGGAGGCACACAACGTCTCACGTACGTGTTCATCCATTCCAAACGTGGTTGCAACTTTTTCCAATAAAAAGTCAAAATGTTGGTACATACATTCGGGTAAAATTGAAAAATTTTGTTAGAAAAAGTTGCAAATCTGCATAGTGCAGAGCAACAAATCCTTCAGAGGGCCTCTTGAGCTGCTTGGGATGTGGCCAGTACCTGCGTCTTCTCTCAGAAATCTTCCTCCTCATGATGTTTCATCTCCTCACATACGGCAACATGACAAATAATGTCACATGGTCCCAAAATCTGTCAAAATCCATTGCTATAAAGCAAGTAGAATACAGCAAGGAACCGGGAAGCACATAGCAATAAAGCTGAAACCGCAAAGCAGCATGGAAAATTTCAATAATTTCCATATATACTGGAGTATAAGCCGACTTTTTCAGCATGTTTTTTATGCTGAAAAAGCCCCCCCTCGGCTTATAGTCGAGTCACGGTCTCACTTACCTTTTCCCCAGTCAGTGCGCATGCAGCGCCGCTCGGGAAAGCCCGTACAGGTTCGGCTATTCCCAGGCAGACGGCGCATGCGCAGTAATGTGTTGGCGCTAGGCGGCGCCATTTTTAAATGTAAGGCGGAAAGGTAAATGAGACTTCTCCGCAGCCCCTGTATCTCCTCAGGAGATGCAGTGCTGCGGGCATGGTACAGGAGATTCTCTGTGCCATGCCTGTACCATCTCCTGTGCCATGCCTGTACCATCTCATGTGCCATGCCTGAACCATCTCCTGTGCCATGCCTGAACCATCGCCTGTACCATCTCCTGTACCATGCCCGCAGCCCTGCATCTCCTGTACCATGTCCACAGCCCCTGCATCATGCCCACAGCCCCTGTTCTGGGTCTCGTGGTGGTCCAGTTGGGTCCAATAGCATTTCCCACCCTAGGCTTATACTCGAGTCAATACGTTTTCCAAGTTTTTTGTGGTAAAATTAGGTGCCTCGGCTTACATTCGGGTCGGCTTATACTCGAGTATATACGGTGTGTACGGATGAATAAACAGGATGAAAAACGTATGACTGATGAAAAACGGATGACAACTGACGAAAAACAGATGACAACTGATGAAAAACGGATGAAAAACGGATGACAACTGATGAGAAATGGATGATAACGGATGAAAAACAGATATGAACAGAAATGAAAATGGATGTGAAACTGATGTTGACTGAAAAAAAAATGATGACAAAAAACATGCCTGAACTGATGAACTGAACAGTCCATATGTGTAAAAGGGGCCTAAAACGTAATTTTTAAAGTTCAAACACAGGTAGTGGAGTTTTCTACGAGAGCAGAATCTTGGCAGACTGACCACCTTCCAATATAAACAACTGACTGGTGATTCTAAACCCACTTTGACTCTAGTGAGGCTTTGTTATTTTTGAGGATCCTGGAGAAAAATAAACACAGCTAGAGAGATTGGGGTGCTGTTTTTATTTATTTTATTTTTATTTATTTCAGGTTCTTATAAAGCGCTGTCAATTTACGCAGCGCTTTACATATACATTGTACATTCACATCAGTCCCTGCCCTCAAGGAGCATTACAATCTAAGGTCCCTAACTCACATTCATACACAGTAGGGCAATTTTTTTTTTTTTATACAGGATCCAATTAACCTACCAGCATGTCTTTGGAGTGTAGGAGGAAACCGGAGTACCCGGAAGAAAACCCACCCTGGCACAGGGAGAACATGCAAACTCCAGGCAGGTAGTGTCGTGGTTGGGATTCAAACCAGCGACCCTCTTGCTGCTAGGTGAAAGTGCTAACCACTACACCACTGTGCCGACCTGTTTTTGTTGTTTTGTTTTTTTGTTTTTTTTTAAACTATTTTATTGCTTGTTAAGAAAATGTAAATAGTTTAATGTCCATGTTCTGGACACAGATGTACTTGAACATTTAAAATACTTAAAAAAAAAAAACCCCAAAAACAACTTGGAATTTACCATTATTGCCCCTCTAAAAAATGATAGTTGTCTGGCTGTGGTGCTTGATTCTCTGACTTCAACACATTTTAATCCACTTACTTGCCAAGGGTGAGATGTAGGTAGACCACAGGTGTCAGTATGCCAAGGCTGGGATATAGGTGGACTACAGGTGCCAAGATGCCAAGAATGAGACATAGGTCAGGTCAGAATGCCAAGATGCCAAGAATGAGACATAAAGGTGTCAGAATGCCAAGGATGAGACGTAGCTGGACAACAAGTGTCAGCATGCCAAGGGTGAGATGTAGGTGTACTACAGGTGTCAGCATGCCAAGGGTGAGATGTAGCTGGATTACATGTTTTAGCACGCCAAGGATGAAATGTAGATGAACTACAGGTTTCAGCATGCCAAGGGTGAGATGTAGGTGTACTACAGGTGTCAGCGTGCCACGGGTGAGATATAGGTGGACTACGGGTGTCAGCATGCCAAAGGTGAGACGTAGTTGGGCTACAGGTGTCAGCATGCCAAGGGTGAGACCTAGGTTGACTGCAGGTGCCAAGATGCCAAGAATGAGACATAGGTGGACTAAAGGTGTCAGCATGCCAATGATGAGACGCAGGTGGACAACAAGTGTCAGCATGCCAAGGATGAGATGTAGGTTTACTACAGGTGTCAGCATGCCAAGGGTGAGATGTAGCTGGACTACAGGTGTCAGCATGCCAAGGATGAAATGTAGGTGAACTACAGGTGTCAGCATGCCAAGAATGAGACCTAGGTGGACTACAGGTCCCAAGAATGAGATGTAGGTGGACTACAGGTTTAAGAATGGCAAGGATGAGACCTAGGTGGACTACAGGTGCCAAGAATGAAATGTAGGTGGACTACGGGTGTCAGCATGCCAAGGGTGAGATGCAGGCAGGCTAAAGGTGTCAGCATGCCATGGATGAGATGTAGGTGAACTACAAGTGTCAGCATGCCAAGGGTAAGACATAGGGGGACTAAAGGTGTCAGCATGGCAAGGGTGAGACATAGGCAGACAACAAGTGGCAGCATGCCAAGGATGAGATGTAAGTGTACTACAGGTGTCAGCGTGCCAAGGATGAGATGGAGGTGTACTAAAGGTGTGAGCATGCCAAAGGATGGGATGTAGGTGGACTACAAGTGTCATCATGCCAAGGATGAGATGTAGGTGAACTACAGGTGCCAACATGCCAAGGGTAAGATACATAGTAGTTCCAGTATGCCCCCCCGGTGATACTGATCACAAATTCAACAAAATATTAAGCAGACACTTATCACGGTGTTTACGCTGATTTGCGTTCAGAGCTGATTAATTTGGCGTCACGTCTATGAAGATTTCTTCCCACAGCTTCTTCACTTTGTACCTGTCACTATATTCAGGACATGATAAGTCCCATAACCCTGGCCTGTGATGGACCAGATTTATAAGACGCTCATGTGTAACATCTTGGGCCATGACTGTAGATCTCATATGGGATGCCACTTCCTTTTTTTTTTATTGCTACCTGGGTCATTAGGGATGGGCTGGATGTTCGAGTCGAATGCAAGTTCGACTCGAACATCAAGTGTTCGTGTGTTCGCCGAACACACGAACACCCGACACCCGGGGTGATCAGTGACAGGTGCGCCCACCGATGAGCGCCCCCATATTGCACTGCATAATTGCAATTGTAGGGTTTCTTAGAACTATCTGGAATTCAGCAATTAAACTAAATTATTGTAAAAGGTAACTGATGCTAAAAAACGTCAACCACCCGCCCGGCGCTAAAATATATATATAAATCAGTGTAAGGTATAAAGAAATAAATATATCTACTCAAATCATGAATAAATAGTAAATAAAATCATGTAGATAAAATCATGTAAAACATGTCACTCTGTGCATCCTTTTAATGCACTAGCTGCCACTGTAAACGTAAAACTTGCAAAATCAAATGTATAATAATAGCCCAATCTGTGCGTCTCAGTTCGTTATATCATACATTCAGCGGCGCTTCAGCACACACAATGTATGTGTGCAAGTATATTAGTCAGTTCCTGCAGTGCTTCAGAGCCTGCAATTGCAAACTAGTCCCAACTCCACAGGATGTGCAGTCACAGCCAGCAAAAAGATTTCTCCTCTGATGTTCAGCACCAGTGATTGTACACACAGTATCACTAATCCTTCACCACACCGACTGTGCACCCCTATGAAGTGGCCACTCACCGAATTGCCCTTGAAATATCGCCTTTATGCATAAGCTGCATGAGCCCTTGCTTCTAGTCGGTCTGTCGTCGCTTAGGCACGTCCAGATCCTATCCGTCCACCAGGGGTCACTATCAGGCTGTATATCTCCTCAGTGATTTCAATCACCCTTTGCACGCATATCATAAACACAGAGGCTTTGAAAGGTACCGCCGCTCGCCGACCGCGAGCTAGTCCCTGCTGTGGATTACAGCGCTCCTGCGGCTAACAGGCGAGATCCAGAACAACAGCGGTATCCTCCCTTCGTCTCCTCAGCAGCAGCGTACGTGCATCCTGACCGGTTTCGTCTGGTAGACTTCAACAGAGGACTAACGTGCGCTGCTGCAATCAAGATTAATGTATGCAGCCGGAGGACCTCCCTCCCATCATGATTGGTTTACACCACTGATGGGTTCAAACACCTCTTCATTGCCATTACCTGGCCTGAAGGAAATTCAATATGGACATACCATAGAATCATTTTCTAAATACCGGAAAAACAAGATTAATCGATACAAAACAAAGTTTAATACCGCTATCAACTCTCTTATTACTGCAACCAGTATCTGAATGGGTATTCCCCGGGTTTGAATCACACAGAACCCCAGTTTTTTTCAGATTGGCCATCTTTGCCCGATCTGAGCATGTATGTTCAAAATTTCCAAACCTATCGATTTGTAAAAATTGGTCATGGAGTTCTTTCTACCCCTAATTCTACATGCCATCTTGCCCTATCCGGATGCATACATCTTAAGTACTACTAATATTTAAAACGGTTATGCTAAAATCGATATAACCAAAATTTGACACAAAAATAAACCTACAGCACCTGGTATTCCCAGGTGGTCTCCCATACAGGTACTAACCAGGCCCGACCCTGCTTAGCTTCTGAGATCAGATGAGATCGGGCATGTTCAGGGTGATGTGGCCATAGGTAAAATGTAAAGTGCATTCTAATGGTGAAACCATCATGTATGACCACTATCCTCAAGATGTCATACTTATTACATAATTAGCACATGTCATGTAATTTCTGATATGTTTTAAAACCAGTAAATGTCAAATCTTAAATAAATCATTTCATAAATAGTAGATACATAATAAATAAATACATTAACTTCATAAATAATAGGTACAATTCATATGTTGAGATTACAAGAAAATGTTGTTCATAGAGGCCAAATCGCAAATATAATATATAAAATTCACTCTAAAATATCTTAGTCCATAACCAATGGTACTAAAGGTTAAAATATATAAAAAATAAAGGCGTGTTGCCATAAGGAATCAATGGTCGAGGCATAATCGTAAATTCGAGTAAAATTGGAGAAGGATAAAAGTATATATAAAATGGAATCCATAAAACGTCCTGTCTAAAAAATATACTTAATAGTTGCTTAAAAAACAGTTCAGGTCAAGTTCTATATTTAACCCGTTGGGCGCCAAGGAGTTTGTCTTGTAAATCCATTCAGTTTCCTTTTTGGACAGTTCTCTTACTCTATTGCACCCTCTCCAGTTGCTTGGCATCTTTTCTATACCCCAAAATTTCAGTGCTGAGGGGTCTTTATCATGCTTTTCCCTGAAATGTAGTGGGACACTGTGTTCCTTGAAGCCTGTTGTTATTTTATAAATGTGCTCAGAAATCCTGATGCCCAATTTTCTCTTTGTTCTTCCTATATACAACATACCGCAAGGGCACTCCATTCCGTATACCACGTGGGTCGTGATACACGTGATACACTCCTTTATTTCAAAGGTCTTCCCATTTGCTCCTGAAGTGAACTCCGTTAGACCCCGAAAGTGTGTATTCACTTGTCTGCAAGCCTTACACCTTCTGCATGCGTGAAATCCAGACAAGTCCCAGAACATCTTTGGTGGTCTGGGAGGGTCCAAAACTTTCCTCACCACTCTGTCTCCAATAGTGGGAGCCTTTTTGTATATAAATATTGGGTTATCCGGAATCACGGGGCCCAGAACCTTATCAAGCTTCAATATTCCCCAGTGCTTTTTCATGATAGATTCAAATTCCCTGAACTGGACATTATAATTTGTTATGAAGCCCCATTGGTGCGATTCATTTGGAATCTTATTAGTTGGAGCCAGGCAGGACTCATGTGAAACCGCCAGTACTTCTTTCACTGTCTCCTCCAGTACCTCCGGTCTGTATCCCTTATCGGTAAATTTGTCTGTTATCACGCGTGATTGTTCCAAAAAATCCTCCTCCAAGGTGCAATTCCTCCTTATCCTCAGCAATTGCCCCTTGGGGATGTTCCTTAGCCAGCACGGGTGATGGCCACTGTATACTGGAAGATAGCCGTTTCTATCTGTAGGCTTAAAATATGCCTTAGTGATGATCCGTCTGTTTTCGATCCGCACAGATACATCTAGATAGTTAATTTCTTTTTTGTCCCATGTACATTCTAATTTGATGTTGTGTTTATTTATATTTAAATGCTCAGTGAACTCTGCTAGCGATGTCTCTGTACCAGCCCAAATAAAAAATAGGCCCTAGAAAACAGAAAAGAGGTCGTGATCAGACCAGCAGATAAAGGAGGGGGAGTGGTTATTTTAAAGAAAGAATTCTATCACGAGCAACTGATAGGCATGCTTAATGATGTCACCACGTACAGGATTTTACCTAAGGACCCCACATTGATGTATAGAAGGGATTTGTGCAATTTGGTTGAATTTGGTTTTAATGAACGCATTTTAACTATGAAGGAGAAAAAATATTTATTCCCTAGTTTTAATCGCGTACCTACCATATATACGCTCCCGAAGATCCACAAAAATCAGTCTTGCCCTCCAGCAAGACCGATAGTAAACAGTATCGGATCAGTGACCTCAAGAATTGGGGAATACTTGGATGTATTCCTTCAAAAAAGTGTGGTTGAATTAAAAGCGTATTTGAAAGATACGAAGGAATTTTTAACCTTGTTGGACAATCTAACTCTGCCTGATGCCCCTGAGATATATCTTGTAACAGCTGATGTAGCATCTCTCTACACGATTATCCAGCACGAGGATGCATTACTAGCCCTCAATTGGGCAATGAGTAAGAGAGAGGACATACCACATACCCAGAAAAAATTCTTGGGGATAGTTATGGACTTTTGCTTAACCCACAACTATTTCTGGTATGGGGGACAATTCTTCACGCAGCAGAAAGGTGTGGCGATGGGTGCAAAATATGCACCCAGCCTCGCCAACCTATTTATGGGCGAGTGGGAAGATAGGAGTATATATGCCCACAGAAAAGAGCAGCTGGTCTTCTACAAAAGATACATCGACGACCTATTTTTTATTTGGGCTGGTACAGAGACATCGCTAGCAGAGTTCACTGAGCATTTAAATATAAATAAACACAACATCAAATTAGAATGTACATGGGACAAAAAAGAAATTAACTATCTAGATGTATCTGTGCGGATCGAAAACAGACGGATCATCACTAAGGCATATTTTAAGCCTACAGATAGAAACGGCTATCTTCCAGTATACAGTGGCCATCACCCGTGCTGGCTAAGGAACATCCCCAAGGGGCAATTGCTGAGGATAAGGAGGAATTGCACCTTGGAGGAGGATTTTTTGGAACAATCACGCGTGATAACAGACAAATTTACCGATAAGGGATACAGACCGGAGGTACTGGAGGAGACAGTGAAAGAAGTACTGGCGGTTTCACATGAGTCCTGCCTGGCTCCAACTAATAAGATTCCAAATGAATCGCACCAATGGGGCTTCATAACAAATTATAATGTCCAGTTCAGGGAATTTGAATCTATCATGAAAAAGCACTGGGGAATATTGAAGCTTGATAAGGTTCTGGGCCCCGTGATTCCGGATAACCCAATATTTATATACAAAAAGGCTCCCACTATTGGAGACAGAGTGGTGAGGAAAGTTTTGGACCCTCCCAGACCACCAAAGATGTTCTGGGACTTGTCTGGATTTCACGCATGCAGAAGGTGTAAGGCTTGCAGACAAGTGAATACACACTTTCGGGGTCTAACGGAGTTCACTTCAGGAGCAAATGGGAAGACCTTTGAAATAAAGGAGTGTATCACGTGTATCACGACCCACGTGGTATACGGAATGGAGTGCCCTTGCGGTATGTTGTATATAGGAAGAACAAAGAGAAAATTGGGCATCAGGATTTCTGAGCACATTTATAAAATAACAACAGGCTTCAAGGAACACAGTGTCCCACTACATTTCAGGGAAAAGCATGATAAAGACCCCTCAGCACTGAAATTTTGGGGTATAGAAAAGATGCCAAGCAACTGGAGAGGGTGCAATAGAGTAAGAGAACTGTCCAAAAAGGAAACTGAATGGATTTACAAGACAAACTCCTTGGCGCCCAACGGGTTAAATATAGAACTTGACCTGAACTGTTTTTTAAGCAACTATTAAGTATATTTTTTAGACAGGACGTTTTATGGATTCCATTTTATATATACTTTTATCCTTCTCCAATTTTACTCGAATTTACGATTATGCCTCGACCATTGATTCCTTATGGCAACACGCCTTTATTTTTTATATATTTTAACCTTTAGTACCATTGGTTATGGACTAAGATATTTTAGAGTGAATTTTATATATTATATTTGCGATTTGGCCTCTATGAACAACATTTTCTTGTAATCTCAACATATGAATTGTACCTATTATTTATGAAGTTAATGTATTTATTTATTATGTATCTACTATTTATGAAATGATTTATTTAAGATTTGACATTTACTGGTTTTAAAACATATCAGAAATTACATGACATGTGCTAATTATGTAATAAGTATGACATCTTGAGGATAGTGGTCATACATGATGGTTTCACCATTAGAATGCACTTTACATTTTACCTATGGCCACATCACCCTGAACATGCCCGATCTCATCTGATCTCAGAAGCTAAGCAGGGTCGGGCCTGGTTAGTACCTGTATGGGAGACCACCTGGGAATACCAGGTGCTGTAGGTTTATTTTTGTGTCAAATTTTGGTTATATCGATTTTAGCATAACCGTTTTAAATATTAGTAGTACTTAAGATGTATGCATCCGGATAGGGCAAGATGGCATGTAGAATTAGGGGTAGAAAGAACTCCATGACCAATTTTTACAAATCGATAGGTTTGGAAATTTTGAACATACATGCTCAGATCGGGCAAAGATGGCCAATCTGAAAAAAACTGGGGTTCTGTGTGATTCAAACCCGGGGAATACCCATTCAGATACTGGTTGCAGTAATAAGAGAGTTGATAGCGGTATTAAACTTTGTTTTGTATCGATTAATCTTGTTTTTCCGGTATTTAGAAAATGATTCTATGGTATGTCCATATTGAATTTCCTTCAGGCCAGGTAATGGCAATGAAGAGGTGTTTGAACCCATCAGTGGTGTAAACCAATCATGATGGGAGGGAGGTCCTCCGGCTGCATACATTAATCTTGATTGCAGCAGCGCACGTTAGTCCTCTGTTGAAGTCTACCAGACGAAACCGGTCAGGATGCACGTACGCTGCTGCTGAGGAGACGAAGGGAGGATACCGCTGTTGTTCTGGATCTCGCCTGTTAGCCGCAGGAGCGCTGTAATCCACAGCAGGGACTAGCTCGCGGTCGGCGAGCGGCGGTACCTTTCAAAGCCTCTGTGTTTATGATATGCGTGCAAAGGGTGATTGAAATCACTGAGGAGATATACAGCCTGATAGTGACCCCTGGTGGACGGATAGGATCTGGACGTGCCTAAGCGACGACAGACCGACTAGAAGCAAGGGCTCATGCAGCTTATGCATAAAGGCGATATTTCAAGGGCAATTCGGTGAGTGGCCACTTCATAGGGGTGCACAGTCGGTGTGGTGAAGGATTAGTGATACTGTGTGTACAATCACTGGTGCTGAACATCAGAGGAGAAATCTTTTTGCTGGCTGTGACTGCACATCCTGTGGAGTTGGGACTAGTTTGCAATTGCAGGCTCTGAAGCACTGCAGGAACTGACTAATATACTTGCACACATACATTGTGTGTGCTGAAGCGCCGCTGAATGTATGATATAACGAACTGAGACGCACAGATTGGGCTATTATTATACATTTGATTTTGCAAGTTTTACGTTTACAGTGGCAGCTAGTGCATTAAAAGGATGCACAGAGTGACATGTTTTACATGATTTTATCTACATGATTTTATTTACTATTTATTCATGATTTGAGTAGATATATTTATTTCTTTATACCTTACACTGATTTATATATATATTTTAGCGCCGGGCGGGTGGTTGACGTTTTTTAGCATCAGTTACCTTTTACAATATTTTTCTAGTTTTCACCTGGCAGCTATGGATGCAGTGCAATATCTGAAAAACAGGCAATTGGACCTGAAAATAGTGTTTGGTGGACAAGAAACCACTCAGATTGACAATGATATTTCAAGTACCCTTAATGCCCTATCCAATGTCCTTGAAAAACAAATTAGGACCTGGTGGGACATTAGCACTTTTGAGCAATATAGTAAGGACAAAATCATCATGAGGAGCCTCAGGTGGGAGGTGGCCCCTCAAGACGGGCTTGATGATATTGATTCTATGACTGAATGGTTGGATTTTTTCAACCAATCGGGTCTTAAATTACAAGAGTTAGTACTGAAGAGAAAACGTAAGAAAATGTTGTATCTAGAGGCAAAAATTGCAGATTTACAGAAGAAATTAGAGGCACATAAAGACACACCATTAGTGACAAAATTCAATACAGATATTAAAAAACGATTGGAGAAATTGGACAATGATACCCAGAAGAAGAAAGTTAAGAAATATCAGAGGGATATTAACGATTTCAGGAACAAGCAGATATATTTATGGCAAATTCCAATGCAGGAAGGGGTGAATGATACTGAAGTCAGATGGACTATGGATGATGAGGGACCATCAACTAGTGCAGGTCAGATGAAAGAAATGGCCAAAGTAAGTACCCCCAGGAAAAATAATTGGCAGCAGGCCAAAAACGCATGGAAGAAGCCCAAACCAGCGAACACTGTGAACACCATCAGGCCAGGTGGCCCTACATCACTGCAGATAAACAAGGAGGGCACCAGAAATGGAAAAGAGGGATTCCAGCATCATACCCCGCAGAGGGTACCAACTATGAATAGATTTGAACCCCTCTGGAGGCAAAACGAACAACAAGGCAATGGTTTCCGTCCTTTTTTATGGAGAGGTGGGAGGGGGAGGGGTCGGGGACGAGGAGGGAGACCATGGAGGGGTCGACCCTGGAACAGGGAAGCGCCCAGAGACATGAGGGACTATGGCCCACAACCAACAAACCAGTATATGCCAACAAACAATCAACAAGTAGGGGCTGCCGAGCTGGACGAAAAATCCAAAAAAAGAAGGCTGGGACAGGATTAAAAGGGATTTATAATTTGGCTGAAATAGAGCTGAACCAAAAAGAAATCAACGTATTAAATGCGGGACTCAAATGCGGTATTAAAAAGTCGCTAAACAAATTTGATGTCTACATGGATATTCAAAAATACACACGAAAATTGAATATGAAGAAGTATTTCTTGAATATAAACCCAGGTAAAAATCGGGAGAATATTGTCCCATCGGCAACAACAAGTGTTAATAGTGGACTCAAAAACAATTCGCTTTTTAATCCTCCACAGACGTCCAACCACAACATCGAGGTTTTTAAACAATTAATAACGACAGACTTGGAGAAAATAAAACCAATAAGGAATGCCAATCCTAAATACATACAAGAGGGCATTGAGGCCCTAGAAAACAGAAAAGAGGTCGTGATCAGACCAGCAGATAAAGGAGGGGGAGTGGTTATTTTAAAGAAAGAATTCTATCACGAGCAACTGATAGGCATGCTTAATGATGTCACCACGTACAGGATTTTACCTAAGGACCCCACATTGATGTATAGAAGGGATTTGTGCAATTTGGTTGAATTTGGTTTTAATGAACGCATTTTAACTATGAAGGAGAAAAAATATTTATTCCCTAGTTTTAATCGCGTACCTACCATATATACGCTCCCGAAGATCCACAAAAATCAGTCTTGCCCTCCAGCAAGACCGATAGTAAACAGTATCGGATCAGTGACCTCAAGAATTGGGGAATACTTGGATGTATTCCTTCAAAAAAGTGTGGTTGAATTAAAAGCGTATTTGAAAGATACGAAGGAATTTTTAACCTTGTTGGACAATCTAACTCTGCCTGATGCCCCTGAGATATATCTTGTAACAGCTGATGTAGCATCTCTCTACACGATTATCCAGCACGAGGATGCATTACTAGCCCTCAATTGGGCAATGAGTAAGAGAGAGGACATACCACATACCCAGAAAAAATTCTTGGGGATAGTTATGGACTTTTGCTTAACCCACAACTATTTCTGGTATGGGGGACAATTCTTCACGCAGCAGAAAGGTGTGGCGATGGGTGCAAAATATGCACCCAGCCTCGCCAACCTATTTATGGGCGAGTGGGAAGATAGGAGTATATATGCCCACAGAAAAGAGCAGCTGGTCTTCTACAAAAGATACATCGACGACCTATTTTTTATTTGGGCTGGTACAGAGACATCGCTAGCAGAGTTCACTGAGCATTTAAATATAAATAAACACAACATCAAATTAGAATGTACATGGGACAAAAAAGAAATTAACTATCTAGATGTATCTGTGCGGATCGAAAACAGACGGATCATCACTAAGGCATATTTTAAGCCTACAGATAGAAACGGCTATCTTCCAGTATACAGTGGCCATCACCCGTGCTGGCTAAGGAACATCCCCAAGGGGCAATTGCTGAGGATAAGGAGGAATTGCACCTTGGAGGAGGATTTTTTGGAACAATCACGCGTGATAACAGACAAATTTACCGATAAGGGATACAGACCGGAGGTACTGGAGGAGACAGTGAAAGAAGTACTGGCGGTTTCACATGAGTCCTGCCTGGCTCCAACTAATAAGATTCCAAATGAATCGCACCAATGGGGCTTCATAACAAATTATAATGTCCAGTTCAGGGAATTTGAATCTATCATGAAAAAGCACTGGGGAATATTGAAGCTTGATAAGGTTCTGGGCCCCGTGATTCCGGATAACCCAATATTTATATACAAAAAGGCTCCCACTATTGGAGACAGAGTGGTGAGGAAAGTTTTGGACCCTCCCAGACCACCAAAGATGTTCTGGGACTTGTCTGGATTTCACGCATGCAGAAGGTGTAAGGCTTGCAGACAAGTGAATACACACTTTCGGGGTCTAACGGAGTTCACTTCAGGAGCAAATGGGAAGACCTTTGAAATAAAGGAGTGTATCACGTGTATCACGACCCACGTGGTATACGGAATGGAGTGCCCTTGCGGTATGTTGTATATAGGAAGAACAAAGAGAAAATTGGGCATCAGGATTTCTGAGCACATTTATAAAATAACAACAGGCTTCAAGGAACACAGTGTCCCACTACATTTCAGGGAAAAGCATGATAAAGACCCCTCAGCACTGAAATTTTGGGGTATAGAAAAGATGCCAAGCAACTGGAGAGGGTGCAATAGAGTAAGAGAACTGTCCAAAAAGGAAACTGAATGGATTTACAAGACAAACTCCTTGGCGCCCAACGGGTTAAATATAGAACTTGACCTGAACTGTTTTTTAAGCAACTATTAAGTATATTTTTTAGACAGGACGTTTTATGGATTCCATTTTATATATACTTTTATCCTTCTCCAATTTTACTCGAATTTACGATTATGCCTCGACCATTGATTCCTTATGGCAACACGCCTTTATTTTTTATATATTTTAACCTTTAGTACCATTGGTTATGGACTAAGATATTTTAGAGTGAATTTTATATATTATATTTGCGATTTGGCCTCTATGAACAACATTTTCTTGTAATCTCAACATATGAATTGTACCTATTATTTATGAAGTTAATGTATTTATTTATTATGTATCTACTATTTATGAAATGATTTATTTAAGATTTGACATTTACTGGTTTTAAAACATATCAGAAATTACATGACATGTGCTAATTATGTAATAAGTATGACATCTTGAGGATAGTGGTCATACATGATGGTTTCACCATTAGAATGCACTTTACATTTTACCTATGGCCACATCACCCTGAACATGCCCGATCTCATCTGATCTCAGAAGCTAAGCAGGGTCGGGCCTGGTTAGTACCTGTATGGGAGACCACCTGGGAATACCAGGTGCTGTAGGTTTATTTTTGTGTCAAATTTTGGTTATATCGATTTTAGCATAACCGTTTTAAATATTAGTAGTACTTAAGATGTATGCATCCGGATAGGGCAAGATGGCATGTAGAATTAGGGGTAGAAAGAACTCCATGACCAATTTTTACAAATCGATAGGTTTGGAAATTTTGAACATACATGCTCAGATCGGGCAAAGATGGCCAATCTGAAAAAAACTGGGGTTCTGTGTGATTCAAACCCGGGGAATACCCATTCAGATACTGGTTGCAGTAATAAGAGAGTTGATAGCGGTATTAAACTTTGTTTTGTATCGATTAATCTTGTTTTTCCGGTATTTAGAAAATGATTCTATGGTATGTCCATATTGAATTTCCTTCAGGCCAGGTAATGGCAATGAAGAGGTGTTTGAACCCATCAGTGGTGTAAACCAATCATGATGGGAGGGAGGTCCTCCGGCTGCATACATTAATCTTGATTGCAGCAGCGCACGTTAGTCCTCTGTTGAAGTCTACCAGACGAAACCGGTCAGGATGCACGTACGCTGCTGCTGAGGAGACGAAGGGAGGATACCGCTGTTGTTCTGGATCTCGCCTGTTAGCCGCAGGATCGCTGTAATCCACAGCAGGGACTAGCTCGCGGTCGGCGAGCGGCGGTACCTTTCAAAGCCTCTGTGTTTATGATATGCGTGCAAAGGGTGATTGAAATCACTGAGGAGATATACAGCCTGATAGTGACCCCTGGTGGACGGATAGGATCTGGACGTGCCTAAGCGACGACAGACCGACTAGAAGCAAGGGCTCATGCAGCTTATGCATAAAGGCGATATTTCAAGGGCAATTCGGTGAGTGGCCACTTCATAGGGGTGCACAGTCGGTGTGGTGAAGGATTAGTGATACTGTGTGTACAATCACTGGTGCTGAACATCAGAGGAGAAATCTTTTTGCTGGCTGTGACTGCACATCCTGTGGAGTTGGGACTAGTTTGCAATTGCAGGCTCTGAAGCACTGCAGGAACTGACTAATATACTTGCACACATACATTGTGTGTGCTGAAGCGCCGCTGAATGTATGATATAACGAACTGAGACGCACAGATTGGGCTATTATTATACATTTGATTTTGCAAATTAAACTAAATTGATCACCCCCCTGCTGATTCCGTCCTTTCCTTATTTCAGCATATTTATTATCAGCACATGTGCATTCCTGCAATATTATGGCAATTTCAGGTACTTACCCTTATATAATTAAAAAAAAAAAAAAAAACATGATTTAAAAAAAAAAAGCAATACTGCATTTGTAGGGTTTCTTAGAACTATCTGGAATTCGGCTATTAAACTTCATTAGCCATGTTTATAATTATTGCATAGTTCTCACAACTTCTAAATCCCTATTTCACTAATGGAACATGGCAATAAAATGTAAAAAATACAGCTTTTGTAGTCTGCTGATGATAATGATCCAAAAAGCTTTAAATAATGTGAGTACTTCCTGCTCTTCGCACGAAAGTCATGTACTATCATTATAAATAAAGAGTGACAAGGAAATAGGCAGAGATATGCAAACCAAGATTCAAGCTTTATTTTAGTTTTTTTTTGCATATGGTTTGACAGTATTATCGTGCAACTGTACTCTCAATAACCAAACTGGCATCAAGAATGAATCCTGCTATAAATAGTTGCCTGTGTATATTTTCCTGTGTTTTTCTGAGTAGACCTGATACCCCAAAAGTTATGTTAGTCTTGACTGTACAAAGGAAAGCTGGCCTATCTCTTCCGGTTTCACACAAATTATTATTGGTCCTTTGATTATTGCCACCGGCATGAAAAATCCAACATGGTGGATGTACCCAAGTTGATCAATCAACCAACTTGGGTACAATCAGCCTGCCCATACATGGTTCAAATCTCGGGCGGTCCCTGCTGAACCGACTGAGATTCAAAACATCTAAGGCCATCTTAAAGTATAAATAAAGGCAAAACATGGATTAGAACACCTGTCAGTTTTTATTGCTGTCTGTGCCCCTGTTAAGGAGATTCATCCTTTCTATTTGTCCTGTTTACCATTATCATTGAAAGTAAAAGAAAATCCAAAATGTTGGGTTGTCCATAGAAAAGTAACAGAGGGGAAATTTTCCAATGGGGACACTAGTTCTAGTGACCTGGGGGACCCCAAGGAATTACCTTGATTTGCAGGGATGTCCTCTCACTTCCTGTTTGGCTATAAGACAGGAAGTAAAGGGAAATCTCTGCAATTGGACACAGATGGCGGGAAAAAAAACTGACAGGGGCTATAACCCTCCCTTACGCTATCCAAAATGGAAAAAAAGCTTTGCCTTTAAAGAGGTTGTAACCCTAAAAAAAATATCCTGTTATTTTAAAGAATGTTAAACAGCATAGTGCTTGTGTGCTGCCATTTGTCCTTTTCTATCCTGTAAAAAAACCTGGTTGATCCTGCCTGTTCCTGTGCCCCCTTAGGTGTGCTGACCATGGCAACCATGGCTGCTGATCCCATGGTCAGCTTACGTGCTTCCGTCTTCCCACTGCTCTTCTCTCTCCCCCTCTCCCCCTCCCTCCCTGCCTGTCAGCTCCTGTGTGTGAGCCCGATCGACAAACCCGCCCCTCCCCTTCCTGACGCTATTTCGAGTGGCAGTAAATGTAGTGCTCACAATTACTGCCAGCCCCTCTGCTATAACAAAATATACTACGCAATATCTTTGTTTGTTTGTTTGTTTTTTTTAAATTCTGCAGCTAAATACATTATTACACATCGCCGATGTGCGGTCACATGACTGTCCGGCTGACGTCAGAGGGGGATCTCAGCCCCTCCCTGTGTAATCCTTAGATCTCTATGAGTTTTTTCTCTATTAGTTTTCTATGAGAGGAGAATCTTGGCAGGCTGACAGCCTTCTAATACAAACAACCGACAGGTGGTTCTAAACCCACTGATGTTTGACTCTAGCCACTTTAGGACCGGAGGATTTTCCTGCTTTACATCCAGGCCACTTTTTGCGATTCGGCACTGTGCGACAATTGCGGGGTCATGCAACGCCTTACCAAAACGAAATTTACGTCCTTTTTTCCCAAAAACAGAGCTTTCTTTTGGTGGTATTTGATCACCTCTGTGCTTTTAATTTTTTGCGATATTAATAAAAAATGCGACAATTTTGAAAAAATAACAATATTTTTCTACTTTCACAGTTAAAAAATATCCAATATATTACATTTTTGTTATATATTTAGGCCAAAATGTATTTAGCTACATGTCTTTGACAAAAAAATTCTCAATGAGCGTATTTTTAACCGCTTTAAGACCTGAAGATTTTACCCCATTCCTGACAGGCCATATTTTGCGATTCGGCACTGCGTAATTTTAATTGACTGCGACAATTGCGCAGTCGTGCGATGCTGTACCCAAATTAAATTTATGTGTTTTTTTTCCCCACAAATAGAGCTTTCTTTTGGTGGTATTTGATCACCTGTGCGATTTTTAATTTTTGCGCTATAAACAAAAAAAAGAGCGACAATTTTGAAAAAATAACAATATTTTTCACATTTTTTTTATATGAAATTCCCCCCCCCCCCCCCCCGATAGGGTAGATATTGAGGGCATAACGAACCTGGAAAGACTTTTTACACCACGGATGATACCTAATATTATTTGGGAGAAGGATGGCTTTATCCCTCCTAAACAACACGGGATGCACATCTACATGAGATCTATTCCTATATTTCTCTAAGACTTTGGAACTCCCAAATATTCTCCAGTATCCCATTATTGGTCCGGGCAACCTTGCTTTATATGCATTTATGCCTGTTTTAATTTCATGCACATCCACATTTGAATGGAATTAGACCATTTCTTTTTCACTCTCTGTTGATTACACCAAATCTATGTCAATGAACAGTTTCCCTTTGGTGTAACGGATCGTTTTCCCTCCGTGTCGATATCTTCCTGTATAAAAATATACATACATCGGACAATTTGATTGAATAGATCCACATCAAAAATGAGGATTGTCTATTTATATAAAGAATACTTTGAAACAGCTGGAGCCTGAGGAAGCACTCACAGCGAAACGCGTAGTTCCAGCAACGCTTCACATTTACTTACAGCCCCTGAATGGGCTTCGTGAAATTCAAGTATCTGGCTTAATGTACTATGCATGTATATAAAATTGTAATGAATATATATGTCTGTCTGTTTTTAATATTTTTTCAATAAAAACTTTTTTATCAATTTTTAAATATGGACTGAATTTGGAAATAATTTATTGTATATGTGGCACATTTAAATCCCCTTTGGTTCCACCCTTGCCCTACTCGGACAAGGTTGGAACCCCCCCCCCCCCCTTTCTGATATGTATTCTAATCCCTCTATCCATGTTTTGCCTTTAGTTATACATTAAGCCGGCCTTGGATGTTTTGAATCTCAGTCGGTTGAGCAGGGACCGGCTGAGATTTGAACCATGTATAGGCAGGCCGATTGTACCCAAGTTGGTTGATCGATTAACTTGGGTACATCCAGCATGTTGGATTTTTCATGCCGCTGGCAATAATCAAAGGACCAATAATGATTTGTGTGAAACCGGAAGAGATAGGCCAGCTTTCCTTTCTACAGTTGAGACTGACGTAACTTTTGGGGTATCAGGTCTACTCAGAAAAACACAGGAGAATATACACAGGCGACTATTTATAGCAGGATTCATTATTGATGCCAGTTTGGTTATTGAGAGTACAGTTGTACGATAATACTGTCAAACCATATGCAAAAAAAAACTAAAATAAAGCTTGAATCTTGGTTTGTATATCATGACCATCTCTGCCTATTTTCTTGTCACTCTTTATTTATAATGATAGTACATGACTGTCGTGCGAAGAGCAGGAAGTACTCACATGATTTAAAGCTTTTTGGATCATTATCATCAGCAGACTACAAAAGCTGTATTTTTTACATTTTATTGCCATGTTCTATTAGTGAAATAGGGATTTAGAAGTTGTGAGAACTATGCAATAATTATAAACATGGCTAATGAAGTTTAATAGCCAAATTCCAGATAGTTCTAAGAAACCCTACAAATGCAGTATTGCTTTTTTTTTTTAAATCATGGTTTTTTTTTTTTTTTTAATTATATAAGGGTAAGTACCTGAAATTGCCATAATATTGCAGGAATGCACATGTGCTGATAATAAATATGCTGAAATAAGGAAAGGACGGAATCAGCAGGGGGGTGATCATCACTTCAGTGTGCTAATTTTCATGAATTATCTTATAAGTATGTTTAGTTTCCTCAGGCAAAATGTTATCTTAGTTATTTCATTTTTTTATACTATGCTGCACAATTTTTTTTTTTGTACTTTTTTCTGTACTCATACTTTAACCACCTTAAGACCGCCCACATAACTTTTTTTGTGGGTGGGCAGCACTGTATAAATAGGCTCAGCAACTTATAAAAATGTTGATTTGCACATGTGTGCCCCCTAGGGCATGTAGCGCGCCGATCCACTGGGCACAGGAGATTGTGGTTCCCAATACCAGGCTGCTATGAGCAGCTGGGGATCATGCGATTGCTGTGAGATCACATGATCACAGTGTGTAAACATCTGTTATGAACGAGTTTCATTTATAACAGCTGAGCTTTCTGTAGGGGTGCTGTAATTGGCCAACAGCTATCATCCGGTACCTGGACCAATCACACGCTGTACCATGTGATTAGCTGTAGCAATCACAGCATGTAAACAAAAAGCAAGCTGCCATAAATGAAAACCCATTCATGAAAGCTGAAACAATTTCTGTTACAATGTTTATCGCTGTAACAGCAATAACAGTGTAAAAAAAGAAAAACCCGCGGGGGGATCACTGTGAACGAGCGGGGGCGGCAGAGTGCCTCCGGCGGCACGCGTTCGCCCCCTACAGGCTCCTGGGCGAGTGACGTAGTACTACGTCGCTTTGCCCAGGAGCGGCTGACTGCCACAGTAAATGTACTTGCGGCGGTCGGCAAGTGGTTAAGGGGGTAAAACCTTCCGGAGCTGAAGTGATTAAGATAATACATAAACTAATGGCTCTTTTTGGTTATTTATCCTCAAATATACAAAAAGTATCATTCTCATACCTATTCACAGTTATACTAATAGCATAATAGAATAATATATAACATTTGGGTGGAGGTAAGCAAACTGTTGATTTTCTAATGTTATATACCTTGAAAAGTACCATAACTTAATAATCATTGGTGCAACAAATCTGCATTTCAAATCTAGCATATTCTGTAACCTAATTTGAATGTGTCTTTATTATATAAAAAAGTCACTTTATTACATTATGTCAACTTCATTAGATATTTAATTATCACAAGGTTCCTTTGGAATGCTCAGGAAATGGGTTTGTAATTGAATAGCGCTAATTAGTCAGTTTTATGTCCTTAAAAATTAATAACTCCTAGCAGTGCATGACAAAGCACATTTTTAGCCTCATTTTTGTTTTTAAATCAGGATATACTGTGTGTACATACACAATACAGAATGATTACTACAGAACTGCTAATACAATTTCTGGGAAAACAATCCCCAGGCCTCTAACAGTCATTTACACATGATGGATTTCATTTTTTTTCCTTTGTATAGCCATTCTGCCTCCTCAGCAATTTATAGCCAGTTATTTAGAACTAGGCTGCTTTAAAATATTCCTTTGTTCTGTTCTAAGTAAAGATGAGCTGTCAATAATTATCATGTAAAAAAGAAGTTGAACAGAAAAACAAAATTTTTTCATGATGTCAGGGACTCATCTTTACAGGTACATTGTCTGCTTTGAATATATTATTATAAAAAAGTTTAAAGTGAATGTCCATCCAAAACTTTTTTTAAGGAGCTTATAGATGATACAGTTTTTTTTTTTTTAATTCAACCAAACGGACTTGATCCCCATCCACATACTCAGTGAGTGATTTCCTTCCCAGTGGTGCCTCCATACTCCTGGCCATGATGTCTTTGAGAGAGAGGCACAGGACATGAAGCTAGGCATGGGTAACGCTCCTGCGTTTCATGTATGGTGTGGATTTTCAGCTGCAGAAATATTCCACTTCAGTAGTCATGTAAGAGAGATGCTGAGATACCATTCCCAACCTCAATGACTCATCATGTGTGGAAAGTCTTAATTCAGCTAGTAAATAAACACACTCAACAAGCTGGTTCCTAGAGTGACTTTATGTATGTAGTAACACAGTGATGAAGATTTAAGAGACAGGTTGAGTGGAGGTGGTAGGTTACAGACACTTGAAGGTAAGACAGTAGCAGATGGATGCAGGTAGGTTTAGCAATCATGTATGGTAGCAGATGACAGAGTAGCAGGTGGACATACAAGAGAGATCAACCCAGTGCAGGAATAAGTAGCAGTAGTCTTAAGAGCTAGCAATCTAGATATGCAGATGTGATAAATAGTCTTTACTATGCAGAGCTAGATAGTGTAAGCTTAGAATAAGTTTATAGAGGGTTCCCCTGCGGGGTACTTAGCACTAATAGCAATACAGCCGAAGGTTGGTTCAGGAGGAGCGGATGATCCGGAAACGGGATACAGGGATCAGCGCAGCGAGGTTCCGTCAGCGAGGTATGCTTGCAAGCACGAAAGCTTCAAGCCAAGTTAGCATCCAGGTAAGGGTGTTTGAACGAACACATGTGAGTGAGAACCGGCGATTTAAATAGCCATCTAGTCCGGCGCTGAGTGATGACAGCTTCAGTCTTAAAGGTGTATGCGCACCTTTCCAAAAGAGAATGGTGGGGCGCATACACTTGTAAAAAGAGTAATTTAGGGTACCAAAGGTACCAGAACATTACAGCATGAAGGTAAGTGCCTACTAAAAACCAATAATGGGGCATTATTTCCACAGGTGCACCTTTCTGACTACTGATACATGGACATGTATTATTACACCTGACCACAGATGCAGGGACATTTCTTACACTGACACAGGGGTGTTTATTACTAACACTGATGCAGGTATAATTATCACTGCCATGGAGACAGGGCATTTTTGGCTCCCACTGACCACTAACACAGGAACATTTTTTGCTGATCACTGAAGTAGGGTATTTTTTACTTGCAACAGTAATGCAGAGATGGTTATCACTGCCATAAAGACAAGGAGGAATTGTTTCACCCCTATTGACCACTGACACACATTTATTATTCCCAATGACACAGGGGTTTTTTTTTTTTTTACACCTTCAAACCCCTGATGCCAGGCATTTCTTTTTTTACTGATCACTGAAGCAGGAGTATTTTTTTTGCTTCCATTAAAGCAGAGGCATTTTTTACTTCCATTGACCACAGACACAGGGCCATTTATAACTCCCACCGACACATAGGCATGTTTTACTCCCACTGACCCATGACCCTGGAGCATTTTTTACTTACACTAACCAAGGACATATGGGCATTTTTTACTCATGCTTACCATTAATGTTAGGGCATTTTTAACTAACACTGACCACTGTTGCAGGGACTTTTATACACCCACTTGGATTCTCCATATATAAATTGTGTTATATATCTCATAATCTCAATAATGAAATCATAGGTATCAGGTCTGGATTTACTATTGGACTCAGTAAGCTTCCCAGATAGCAAGGATAACTTGCTACAAATTTATGGCAGTGTTGAACTGTAAGTCTGTTAACTTGCTGCACATTTTCACTGGAAAGTTGTACACTTGCAGAGCACTTAAAGCTTAAGTTCTAGTTGACACTTTTCCAATTTGAAGCAAATTTGTGTGGCAAGTCTCTAGCAAGAGCAAAGTTGAAGTGGTGAGTCTAAAGCAAGAGCTCTGCAACTCTACAGCATGAAAATGCAGTCACAGTGACCCCTGTGGTGAGATGACTATTGCACAACATACCTGAACCAAAACTTGCAGCACACTTGCGGAATGTTTATTTTATTTTTATTTATTTATTTCAGGTTCTTATATAGCGCTGTCAATTTACGCAGTGCTTTACATATACATTGCACATTCACATCAGTCCCTGCCTTCAAGGAGCTTACAATCTAAGGTCCCTAACGCACATTCATACATACATAGTAGGCACAATTTTATACAGGATCCAATTAACCTACCAACATGTCTCTGGAGTGTGGGAGGAAACCGGAGTACCCAGAGGAAACCCACACAGGCACAGGGAGAACATGCAAACTCCAGGCAGGTAGTGTCGTGGTTGGGATTCGAACCAGCGACCCTCTTGCTGCTAGGTGAAAGTGCTAAACACTACACCACTGTGCCACCCTGCAAAGAAAGTTGATCTGGAGTTTTGCAATGCCGACTTGCTGCAATTGTGCAGCAAAAACTTGTGAAGCCTGGCATGTCCAGCAATAGCTTAGCAAGTAATTTTCAAAATCGCAGCACAATTGCTTGCTATCTGGGCTATAGGCTGTTGATGCAAGAAGGCTTTTTCCTGTAAAAAAAAAAAAATATTTTGTGCAAAAAGAGGTAAACCTACCAGAGAAGTATTGTTTTGTGCGCCGGACTCGGTTGTGTGTCTATAGACTCTGGTGATGGAAACTCAGCCCTGGTAGTTAAAAATGCTGTTATTAGAAAAGACATGATACCCTTTAAATATCTTGCCTTGCCACTAAAGAGGGGAGCCAATGCAGAATCCAATCATCTGTGGCAATCAAAGCAGCCTGGGAATGTGTCTAGGTCCAGTGGTTTTCCAGATAACCCAGCTATAACTTCAATGCTGATGTAGTAAACAAGGGTGATAACATTACTGGTCAAAGCTGTGCATCGGCCTAGAACTACTCAAGGAAGGATGTAGTTGATAGGGTAATGTCAGTACATACAGTGCAAATGAGCCTATTGCAATGATTATCAATGCCAATCAAAGGGATGCAAAGGGATGAGGGTGGAGGGAGGGGTGGCTGCTATCTTGGTTTGGCCAAGTTCTGTGTTAACCCAACTCTGAACCAATGTACCAAGTACGTCTAATCAGTTACACCTATGGGGCAGTAGGCAGGATTTCTTAGCTTAACACTACTTAAACTATGTAAATTAATGACACCACTACATTTTTAAAATTTTGGAATAAAAGAGGCCGCGGCCGTTTATTATTTAACAACATTAAAGATCAATAACTCTTTAAAACTTAATAAACATCAGAATAACAAACAACCCGGTCAGCACGACCCAGGTTGCCATTAGCAGAAATTAAATATCAAAATAATTTATCCAACTCTTATATAAAACACAAACGTCCCCCTTCGTAAAGAGCGAAGGTGACCCTAAAATAATAAACTGACCGCGACAAAACAAAAGGGGAGGGGGGGAGGGGAACCGCTGAGCTGTCTTCTCTCTTCTTCTTTACAGGCGATGTGAAGATCCCGTCCGTGAGGGGACCCCTGGCTTTGCTGAAGATTTTTGACCAATCAAAATCCTGTATTCCCGGCGGGAAAAACAGGATAAAACAGGTAAGGGACTTATTCTACCTAGTTACTCGGCATCTAACAGTAGTACCATTATCCAATCAGCTCAAATTACTAGCTGATAGACGAAAAACTGCCTAACAACATAATTCTGAATCTACTCTGACTGAATTTAACCCTTACCTGCCACTGCCCCATAAATAAAAGGGGCTATCCAGCCCCTTTTCTCTTTATTCTCCTCAGTGTATTAAAGTGAACCTATGTTTACTTCAATTACCCAATCATGTGCAGAAATCTGCCTGTAGTTACAAAAGGGAAGTTATCCCGCTTTCGCTTGCAAGGTTCCGTTTTATAAAGTAACACAAGCATTTTACCCAGTTCCTTGTCCAAATGATTTTTATTGACAGCCCCGTAAATACACAGCATCTCAGTAATTATGACAGCAGCTTTTTCAAAATCCAGACCTGTTTAGCTATCATTAGATTGCTAGCGACTCCAATAATTCACATTTTTACCCGGGACCTTATTTTGTAAAAAATAGCACAGATAAAGCATTTCCTTATTGACAAATACAGTATACCTCTTTTACAATCTTCCTTTAAGCACTTCCTCTATTTCGCCCCCTGAGTGCAGCTCACCTTTTAAAATGCTTACCTTCCTTCTCGATACAGCAATCTTTACTGTGCTTTCCTGCTTGGTGTCACACAGCCTTTCAAGCAAAACCATCCCCCTGGATCTTCCTCTTAGTTTGCATGCACACCACTGGCCTATCCATTTTTTTGGACAGGTTAAAAGTGTGGTGGCCTCTAGTGGTCAAAAAAGTGGAAATAACTGAGACTGAAACTGTAAACAACATTGAATGATCACATCATTCTTTATTGTAGTTAAACAATTAAACAACTGTATTCAACCAAAAAATGTCCACTTGTTATCAATCAACCAAAATATTTACCATATAAACTTGAGTATATTAAATCTCTTATACGAATGTTATAATATTTACAAAAGTAGTTTTCATTCTTTTTAAATCTGTAGATTTCATTAAAAGAATACCTTGTGATCCTGCCACAAAGGGTCCTTGAACAGGTACTTCCTGTTACAGGGTTACAACTACTATTCATGCTCCTCCTTTAGAGACCACAAGTGGCTGTGCCAACACTTATTGTGCAGGCATGGTCCGCCATTATCATGATCACTGAGATGTCAACTTGGAGAACAGTTGATAGGGTAATAAGCTGTTGGAAACAGGATGCGGCCAAATTCTGGTGTTGGACGTGGCTTTCAAAGCAGTACAGTGTCATGTTTATATACAAAGGACAAAAAAAAAATTTTTCTTCCACTGTGTTTAACAAAATGAAAGAACTGCATAATGTTAATATAAAAAAAAAAAAAAAAAAAAAAAATAGTCGACATTTTAGAAGCAGTAACCAAAAATAGCAAAATAAACTTTTACTGTATTTTACATATGAAAATATCAGAAATGTTGTGCAAAATTCGTGACACCTGGCAACTATTCGGGGAGGAAGGGTGGGTCTCTGGTGAATGAGAGAAATCAAGGGAGATTCATAGATCATGCAGGGTGATTTTCTGAATGTTAGGGTGAGTTGACATGTCTGCGATAAAAAAAATTAGTTTAGAGCATTGTCTGCACCTGACGCTATAGCAGGTACATGTAAACAGGAAGTGGTTAAAAAATAATGGAGGAAACCAAGAGCACTGAGATGAAAAAAAAAAAAAGAAAATAATATGTTATAAAAAAAATAAAATGGAAATGACTTATTTATTATTTAATACTTTTTATTATTATTTATTATTATTTATTACTTATTATTACCTAATTCTTTAGCCAACTAAATGTTATCCCGTTAGGGGCAAATTAGTTACATTTGCTTTAACATGACTCTGAGCACGCAAAGTAAGTAACAATACTCCCAATAAATGAACGCCCACCCAGTTACAATAGACCCTGGGGGGTGTTGCAGATCACAAAATGGTTCCACAGACTATACAAGTCCACACCCCACCATCAGAGTAATAAAACTACCTCTGGCCCATTATGGGCCCTCAACTTCCAATGAACTTCAACTGATGGTAATACTGGTAAGTGACAACCTTTTTAGTCTTCCTAGCAACTGCTGACTTAAGTTTGAGTAAAATAACATACCCTTTAATAAAATTATTGAAAAAAAATTAAAACAAATTTATGGGACCAGTAATCCTATGGGGTCACAATGTAAATTTTCCTGCATGAGCTAAAGTTAGAAACAGAATATAACTTTCTAATTTTGTACAGGGTTCTGGGAACCGCAGGTGTAATAATACAATGAAAATACCATACAGAGAAGGAGTTTGTTAAAAATCTTGCATCCATTTTGTTTCGCATTGAAGAACGTTTTTAGAAGCAGTTAAAATATGTAGAATTCCCATGTCTGTGCAGGCTTTTCTTACACCAGAGCGACATTTCAGATAGACAAGGCTTTTCATGCGCAGCTTGTCTAGACCTTCCCACACACATTTCTCCCCATTGTATAATTAAATGGGATTTTCCAGTGACATGTATATGTGTGTCATATGCTCATGTTTCACCTGTACGCTTTTTTGAACAGCTTGTATTAAGCAATACCTTATGTAAAATGACAGCTACCAGAGCTTTAGTGTAATCTATCAAATCTCACAATATTGTCTACTTTTTTTTTTTTTTGCTGAGCTATAATTTTACCACAAACATATAATTGGATATAATTATCAGAGGTGCCATTCAGTAAAACAATTTGATAGAAAATATGATATCACATACATTGTATTTTAAAGCATAATTACAGCTGTGCTGTATTGACTTATAAATCAACCTTACCATTTCTGGCAAAAATTTAAGTAGGACAGCAAAATAATCACCTTTTCCAAACAAAAGTAAAAAGTACTAATGTTACAGTTGACATCCCTGGCAGGAGACATGGGCTTACCCAAGGCTTGGAGTCTAAGCATCAACTTGGTCTTTACCAGAACACCCCACATAGAGTGATGGGCCGGTGACCCTAGTGGCCCACTGGCTACTTTACTGCAAGATGACACAAGGCCGTGGCCTTTAAAATCGCCTCACTTAGGGATCACAGAAACAAGCTGGATATGCTGTAGAGTCAGAACAGTGATATTGTGAGAGGTAAGGATTCAGGTTGAGGTTGAGGTAGGCATCAGGCAAGAGAGAAGTCAGTATCTGGACAGGGGTTCGGGTAGGTAAAAAAATAGAGAGTCTACAGTGTCCAGGCAAAGGTTAGAGCAGGTGGAAGGCAAGAGAGTAGTCAATGTCCAGGCAGAGGTCAAAGCAAGTGAAAGGCAAAAGAATACCAGGAACAGAGAAAGCAACAGGGGTTGGAGATACAGGCAGAGTGAGGCAATGCGGGACAATAATGAGCAAGGCAGAACAACAATAGGCCCCTATACGGTGGGGAAAGGTGTTTAAATACTCTGGTCTGTGTGCATGCCATGTGCCGTGGACACATTCCAATGCACCCTAAAGCACATGCGCTTATACAATGCATTCGCGTTTGTGGTGCATCCCTATTCACTTGAATTGATTACACTAAGTGTGGCAGCAACTATAGCTTTTGCCATGGACATGAAGCAAAGCACCGCAACCATGACATTTAAACACCCTATCTGCTGCCTTTGCAGCTTAAGGGGGGCAGATGAAGGGTGCTAAAACACAGCCCCCCAATTGCAAATCCAAACAAGCCCTTAGGGACCAACAGGGAGGCTCAAACGTAGAATGAGTGATAGTAAATTATTTTTTAAAATAGCAAATTAATGCACTTTTAACCTATATTTAACCTCAGCATTTACTGGGCATTTGTCTTGAAATTTGGCTCAATGGTTATATTGCCATAGACTGGACAAAAAATGTGGAGCAATTGAAATTAAATTAAATTATATTTCCTCCAAGTGAAACATTTTTCTAATATTCTCCTACACACGTGTGCCAGTATGCCCACCTAACAGATTAAGTCCCTCAATTCATGAATCCAAATGATCAGGAGTCATACCTTGCATGACTCCCCATGGCTCTGGCAAGTCCCATTCACATATCCAGAAGAAATAGAGAATTGTAGTTTGCTTAGAACATTTCTCATTTATCCAGTCCTGCCTGATCATCAGTGAAATGTATTCAAATTATGCATTTTTTAACAAAGGATTGTGCTGTCTGTAACACAAAAGGGAACGGATCTGCCATCAAATTGCATACTATTACTGATCATTGTATTGTAACTATGGTGTTCATAATGAGCTATTATTTGGCAGGTGTGTTTAATTCTTATGTTCTACAAAAATTCTCCTCATTAAGAAGCATTTGTAATGTTTGTGATTTCATTGAAGATATTTTGTAGGTTGTGTCACATATGATAATTCTGCCTATAAAATATACATTTATTAAAAGAGATACTTTAACAGGATCACAAGGCTGTTAACTAAAAATAGGCAATGTATAACCAAAGCACGTCCAAACCTATAAATATTAGCAGAAGGTCACTGGCAAGGAGGCAAGAGACAAGTCAGAGATAATTTGCTAGATAAGATAGCATGTGTGACAGGTGTAAGATTGAAGCCCTAAGGTATAATAATGGGGGTAAAGTCAGGAAGCTGATGACAGAGTGCTATAGAAGCTGTCATAAAATGTAACTTATCATTTTCATCATGTAATTCTATTGACTTTACATCACTATTGGAAAGTATATATTCATAGCCTGCGGCAATGCATTGTTAGCTTTGTTTGGTTTGGAATGTAGTCCTTCAGGCCCAATTGATTTGCCATACTTTCCAGCTGTACTTTGTGAGTGCTTACACGTCGACAAGTAACTGAGGAGTCATGCTACAGCAAGCAGCAAAGCATGATAGATCTAGTTCATTGACTGAACACAGACCATGTAGTCTAGATCAGGCTTAGGCAACCTGCGGTCTGCCTGATCAAACATTGCCTTGGATAAAATTCTGTATTGTTAATCATATAATTTATAATGATCCATAAAATTCTTTAGAATCATTAATATTACCTAAAAGCTAACAGAAAAGTTCAGGCTGTTGCAGACAGAAATCAGTGTTGCAGCTAATGTTTAAGTCTATGCAAGTATTCTTTCTTTGTACATGTTTATAAGACAGTAAGGTTTAAGTTCTTTATATACTAATAACAACTGGAGACATTCTTCAGTGAGGCAATGTCTCTTTACCTTCTATAGGAACACCATCAAACATAGCTGTGTTTTTTCTAAAGGGGAACTCTAGACTCTCTGTGACCAAGGGATGAAGTGGGTGGCAGGCAGGTGCTGTGACTAAAAGATGAGGGGGTGGTATGGAGGTACTGTGACCAAGTGGGTGGGAGGGATGAACTTTGATTGGGGTTCACACTCTATGACCAGTCACGGCCACCATCAAACATAGCTACTGTATGTTTTTTTCTAGGAGAAAAGTTTAGGTCCCACGGTGGAGTTGTTGGGTGATATGGAAGTAGGCATCGGTTGGTTAGACAAAGCTCGGAAAGGGATGGCAAAATCCATAGAGGTTAGTATGTGGTATAGTTGGTATTAGGTTTAAATGAGTCTGTAATAAATATGTCTTTATCTGTGTTGGTGTAAAAACCCATGTAAAGGCTCTAAAGCCGAATGATGCTAAGACCGGAAACCAAATATAGACCGTTAGGTTAAACCAATGTAAGCTTGACTTAGGAAGAGTGACAGAGGTAGTAACTGTAAATGTCCACATTGAACTCGTAGGAACATAAAATGTCTGCCAAAAAGTAGAGCAAAAACTATCAAAAGGATGGTCCAGCGAGGCCAGCACAGTGAGGGAACTTGGAAACGGTGTTATGTACCCTCTTCCACCCAGGGAAACTGTAACAGAGGTTAAGAGATTCTTGTAAAAGAGCTTTATATTTTTTCTTCATGTTTTCTCAAAGGATGCTTTCTTATGGTGAGCAACTTGCCAATCTTGAGTCAATTGAGCGTGATTCATGCAGTTTGGGGTGTTGGTAGGCAAGTGCGTAGAAGGATGGATGTTCTATTTGCCAAGGAGGTTAAGGCCTTCATCACCTTATGTTATAACGTGATTTGAGCCATTGTAAGTAATACTGAGTTTGGCTGGGTATTTCCTCCGGTAAATGATCTAATGGTTCCGTAACACCTTTGTTATAGTTGTGAGATTTCTGTGTTGTTTGAAGAATGCACTTTGAGAAGTCCGGGAGAACTTGTAGTTTTGTTGCGTGTGGTGGTAAATTTTCCGCTCTGTCAGAGGGTAAGTAGGAATGTTTAGGAATTCTGTGCACTCTATCTATGGTTAAATAAGCAGATGTTAAAGACGGGATCAATTATTTAAAGAGATTGCGGACATGTTGTGGTAATTGGTGTTTGGACTGACTCTGGGACGCCCCGGATTTTGAGATTGTTTAATCTTGAATGGTCCTCAAGGTCAGCCAGTTTAGCTTTCAGTTGGGATATCTCTTCTTGGTGAGAGGTGTGAGAGTCTACAAGTGTGTTGAATGAAGATGTAATTTCACACATTTTATCTTCCACCTGATTTACTTTGTCTCCTAATTCATAGACTTCAGCTTTGCACTGTTGTATGGGGAGACCATGTCAGCTTGTAGGGATGCACACAATGACAGCAGCATGTCTTTAAGGGTCACATCTGATATGGGCTGCCTGTGGTCGGGAATTGGGCTATAGGGTCAGAATGTGGCTGCATGGCTTGGTTACTTACATGTGTTTCGCTCACCTCCATATGTACTAGGATGTCCTGTGACTCTTCTGAGTCTCTGAAGGGTCTGGACTTTAGTAGGCTCTTGGTGAATGGGGAAGCTGAGCCAGAGTTGGAGGTAGGAGAGTCTGGTAGTTCTGCAGCCCTGTCTGT
Source organism: Pelophylax lessonae (assembly GCF_965119305.1). Classification (NCBI taxonomy): domain Eukaryota; kingdom Metazoa; phylum Chordata; class Amphibia; order Anura; family Ranidae; genus Pelophylax; species Pelophylax lessonae. The sequence continues at coordinate 334,999,240 of NC_138772.1, read as the reverse complement.
GTCCCTGAGAGCTGTTTCAGTATGAGATGTGCATACAGGCGCTGGAGGTCCAGGAGTCGGCAGTGCCGATTGTCTCCCGCCTCCATTTTGAAGCCTTCAATGCATTGTAGAGAAGAAATCAGATAATTTCTGGACTAGGAGCTTGTCGTAGCGGTGTCTTCTCATACTGCTTTGTAGCAGTATGTAGTAAGTGTAGCATTTGTGACTGCATACCTGTGTCAACTCATCTGGAAAACCTGGGAGACATCTGGTATTTGGCCCCCATTTACACGTGCATGTTTTGTATCTCAAAGGTCAAAATGCTCAGTAAGCTAAATCAATTGCTTTTTAGTTGCCCTTGTTCACATTTGAGCATTCAGGCACCAGAATAATACCTGATGTTTTAAAAGGTGCACAAGCTACATTTTGAAGCAGAATGGTGTTTTGTTGGCCCCATTGAATAGAAGAAAAAAAAAAAAAACATGTAAAACATGTCTATATCACTTTTTTAGGCACTTCCATCAACAATCGCAAATCTTCTCCAAAAAAGCTCCTGTATGGCACTTCACTTGCAAAATAGCAAAAAAAAAAAAAATGCCTCAAAATCACTTAACTGTCTGACTTCAGGGTTCCCAGGATGTAGAGGTAAATCTCATTTAGACCAATCAGAAGATTAGTCAGAAGAGCAGGAAAGAGGAAGTGAAGTCAGAAGGTAGAAGTAAGTAGGTGGAGAAACTACAAGAAAAAAGAGAGCAAAGAACGTTTTCAATGAACTTAAATATGGTCACACACTCTGTCGGTCAACACCCGATATCTTGATAGACCAGCATCATTCTCAGACCCAGAGATCATTTCCCTTTTAGATTACGGGTTTTCTGATTCCAGTTGGAGCCCTTGGAAGCAATTTAAACCTGTAGAGGATATTGACATAGATAAACCATGCAAGGTTATTTACAGTATTCTAGTTGGTATAAGTCTCTGGATGGTGTGCCGTTCTGAGTGGCCTTGCCCCCTAGTTTATGGACCCCCTTGCAGGTCTTTCATGGCGCAAGGGTTCCATCTGTTCTCTTGTTGTGCTCCAGGTAACCACAGCTGTAAACATCTTGTCACCCCTGTTTTGGCTCCTGAGGAAGTGGACTATGTCCAGGAAACGCATTTAGCCCAGCACCACCTATATGCCATTTTGCTAAATGGATGCAGAGGTTGTTCCCCATATCTATGGTGGAAAAGTCCCTGTATATGGCTGGTTGTCATCTGGGGTTGCAATAGCAATGGTGGCTGAATGATGGTCCTATTGGATTACTATTTATCTTTCATGTTTTGTGGTCTCATGTATGGAAAATATCTGGGAACCAATGGAGCATGTATATGTTTAACAGTATTCCCAAGGTGGTGGAGTTGTGGTGGTGGATTTACATGGGGACTACTATCCATATGTTATAATTGAATTATTTCTTTGTGTATTGGTGTGCTCTGTAGGGATTGTTTTATTGTGTGTCTTCGTGCTACAGGCTATGTTTGTTACTGGGTGTTTCACCTGTTATACAGTGGATGTGGTTTGGGCACCGATCCATTCTGTTATATTGGTTTTGTCCCTTTGGAGTCGCTCACTGGCTCTTTCTGTTGGTCCGTGTCTATTTGATGGTTATCAGCTCTGTGCATGCGCGTACATTGCTATATTGCACATGCGCTGGCTGATTTAGGCTGCGCGGATGCACATGATGGGCGGTGATTGGTGCGAGGAATCAATGTGCTGATTGGCCTGGGCGGGCGCCCATGACTGTATTCATCAACGGAGGCGTCTTGTGTCCCCATATGCCTGATACTGATGTGGGCTACAGAGGACTTTTTTATTAAAGCACACTGTATACACTGTTTCTTTGGTCAAAACTCCTTATTGACATAACACAATTTATTGCCATTGAGTGATGATGTCATATCTTTTGGCCCTAAAAAAGGGTTTATAAATCAGGATAAATCCCACTTGTCCATCTGCTGTTGTTGGAGAATGTTTGTTGGAGACTGCATGGTGAGATTTACTTCTTTGACCTGGCTAGATATTAGCTATTTTTTTACTTAACTGCTGTTAACATTTGCCTTCTGATGCTTTTCAGGCGTATTATTATTAGTTTATGCTGGCATATGGGAGCAATGCCTCTACTCTCAAATTAAACTCACAGCATTGCCTCATTGCCTTTGAGAAGTTGGTGCTAATGCTATATAACCATGGGTATATATGTGCACTCTGAGGATCACTTTATATTATATTATGTTTGTTTTATGGTGATTTGGCACTTATTCTTTGATTAATGGTCTTTTAGGCTGGCTTAATTTTTCCCTGGTCCAAAAGGAAAAGTTCAGCCCTTTATTATGGATGCTCATTTCGGCTCACCACTGCAGAACATGAAGATACCAGAAAGAAAGTGGCCACACACCAGAGCTGAAATTGTGCTTGTTAGATTCCTTTATTCATCGCCAGGTCAGACAGACAAGAGACAAGTTGACAAGTTAATGCGTTTCACATGAACATACCGTGCTTGTTCACATGCTTGGTTGTGAAAATTTCAGCTGTGGTGTGCGGCCACTTTCTTTCTAGTATCCTTATTTTTCCCTGAGGATTGATTTATAACCAAGGCCTGTTTGCATTTGTTGTACCACCTCTGCCATGCCAGTTTATAGTCTAGGAAGTGTTAAAATTGTTTGGGGGAGAATGACTTTACTAGTGTCACAATCAGAGGCCAGGCTCGAAGACCGGTTGCTATAGCAGTGGAATCTCAGAGATGAACCAGCAGGATACGAATACAGGCAAGTCACCCTTGCAGATGACGCAAGCTCACCTGAGGTGCAGAATCAAAGTACTAACCAGAGCTCCTGATGGTGGAGATGGATTTTCTGCGTGTTAGCACCAGGTCCCAGCCCTCAGGATAGCCCTACCACGAGGTAAGCAAACCAGGGTCCAGTAGCAGTTATAGCAGGTAGGGATCAAGCAGAAGCATAGCCAAGGAACAAGCCTAAGGTCGGTAACAAATACTTGCAGGTTGGGATTAAACAGAAGCATAGTTGAGTAGCAAGCCAAATGTCGGTAATGAATGGTAGCAAAGATACGGACAGCAGCAGGCGAGATATTGGCTGGAGAAGGCACAATATTCTGGCAACAAGGAAGTGCAGAGACATAGCTTAAATCAGGAAGTTTATGGGAGGAGCAAAGAGTTCATGGTTCAAGGCAACTAAGATTCATGGCAGGATTATTCAAGGAATTGTCCAGGGAACTGTAAGGCATTCCAGGTGCCTCAGCAAGCAGAGACATTGCCAGATGCAGCAGAGATCACAGGTTCAAGTCCAGGTCCTGACAGGACTCCCCTCCTCCCAGGACATCTTAGGGCTAGGTTTAAGAGGAAACCTCTAGTGAAATTCTCTTGTCAAACTAGGAGCATGAACATTCTCCTCAGGCTCCCAAAAATGTTCTATTGGTCCACATCCTTCCCATTGAACCAGATATTGTAATTTGCTCCTAAAGATCTTGGAATCAAGAATTCTTTCCACCACAAATTCTTGTTCACCCTGTACATCAACAGGTGGAGGAGGTGGATGAATTTTTCCAGAAAAAATATTTTCATTAAATGGTTTGAGAAGCGATATGTGAAAAACAGGGTGAATTCTCATACTGTCAGGAAGTTTTAAACGGAAGGTGACTGAGTTGATCTGAGCAGAAATCTGGAAAGGTCCCACAAACTTTTATCCCAACTTTGCAGATGGAACATGGACCTTCAAATTTTTGGTTGATAGCCAAACTTTGTCACCCACATGAAAGGTAGTGTCAGGAACGCTCCCTGTGCACACTAAAGTGCTGTCATGAATCTGCCACCTAAGGGTTAGCCTAGCTCAGACTAATTTCATTAATTGGCAATAGACTGCCTTATTTAAGCACCTCAGAAGCACAGTGTCTTTGCTGTCTGATCTGAAGCTTCTCCTGTTTTCCTGAACCTGAAACCGGTTGTATCCAGTTTGATTCCTGTTTGACCTCCTGGCTTGTCCCTCACCTCGCTTGTCTGCTGCCCGCCCTGACCTCGGCTTGTTTGTGACCACTCTTTTGCCTTATCCTTGTCTGTTTATCCGCCACCTGATCCGGACCTGTTCACCTCCTGGCAGGGCAACCCAGAGGACCGCGACCTGGTGCTATACACGCAGCAAAATCCAACCTCACCATCTGAGGCTCTGGTGAAGACCGGTTGGCACTTAGATTCCGCACCTCGGGTTAGCCTGCGTCTACTGCCTGGGTGACTCGTCTGTGCTCCATCCCTCGGTGAGCTAGAGGCTACCCTCTGCACGTCAGGCTCGCCTCCAGAGTCCTGACAGTATCAGACAGCCATGTCGCAGCCTGCAAGAGGGGCCTCACCATTGGATCAGATCTGCCAGCATCTCACAACTTTATCTCAAGCCGTAAAGACACTTCAGGAGGGCTACATGCATCTGGAGGAACGGATGCGTTCTGCACCTGGGAACCCCCCCTGTGATGACAGATTCTTCTTCCTCGGTACCAGCAGAACCTACTCCAGGTCCCACAGTAGTGATGTTGCCACCTGAACCCCGGGTCCCTACACCCGAAAAGTTCTCAGGGGACAGAGGCAAGTTCAGGGCGTTTTGCAACGCATGTGAATTATATTTCTCTCTGCAACCTCTGACTTTTTCCTTGGAGGCTACCAAAGTGGGCTTTGTCATCTCCCTGCTCCTGGATGAACCACAGTCTTGGGCTCATCGGCTTATTGAAGAGCGCAGTCCTCATCTAGAGTCCTTATTGTCTTTCTTCAGTGCCATGGCTCAGCTGTATGACGACCCTCAGCCAACCTCCACCGCTGAAGCTGCTCTGCATGCGCTTCAGCAGGGTCAAAGAGCTGTGGAAGACTATGTAACAGACTTTAGGCGTTGGAGTTCCGACACCCAGTGGAATGACGCTGCATTACGGTATCAGTTTAGTTTAGGTCTCTCTGAAGGGCTGAAGGATGAGCTAGCCCGGGTTGGGGTTCCTGACACCCTAGAGACTCTAATAAATCTGGCTATCCAGATAGACCGCCGGCTCAGGGAACGCCATGCAGAACGTTCCACCCAGCAGCCTCGTCCAGCCTGGATGATGCCGCGGTTGGCGGCCCCGGTAAATGTCCCTTCCTTTAATCCGATTCCTACCAGCTCTGCTCCTGCAAACCTTACTACGGATGTCCCGGAACCCATGCAGCTTGGGGTTAAGAGACCTGCCCTGTCTACTGAAGAAAGGCATCGCCGGCGACAGAAGAATCTCTGCCTGTACTGTGGAGAAGCCGGTCACTACGTGCGCTCCTGCCCTGCGAAGCTACGTAAGTGCCTTTCCATCTCCCCATCCAGTGGTCCAGCATCCGCTTCCAGTGGTTCTCACCTAGCCTTCCCTGTCTCGTTTCAGCTTCCAGGAGGTAGCATATCAGTAACCGCGATTATTGACTCCGAAGCATGTAGTTGCTTTATCGACCTGTCATTCGCTGTTCAACGGGGAATTCCACTTCAACCCAAGACCAAAGGACTTACCATCTTCCTGGCTGATGGTTCCCACATCAGTTCCGAACCTGTGACCCAGGAGACTCCTCCTCTCCTCATGATCTCCTCTTGTGACCATAAGGAACTAATAAGCCTAGACGCTATTGCGTCCCCCTTGTTTCCAGTCATCTTGGGGCTACCTTGGTTGAAGGCACACAACCCCCAAATCGACTGGACCTCTGGAGTCCTCAAGTTCCCGTCTACCTACTGCTTGAATTCCTGCCTGCCTGACTCTCTCAGCTCCTCCAGAACCTTGCTGTGCCTAGAATCTGATCCAGATTTATGCTCTGTTGTGCCTGAGGCTTATCATAATTTTCTGGACGTTTTCAGCAAACGTGGGGCTGAGACACTTCCCCCTCATCGTCCTTATGACTGCCCTATAGAGCTGCTTCCAGGGGCCGAGATTCCGTTTGGTCGTATCTACCCACTATCCGAACGGGAATTGGAGGTTCTTAAGGAATACGTGGACGAAAGCTTAAAGAAGGGTTTCATCCGTCCATCTACTTCACCAGCAGGAGCAGGAATCTTTTTTGTAGAAAAAAAGGATCACTCTCTCCGTCCTTGTGTGGATTACCGAGAGTTGAATAAAGTCACGGTTAAAAACCGATATCCTCTCCCCTTGGTTCCAGAACTCTTTCAGAGATTAAGGTCTGCTGTCTTGTTTACCAAATTAGACTTAAGTGGGGCCTACAATTTGGTTCGTATCCGCGAAGGGGACGAGTGGAAAATGGCGTTCCGTACCAGGTTTGGGCATTTCGAGTACCTGGTGATGCCCTTCGGTCTCTGCAACGCCCCAGCTACATTCCAGCATTTTGTAAACGACATCTTCAGAGACTGGCTTGACACCTTCGTAATTGTCTATTTAGACGATATTTTAATCTTTTCTGCATCTCTGGACCAGCATCGGGAGCACGTAAGGAACGTTCTCGGCCGCCTCCGCCAACATGGACTCTATGCTAAGGCCGAGAAATGTGAATTTGAACAGCAAAGCATCCAGTTCTTGGGCCTGATCATATCCACCGAAGGAGTTAGGATGGATCCTCAAAAAGTTTCAGCTATCCTGGATTGGCCGGCTCCATCTGACAAAAAGGGGGTGCAGCGCTTTGTTGGATTTGCAAATTTTTACAGGAGATTCATTAAGGGGTTCTCTACCATCATCTTCCCTATCACACAGCTTACCAAGCAGAACATTCGCTTCCATTGGTCCCCTGAAGCTCAGACCGCCTTCTCAGTCCTGAAAAAGCTGTTTACTACTGCTCCCATCCTGAGACACCCTGATCCCACCTTACCTTACCTCCTTGAGGTAGATGCCTCAGAAGTGGCTGTAGGGGCTGTTATCTCCCAAAGACAGGGAGTTAAAGACTTGGTACACCCTGTAGCTTTTTTTCTCCGCAAACTCTCTCCAGCGGAGAGAAACTATGATGTGGGTGATCGTGAACTTTTGGCCATCAAGGTGGCACTCGAGGAGTGGCGATATTTACTCGAAGGGGCAGCACATCCCATCCTTATCTTCACCGACCACAAGAACCTTGAATACTTGAGATCTGCTAAACGGCTGAGACCATGCCAGGCACGGTGGGCTCTGTTCTTTTCAAGGTTCGCGTTTCATATTACTTACCGACCTGGTTCCCGGAACGTTTAACCAGACGCACTCTCCCGCATGTTCGATGACCCTAAGGAAATTCCTGTACCTGACACCATCCTGTCTGAAGGTAACTTTCTTCTTCCATTAACTAATCTGATGGCTCATATTAAACAGGATTCTGTGAGTATTCCCTGTCTTCCTGAAATTTCTCTGGTACCTAAGGACGGTTTGCTATGGTTTGGGGACAAGATCTTCGTTCCAGAAGATGTCCGAATGTCAGTTCTGGGTTCTTGTCATGACCATCCCTTGGCAGGTCACTTTGGAGTCCATAAGACCCTTGACTTGCTGCAGCATACATTCTGGTGGCCTGACCTGGAAAAAAGTTGTAGGGACTACGTGTCTTCCTGTGCTGTGTGTTCCCGAAGCAAGCCCACGAGAAGTAAGTCATGGGGTCTTCTTAGACCACTTCCAGTTCCTGATAGACCGTGGAGGATGATCGCCATGGATTTTATTGTGGAACTTCCTCCTTCTAAGGGATGCTCTGCCATTTTTGTTGTTGTGGATCGATTGTCTAAAATGGCCCATTTTTTGCCCCTCAGGGGTACTCCCTCTGCCAAGGAAACCGCAGAAGTCTTCATAAAAGAGATTGTTAGGCTTCACGGGGTACCTGCAAATATTATCTCTGACAGAGGGGTGCAGTTCACCTCACGCTTCTGGAAAGCATTATGCAGTCTGTTGAAGATTGAATTATCCTTGTCTTCTGCTTACCACCCACAGACTAACGGGCAGACCGAGAGGACCAACCAGACCTTGGAACAGTTCCTTCAGTGTTTTACCACCTTTGTTCAAGACGATTGGGTGGCCTTGCTGCCATTCGCAGAGTTTGCCTATAATAATGCTAAACATTCTGTTACTGGACAATCTCCATTCTTCTCAAACTACGGCTTCCACCCATCCTTCTTGCCTGATATCCCGTCTGACTCTGGAGTCCCTGCAGTACAGGACACTATTAATTTCTTTGCTCGCAACAGCAAATTACTGCAAGAAGCCATACTTAAGGCACAAAAGGCATCTAAGAAGATCTTTGATAGAAGAAGAAGGGGAGAATTAATTCTTCAACCAGGTGACCAGGTTTGGTTGTCCACAACTAACCTCCGTTTAGCCTGTCCATCTAAAAAATTGGCTCCCAGGTTTATTGGACCCTTTCCGGTCAAGAGGAAACTTAATGAAGTTTCCTATGAATTATTTTTACCCAATTCACTCCGCATTCACCCAGTATTTCACGTCTCCTTGTTAAAGCCTGCAGTTCCCAATGCCTTCCCTGGTAGGAGTTCAGAGCCACCCGAACCTGTAATCGTTGATGGAGATGTGGAATATGAAGTAGAAGCTATTGTGGACTGCCGGAAGAGAGGAAACCTGTTACAGTACCTTGTCAAGTGGAAGGGTTATGGTCCAGAAGAAAACTCTTGGGAGCCTGAACGAAACATCCACGCTATGGAACTTATCCAGGCTTTATCGCAGTCACCCACAAAAGAGAAACCTATTGGGCACCCGGAGGTTGCCCTTAAGGGGGGGGGGGCAATGTCAGGAACGCTCCCTGTGCACACTAAAGTGCTGTCATGAATCTGCCACCTAAGGGTTAACCTAGCTCAGACTAATTTCATTAATTGGCAATAGACTGCCTTATTTAAGCACCTCAGAAGCACAGTGTCTTTGCTGTCTGATCTGAAGCTTCTCCTGTGTTCCTGAACCTGAAACCTGTTGTATCCAGTTTGATTCCTGTTTGACCTCCTGGCTTGTCCCTCACCTCGCTTGTCTGCTGCCCGCCCTGACCTCGGCTTGTTTGTGACCACTCTTTTGCCTTATCCTTGTCTGTTTATCCGCCACCCGATCCGGACCTGTTCACCTCCTGGCAGGGCAACCCCGAGGACCGCGACCTGGTGCTATACACGCAGCAAAATCCAACCTCACCATCTGAGGCTCTGGTGAAGACCGGTTGGCGCTTAGATTCCGCACCTCGGGTTAGCCTGCGTCTACTGCCTGGGTGACTCGTCTGTGCTCCATCCCTCGGTGAGCTAGAGGCTACCCTCTGCACGTCAGGCTCGCCTCCAGAGTCCTGACAGGTAGGAAGTGATCTGTGATGTCTATCAACAGCCTTCTTGTAACATTTCTGAGCCTCTCTCAAAGTCTCAATTAATTTCTCTGAATCTTCTGCAACATAGTTAATCTGTTGGTAACAGCAGGAATTGGAGTTGAGATAGGGAAATCAGGAATAAAAAGTGGATGATACCCATTGTTTAGGAAAAACGGGCTTTGAGAGGTTGAGCTATGTCTAGAATTGTTATAAGAAAATTCTGCCGTAGGAAGATAGTCCACCCAGTCATCCTGAACATAACTAACAAAACATTGAAGGTTCTGCTCTAAAGTTTGATTGGTCCTCACAGTCTGACCATTAGACTGAGCATAAAAAGCAGAAGACAGATTAATTGTTACTCCTATAGCTGAGCAAAAGCTTTTCCAAAACTTGGAAGTAAACTGTACTCCTCTTTCTGACACAACGTCTTCAGGAATTCCATGTAGTCTAAAGACTTCTTGAACCATCTGCAATTTGTTCAGAAGAGGGTACCCCATTAACAGGTATAAAGTGAACCATCTTGGTGAGGCGGTCGACGACTACCAAGATAGTGATCATTCCTTTTGAGGGGGGGGTAAATCGACCACAGAGTCCATAGAACTTGACCCCCATGGTCTTGATGGAACAGGGAGTGTCTGGAGCAACCCCAAAGGAGCTCGGTGTCTTATTGCATGCACAGGTCAGGCAGGAGGTTACATAAAATAAGTTACTGCGCTTAAGAAGTTGCTATGCGGCTGATAAAAAGCATACGTCTCCACTGATTCGGCCACCACGTTGGCTGTGCTGCCACTCCCAACAGGTCAGGGAAAAGCCAAATAAAACTCTAAAAAGAAAGATACAGACGATGCACGAGCCTAGCGCATTACCTTTGCGACCATGTATTAAAAGCAATATATACACATCATACTCACAGACAGGATAAAATGTCAAGTGAAATATGTTTAAAAAGTCCACCAGATGCTCCACTCAGCATGATCTGCTGATTAATAACAGTTGTGGAATGATATGTCCAAATAGAGCTGACACGTTTCGAGGGGGTATTCCCTCAAGGCTACATAACTTTGACTTTTGATTTTCTTGTACCCAAGCCACCAAAAAGAACGTGATTAAAGTTCCTCTGTTTTAGAAACTTCAAAATGTCCATCAAGTTTAGAGTTATGAATCCACCAGAGGACTTCATCCCAAGCAGATTCAGGTACATAGAGGCGATGTGCCTTTTCTTAGCCTTTTCTCTTTTTGTAAAAGTATAGTGGAAAAGTACATGGGGGTAGAATAATATGTAATATGGGTGACCTTAAAAAAAAAAAAGTGCTCTGTATTTTTGTACTTTTCTACTCATGAGTATAAGAATGTTAACATTAATAAAAGTATTATTGAATTTAATTAGAAGTGTGTAAGTTGTGCCTCAACAATCACCCCCCCCCCCCTAATATTTATATGATCTTAGACCTTTACAATAAATATGGTGTTTTCTCCTAAAGTGATTGTAAAGTCTTGTTTTTTACATAGTTACATAGTAGGTGAGGTTGAATAAAGACAATAGTCCATCCAGTTCAACCTGTGTAGGTGTGTGTGGCTGTAATCATCTCGCATACCCCTGAATGTTCTGATCCTTGAGATGTACGTCTAGTAGTCTTTTGAAAGCCACCATACTACCTGCAGAAACCACCTCTTGTGGTAGAGAATTCCACAATCTTGTAGCCCTAACAGTAAAGAACCCCCCACGTTGCCTGAGGTTGAAACGCTTCTCCTCTAATCGCATTGTATGCCCCCAAGTCCTCATGCAATCCCTTCGACTAAACAGCTTTTTTTCTAAGCCTAGATCCCCATTGAGATATTTAAAAATTGCTATCATGTCACCCCTCAGGCGTCTCTTCTCCTGGGAGAATAAATCAAGCGATTGCAGACGCTCCTCATAATCAAGGTCTTCCAATCCCCTAATTAGTTTAGTTGCCCTTCTCTGGACCCTCTCCAGCTCCAACACATCCCTTCTGAGGACTGGTGACCAGAACTGGACAGAATACTCCAGATGCGGTCGGACCAGAGTTTTATAAAGTGGAAGGATTATAGTCTTATCTCTGGAATACATCCCTTTCTTTATGCATGCTAATATTCTGCTAGCCTTGGCAGCTGCCGCTTGACATTGCATGCTGTTGCCTAGTCTATCATCAACCAATACTCCCAGATCCTTCTCCATTTTTGATTCTCCCAGGGGTTCCCCTCCTAGCGTGTATTGTGCTTTTATGTTTCTAGTCCCCAAGTGCAAAACCTTACACTTCTCCTCGTTAAACCTCATTTGCCAAGTCATTGCCCACTCCGTTATTTTGTCCAGGTCATTCTGTAGGATATCTGCTTCATGCTGTGCTGTTATTGCCCTGCCTAATTTTGTGTCATCTGCAAAAACTGATATTGAACTACTGATCCCGTCCTCAATGCTGTTTATGAATAAATTGAACAAGGTTGGTCCTAGGACTGAGCCTTGGGGGACCCCGCTTACTACCTCAGACCAGTCTGAGTATGCGCTGTTTATTACCACCCTTTGGACACGCCCTTTTAGCCAGTTCCGTATCCAAGAGCAAACCCTGCTGTCGATACCTGCAGACCTTATTTTATAAATTAAGCGCTTATGGGGAACTGTATCAAACGCCTTAGCAAAATCTAGGTACACCACATCCACTGGTCTGCCCCTATCTCAGCTCACCTCCTCGTAGAATGTTAAGAGATTGGTTTGACAAGAACGCCCATTTGTAAACCCGTGCTGGTTACTACTGATGATGCTGTTGTCCTTAGCAAACTCTACGATATAGTCCCTTATCATCCCCTCCAGAAGTTTACATACTACTGATGTCAGACTGACAGGCCTATAATTTCCCGGTATATGCCTCTGACCCTTTTTGAATATCGGAATCACGTTTGCTTTCCTCCACTCCCCTGGTACATCTCCTGTCCTAATACTGTCCGCAAAGATCAGGAACAGTGGTCTGGATATAACCTTACTGAGTTCCTTGAGTACTCTCGGATGTACGCCATCCGGGCCTGGTGATTTGTTTGTGTTAAGTGTATCCAGCCTTTCCCTGATTTCACCCTCTGTTAGCCATAGTGGCAAGTCCTGTGTATTACTACTAACCATACAGTCATGGTCAGTGTACCCCTCCGCTTCCTGTGTAAAGACTGACGAGAAAAAAGCATTCAGCACGGTTGCTTTTTCAGTGTCCTCTGTAACCATCCTCCCATCATCGTTAATTATGTGTGCAATATGCTCTGCCCTAGTTTTTTTGCTGTTGATATACTTAAAGAATTTCTTTGGTTTTTTTTTACTATCCTCCGCTATTTGTCTCTCAAAGTCTATTTTAGCCATCTTGATTTCGTGTTTACACTTCCTATTTGCCTCCTTGTATTGGTCGAAAGCCAATACTGTGCCTTTTGATTTATATTTCCTGAAGGCCAATTTTTTCCCTTAATAAGTTTTTTAACGCTACGGTTTAGCCAGCCAGGTTTGGCTTTGTCTCTTCTAAATTTATTTCCCATAGGAATGCACTGCAAGATGCCTTTGCTTAATATGTTCCTAAAGCATTCCAATTTTTCCTCTGTGGTCAGTGATCCCAAGGTTCGGTCCCAGTTTACCCTTTCCATCAACGAGTACAATTTTGGAAAGTCTGTTTTTTTTTTTTTATAACAAACGTCATACTTACTTGCTCTGTGCAGTGGATTTGCACAGAGCAGCCTGGATCCTCTTCTTCTCGGGTCCCTCTTCACTGCTCCTGGCCCTTCCCTCCTGTTGAGTGTCCCCCACAGCAAGCAGCTTGTTATGGGGGCCCCCAAGCCAAGCTGCAGCTCCGTGTGTCCATTCAGACACAAAGCTGCAGTTCAGCCCAACCCCCCCCCCCCCCTCTGATTGGCTAACTTACTTTGATTGACAGTCGCAGGAGCCAATAACACCATTGCTGTGTCTCAGGCAATAAGGGGAGAGAGTCCTGGATGGCCTTGAGGACATCACTGGACTGAAATGGGACTGAGGTAAGTATTAGGGGGTGCTGGGGAGGCTGCTACACACAGAAGGCTTTTTATTCTAATGCATCAAATGCATTAAGATAAAAAATGTTATGACTTTACAACTCCTTTAAGCATATACTGTATATATAGCAAATAGATGCATGTTTCTATCCCTTGTTTTAGCATCCATTATAAGCCATCCATCAATTCTGTTTAGCCACACCCACTTTTCAACACATCACATGCCCCTCTTATCACCCATGAACTGTTTTGCCCAGGTTGACACCAAGATTCCATTACAATGCTTGTGTGAGACACTGACTGTGAATAAGCATACAAATCAGGAAGGTCATAGTGGTGTCCAATCTCCTAACCTTCATGCTTGTTGCAGGTCTGTGACACAGTACTGAAGTCATTGGATCAGCATGACAACCAGGGAACTGGTATTTTCAAATGGAGAGGTCTACATTGGCAGTTCGCCAGTACAGGTTTCCTTTCAATTGGTTCTGCTAGTATTCACTAACATAATAGATATTGTATTTTTAATATTAGAAAGTGAAAGCAATGATATGTATAGATCAGGGTGAAAACATTTCTTATGTAAACCTTATACAGACACAAACCACTCCTGTGGTCTGGTGCTTTCAGAAAGATGCCTTTACTAAGCTGGTTTTCTCTAACAGGTTGGAAATAATTTGACTATTGATTTACAGCTTGTTTTACTTACAACTATACTTAGTCACTGTCTTTAAAAGGGTACTGGTAAATGAAGAATAGGAGTGGTGTTGTAACGTCACGCCAAACCGAAAGGTACCTATGACCTCTAAATTCAGTCTTTGTTAGAGTTATTTCTATGACAACATGTGACGCAACCATTGGCGTACATCTTGGCTTGAACATACTCTTTTGTTAGTGTGGTTTTACTTTAACATTTTATTATGGTAGTGACATATGGCTATGTGAAACTTTCCCACGTCTCTGCCCAGAGTGATTCTACAATTATCCCTTGGTGTATTTTTATTGCTATAAGTAAACGGTACACTGGTTCCTTTGCTGTATTAAATGGTCAAAGAAAAGTTCAAGTTTTACGTAGATATGTAAGATCATATCACTCTTTTGTACTTTGTAAACATAGCCATTGAGTTCTCTAAATAAAGCTGTGATTTTTAAACACACTAATGAGTTTATATTGCAAGAAAAATAAAGTGGTATAATTATAACAGATATTAATACACTAAACAGAAGTTGTAAAAAAAATAACTTTTAAAGCAGAACTCTAAAAATAGTGAGATAAAAAAATAAATGGCCTGTTAAAAAAAAAAAAGCAATAAAAAACAGATTTTGCTGTAATACTTAACTTCAGTCCAGCAGAGTTGTTTTTTCCTGTTGCTAGTCCTCAGTCTGATGGCCATCATTATTCGACCCACCTCCTCTAAGCCCGGGTCGTCCTGGACCTGCTCCAGCCTGTAAATGGAAAATTAAAGAAAACACAGCTCAGTCTCTCTGTCACTCTGCTTTCCTTACCTATCAGGATTTTTCTTGTCAGCATTTGAACTAATTGGCTTCCTCTCACACCCCTCTGGTAGGGACTGCCAGAAGCTGATAGTAGGGTAAATTCAGGTATTTATGTTGTTTGCATATAAATAATACATTTAATGATGTATAAATGATTACAGAATTGCATTAATGTATGTCTTTTATATGTGCCTAGACTTTAGTTTTGAAGGACATTTGCAATTTAGATAAATCAAAAAGCTAAAATAACCTCCACCCATCTAATTATTTACCTCAACGTGACTTCCACAGCCAAGTTTGTTTTTTACTTACACTTGTTTTTTAACAGTGACATGCCAGTGCAGCGAGCCCCCTTAGACTTAAATTGCTAGAATTTAACAGCTCGTGTACAGAACATTCTAGAACAGTTCGAAAAAGCCTGGGAACTTAAAGTGATTGTAAAGGCTGAAGGTTTTTTTAAGCATGAAGGTAAAAAACCTTCTGTATGCAACATCCCCCCAGACCCTCCTAACAGTTACCCAAGTCACATCTCGATCCATCGATACGCATGAGAGCAGAGGCTCTTCCGGGTCTCTCCCTCCTTATTGGCTTAAACAAAGCTGCAGGAGCCAATGGCTCCTGCTGCTGCCAACCACAGCCAGTGATGAGGGAGCTGGGGCTGGGCCGAGCCATGCTCTGTGTGTCTTATGGACATACAGAGGCAGCTCGGGAGAGAGCACGTATAAGTGCCCCATAGCACTCATATATCGTCCAGATATATGAGGGGGGCTCATATATCGTCCAGATATATGCTAAGGGGGCTTTTGGAAAGGGGGTTTGGCCAGGAGCACTGGCGTGGGACTCAAGAAGAGGAGGATTGGGGCTGCTCTGGGCAAACCCACTAAACAGAGCAGGTAAGTGTTACATGTTTGTAATTTTTTTTCTTTTTTTATGAGCCTTTAATATTACTTTAGGGAAGACTCAGTGTATGGGGATCCTCATCTGCCCCTGGACACTGTGGGATGAGAGCTGTGTGCTTGGTGTCGGAGTGCGATTTTTTCTTTGTTCTCCAGGCTTCTATTTTTCCTTCTTTTATTTCTATTTCTTCTTTCTAGCCCTGTCTGTGCTACTCTTTTTTTTTCATTATGTAACATTATGTATATGATGCATGTGTAGCTTCCTCCTGGCAGGCTGCTAGGATTTTGAGATAGGCAAACTTAGTTTTGCTCTTCTGTAACCAGCAGAGCTGGATGTGTAATTTTTGTAGTTTGCTCCATGCTCTACAGGCTGCTAGTCTGGCAGCTTCCCACTGTTTTCTGGAGCTTTCTGGATGGGTGGCATTAAAAAAATCCATATATTTCAAAATGGTTACTCTATCAATAAATATATGTATAGGTAATCAGCACCAACCCAGGCTGAATTTGATGGTGTTTACCTTCATGTATGGAAGATTCACAATCATGTAGGGAATCTCTGACACGGTTTTAACTTTCCAAAGGTATGTAGTTCACTTCCTTGCCTTGCAGCTACCTTTTAGCACCTTCTGACAACAGTATTACTTTGCTATCATGTATTGAATGTAAAAAAAATAGTATGGGACAGAACTCTGCAAAAAAAAAAAAAAAAACAAGCAGACACATTCCAATGAAGTCAGATATTCAGAACTTTATTCCACCAATAACCATCGCAATGGTCCCTACCTAGAGACCACCCTGTTGACGCATTTCATGAGGCTGAATCGCAGAGAGCAATAAATAAGCCTGAGGTGGTGAAATGCTTCAGAGTGGGTGGTCTCTAGACCCAGTGTGGGTAACAGGTTCATATACATATAAGAATTTGGGGCAAACACCTGTTGACAAGTACCTGTTGGAATTTGGGGCAAGCACTGTTTGCAGAGGTGCACTAGGACCAGAGTGTCCATACATCGCTACTGAAGCTGCTAAATACACAGCACAGCAGCTCAAGAGTTTTGTAGTTGGGTGGAGCCTGATGGGTATTCAGAGATATTAGTTCCCCATCAGGTCCACTCCCCATATAAATGACAGCAGGTAGTGGGTGAATCCATTGGCAATAGATAGCTTGCTATTAGCTATAGAATTCACTCACTGCCTGAACAGACCTGATAAGGAACTAGTCCCTAAGTGTCAGGCCCCCGCCTACTATGACCATCACTGGTTGCTAGTATCCTCTCAACTGGAGGTAATTATTTTTGAATTTGGAGCAGGCATAGTGGCATATCATCCAAAAGCTACTTTGGCTCTGATGAACAGGGTTCTCTCTCAAAACAGATCAGTCATTACGGCCGCCGCATGATCTTTCCACACTATTGGTTGATTATAACAGACCTGAAGGCGATGGATCTCACTTGCTATGATATGCCTATATATGCCGTCTGTATGTGAGTATAACAACTATTGCTTTTAATCTTAAAGTCTAAAGTCTTAATCTTAAAGTCTTGTTTTTTTTTTTTTTTTAATTAAAAATAACAAATATGTTATACTTACCTGCTCTGTACAGTTGGTTTTGAACACAGCAGCCCAGATCCTCCTCTTCTCGGGTCCCTCTTCGGTCCTCCTCCTGTTGAGTGCCCCCAGCAAGCAGCTTGCTATGGGGGCACCGAACCCGTGTCACAGCTCCCTGTGTCCATTCAGACATGGAGCCACAACCCAGCCCCACCCCCTCTCTCTCTGCTCATTGGCTCACAGACCACTGGTCGCCACCAGAGGCTTGCTTTATCCTTTTATATCCGGGCTCTGCCAATATGTAAGTATGGTTTTCCCCTACACAGGGTTCTCCATAAGCCTCCATTCCTTATTGGCTATTATTTATTAACATATTCTAAATCTGACATTATGTATTTTTTAGAATTATTTATACGCATCTACTCCTGAAGAGTGAGCGATTGACTCACGAAACGCGTCATGTTAGAAAGATGCCTCTAGTTCACCATTGAATGTTATTACTGCTATGCGCAAGCATGTATACCAACTATCATGTCATTTATTATGTACTGCTACTATGTCCATTTGGCACATGCATTTGCATATATGTTGATGATTTTTATACTCAATAAATTTACAACCATCTACCTCATTACTATTGACCAACCGTGTACACCTCATTTAAAGTCCCAGGGAAAAATTCTCCTTTTTTTGTATATATTTATGGATAGAGGCATGTCACTGGCAGTACCAAACCTGTTTTTACTTTTGGCTCACTGAATTTGATTGACAACAGTGGGAGCCAATGGGGAGGGAGAGCCTTGGGCAACCGAGACACTCCTGCAACATCGCTGGATAGAGATGGGGCTCAGGTAAGTATTAGGGAGGCTGAAGGGGGCTGCTGCACACAGAAGGTTTTTTATCTTAATGCATAGACTGCATTAAGATAAAAAAAACTTCTGACTTTACAAACACTTTAAATACAATTTATATTGGTTATGCACTAGGTTGGTGCGCCCTTCTCTTGCTATTGTTTATAGTGGCCTATCAGTAATGCTACCAAAAATGGTGACAGGAATTTTCAAATCTGGCACAGGCCATTTTAAAGGGACCATACTACCAGAAAGGGTTTGTAATGCTTTATTGAACTACCTATTTGTTCTAAAGAGATGTGCACTTTTTTTTTTTTTTTTAAAGAAATATATGCATTTTACCACTATTATGCAATAAGTTCAGAATAAACAAGAGCAAAATTCTAAACACACAAACCTCCCCAGAATAAAAATGTAACTGAGAACAAAAATGTAATTTGGTTATTTATAGGGATGAATGACTTCTAAATCCACGCAATTGAACAAATTACAAACTGCAGCAGTTATCCAATTAGTACAACTCTGATCTTCCCATCATTACATCACTATAATTGATGGAAAGGATAGTAAAAATATTTTCTTCTTTTTAAATCAAATGTCTGAGCAAGTTTTAATGTTTTGTGTTTTTTTATGCTTTATTGGAAGTTGCATAACAATCAAAAAAGTGCTTACATTACAGATGTTATACAGGTGTACACACAGGTGCGCAATTTCTGCAGTTAGCTACAGTTGGATAGATTCCAACTCTGGAGCCTAAAGCTGGAGCAGAGACCAGGGCCCTCTAACCCTCTAGTATTGAATTGTATTGTTGCTGTATTGTCTCCCTTAACATTGTAAAGTGATGTGCAAACCGTTGGCATAAGTATAAACCCTGTATAAAAAAAGGGGGGGGGTAACCGTACTATGCAGATAAAGAATGGAGCAGCAGCTTAAAGTGTGACACCCAAAAGAAATAATAAGAAGTAATAAGCCGCGCTATTCAATTGAAAAATGCTATAACCACACCATGTCAAATATATTGAAATTCCGAAAAAAGTCCTTAAGTCTCTGTTTGAAACTCCAAAGGAAATAAATTAAGTGCTCATAAAGTCCACTGGGTATGAACGAACATCCACTAGTGGTACAAACTGCTTACCGAAGTGCATCAAAAATTGTGCCCAATGTAGGGGTTTATGCACCCAAGATCTCCAGACGCATATCCTACAACCAGATCAGATTCCACTGTGTATCGGGTCTTGTACCATAAGATGACTCAGCAGGCATTTAGACCACGCAGATACAAAAGAAGATGGTATAGGATCCCATAGCGTAAAACTGATAAATGTTATATGACTAATATACAATAAATGTGGAATATATCCCACAAAACCGTGAAACTTGAGTGAAAAAATTCCAGGTATAATATCAACACCGAATGTGCGGTGACCACCACCAAGTGTACAATCTGCTTACCAGATAGATATAATAAAGACGTCAATTAAAGGGTATTAGAACACCCAACTCTCTCCAGAGGACAATACCACCACCAATAGTGCTATCTGCTTACCAGACAGAAATTGTATTATTGCCGGTGAAAAGAAATGAAGGATGATGTAGATGGATACCGCACTCCACACAGGAACAGAGACCGCCACCCCAATCCTCAAACTGCTTACCAGATGGATTATAAGGTAACGCCAGGCATAGGAATCAAATCCACCAAGGTCTCATGTACTCCAAACTTCAACTCAAATACCTCCAAATGAAGTGGAAATTCGTATCTCCCAGTAGGGGCATCGGTCACAGGGTCACATAAATGAAAATAAAATACCCCATAGTGTAAAACTGTATACTTTAATATTAAAACAGATGAAAGCAACTTATAAAACATCGGATTGAGAACGCTCAGAACAGAATAGTGATAAGCCGCCGGCCGGTCGGCTTTCCGCCCGTCCTCCGTCTCACTCTGATGACGTCAGCACGCCGCGACTATATAAATCCTGTATAATACTAATAATTATATTCAGAGACCTGGAGCTGGAATAAAAATGAGCTGACTGGGTAGAGCCAAAATCAGAATGGAGCTTAGCCCTGGAGACCACTGCTTTTGAAAAACTAGTTTACGTTGTTGTGATACATTTAACATAACCAGTCAGCATGTAATTAATTGAATAGTATTTTATATGTGTACTTACTGCAATACTAGTTGCAAATGTCAGGGAACAAGCTAGTATAAATATTACACAGAGATGTTCACCAGGGCATCATCCCTCTTTATAGTTGTTTTGAGCATAACCTATTTTGTGCCTGTTAAAAGGACTATTCTATTATGGAACATTGTTACCCTTATATATTAACCATGTCCCCCATGATGCCTGTTTGTAGTATTTGTCCTTGAGTCACTATATATTTATTTTCTTACTTTCCTGTATTTTAGTCTTTTTTCAGGCATATTTGGGGTATGATTAGGCATTACCAAGCCTTTCCTTATACCTGCGTGCTCCATCTGTAGCTTTTTAACCATAAACCAATGTGGACGCTTTTCTAGTATTATTGTGAGGAAGATCTACCTAACTCTCCTTATTCTTAGTAAGTTCTATGTTTTTTACCTCTACACAGTAACTGTTTTTGTATACTGTTTGAAATTGGCTGGGTTTCCCTTTATTTTGTGCATTATAGAGCTATCCCACGGGCCAATCAGCAAGCCATATTCCTATTCCTTTCCTTTGGTAGCCCTTTAGGCACTAAGGTTTTAAGTCATCTTTTGCAGTGAGTGTTTGTTTTTTTCTCCCTGTTATGTTTGGAGAGTAATTTGCCATCTTCTTTGATATTATTAATTGGTTTACTATATATATATTCTGATCTCTTCCATATATTGATTGTGTTTTGTCTCCATTGCAAAGGAGTAACTTTAGTTTATATGTTGATTAATAAGCATCAGAGGTCCTGAGGAAGTCGTGGAAAAAATGGGAAATGCGTAGACCAAGTTAAGCTATTATATGTTCTGGGCACTTGTTCTCTCTTTTTTTTAATTGTTTTTAAAATGGTGTTTATGTATGACTTTTACGATGTTGTACATTTAAAGGAATTGTGTTTTTTTTTTCTTTGCTCCATTATATATATATGTTTTACCAGTGGCATACTATTTAAAGTCCCTTTATTTGTGGAACTCTTCTAATAAATATGTGTACTTAAAGTGTATCTATGGTCAAAACATAAAATCATATATTCATTTGTACATTACATCTCAATTATTTCAAGCCTACTCCTATTAATCTGAAAACTTTGTAAAAATACTTTGTGAAAATTCACACACATTTACTTTCTTGAATTCTGTGGCACATATTCAGTGGGTTCTGCTGTGTGACAGAATTCACAGAGTCTGCCTTCTGAACTACAGAGGTACTAACAGGAGATGTTTCAGAAGGCGGAATCAGTATAGCAAACATTGATTACACGGCAGCAAGGTACCATGGGATATGTAGTCCTTAGAAATTGAAAATAAATAGCAGAAGAGAAGCTGTACAGCATGCAGGCAATCCAGGAATTCGTGGAAAGAGATAACCAGGAGACAGACAGCACTCACAACATGAAAGGAGATTTTTTAAGTAAGTTTATATTGGTTGGTCAAACATAACTTGTTTGTATTGTTGTTACAATGCTGATGTTATAAAATGAAAGTGAATGCTATGACCATAGAATTCCTTTAAAAACAATGTCTGAGTAGCTGGAAAAATGTAGCTTTTTTATAGCTGAGCCCCAAACAGATATGCACAACACCAATAAATACAGTTAGGTAATCATTCAAAGTAATTAAAGCTGAACATCCCTTGTGATAGCACAGGCAGTGAAAAGTTCTCTTTATGGAGAAATATGGGGTCTATTAGACCCCAGATCTCTCTTAGAAACATAGAAACATAGAATGTGTCGGCAGATAAGAACCATTTGGCCCATCTAGTCTGCCCAATATATCTGAATCCTATGAATAGTCCCTGGCCCTATCTTATATGAAGGATAGCCTTATGCCTATCCCATGCATGCTTAAACTCCTTCACTGTATTTGCAGCTACCACTTCTGCAGGAAGGTTATTCCATGCATCCACTACTCTCTCAGTAAAGTAATACTTCCTCATATTACTTTTAAACCTTTGCCCCTCTAATTTAAAACTGTGTCCTCTTGTGGTAGTTTTTCTTCTTTTAAATATGCTCTCCTCCTTTACCGAGTTGATTCCCTTTATGTATTTAAAAGTTTCTATCATATCCCCTCTGTCTCTTCTTTCTTCCAAGCTATACATGTTAAGGTCCTTTAACCTTTCCTGCTAAGTTTTTTCCTCTCTTCTCTTCTGCCCTCCAAAGCAACAGATCAAATCAAGATCGGTTGAATCTGATGTTTGTACAAGCCGGTAAGGGCTTGTTTACATGAGACTGAAACTGGAAATGAATAAATCGTTGTCGCTTCTGGCTTCTGACATCCCGGGGCATGATCCCAGGGCACTTTAAGAGTAAAAAGGTGGGATTTAGCCCTGATTTTAACTCCTGGCCTTGTATGTCCTGAAGAAGTTTTCCAGTGAGGGGAACAAAACATGTAGATGGAAGGATGGGCCCCCATCTCCCTGTGTCACCACACGTTTTGTTCCATCTGTTCCAATCTGCCTGCTTTCAACTGGATAGATTTGAACCGGCCAGCACATTATTGGGGACTAGATACCACAAGTATGGCTGCTTGGACTGACTGCCATCAACGTCCAGAACATCAGGACTGCAGTAGGGACTGATATTTGAGAGCATACTGTTTAAGGAATTGCTGAGACCGACATCACAGATGACAGCTGATGGACATAACTATTGGTCAGACCAACGATCATGAGTACCATACACCACACAGACCCAAGGTGTTTATGCTATAGGTCGTATCAGCTGCGGTCTGAATTTGGGGAAAGGATACCCAATCCTGTGGGACCATCCCTATCCTAGCACAACTTAGTGAGTCTACATTATCTATTATCTAGATGGGATGTATGGACTGCTACCATTATACTTACCTCAGCTTCTCTGATGGTCCTTTTACCTTTGGTTGCATTTGTAGTTCAGCAGTAGCAGACTTTTCATCATATGGTGTGATATCTATCCTTATTCTTTGCATGGTTATGGAGCAGTTCACTGGTGCCTTATACGGCTTAGGGAATTGAAGGCCAAGCAGCATCTACCTACCACAGACATTACCCCATTGTTGAGGATTTTGTGACCATTTTTTGGCAGAATATATTGGTCCTGGACTGTTTGCTCTATCACAGTGTCTGCACGCACAAAGGGACATCATACTGGATCAGTCCCAGGGCAGTCCCTGTGGGATTCAGCACTCCACTCACCCACTGTGGTTTTAAATTGGGGTGCTTGGTTTTCAAGGGAACAGGCAGGTTTTTTTTTTTTTTTTGGTGCAGGTGTCAAACAGGGAGGAGGGGACCTTGTGGGAGGGATTCCACTAGCTCCTACTGGAGGTTAACACATCTATATGCACTAGGCAGACTAGTCGTTTGGGGAGGGATTTAGTAGGTTAGAGTGTTTTTGGAGTGTGATCTTGGGGAGGGAGGGGGATTGGGTGGGGAGGTAGGGGGATCTCTGGGTACTGATGCAGATTTTTTTATGTGTTTTATATGCTAATACATTTTGCAGAAGTTACTCAGTAGGGTGTGTGTATCATATCTTTTTGTTTTTTTGATTAGTTTCTGACAGCTCACAGCAGAAGAAAAAACATGTATTCCTCTCACTGTGTCTCAGGAACCAGATGTCACTGGTCGCATCCTTGCCTGGCTCCTTGATCGCTCAGGACAGCCCAGGAAAGGCGGCGGTGGCGGCAGGAAAGGGGGGGACTCCCTTCCGCCACCTGTAAATGTAATCCAGCGGCTCTTTTGTCTCTGGAATTATTTTTACAAGCTTCAGAATCTATGGCTGAAAAAAAATGATATCTCAGTCATCATTGGTTGGCAAGTGGTTAAAAAAGAGGTTTTAGTTGCACACATTTTCAAATATACACTAAATTACCAAAAGTACTGAGAAGCCTGCCTTCACAATGACATCCCAGTCTTAGTTCACATGGTTCAATATTGAGTTGGCCCACCCTTTGCAGCTATAACAGCTTCAACTCTTCTGGGAAGTTATCTACAAGGTTTAGGAGTGTGTCTATGGAAATGTTTAACCATTCTTCCAGAAAAGCATTTGTTGGGTCAGGCACTGATGTTGGACAAGAAGGCCTGGCTCACAGTCTCCAATCTAATTCACCCCAAAGGTGTTCTATCGGGTTGAGGTCAAGTTCCTCCACCCTAAACTTGCTCATCCATGTCTTTATGGACCTTGGTTTGTGCACTGGTCAAAATCATTTGGGGGAGGGGGGATTATGGTGTGGGGCTGGGCTTAGCCTCTTAGTTCCAGTGAAGGGAACCCCTAAATGACATCAGCATACCAAGACATTTTGGGCAATTTTATTCTCCCAACTTTGTGGGAACATAATGGAGATGGCCCCTGTCTGTTCCAACATGACATGGATGAGCGAGTTTGGGGTGGAGGAACTTTACTGGCCTGCACAGAGTCCTGACCTCAACCCGATAGAACATATTTGGGATGAATCAAAGCGGAGATTACGAGCCAGGCCTTCTCTCCAACATCAATGCCTGACCCCACAAATGTGCTTCTGGAAGAAAAGTTAAACATTCCCATAGACACACTCCAAAACCTTGTGGACAACCCTCCAAGAAGAGTTGAAGCTGTTATAGCTGCAAAGGGTGGGCCAACTCAATATTGAACCCTACGGACTCAGACCGGGATGTTATTAAAGTTCATGTGCGTGTAAAGGCAGGCATCCCAATACGTTTGCTAATACAGTATAGTGTATTTCAAAGCCACAGTGCCTGCCAAAGCTCCTCTGTATACTGTGGTCCTACATTATAGTTCTGAGAGTCTCCAAATTGAAGCACATATAGCAGTGCATTAATTAAAGCTTGTTTGGCTGTACTTCTCCTGTGGATCAGAGTAGTGTAGTTCGTTCTGCACTCATGTGACCTGCTTTCAGCTGAAGCTTGGCACCAATGCAGTCTACCAGTGCCCACCAATGCAGCCTACCAGTGCCCACCAATGCAGCCTACCAGTGTCCATCAATGCTGCCTACCAGCACCCACCAATACAGTCTACTAGTGCCCACCAAGGCAGCCTACCAGTGCTCATCAATGCTGCCTACCAGTGTCCAACCAGTGCCCACCAATGCAGAGTACCAGCACCCACCAATACAGTCTACTAGTGCCCACCAATGCAGCCTACTAGTGCCCACCAATGCAGCCTATACCGGGGGCCCATCAATGCAGCCTACTAGTGCCCATCAATGCAGCCTACCAGTGCCCACCAATGCAGCCTACAAATGCCCATAAATTCAGCCCACCCAGTGGCGGTTTCGGGCACGGGCGAATGGGGCAGCCGCCCGGGGTGGCATCACGTGGGGGGGGGGGGCGGCACTCGGCACGAACCTGGTGGTGGTGGTCGTGGAGAAAAAGAAAATCATCTTTGCTGCGGCGCCGCTGCCGCCCGCCCCTGCTGCTGGAAGGAGCCAGCGGCTGGAGTTTGCCTGGAGCGGGGATTGTGCATAATGCAGCCGCGCTCAGAACTAGCGGGGGGAGAGGCGAGGAGGAGGAGCCGAGGAGAGTACACACTACACACACACAGGTTATGCAGTGGCGGCGGCGCGCTCAGGACTAGCGGGGGGGAAGGCGAGGAGGAGGAGCCGAGGAGTACACTACACACACACAGCAGCGGCGGCGGCGCGCTCAGAACTAGCAGGGGGGGAGGCGAGGAGGAGGAGCCGAGGAGGGTAGTGTACACTGTACTGTAGTCACAACACTACACATACTTGCAGGTAAGTTGCTCTCGCTCTCTCCTCTATGTTCGCACCTGCACAGCACAGCAGCAGGGTTAGGGTAGGTCGGAATCATTTGTCATGCTGCTAGAAACTGAAAACCCCTTTCAGAAGTTTTTAGATCACTATCATGAAAAGTATATATTGTTGTTACCATAAAATATTTTGCTTTATATCCTTATTTATGTTTTTGTAAGTGAGGCTTTACTGTAAGTGTAACCATTAAAGTAAAGGGCACCTAACCCAGCTAAAAAATTTCTAAGGCAACAAAAGGGCTGAAACTACCTGCCTTAGATTCCAGACAGGGATTGTACACAGAGCCTTAACTGCTGCTGAACTCAAGATTAAGTCTTGTCACTTTGCTGCAAATGCCAGAAATTATGTGGACAGTAAAATATTTGCCATTTGACATGTGAATGGAAAATGGTGGTAAAACATCAGGAGGGAAAGGGACTTGAACTTCATCTGGAAATAAATGCCATGTACATTCTGGGCCTAGAATTTCTACTGGAAAACAGGGATCAATTTAAAGGCTGGGACTAGGATGTCTACAGGGCACAGGGATCACTTTGAAGGTTTGGCCAAGGATGTCTACAGGGCACAGGGATCACTTTGCAGCTTTGGCCTAGGATGTGTACATGGCACAGGGATCAGCTTGAAGGCTTGGTCTAGGACAGCCTTTCTCAACCAGTGTGCCGCGGCACACTGGTGTGCCGCCAGAGGTTCTAAGGTGTGCCACAGGATCATGGGAGAGAAGGGCTATCAGATGAGCCCTATCTCCTGATGCCCTGCCAAACTGTACATCAGCACTAATAGAGAGCTCGGTCAGCCTCAAAAGTAAAAGTAAAGGGAGGGAGTGTGCTGTGCTCTCTGCTTCCCCCTACAGTGCCAAGAATTTATGGCGCGATTTTGCGCGTGTTCCGCGACACACAGTAACGTGACTCAAGCCTTGGACAGGGGTGCCTCAAGACTGAAAATACTTTTTAATGGCGCCCAAACTGGAAAAAGGTTGAGAAACACTGGTCTAGGATATCTACAGGGCACAGGAATCAGTTTAGATGCTTGGCCTAGGATGTGTACAGGACACCGGGATCAGCATTATTAAGGTTGGGCCTAGGATGTCTTCAGGGCACAGGCATCAGTTTTAAGGCTGGGCCTAGGGTGTCTACAGGACACAGGGATCAGTTTTGTCATGTTATTTTTTTTTGGGGGGGGGGGGGGGCGGGAGGGAGTCTCGCCCGGGGGAGCAATTTAATGTAGAACTGCCACTGAGCCTACCCATGCCCTTCAATGCAGCCTACCAGTGTCCACCACTAATGCAGCCTACCAATGCCTGGATGGATCACACACAGAGTGGCGATCTCCTGCTGTGTCATGGTATGGAGCTTAGATTTGAATATCCTGGCGGACACTGTAACAAAGTCCCGCCTCCTAGACCAGCTCCTATGATACAACTCACACTGATTCAATTAGATCAATGTTCCGTCTATCACAAGAGCTGCTCGAGGAGGCGGGACTTTGTTACAGCGCCCACCAAACATTTCAGACCAAAGCTCTGTGACACAGCCAGAGATTCCTGCTGTATGTGACGTAAAATATTGAGAGAAGGAGGGAGGGGAGGACTATGGCACTTGAGGTTGGGCACAGGGGCCACCCAGGATCGGCATCAGTGCCTCCTAATCAGTGCCTCCTAATCAGTGCCCACCAGTGGCGCCTATCAGTGCACACCAGTGCCACCTATCAGTGCCCATCAGGGCAGCCTCATAAGTGCCTCCTTATCAGTGCCCACAAGTGTCGCCTCATCAGTGCCCATCAGTGTCGCCTCATCAGCGCCCATCAGTGCAGCCTATCAGTGACACCTCATCAGTGACCATCAGTGAAGAAGAAAAATTACCTGTTTGCATAATTTTAAAACAAAATATGAAAAATGGTTTGTTTGTTTTTTCAAAAATGTCAGTCTTTTTTGTTTGTTTAGCAAAAAATAAAATACCCAGTGGTGATAAAATACTACCAAAATAAAGCTCTATTTGTGTGAAAAAAAATTACAAAAATTTCGATTGGGTACAGTGTTGCATGACCGCGCAATTGTCATTCAAAGTATGAGAGCGCTGAAAGCTGAAAATTGACCAGGGCAGGAAGGGGGTATAAGTGCCCAATAAGCAAGTGCTTAAGGTCAGGTTAGCCTGGAGGGAGCCCACTCCTCCTTAAAGGCACAGGGACACACTGGACACCCAGCAAGAACACAGTGGTGGCTGGGGGCATTAAATGAAATCATAAAGATCTTCAGAAAGAATAACTTCACATTAAAAACAGCTTTTGTTGAGAAAAAAACATTCCCTTCTGGGTGATCTCTGTACATTGCAAGGATTTTAACAAACTTTGTTGCAGATTTCTATATAGCCCATCCCCCCACAGTTAGAATCACTCCCCTAGGCTCACATTTAACCCCTTGATCACCCACAGTGTTAACCCCCTCCCTGCCAGTATCATTATTACAGTAACAGTGCATATTTTTAGCACTGATTACTGTAGTAATGTCACTGGTGTCAAAAATGTCAGTTAGGGGTTCGATCTGTCCCCGCAATGTTGCAGTCCCACTAAAAAACGCAGTTTGCTGCCATTACTAGTTAAAAAAAAACAATAAAAATGACATAAATCTTTCCCGTAGTTAGTAGACGCGATAACTTTTGTGCAAACCAATCAAAATACGCTTATTGCTTATTTATTTTTACCAAAAATATGTAGCAGAAAACAAATTGGCCTAAAATGTTAAAAAAAAAATTAGATTTTTACATTTTTCTTTTTGGGAATGTTATACAGCAGAATGTGAAAAATGATGTTTTTTTATTTTCATAATTGTCGCTCTTTTTTTGTTTGTTTGTGATCAAATACCACCAAAAGAAAGCTCTATTTGTGGGGAAAAAAGGGACATCAATTTTATTTGGGTACAGCATCGCACGATCGCGTAATTGTCCATTACAATAAAGCAGTGCCAAATCGTAAAATATGGCCTGGTCATTAAGGGGGAAAATCTTCCGGTCCAGAAGTGGTTAAGTGAAAAATAATATTAGAAACTAAAATGGATTATCCCTACACATTTTTATTGACTGGAACCAGAAACAATTGATGAATTTGGAAATAACTCTTTGCTGGAGACTGCTGTGTGCTCAGGTATGTCATGGGGATAGCACGACTTTATTAGCCCAATGTTAGCCTATAGACAGATGCCTACTGCCATTTCAATCCTTGGGTTATTGTGGTTCCGGTTTATGTAGTGGATGCTCCCCTGGTAATACCTGGACTCTTCTATGAGAAAAAATTGGGGTAGAGATATATTTTTGCCTTTCATGTACCCACATGAGATGGTGGGCATGTTACATAATTGATGAATTTTGTGAGTTTATTCTATACACACATTGATTATTCTTTCCTGTATTATTGTTTCTGTATTTGTATTTTTTTATAGATTAATTCCTCTTGAACAGAACTCCTGAAGAAGCGGCTTTCCCATGAAACATGTAGAGTAAGATTGGAGAATTACTTTAAGTGGTCCCCCTGTTTGGGCAGATGCACTAATATCCAATCTGTACCAAAGGAATGTCTCACTAAACCACCGTCTTTGGTTCAGTCCATTTTTTTATTGCCTCTGTGTCGTCAGTGGACTGTTACATTATTATATGTGTTGTTTTTCTTCTTTCCTCCCTGTATGGGCGGTTTCTTTTAACATTTGTAGATGTAATAAAATTTTTATTTTTTTTATTAATCACTTTGTTGTAAGTCCTTGCGGTACCATGAAAGTCCTCAGTGCCTCAACCCAATCTTCCAATTTGTATATGAACTCTTAGGACGTAGGTACAATTTTATTCCAAGTGTGATGGATTAGGTAAAATGTCTATTTTTCTATGTCTATTTTTGTACATGTAAATATGCTTTTTTATTCCTTACTCAAAATGGCCGCTAGCAGCTCCCCCTCCAATTGAGTGAAGCTTGTGTAACTAAGATGGTGCCTCCATCCAGGACTACACCCAAGATGATGACACCTAGATCCTGGAGGAAGTTTACCTTACATGGGCATGACCAATCAGAAACTACAAGCAATCAGATAACGCTATGCTTATGACATACTTGCCCACGACACTAGCCGCTTGTCTATATAACCCCACGTATCCAGTAGCAATAAAGGAAGTATCACTTACCTGAACACGTTTCAGAGTGGTTCTTCTCGTGTATGCACCAGATTATATAGGCCAAATCAGGAAGGGGGCAAATACTCACAAGACGATTTGTCTGATCCAAAACAATATTATCCATGTAGCACACACCATTTGTCTATAGACAGTTCAGAGTAACATTGTAGCAAGATGACCAGGTCAGAGTACTATACAACACAATGGTAATGATTAATGGAACCGGGAAAGCAGAAAATGGGCATACAATTGAAGTTGCTGTCCATGGTAATCATTCTCAATTCTTGTTTAGATTTCAATAAAAAGGTGAATCCTAGCTGGTTGGTTCTAGCAAAAACTCCAGTGTTTTTATTTCTTATTTTCCTCCATTTTTTTCATTAATCAGCTTCAATGAGATAAAAGTACATGTAGCACCCTACAGGTAGGTGCTAGGTAAAAGCATAGTAGGCCTTGTCTGCCTAACAGCAAGGCCATGTTTCTTTTTGTCAGGTAGGTTGTCATGACTCCCAAGTGTGTCTCCTGAGGAGAGGAGTCTCCCCACTGGCTCTAAAGGAGGCTCCTGATAGGGCAGTGGAGGAAACCCAATCAGAGATACATTAAGGCTTGTATCTACCCCAGGAGGCAGATTCTGCCGCAGAGGATTCTGGAGAAGGATATAAGTCTGAAGGGGCGCATGGCTCGGCGTCTTTGGCGGGAGCAGAGTCCCAGGAGGGAGAGAACGTCTGTCTTTCCCCCTGTCTGAGGAAGCGGATGTCTTGGGGTGTTGCCTGAGGACAGAGAGAGAGTGCTGAGTTGAGCTGAGGGGATCCGGTGTGCTGAGAACCAGCGGAGAGCGAGAGGGGTCCAGTCCCAGGAAAGCCTACATAGGTCGTGAGTACTGAGGATTGCCCCTGGGGGTCTGCCTGAAGAGTTAGAGGAGACCGCTCCGGAAGAGGTTCTGGAATCCAGTGCCAGCTAGTTGTAAAGGGGGTACCTGGGTTGAGGACCCAGAAGTAGCAAAGGGGGTACATAGTCAGTGGACCCTGAAGAGCTAAAAGTGTAAAGGGGGCGCCTGCAGATTGGGCCCTGAATTGTACAGAGTATCAGTGGAGAGCAGCCATACGGGAATTTACCACAAGCTACCTCTATCCGGTGCCAGGCTGCAGGGGGTAGTCAGTGACTTTGCAGTGCAGCAGTGTCAGCAGTTCTATGCTCCATTGTCCTGTGTCTTCCGGACCTAGAGTTGAGGATTCAGCACTTCTTTCAAGTTACAGTGTGTTCTAAGCGCCAGTGAGCGTTGGCTAGCGTCGGTTGGCATCAAGGCAGCGTTGACAGACATTTTTCTGGATAAAGTCCCAAGTTGTACCTAGTTGAGCCTAAAGGAGTATCCCACTCATTCCCTTCTCCCATCCCCTTATCTACAATAAAACCACAAAACAAAGATGCCGGAGTTGTCAATGTGTCAGTTTTCACACCCAGGGTCGCAGCTCACATGGGCTGGAGAGGTAACTGGTAACAATCAGGGTTTTTTTTCAGCGGGAACGCGGGGGAACGCAGTTCCGGCACCTCTAGCACTACATGTATGTAATGGCAAGGGTTGCTGGGATATGCTGGAGGATCTATTGATGCTAGCTGCTGGGGGATTTATTGTTGCTGGAAGGGGTTGGGAGGGTCTGTTGTTGCTGGTAGGGAATCTATTGTTGCTGGGAGATCCACTGTTGAGTGAGGGGTCTTTTGTTGCAGGCTATTGAAGGGTCTGTTGATGTTGGCTGCTAGGAGATATATTTCTGGTGGAGAGGGTCTATTGTTGCTGAAGTGTATCTATTGTTTTGGTGGTGGCATATATTGTTGCTGGGAGATCTATTGTTGGTGATGGGGTCTATAATTGCTTTAGGTATCTATTTTTCGCTTTTCTTGTTATAATTAATTTTTAATTCTATACAAATTACTTAGCACCAAAAAAAAAAAAAAAATGATACTTGGTTTTCTTTAATAAGGGTCGGTACTGGGAGGGGGCTAGGGGGTGGTACCAAGGGGCGTGCTCAAAGCTGGGTGATTCGGAAGGGGGGGAGGGTACCTGCACCTATTCTCTGTGAAAAAAAGCCCTGGTAACAATGGCAGACCCACATCAGGTCACAGGCCTGGAAACCTTGCTACTAGGGCTGGGGAATATAATCGAAAGATCGATGCATCACGATTCGACCCTTCGCGATTCTGCATCGATGCGGGCTGCCGGCATAATCGATTAGGAAATGACGTCATCAGCCGCGGCCACGCCCTATCGCGCAAGGGAGAAAAAAACACAAGATCGGCAGCTGATTGGTGGGTTAGTGGCGGGAGCTTAATAAAAAGGCTCCGCCCCTCCCCTTCCATCTCTTTGACCCGGGCCGAGGCGCAGCAAGACATCCCCCGCGTGTATCGGCGTCCCACCTGCGGCCTTGCAGCCAAGAAGCCAGCCAGCCAAGCCAGAAGCCAGTCCAGTGAGTCCACACTCCACACACAGGAGCGAGGAGCCCCAAGTGCGTCCCCATCGCAGCCAGCCAGTGCCGCCAGCCTCACCTCACCTCACCGTAGCCGACAGGCCCTGGAGGTCCAGCCGCCACGCCACTGCCAGTGACGCCAGCCGCCCACCACAGAGCCCAAAGAGCAGCACAGCACCTGTCCTCCTCTGCAATGCAGTGCACAACAACCCACACAGTCACACAGCAGGTATGTCCGAACAAATAATTGTGTAATCATTCATGGGGGTCTCGTCTGTATCTCTGGGGGAGGTCATTGTCTGTGATGGGGGGGGGGCCTGGGACAGGGGACGGTCGGTCGGGGCCCGGGGGTACTGTTCTGCTGTGGCAGTCTGGCAGTCAGGGGGCTCTCTCTGAGTGTCAGTGGGGGCCTGGGGGTCTCTGTCAGTGTCAGCTATGGGGGTCTGGGCAAGGGGGGGACTCACTCAGTGTTTGTCAGTGCTGTGGGGGATTGGGGAAGGTGTGGGACATCCAGGTCTCTGTCAGTGTGGGGGTCTGGGCAAGGGGGGGACTCACTCCCAGTGTTTGTCAGTGCTGTGGGGGATTGGGGAAGGGACATCCAGGTCTCTGTCAGTGTCAGCTGTGGGGGTCTGGGCAAGGGGGGACTCACTCTCAGTGTTTGTCAGTGCTGTGGGGGATTGGGGAAGGTGTGGGACATCCACCCAGGTCTCTGTCAGTGTGTCAGGCTGCAGTGTCAGCTCAGCTGTAGGGGGAGGGGGGTCTCTGTCAGTGTCACTGTCACAGGCAGCTGTGGGGTAAGGGGGGGCCCCGGGGGTTTTGGCTCAGTGCATGCATAAGGGAGTCTGACAGACAGACAGTCATATTTTATGAAAGATGTTGCTTGGTTGACTTGTTGCGGCTTAGTTTACAAGTTTTTATTTTTTATTTTTTTTTAAACACTGACAGAGTTTGGCAACTTACGTCATCCGTCTCCGTCACATACGTGGTAGTATGGTGGTAATGGCAGAAGGAGAAAAAGATTGTGAGATAAAAAATGCACCCAGCGTTTTAAGAGCAAACATCTGGGCACATTTCGGATTTTACGAACACACAGGGAAGCGTGAGTTGGACAAGACACACGCCGTATGTAAAGCCTGTCACACAAAAATTAAATACCTAGGGAATACTACGAACTTGAGAAACCATGTTAGCTGTTTTCACTCTGAGTTAGTAACACCTGTCGCCACCAGCAGTGCCACCACTGCCAAGGAAAGACTGCTAGACCCAGATCAGCCAAGAATTGATGCCATACTGTCAACTTATCCGCCCAACTCAGAAAAAGGGAAGAAACTAACCAAAGCTGTGGCAGCTTTCATCGCCAAGGACCTACGGCCTTACTCAGTTGTGGACAACGCCGGGTTTCGCTACCTTGTGAAGACGCTAGAGCCACATTATAAGATCCCATCACGCAGGCACTTTACAGAGAACGTTATACCTGCATTCTACCACGACACCAAAGCTCAGGTACTTGCGTCAATGAACCAAGCCAGTCGAGTCGCAATAATGTGTGATTCATGGACTTCAGTCACAACGGAGTCCTATGTTACAATAACAGCACATTACGTTACTAAGGACTGGCAGGTCTTGTCACATGTGTTGCAAACAAGAGCCATTTATGAGTCTCACACAGGTGCTCATCTGGCAGAGCTACTGTCTCATGTTGTGGAAGAATGGCAGCTGTCTGATAAATCTGTAGTGCTTGTGACCGACAACGCGGCGAACATGATAGTTGCAGCTCAAGTTGGTAAATTTCCTCATGTTAAATGTTTTGCCCATACACTCAATCTTGCATGTCAGCGGGCACTGAAAGGGGCCACGCTCTCCAGGCTTCTCGCCAGAGTGCGACGAATATCCACATTCTTCCATCGCAGCACTAGAGCAAGCCACTGTCTAAAAGAGAAACAGAAATGTCTGGGCCTGAAGAATCATAAGCTAATAACTGATGTGCCAACAAGATGGAACAGCGCATATGACATGGTCGAGAGGTTCTTAGAACAACAACCTACAGTTTGTGCCACCTTGCTGTCTCCAGAAGTCAGAAAAGGAGAGTCTGATCTCTGCACTCTCAATGAAACAGATGTGTCAAATGCAGAGGACGCTGTGAGTGCATTAAAGCCAATGAAGGATGCAACCTTGCTGATGTCAGAAGAGCGCAACCCAACAGTGTCTCTCATTGCCCCTCTAAATGCACAACTGCTCCAGAGCATGACAGACACCATGGGAGACACAGCCATGACCCATGAGATCAAGAATGCCATCAAAACAGATCTCCTGAAGAGGTACAGCAGTGAGGCAGAGAAGATGATCCTTCATACAGCCTCTGCTCTGGATCCTCGCTTTAAAGGACTGCCTTTTATTCTCACAGAGGAGGAGAGATCGGAGATATACAGAGGAGTGACTGAGGAGGCTGCATCTTTGGAGGTAATTAGAATTTCATCATGTTTCCTGCCAGACAGCTAGAAGCTCAGCTACATTGTGTTGTGTAATATGCCCTGATTCACTGATGCGGTGTGGGAAGTGGAACTGTATGGTATGGATTACCGTGCAGTTTCCCACACCTCATCAATGAATCACACTCTTAGTCAGTTCAGCTCTTCTTATACTATTATCTTTTGTTCAAACACACAGATTACATCTAATAGAAGGACAAATGTGGATGAAGTGCCTAGGGAAAAAGCAACTGTGGAAGAAGAAACAACACCCATTGAGGACAGCCATTCTCCTCCCAAAAAAAAGGCCACAACATCGCTGCTCATGACTTTGCTGGGGCAGTCTTTCACTGATGGTGCAATAGAACCTAAGACCCCCTATGCCAAGGCAGAAGACGAAATGGAAAAATATTGTAAAGTCCCACCTCTGCCTCTCACTGAGGACCCTTTAAAATGGTGGCGTGAGCATGAGGTCATATTCCCCCTCCTCTCTCAGCTGTCAAAGCACTACTTGTGTATCCCAGGTACAAGTGTATCTTCAGAGCGGGTTTTCTCTACTGCAGGAGTTGTTATAACAGCGAAAAGAAGCAGTCTTAAACCTGAGCATGTGGATCATCTAGTGTTCTTACAGAAAAACCTACATGTTCCCAAATGCTAAGCACTGAAATAATTACTAATTCATGTTTTTAATGAATTAGTAATTACTAATTCAGTCTGCCGCCAGTCACCAGTCAGTCACATCACCAGTCTTGTTTTATAGCTTTATAGCACTGATGGTTTGTTTTTGAAGATTGTCCTGTCCAATGTGTCCATTTCCAATCCATAATCCGTTCCGTTGCTTCACACTAAAAGTGTCTAGGCAAGTAGGCAGGGGTTCATTTAACCCTCAACCAAATAAATAATATTAAAGTGTATTTTCTTCTAGACAACTGACTGACACCAAGCCAGCCACGGTGCAGCATTATAGGAAGGAAAATCATTGAGAGAAATAACTTGTACATTTGAAGCTTAACCTCGAGTAAATCTTATCTTATTGGATCACAAACACCAATTGTGGATTCTTGTGTAATATACTATATTTGTGAGTTTGTGAATGTGACCCCCATAGGATTTCCTCAAGGTTAAGCTTCAGTTTACATTTTATTCTCTCAAGGATTTTCCTTCCTCTAATGGTGGCTTGTTGGCTAGCTTGGCTTCAGTTACAGATGTAATCGACATGGTAGACTGCTGCTCAGTGCAGTGCAGGTAAACTTTTCTTTCTGTAACGTGACTGACTGACTGACTGTCGTGACAACTCAAGAGCTTATAACGCAGCTCTAGCATTAACTCAACACACACACAGTGTGTGTGTGTGTTGAGTTGATGCTGAGGCTGCGTATAAGCTTTTGAGTTGTCACGAGTCACGACAAACACACACTGTGTTTAGTTGACTGGCAATGGCAGGGGCAAACACAATCGCAGTGAACCTGGAACATTTTATATTTTTTACAGCTTTTCTGGCACTGGAGAGATGGAGAATGGCTTGTTTTCAAAAATGGTCCATTCACATAAGTGAATTGATAATTATTTAAGCTTAAGCTTATATTTGTATAACTCCCCTCTAGCAGCCATCAACTCACTTCACTTGAGTTGACTGGCAGTTGCAGGGGAAAACAAACATCACGGTGAACATGGAAGTTATGCAGCAGTGCACTATTGCCAGGTTCACCTTTGATATTTGCTACTAGTCAGGAAGTGCTCTGTTTTGTAGAGGACAGGTTATGGCACACACCTGGAATTTATTGCAACGCATGTCTGTCTGCTGGTCTGTTGTACTCTGTAGCAATAGCAAGTGTAGGGGGTTCCCTCAACCAAACAAATACTAAAAGTAAAAGTGTATCTAGACAACTGAAGGCAAGCCAGGCAGCCACGGTACAGGAAAGGACATCCTTGAAAGATTAAATCAATCATACATTGAAGCGTAAAACCTTGATTAAATCTTTACTGGATCACAAATACACACAAACCTGACCTAACCTATATGCCTTGAGTTGTACCAGTGTGGCAATGCCAAACCTTTCTTCACTTCTCATGATTCTGATGCAGACAATCGTGTTGTGTGGTTTTTTGTGATCCCATGAAGATTTACTCAAGGTTTAAGCTTCAGTTGATGATTTACTCTGTCAAGGGTTTTCCTTCCTCTAATGGTGGCTTTGGCTTGGCTTCAGTTGGGTTTAATCGTGGTAGAGACAGAGACTGTCTGCAGGACAGGTAACGTTTTCTGTAAAGTAAGTGACATAAAAGTGACATAAGTGAATTGATAAGCTTAAAGCTTATATTTGTAACTCCCCTCTAGCAACCAATCCATCAACTCACTTGAGTTGACTGGCAGTTGCAGAGGGAAACAAACATCACGGTGAACATGGAAGTTATGCAGCAGTGCACTATTGCCAGGTTCACCCTTGATGTTTGCTACTAGTCAGGAAGTGCTCTGTTTTGTAGAGGACAGGTTATGGCACACCTGGAATTTATTGCAATGCATATTCACATAAAAGGCTTCTTCTATCTTGGCTTGCCTTTAAAGTACAACTATAGGCCAAACTTTATCCAAAATCCAAAAAGTTTTGCCTTTAGTTGTACTTTAAAAGGTGGTAGGCCTGGCTTATATTAATATTTTCTTTTATGAAGCAGTAGACTGCACTACTACAGTTTTTTACCAATTTTACTGTTACTTCTAGTAAAATACTAGTGTTGTTGTCTGTCTCTGCTATGCTATTTGCATTTTCAGACCTTCCTATATGTTTGCAGTGCAAGTGCACTAAAGTATGCAGGGCTTGCAGGCCATGACAGGGTCCAGGAAAGTGTCCTTTGAAGCAAATGAAAATAAAAAGGATTCCTTAGTTTGTGACTGCTTGATTGTTTGTTTTTTTTGATAAAGTTTTGAAAACCATTGGGCAGTGGGCTGGGCATGGGCATTGGGCAGTAATCGTGATGCATCGTGATGCATCGCGGAATCGAATCGTATCGAATCGCGACCCTAATAATCGTAATCGCATCGAATCGTGAGGTAAGTGAAGATGCACAGCCCTACTTGCTACGTACAAAATAAGGGTTTTACATTTTTCTAACATTTTGGTGTATCATAATAATACTCTAGTCTGATTGACTTCCTGCCAAGGATGACTCTATTACCTGTTCATAATTGTGGCTGTTTTTGTGTTACATTGCTCTTTCACATTCTAAGATCTGGAAGCGGGTGCAATTACTCTCTAAATTCCCCCAAAGACTAAGCTGACAAAATAGTCACCATCAGAAAATGCTGCGACTTTCTGAATGACATGGTATAATATAATCTGACTATACACATCACTTGTTGAGTTTTCAGCTGCACAGGAAGTCAAAAAGCTTGTGGTTTTTAGTAAGAAGACAACCCCCCCCCCCACTAAAAAAATTTTTGTAGTTACTGAAACACTTCCATGCAAAACACAAGCGTGAACTTGCTGATACTTATTTCAAAGATTAAACATTTCATCACGTATGGGGTAAATAAAGTAAAGGATGGTAAGCAAATTCTTTCTCATTGACTTTTTTGAAAGTGATACTGTTTGAACTGCTCTCTAATGGCTTATGTGTGTTTTAACTCTCTTATGTGATCGTGGGGCTAAAAGTTTTCTGCTGTATAAACATTACAACTTTCTGAAATGCGGGTAGAAGATGCATCCTACATCTTTAAGAGATTACCTTTTACCCATATCAGCTATTATTCTCGTTGTGTGGGCATTTATTAAATATACGTCTTTAAGCCATCTTTACGAAGAAGTTTAAAATAACAGGAAACAAGACGCTGAAACTTATACCATTTACCTACATGGAAACAAAAGGCTGCTTAGTTTGTAGCATTAAAGAATGTTGCTTCCAGGCACATTTGTTTTGACTAGTTACATACTACAGTGTGTTATATATATATATATATATATATATATATATATATATATATATATATATATATATATATATATTATATTTGGAGTTTTGTAAGTTTTCTAGTGATATAAAGTTATTTTTGCCATGATTGAGACTGTTTTTCTTTTTTTGAAAAGGTGTTTTAGAACTTTTAGTTCTAGTTAAAATCCTTTTTCTTTTTTGCTGCATCCAATTGGAGAGATTTCCTTTTACTTCCTGTCTTGTAGACACAGCAGGAAGTGGGAGAAAATCTCTTTAAAGACCAATCCCCTCTTATGCTGGCCATACACTAGTCGATATATCGGGCAAACTCATTTTCGAAAAATGAAATATTGGCTGTGAGAGCAGACGATCGTGCCACCGTCTAATGACCGAATTTCTAACGATAAATCGTTCAATGGACATAAATTAATCAGTTTTTCTTTTAGTTTGTCACATATGCCTAGTGCAAACAGGTTGGCCGAGAAACACATTAACCTTTCAATTTATCGTTTTCGTTTATTGTTCAGTCAGCAGGATTTCAAAACTGTTCCTTCGATTTTTCGGCTCTGAAAAGTTAAAAACGATTTTCTATTTGTGTCCATTAACTGGACGAAAGACGAACGATCGGACCAAATAAAAGATTTTCGAGCGATCTTTCGGCTAGTGTATGGCCAGCATTAGACAGTGGTCCCCATTGGAAAAGGTCCTCTCTACTTCTGTTCTGGTGACAACCAAAAAAATCTTACATAGATTTTAACCATTTCTTATTAAGAAGTTTTTGGCTTTAACCACTTGCCGACAAGCCGGCGTACATATACTGCGGCAGGTTGGCTCTATCCCGCGAAACGATGTACCTGTACGTTGCTTCGCGGGACTACCAGCGGGTAAGCCAATTTGCAGGCCCAGCGGGCGCGATTGCCTTGGGCACCCCCAATCGCTCCCCGTGGAGACAGAGCGGCGGTCTGCCATTGTAAACACAGCAGACCGCTGTTCTGTCGGTTATGAACACAGGGATCCTGTGTTCCTCTTTTCCTCTTATTGAGGTACACAGGTCCCTGTGTTCAATCAGTAAATATACCCCCCACAGTTAGTAAGCACCCCCTAGGGACACATTTAACCCTTTTATCGCCGTTGGTGTTACACCTTCCCTGCCAGTGTAATTAGTACAGGAACAGTGCATATTTTTAGCATTGATTACTGTAGTAATGTCACTGGTACCCCCAAAAGTGTCAAAAATGTCAGTTAGGTGTCCAATCTGTCCACCGCAATGTCGCAGTATCGCTGAAAATTGCTGATTGCCGCCATTACTAGTAAAAATAAATAAATAAATACATTTAACCACTTGCTGACTGCCGCACGACTATTTACTGCGGCAGTCAGCCTCTCCTGGGCAAAGCGACGTAGACCTACATCGCTCACCCACGAGCCTGTAGGGGGCGAGCGCACGCCGCCGCCGGCTCGTCCCGCCCCCAATCGTTGCCTGCCTAGCCAGCGCATGTGACCGGTGGTTCCGATGTCCGCCGGCCACTCGCGATCTTCCACAGGAGAGGGAGAAAGACAGACGGCTGATGTAAACACAGCCGTCTGTCATTCTCCCTGAAGTAATGATAGAGGCTATGCGATCCTGCTATGTAGGATCGTATGTCTCTGTGATTACTTCACTAGCCATGCCCCCTAACAGTTAGAATCATGCCCCTAGGGACACACTTAACCCCTTGATCACCAAAAAAGTTAACCCCTTCCCTGCCAGTGTATTTTTTACAGTAACAGTGCATATTTATAGCACTGATTACTGTAGTAATATCACTGGTACCCCCAAAAGTGTAAAAAATGTCAGTCAGGGGTCCGATCTGTCTGCCACAATGTCACAGTACCGCAAAAAAAATCGCAGAACGCCGC
The DNA here is from genome assembly GCF_965119305.1 of Pelophylax lessonae. Lineage (NCBI taxonomy): Eukaryota > Metazoa > Chordata > Amphibia > Anura > Ranidae > Pelophylax > Pelophylax lessonae. The sequence continues at coordinate 334,958,364 of NC_138772.1, read as the reverse complement.
CATTACTAGTTAAAAAAAAAAAACAATAAAAATGACATAAATCTTTCCCGTAGTTAGTAAACGCAATAACTTTTGCGCAAACCAATCAAAATACGCTTATTGTGATTTTTTTTACCAAAAATATGTAGCAGAAAACAAATTGGCCTAAAATGTTAAAAAATTTAGATTTTTACATTTTTTTTTGAGAATTTCATATAAAAAAAAAATGAAAAATATTGTTATTTTTTCTAAATTTTTGCTTTTTTTGTTTATAGCGCAAAAAATAAAAATCACACAGGTGATAAAATACCACCAAAAGAAAGCTCTGTTTGTGGAAAAAAAAGGACGTCAATTTTGTATGGGTACAGCGTCGCATGACCGCGCAATTTTCCGTTAAAACCACGCAGTGCCGAATCGCAAAATAGGGCCTGGTCTTTGAGCAGCCAAATCCTCTGGGGCTAAAGCTCTATTTGTGGGGAAAAAAAGGACATCAATTTTATTAGGGTACAGCGTCCCACGACCGTGCAATTGTCAGTTAAAGTAATGCAGTGCCGTTTCGCAAGAAATGGCTTGTTCATTAAGGAGGTAAAATCTTCCAGTCCAGAAGTGGTTAAATACGTTTTATCCACTTCAAAACCCCAATTGTAAAAGCAATGCAACTTTTACTAGTTTTATGACCGGTCTGTGTATTAGTAGAATTACAATAAGTGCTATTACAAAAGGACTGCCTGTCACTGTGTAAAAAAGTTTCAGCAGTAAATGGGTCCCTAAACACGTGTGAAACTGATTGGAGACAGTTGGGTGTTGCCCACAAAGAGAGTAGTCTCCAATCAGTCAGTGCTACAGCGGCACCAAGGCTTTATGAACATGCACTCGCATATTCAGACCTGTCTGGCCCTACAGGCAGATTAAAGGGATTGTAAAGGCAGAAGGTTTTTTTTTTTATCTTAATGCATTATATGCATTAAGATTAAAAAAAACCTTCTGTGTGCAGCAGCCCCCCTAATACTTACCTGAGCCCGTCTTCATCCAGCAATGTTGCAGGAGTGTCTTTATCCAGCAATGAAGACTCCGCTCCTCATAGGCTGAGACAGCAGTGTGGTGCGATTGGCTCCTGCTGCTGTAATTTAAAGTAAGTCAGCCAATCAGGAGTGGGAGGGGGCAGGGCCGTGTCACGGCTCCTTGTCTGAATGGACACAGTCCATTCCTGGGTCAGGAGCACAGAAGAGGGACCCGAGAATTTGCTCTGTTTATGAGTTATTTTAAGGGGACAGCAAATTTACACTGTTATACAAGCTGTACACTCACGTCTTTACATTGTAGCAAAGTGTCATTTCTTCAGTGTTGTCACATGAAAAGATATAATAAAATATTTACAAAAATGTGAGGGGTGTACTCACTTTTGTGAGATACTGTATATATATATACAGCTGCAAGAAAAAGTATGTGAACCCTTTGGAATGATATGGATTTCTGCACAAATTGGTCATAAAATGTGATCTGATCATCATCTAAGTCACAACAATAGACAATCACAGTCTGCTTAAACTAATAACACACAAAGAATGAAATGTTGCCATGTTTTTCTTGAACACACCATGTAAACATTCACAGTGCAGGTGGAAAAAGTATGTGAACCCTTGGATTTAATAACTGGTTGAACCTCCTTTGGCAGCAATAACTTCAACCAAACGTTTCCTGTAGTTGCAGATGAGACGTGCACAACGGTCAGGAGTAATTTTTGACCATTCCTCTTTACAGAACTGTTTCAGTTCAGCAATATTCTTGGGATGTCTGGTGTGAATCGCTTTCTTGAGGTCATGCCACAGCATCTCACTTCTTCTTGAGGTCGGTACTCTGACTGGGCCACTTCAGAAGGCGTATTTTCTTCTGTTTAAGCCATTCTGTTGTTGATTTACTTCTATGCTTTGGGTCATTGTCCTGTTGCAACACCCATCTTCTGTTGAGCTTCAGCTGGTAGACAGATGGCCTTAAGTTCTCCTGCAAAATGTCTTGATAAACTTGGGAATTCATTTTTCCTTCAATGATAGCAATCCGTCCAGGCCCTGACGCAGCAAAGCAGCCCCAAACCATGATGCCCGTACCACCATACTTCACAGTTGGGATGAGGTTTTGATGTTGGTGTGCTGTATCTCTTTTTCGCCACACATAGTGTTGTGTGTTTCTTCAACTTTGGTTTCATCTGTCCACAGAATATTTTGCCAGTACTGCTGTGGAACATCCAGGTGCTCTTGTGCAAACTGTAAACGTGCAGCAATGTTTTGTTTGGACAGCAGTGGCTTCCTCTGTGGTATCCTCCCATGAAATCCATTCTTGTTTAGTGTTTTACGGATTGTAGATTTGCTAACAGGGATGTTTGCATTTACTTTTGTAAGTCTTTAGCTGACACTCTAGGATTCTTCTTCACCTCATTGAGCAGTCTGCACTGTACTCTTGCAGTCATCTTTACAGGACGGCCACTCCTAGGGAGAGTAGCAGCAGTGCTGAACTTTCTCCATTTATAAACACTTTGTCTTACCGTGGACTGATGAACAGCAAGGCTTTTGGAGATACTTTTATAACCCTTTCCAGCTTTATAAAAGTCAACAATTCTTAATCGTAGGTCTTCTGAGAGCTCTTTTGTGCGAGGCATCATTCACATCAAGCAATGCTTCTTGTGAAAAGCAAACCCAGAACTGGTGTGTGTTTTTTATAGGGCAGGGCAGCTGTAACCAACACCTCCAATCTCATCTCATTGATTGGACTCCAGTTGGCTGACATCTCACTCCAATTAGCTCTTGGAGATGTCATTAGTCTAGGGGTTCACATACTTTTTCCACCTGCACTGTGAATGTTTACATGGTGTGTTCAATAAAAACATGGCAACATTGCATTCTTTGTGTGTTATTAGTTTAAGCAGACTGTGATTGTCTACTGTTGTGACTTAGATGATGATCAGATCACATTTTATGACCAATTTGTGCAGAAAAAAAGAAAAGGGTTCACATGCTTTTTCTTGCAGCTGTGTATATATATATATATATATATATATATATATATACACAGTATATAGGCTGTCATAAATGGGGGCCAGGGCTATGCCCACGTTTGTGAAAAGATTAGTCACAGAGGAGGCAAACCTGATGGGTAATTAGTCTCCATAGCGCCCTTTGAAGAAAGGACCCTGTAGGGGAACTGAGAAAATATCTCCTCTTTAGGTTTGCCTTGCTTTTGATTGACAAAGCACAGCAGTGGGTGGAACCCACAAAGCCCCCTATGTCCACTGCCATGCACTGTCAATCACCAGCAAGAGCAAGGATCCTAACTTCCTCCACTCCACTACAAAACTACTAAGCCATGCAGGGCCGCTGATAGGGGGGGACCACCAGCCCTCTTATAGGGGGGCCCACACAGAGAGGGGGATTAGTGATGGACAACAATTACAGAAATCTTCCTCCAGCACCTGAATCTGATCTGTCCCTCTCCCTGCTAACAGCTTTTATCTGTTGAGAAAGAGACAGTCGTCCCTCACTAATCCCCCTCCCTTGTGTGGGCACCCCCTCCCAGCACTTATCTCTGCTCGGGAGTTTATTTGTAAATTGTAACTTTGTTTCTCTCTCTCTGTCTCTCTGATCACTGAGCTCCAACTGCCCAGCCTGTATATTTTTCTCATCTCATCTTCTTTTTTTATTTAACATAGTTTTTTTTTTTTTTTTTTTTAGATTTAGCAGGAATTATGCGAGTTATGTTATATTTGTGTCTGATAATAGTGATTTTGTTGTAATTTTAGCTAAATATATCTTTAATATTTTCTTGAGGGGGCCCTGCCAGGTAGTCTGTACGGGGCCCCGCGATTTCTAACAGCAGCCCTGAAGCCATGCACCTGTCTGTATGACAGGCACAGTTGCCAAAGTAGGAGCTTAAAGTCTGGATACTCTGACCTTAGTACCAGTCTCCAAAAGCTTAATTTAATTTACATGTTTCTGGGAGGTACATGAATCTTACACAAGCACTAAGAATTTTGGTGCAGAAGGGCAACAGAATTCTAAAGGTTGTTTAGGACACACTTTAATCTTTCCTCCTAATGTGTCTTATGCACTTTTAAAGATTGCTAATGATAGATAGATAGATAGATAGATAGATAGATAGATAGATAGATAGATAGATAGATAGATAGATAGATAGATAGATAGATAGATAGATAGATAGATAGATAGATAGATAGATAGATAGATAGATAGATAGATAGATAGATAGATAGATAGATAGATACTGTAGATAGATAGATTATAACGGGTACACTTTGAATGTTTATGAGCAACAAACACCAACCAAAATTAAAAGCATTCTATTCTAGTTGTATAGTATTCAAATTTCTGACAGCCAGAGGTACCTGGACTGGCCCATTATCTCAGGAGAACTAAATCATGAGCCCAATGGATTAATGGATGTGAAAAACTGGGCCAGGTGCACAATTTTGCGATTAAGGTGCTTATTTGCTCACTCTAAAGAGTTGCATCATTATATCATACATATCATCATATGTAGATCCCACTGGGGTATAGATAGTGACGGATGAAATATGTGTGTGCTCGAGCGTAGATAACACTGATGGCATGGTTACTGCAGAATGAGTGTGTTGTGGTGTTTCGGCACACATATAACTGGTGGCATAAATACTGGAGGGTGAGCTATATGTGATGGAGTACTAATTTAACTAGTAGCAGGGCTACTGGAGAGTGAAATGTACTGGGAGACAAGTTCTAGTGGTCTATTGTTCTGTCCCTTTTGCAATTGTGCAGTAAATCGGTAAGATCTGGAAATGCAAGCACTATGTAGATGTAGCACCTTACAAGGTAGGTGCTAGGTAAAGTATAGTGGGCCTTGTCTGCTTAACAGCAGGGCCATGATTTTCAGCTGGGCTGTCATGTCTCCCAGGTGTGGCTGTTGAGAGTGGGGAGTCTCCCCACTGTACTTAATGAGAGGGTTCTCATTGGACAGAGGAGGAAACCCAGCCAATGGTTCACTCAGGCCTGTATCTACCCCAGAAAGGCAGATTCTGCCACACAGCATTCTGGGAGTGGGTATAAGTTTGAGGGGAGCACATGACGCAGCATCTTTGGTGGGAAGCAGAGTCCCAGGAGGGAGAGTACGGCTGTCTCTCCTCCTGTCAGAGGAATCGGGTGTCCCAGATGGCTTGTTAGAGGGGACAAAGGGCTGAGCTGAGCTGCAGAGAGGATCCGGTGTGCCGAGGATCAGCGGAGCTGAGAGGGGTCGAGTTTCAGGAAAGCAATCCCAGTTCGTGAGTACTGAAAACTGCCCCTGGGGGTCTGTAAAGTGAGAGGGGACAACTCCGGAGAAGGTCATTCAGGGAGCTAGCTAGCTGGTGCAGGAAGCAAGTGTACAAGGGGGTGCCAGTGTTGACCCTGAAGTGTAAAGGGGGTGGCAGAGTTTGGGCCCTGAAGTGTACAAGGGAGTGCCAGTGTGTGGATCCTGAAGTGTAAAGGGGTGCAAGTGTGTGGACCCTGAAGTGTAGAGGGGGTGCCAGCAGTTGGGACCTGAAGTGTTCAGTGTGCAGCGTGCAGTGTTGAGAGTTTCAGCAGCAGAAGCAGTTTACAGAAGCTACCTCATTCAGGACGGACTGGAGGGAGCAGTGTTTAGAACTTTTGAGCTACCCAGAGTGTCAGAAGTCAGTTCTCAGTACAGTCCAGGACTTTTGAGCTAACCAGAGTGCCAGAAGTCGAGTTTCAAGTACAGTACAGCAAGTCAGTGTTTTTGAAGCTCCAGCAAGCGTTGGTCGGCCCCCAGCCAGCGTCAAGACAGCGCTGAAAGGCATCTTTCTTCAAGTGTGCCATTTTGTACCTAGTTGAGCCATAGGAGTATCCCACTTTTTCCCTTCTCCCATCCCCAATATAAAATAAACAAAACAAACCAAAGATGCTGAACTGGTCTTTGACTCAAATCTTACACTTGGGTATTCAGCTTAAATGGGCTGAAGGTGTTACCGGTGACCATGGCAGATCCACGTCAGGCCAAATGCCTGGAAAATCTGCTACATATATAAAATGATGTTGTGCAGGGTATTTTAATGCAGACACGGTAGGAAGAACAAGGGTCAAGGTAAATCTCCACATACCCTATATATATTTCTTTGAAAACAGATTATACATACAGTAAATAAAACCATGTTTGATGGTAATAGCAAAGAGTTTCAAAGTGCATTCAAAACAAAAATGCAAAAAAAGATTTTATTTTTTAAGATATAGAAATAAAGTTACAGAAAAATGAAAAGCATACATTTATACAGCTTAGAAAATAAGGTACTTTGGGTAACACATACAGTATAATTCTTCTGGCCAATACCCTAATATATACAAATTTATGTGCCAGCTATACTTCATGGAGTAAAGAAAAAGAGAAAGATAAAGATAAGAGCTACAGAACTGATATCAAAAGCGGCTTCATTTAAAAATGTCCACAATATTTTCACTATTTAGCATTTGGGGTTTATACTCTTCATGAGGAAGATAAGATGACAGATTTAGGATAAAGGACTCTGAAATGTCATCTTATGTAATGTTACACATGTGAAATTCTAACACTTACCAACAAACAATGAAATTGAAACCAAGTCATACATCAAAGAGCAAGACACATTTATGGTGCACATATACTGATGACAGTAATGGATGGCCCTAGGCTGCTGAATGACACTTCCTGAAAATTAGTGTATACATTTACTTCCCGTAGTTTTTTGTCCATATCATTTCATGCCTAATGTTCAAAAAATGATCTGGATCTATTCTTTCACCAATAAAAAATGTTTTACAATATAATCTAGTCTATCTAAGATCCTGCATTATAGTTTGGATGTCTATTGATACTTGTAGTATTGTACATTAGGATGCTGTTAGGATCACAGTTGGTGATGCTAGTTGCATGAAGTGAATCTAAATCTAAACAACAGATAGCTAAAAGTCCCCCAGTTAAAAATTCCCCCATTTGCTTTATAGTTTTTATTGCCACCCACATCGTTCTTTTAAGCTGACGGAGGCCTTGCACAATACAGGATATTTGGCCAGGGAGATACTAACAGCTAAGTATAGCCAGCATGACAAACTTGGAGGATGCCTTAGGCTGGCCATGCATAAAAAATTCCCCCATTCACTCATTTGGGGTGGATGGAGGAATCTGGCCCAAAATGCTGTTTTATTCTGATGATTCACTGTCGTAATACACTAATTAGTGCTGCAGCTGATTGAATGCAAATTTTCCAACATTCTCATTCAAGAGAAGTTGATCATTATATTTACTTCTCCTGAGCGGTAACAGCCATTGATGGATTGAAATTAGGACGGTCCCTGTTAAACCAGACACATTTTGATCCATCTACTGTATAAGCCTACATGTAAATTGGTAAATGTAGGATGTAATACAGCAAAATGTCATCTATATGTAGCACCCTCCTAGGTGGGTGCTAGGAAAAGCATATGGGTGGCCCTGTCTGCTTATCAGGGGGGCCTTAATTGTTCAGCTAGGCTGTCATGTGTTCTCAGATGTGCCTGTTGAGCTTGGGGAATCTCCCCACTGTGTTCAATGAGGGCTCTCATTTGACAGTGGAGGAAACCTGACCAATAGCACACCAGGGCTTGTATCTATCCCTGAGGGCAGAATATGCCGCAATGCATCCTCGGATGGGGTATAAGTTTGAGGGGAGCACATGACAGGGTGTCTTTAGCGGGAAGCAGAGTCCCAGGAGGAGGGTGATGGCTGTCTCTCCTCCTGTTGGTGTGAGGAAAGGTGTCCTTGGCAGTCGGCCTAGAAGACACAAGGTTGAGCTGTACTGCAGAAAAGGATCCAGTGTGCTGAGGACTGTGCGGAGCTGTTGGGGCTGGAGTTTCCAGGAAAGCGGAGTCGTGAGTACTGCAAACTGCCCCGGGGTCTGCCTAGGACAGGAGACCACTCCAGGAGGTCAGAGGGATTTAGGAGCCAGCTAATCAGGAGGAAGCTTAGAAAGGGGGTGCCAGAGTCTAAGCCCTGAAGAGAATTCTAGGAGAAAGGGTGCCGATGCGGGCCCTGAAGTGTTAAGAGTTGCAGCAGTGTTTACAAGTAGCTACCTCAGCCAGGAAGGCTAAAGAGAGCAGTACAAAGGACTTTTAAGTCACAAGGAAGTGTCAGAAGTCAGTTCAAGTCCACAGACAGCAAGATAGAGTTCACTCGCACCAACGTGCGTTGACGGGCATTCAGCCAGCGTTAAGTCAGCGTCAAGAGGTACTTTTCTCAGAGTCCCATTCTACTGTGTATAGTCGAGCCAGAGGAGTATCCCACTCATTCCGTTCTTCCATCCAAGTTCCAAAAATAAATACAAAAACCAAAGATACCGGACTGTTTCTTGTCTCAGTGCTCACACTTGGAGAACATGCTTAAATGTGCTGTTGTTGCTAGCGGTAACCCTGGCAGACCCACATCCAGCACAATGGCTGAGAATTCTGCTACATATAAAATTCTAGCTGGCTTTATCCTGTTTGCAAGCAAAGCAGCTAGGGGGTTTCCCTCAACATCGAAACCATTGAAAGAGGGACTCCACGCAAATAACCTGCATGGGGCCCCCCAAGATCCACACTAGACCCTTATCCTTGATGACCTCATGAAAAAAAAATGCACTTATCCAAAGCATGCAGCTTGACTGGACAGGAAAGAGGGTGTAGAAATCATGTGCCCCCCTGGTCTTGAACCATACCAGACTATATGCTCTTAACTTGGGGAAGCTACTTTGCCAGACCCCCGCCCTTTAATAAGTCATAAATAAACACACACACACACCTTTAGAAAAAAAAAAAAACGTTATTAAAAAAAAAAAAAGAATTACAATGTAAATCGAACACAAATCATGTTGTCCAGCCATGTGGATCTATTGTCAAGCACAATACATGAAGCCCGAACAAAATACTGACATGTACATGATGAGCTCACGATACTCCATTGAGAATGACCGCTCCCTAGCCACAAGCTATGTCAACCCCTTAGGGACATGTTGTGGACATTTTGGGGTATTATTTATTTATTTATTTATTTTAAACAAGAAACTCTATGTATGGTGTGTCTGTATTTATTTACTATGTACCTTTATTTTGTAAATGAGTAACTATGTACCCTTTTATTCATTCAGGCGTGGGGGGCAGATATCTTGGGAACCCTGCAGACCCCCACTTGCCAATGGGCTGGAATTGATAGCTCCTGGTTACTGAATATAAACAAGCCAATTGCTGATATTGTATGATGTCATTGACCAAATATGGTCGCTGACATTGCTCTGCATCTCCACAAAGTAAACAAGCTGCCAGGAATGTCAGGAAGGCATTCATTAGTGGCGGTAGTAATACCGCCACTAATAGAATGATTTTCAGCTGCAGCAGCAGCCTGAGGTTTGGGTGGGTTTCACATTAGGCAGAAACAATCAATAACTATTGATAAAATGTGTCCTCCAGGTCCTAGTTTGATAATATATAACTAATTAGCAACAACAACAAACAAGAGAAGAAGAAAAAAAATGTAGAAAAGACCCGCTAGGTTAGTATCATACTAATATGATACATATACTATACTACTATAATAATATAACTATAACTGTATAATATATACTGTATAATAACTATATACTATATACTAATATCATAATCATACTTTAATATGAAAAACTTTATAAAAGACCTGACTTAGGCTCAACCCCTTATAAATTAATAAATACATCAAGCTCCATAAGTGGAAGGAATGGAAGGACAAGTCAGCAAAGTCACTATACACATATCATTGTATTCAAAAAACAAACAACACAAAAACAAAAGTACTAAAAGATAATAATTGGTCAGTTCTAAACTAAAAACATATATACGTAAAACCGCATCCCCAGTTGCATGGAAGCACCCCTGAAAAACAGAGTGAAAACTCACTTACAGCAGTAACCTATTCTAAATAGGAAAAATGTATATGTATACTGTATATAGAAGACCCAGACTAGAGCACTCAGTTGCTGATTGACCGGACTCCAAACCATTTAACACTTATTCTGGAACATTAAAAATACAGAACAGGTTTTGGTTGGAGCTGTTCATTAAAAAATATTAAAACATAGGTAACCATTGCATACAGTTGCATATACAGTAGATGTGAAAACCAGACTGCCTTATCTTGGGTACTCTTTAAAATGTAGTCTTAAGCCCCATACACACTGGCAGAATGTCAGGAGGCATTTGCCAGTTCAAAAAAAAAAACAGCTGACATTTCCCGTGTGTATGTCAGTCTGTTCAAGAGAAGCCAGCCGTTTGGCCAGCTTCTATTGGAACACCAGCAACCCAACGGGGTTGAACGAAAAAATAAACTGTATTGTGTACCCGGCTTTACTCTCTTGAATGGAGGATGATCATCATACTACTGAATTACTACCTTTAACCACTACCCGACTGCTCACAGTGATATTACTGTGGCATGCCGGCTCCCCTGGGTCTAGTGACGTAGACTTACATCGCTGGACTCCTAGTGGTCTCGGCAGCGCGCGCGCACCGCCAGAGGCTCGCTCCTGTTGTGTTTAGACACAGTAGGAGTCAGGCCAGGGGAGGAGAGGCGGCGATTGCCGCCTCCCTTCCCCGATCGTTGGGGAAAGTGTGAGAAGACCCACCTGCTTATGTAAACAAAGCAGGCGGATCTTCTCAGTGACATATAGGGAGAGATCACCGGATTCAGTATACCTGAACCTGCTATCTCTGTGTCTCTCACAGAACCCCCCCCTACACGTCAGTAAGCATGAGGCATACACTTAACCCCTTGATCACCAATAGTGTTAACCCCTTCCCTGCCAGTGTCATTGTTACAGTAACAGTACATATTTTTAGCATTGATTACTGTAGTAATGTCACTGGTCCCCCCAAAAGTGTCAAAAATGTCAGTTAGGGGTCCGATCTGTCCTCCACAATGTTGCAGTCCCGCAAAAAATTGCAGATCGCCGCCATTACTAGTAAAAAAGAAAAAGAACAATAAAAATGACAAAAATATGTAGCAGAAAACAAATTGGCCTAAAATGTTAAAAAATTCAATTTTTTTTTGGGGGGGGGGATGTTATATAGCAGAAAGTGAAAAATATTATTTTTTTTTTTTTTTTTTTTTTAAATTGTCGCTATTTTTTTGTTTATAGCGCAAAAATTTTAAATCGCAAAGGTGATACCACCAAAAGAAAGCTCTATTTGTGGGAAAAAAAGGACGTCAATTTTGTTTGGGTATAGCGTCGCACGACCATGCAATTGTCTGTTAAAGTAATGCAGTGCCGAATCAAAAAATAGGGCCTGGTCAGGAAGGGGGTAAAATCTTCCAGGGCTAAAGTGGTTAAAAAGCCCAAATGTTTCAATAGCAGAGCAACACATAAAAATCTAGGCAGTTAAAAACTTCACACAAAATAACAAGTCACAAATGGACAATGAAGAGGCTCACCAGCCCTTAAGCAAGCCATAGATTATACAATTTTCTTTCCTTCCTCCATGAGTGTTGGTGGAATCAACACAATCAGTGTTGATGGGGGAATCGCTCCCACAGCGCTATCATGTTCTGCCATCAGGGAGCCTTCTGGGGAGCTATAGCCACCGGCAATGATCACATGCAAAACAATCTAAAAGGCTGGTTGTACTGAAGTCGATCGACCCCCCCCCCCCCCCCCACCCCCCACCTTCCATCTAGGATTTCTGGCAATGGCCATCTTGAGTAAGGGCAGAGGATTCAAGTAGCATTAATTTTCTGGAATCCTTCTGCCCTTAGTTCAGGCATACAGGCAGGAGGGTGTGATTAGTTGTGAAAACCCCTCCTCCCCTCCTGAAGACTCCTGAGATGTATGACATCATTTGCCTAGGTATGGAGACCAGGAAGTAACTGAAGAAATGTAGAAAAAGTTTAAAACAAGTAAAAATGATATACTTTCCTATCTTTTTACCTATGCTAGGTGCATATGGATTAAAAACATTCATTGTTGATTGAGAGAGTGAAGTTCCACTTTATGTTGTGGCAAAAGGAAAAGGGGACCCAATTAAATTATTTAAATGAATAACAGAAGTCTTGTTACAAACAGACATAAGTTGTATACAAACTTTTATTGAAAGGAAAGAGAAAATGGTGGTACAAAGAGAATTGGTACATTAACATGACAAATAATGGTATCACGTATCACGAGTAAACAGAAATATAACATTCTTAAGTATTTTCAAGTCATCTCAGTCCAATATGGAAATTTGGTAACAAACAGACATAATGCAAGCGAAAAAGGGGGGGGGGAGTTTTGGGACTTTAAATGAGACGCACGGTGGGATATGCTGTGCGTCTCAATCCCTATTCAATTGAATAAAAAAGGAAGGTCGGGACTAAGAGACATAAACAATCTGTCAGGATAACAAATACTTTTATTGATGTCAGCAAATGTACACATAATCATAAATGATACAATAGATAAAAATATAAAACTCATGGGTATAATATGTACTGATAGAAATTGATCAGATCCAGTGTTCATTGAAATAATGTACAGATGTTAAAACGGGAATAATAAAGTAGTTGGATAAAACCACAGCGGATTAAGACAATGTTGCAACGATGTAAAATTAGTAGAGTGTGATCGAAACATCAAAAAACTTGACGCGTTTCGTGGACTTATAATGCCATTTCTTCAGGAGTAGATGTTGGTTTCGTATCTACAAAATATATATGTATGTGTATAAATATATATAAAGCGACAAAAGCTATAGAATAGATGAAGACTGGACAAAAGAAGAAGGAGGGAGAAATTAATCTCTCAGTATGTCAAAAACGTACGTGGCAATTGATATGCCTATTAACATAAGAGGCAAGACATAGGGCCAGAGGTCTCCCACGGGAGCTGAGAGAACACAGGGCAACCGGGCAAAGGCAAGGGCATCACACACCGGGAGATATGGGCCAGGCTGAATGGAGTAAAATGTAGCATGTGAGCAGCAAAGAAAATATATATAGATATTGCACAGTATATAAACTAGTACAAGATATATTATAAAAAAATGGGGTAAAATTATATATATATATATATATATATATATATATATATATATATATATATATAGTGCTGCTTAACGAATACTAGAGTGTAAAGAGTATATTAAAGTAGTGACACCCAAGGGAATATTAATGAAAAATAAAGTATAAGCTGAATGTGAAATGTTATAAACCTGACTGTGAAAAAACACAGAAGTGCAAGAAGGGAGCCCTGGTCATGAAGACCACATGGGAATAGTGAAAAGTAAAAACCAATAATGGATGCCCTCCCCTTCTCCCTTCGCCTCTCTCGGCGCGGGGGATCGGGTGGGCAGTACCTTCGCGCATCGGCGCCACGCATTACACCGACGCAGTGCGTCAATTTGGCGCCAATGCGCCGGCATTATCAATCCACTCTCAGTGCATTCGGATCACATGCGGGCTCGTCCGCCTCGGTGTCCTGACCCTCTTGTTGATCAATCGTATGCAGTGGCGTGATGCTGGGGACACAATGTTGGGGCGATATCCTTGGACTCACCCATTGGAAGCCTGGGCTATGCTTTTTGGTATTCATTCATTTCCTTTCACATCCTACTCCCCATGCTTTTTCACATCCATATTATTGTAATTGGTCTTTCCTACTCTACCTAATACTTTCTACTCCTTTACTTCCTTATTGGTTTTTACTTTTCACTATTCCCATGTGGTCTTCATGACCAGGGCTCCCTTCTTGCACTTCTGTGTTTTTTCACAGTCAGGTTTACAACATTTCACATTCGGCTTATACTTTATTTTCCATTAATATTCCCTTGGGTGTCACTACTTTAATATACTCTTTACACTCTAGTATTCATTAAGCAGCACTATATATTATATATATATATATATATATATATATAATTTTACCCCTTTTTTTTTATAATATATCTTGTACTAGTTTATATACTGTGCAATATCTATATATATTTTCTTTGCTGCTTACATGCACCATTTTACTCCATTCAGCCTGGCCCATATCTCCGGGTGTGTGATGCCCTTGCCTTTGCCCGGTTGCCCTGTGTTCCCTCAGCTCCCGTGGGAGACCTCTGGCCCTATGTCTTGCCTCTTATGTTAGTAGGCATATCAATTGCCACGTAAGTTTTTGACATACTGAGAGATTTCTCAGTATCTGATTCCTTTTGTTCCAAATTGTAGTGTAACTGTAATGTCTGCCCTCATTTTGTTAAGCGCTGTGCAAACTGTTGGCGCTATATAAATCCTGTATAATAATAAATAATAATAATAATTTCTCCCTCCTTCTTCTTTTGTCCAGTCTTCATCTATTCTATAGCTTTTGTCGCTTTATATATATTTATACACATACATACATATTTTGTAGATACAAAACCAACATCTACTCCTGAAGAAATGGCATTATAAGTCCATGAAACGCGTCAAGTTTTTTTATGTTTCGATCACACTCTACTAATTTTACATCGTTGCAACATTGTCTTAATCCGCTGTGGTTTTATCCAACTACTTTATTATTCCCGTTTTAACATCTGTACATTATTTCAATGAACACTGGATCTGAGCAATTTCTATCAGTTCATATTATACCCATGAGTTTTACATTTTTATCTATTGTATCATTTATGATTATGTGTACATTTGCTGACATCAATAAAAGTATTTGTTATCCTGACAGATTGTTTATGTCTCTTACAGCCCATTCAAACTGGCGCGACACGACTTTGTGGGGCGACCTGCGAAGTCGCGGTGCACAGCGTGCACGGCGACTTCGGCGCAACTTGCACGGACTTCATATAATTGAAGTCAATGCAAGTCGCCTCCAGGTCGCCCCAAAGTAGTACAGGACCCTTTTTCTAAGTCGGAGCGACTTGTGTCGCTCCTATTAGAACGGGTCCTGTACTACTCAATGGCGAGCGACCGACCGCGACTTGTCAGGCGACCAAGTCGCCTGACAAGTCGCGCTAGTCTGAATGGACTCTTAGTCCTGACCTCCCTTGTTTATTCAACAAACAGACATAAGTTGATCAGCTTATTTAGCTAACTTTGGGAAGGTTAGCACATTGCCTGGCCTGCACATGAACATGCCCATTTGGGTTAAATAAATGTACGAAGGTACAGTATGTGTTCATGTGCTGAACAATCATTCTTAGGTTTGTTGCGCCAGTTCTATTCATTTTTAAGTGCAAGATATTTTTAAATGCAGCTACTAAAGAGGTTATTAGTACATTACTGTTTTGCCTGTTACCAGTAAAGAATACTGTAAATCTTTTTACAGTTTGTGGCTTTAGAGATGGAAAGGACTAATTATGCCACTAACAGAGATGGCTAAATAAGGAGCAAAATCCATGTAAAATGTCTCAAGCTTCCCCCAGCCAATTATTAATTATAGCCTCACACTGAAGAACATGGGTTCAATAAAAATGGCTTCAGCTTGTAGATGATGGGTGCTTGTTAATGAAATAGCTAAGGAGGTTGTTTAGGAAAAGTGGAAGCTAAAATGAGAACTGAATCATCCAGTTCTAATTTAAGAAAAAGTCTTCAGAGTTCATTTGACATTTAAGCTACTACTCATAGCTTATGTTACTTTGTATGGTGCCTTGTGCTCTTTTTTTTTTCTGGTCTTTGTCATTAATTTGTGTTATGCATGCATTGATACACATTTAGTTTGATAAGTTTGTTAATGTATTAGACATGATTAGCAACATGTTTCATTTTGAATAACTGCAAACATTGACGGCCCCCATACGTTTGAGGTTTAAGCCCCGTACACACGTAGCGATTGTCGGCCATAAATATTCGGCCGACGACCGATCGGCCGATTGTAGGCTTGTTAGTATGATGCTTCCGACAACCGACAGCGACTTTTCGGCCGAACAGAATCTGTTGTGCAGGCATTAAAATTTTTGTTGGCCGTCATCAGAATGGCCGATTGTTTGCCAGTCAGTACAGAATTCGGCCGACAAACAGCCGATTAGCAAGACTTGGCATGCTCAGAAAAGAAAAAACACAGGGAAAGTTAACCATCACATGACATCACTTCTGCAGTCGGCTGTTGTTGGCCGACAAAATTCATCATGTGCAGTCTTTTGCAGTTTTCAGCCGACAGGACAGCACCGGACAAAAGACGGCCGATCGTTCGGCCGACATTTGGGACGTGTGTACGGGGCTTTAGTCCACTTGACAGGCCTTCTTGGTCACACAGAAGAACAGGTAAATCCGATCAGTGTGGATATTCACCACCTACACTTAACATCCACATCATACAAAAGACAATGGTGATTTTTATACGATAGCTGCATACTAATACAAACAACAATATGGCCTTCATGTACTGTAACCATTTGGTCTGGACCTTTGGTATTCAAGAAGATATCTACTGGCTTCAAATGTCCAATAACTTCAACTATTTTATCTCAGTAACTTACTTGGATTAGGAGTCTAGATCTTTAAAGGGAACCTGACATTGCCTAAAATGTTTCCAAATGTATCCAATTATTTTGTTATTCCTCAAAATGCAAAATGGGTGTGACAAACTTAAGAGGGGGCCTAAAGTAGTAATAAACCCTTGGGTTTTTTTTTTTTTAATATATACTGCTAAATCTCAAGCTATGCAACATTACCCAATGCATTTTTCTTGATATCTGTGGCCAAAGCTTTACCTATCCCCCCTCCACTCCGGATCTTTAGCTAAACTTCTCTTGAACTTGCAGGTAGTGAAGCACGCACCCTGTACCCTTACAGGAACTGTTCAGCTAGGACAGCACAGGCTTCAGCCGCTGTCAATCTGCATTTTAAGGGAGGAGCAGGGGCAAGGTTTGCTGCCAGGGCTATGGGCTTGTGTGGAGGTAAAGAAACTCACTACAAAGCCGGGCAGGAGTACACATGCGATGAAGACTCCATGTCTTTCTGTGAGAGGATGGAGTAACTCAATGAATGGAGCCAGGAGGAAACATCATTTTCCAATAAGGATTTCAAAGCAGTCACACTGTTAAAATAAAAATGAATAAAGTCCTGCAAAGCAGGTAAATTATGTCTACAGCACTATGTGTATTTTTTTTTTGGCTTTTGGTATCACTTTAAAGGGGTGAGGTTATATAAAACCTGAGCCTCATTGTACCCATTAAATATACGTTGATTAAAGATGCAATGACAATAGTGTGCTTCAAAAAAGTGCACTATTATCATTGCATCTTTATTCTATCATTTTTTTCTAGTGCTGCTTCTACCTTTTCTTATTGATTAGCGCACCCTTTCATTTCTATAAATATACGTTGATTGCTGTGCCACAAACAAGAGTCTGACAGACATGTATGAATCTCAGCATAATCATTTTGTAAAAAATGAAACACTTCCATTACATGTGCATTTGTACACAGATGGACAGATAACTAACACTATGCCTAAGCCTACTTTAAAACAGTATTAAACCCAAAAGCAAACATTTATTATATTTCAGCTGACCAATTCATAGATGTGATAGCTGTATCAGTTTCCTTTTTAGGCTTTCTTCTGTTTTCATCTGGTGATCTGGTTAGTAAGTCTGCTGTTTTTCAAAAGCTCAAGCCCTCCAGCAGAATGTATCAGTTTACATGGATGAGACAAACCGCTTAACACTGACAGCAGTGACTACATTGATCAGCTTTTATTTATTCATGTAAACCTTTATCCCAAAAAGAAAGCAGCTGTTTGATGTAACTGATTATAAACTGTGAGCTGGAGTTTGGCTTCAGTTTTCTAGTGCATCTAAATCTGCTAATACATTTAACACTACCCTCCCCCCAGACTGACAATGCTGCTGTCTGCTGTGCCTCCTGTGCTCATTCTCCCAGGTTTTTTTCGCAATAATACAGGAGGTTTGTTACTGCTCAAATCACCAGGTGAAAACAGAGGGGAAAAAGGCCAAAAAAAAATAAACTAGTGCAGCCTCCACATCTATTAATTGGTAAGCTGCAATATAATATATTTTTTTTGCTTTGAGTTTAAAGAGGAAGTAAACCCTCCTCTGCAACTTGTACCTATAGGTAAGCTAAGACTTACCTATAGGTACTGTAAATATCTCCCAAACATGTACCGTTTAGGAGATATTTACTTTGCATGCAGCCAGTGACATCACTGGCGCATGCGCTCTGAAGGAACAGCCGCTTGTGCCGTTCCTTCAGAGACCCGTGCCGTGACCTCATCGCGGCTCCAGCCAATCAGATGGCCGGATGCCACAAACACGGATGAAGGGTGACCGAACATGTCACCCATGAGACAGGTGAGCGGGCGGCACTGCGAGGCTTCGTATTAAGGTAAGTATTTCATAATGAGCTAGTATGCGATGCATACTAGCTCATTATGTGTTTGTCTTTCAGGTGTTCATTTTTTTTTTTTAATTTCTGAGGTTTACAACCTCTTTAATACTGTTTTAAAGAAGAACCTAATTAAAATAGTCAGGGCTTAGCAACCAGCAATTGTTGAGACAATGAAAACCTTGGTCAGAGGTAAGTTATGTACAATATAGTGTACTGTACATAGTGCAGGAGACTGTAACACAGAGTGTGGGGTTCAGTAGTACATAATACACAGAGTGTTGCAGTTAGTGCTGGGTTTAGGAGTACATAATGCACAGAGTGTAGGGGTGATGAGCACAAAATGCAGCAGTCAGGTGTCATCCCTTCACAACCCAAGCAACCCCCCTCTCCCCAATTTCTACGCCGAACAAAATTCCCCTCTCCCAAAAATTCAGCACTGATCTGCTCACCCACCCCTAAACAAAAAATCTTTAACTTTCTCCCCATAAACTTTCCCCCCATCTCTTTTAAACATGTGAAAAATCCCCTTCCTTCCTGTACCAATCCCCTCTTCTGGTGAAATCCCCTCTCCCAGCACAGATTGTGTTTCAAATACATTTCAACAACCCCCCCCCAAAAAAAAAAACAACTTACAGACCTCAGATACAGCTTCCAAGTTCCGCGCCTGGGTCAGGTGAACACACACATGGACGGGAGTCAGACTCAACTCGAGGCGGACAGGCATTCCTGCGGTTGTGGGCTCCCCCTCCACAGCCCAAGTGGCCTGACAGCAGCGCAGGGCCGACAGGCGCTTGCCACCTGCTAAGTTCGGCAGCGGGATGCACACGGGAATCGGGACTAATGCTTGGTTGGGTCGCTGGGCAGGTGCGGCCCCCCGGGCAAGAAGGGCCCCCAGGCAACTGCCCAGCATGCCCATTCGGTAAGATGGCCCTGCTGGTGGGAAGAGATACCAGCTGCTGCAGTGTCAGCAGCTGTGGGGTAAATGGCCGAGGAAAACCACAGGAGATGCAGGACATGTATCATGTGTGCCCAATGCTAGCAAGGCCACTGGTTCTGGTATTTAACAGTAAAAGGACAAGGGATGGACCTAAGTGCCGGCAGGGGATGGAGACACTAAAAAGTGTCTACGCTTCAGCACTGTTGTTAATTTAGTAATGTTTGGCATTAAGGTAAACTTCCAGTTTTGCAAGGAACGCCAGATATATGATGGCTTTGCAAATGAACAACCGTGAATATCAAAGGACCAGATTTTTCATTTTGAAAATTCATATTTGCAACCAGACTTGATTACAGGACAGTGAGCGAGGTGACCAAACTCATACAAAATAGACTTTGCTGAATTATCTTTGTCTTTGCTGTATTCTGTACTGTAATCTATAGGCAAATATTTGATTTCATGGTTCTTTCCCTTTAAAGAAAACCAATTTTCCTTTTTATGATGTAAATGCTAACTCAGTGACCTTTGAGAAGCTTGTGCTAGGGAAAGGCAAATCACGCATCCCCTGGCATAACTAGATTCATGCACTGTCAATTTGTGTAGGAGAGGCATAATTGAACTGATTGCAGTTGCCATGGACGGAAACAACTAATGATATTATCCAGTTACTCAAACATGGATAAGAGGGCTAAATAACATTTGCTCTGAGCTAGGTTCATTCAGAGGTAAGACAGAAAATGTAATAAGCCTGATGTAGGAGTTAAGAAACTGCATTAGTACATGTGTGCTGCGAGGATGTCATCCATAGACTGCTGAAGTGTTTAGTCCTGCATAGTGCATCTCAAGATAAAAGGATGTGTCAATTTACTATGAAAACCACTCAGGGGTCTAAACTGTGCTGATTTAATTGGATAATATTTACAGATGTCTGCCCAATTGTGTATTAGGCCATATATACATTCTGACTAGGGATTCGCCAATGGTTTGGTCTGAACTTTGGCTGTTTGGAAGAACACCCGAACTTTAGCCTGTTCATTCCCCTGTTCAGAATGAACCAAAAAATCATATATAGAAGCTGTATTTATATTTCTTCTATATTTGACAGCTTACCACTGACACTCCTAAGGAAGTTGTTAACGTTTAACAAAAAGACCCAAGATAGCATTGATATTGCTGCCCAAATATGGCCACTATTTTTGGTCAATGATGTCACCATTATCCCTGCCCCTTCCCTTACATAGCTCATGACAGCTCAGGGACCCTTCATTCAGCTTATGTTGCCATCAGCGTCACGTGCATAGGAGGGGTTTTGGCCTGTCAGCAGGTGGCAGGCATTGCGATTGTAGATGGATTTACAATGAAGGACATGTTTGGTTGCTTTTAATTTTTTTTTTTTTTTTAAATAATGGACTTGTCAAACATTTGGGTGTCTTTATTTTTAGGTTACAACTATTTTTTTTTTGGGGGGGGGGAATGAGTCAGTCGTCACTTGGGTGGAGGCAACCCCCTTATTATTAAAGGGGACTTCCACATTCCGATAAGCCCCTGCCTGCAGACCCCCACAACCACCAGGCAAGAGTTGTGGGGAAGAGGCCCTTTTTCTCATCAACATGGGGAAAAGGTGCTTTGTCAGGGTGGTGCCCCCATGTTGAGGGAATATGGCTTGGTATGGTTTAGGAGAGGAGGGGTGCTGCATGCTTGTTGCCGTCTTTCCAGACCAGCAAGGCTGCATTCTCAGATTAAAGGTCTAATATGGATTTCCTGGGCGACTAACGCATTTATTTTCTTTTTTCTTGCATGAGGTACCCCAATAATATCCATAGCAGACTTGAAAGATTTGATTTAATTTTTTGTTCATTTACAAAGAAAAAAATGGTACAGTTTAAATTGCTTGAAAATTACATTTATTGTCAGCCTCCCATGCTATTTTGAAAATCCCTTGCCTATTATAGGCATTTTAGTTTGACAGATTTCAGTGAAGTTCAGGGTTTGGAATCCGAACTTCTTTGTAAGGTGCTCAACCCTGCTTGAGCTGAACCCAGGGCAGTTCAGCTCATCACTAAGGCCAGCCATAGACAGCTGATTCCTGCTAAACTATTCCTACCGTGTCTGGGCAGGCTGAATGTACAACCAGCCTGCCAGATTCACTTGCGATCATCGCCAGCGGCTGCCATAGCTGCTAGCAGTAATCACTATCTTCTCCAAGAGGGGACAGCTCCCCCCGAGGATTCCCCTGTCAGCACTGTCTGTGGAGGAAGGAAAGAAATTTGCATTGTCTCTGGCCTGCCTAACTCTGAAGCACTGCTGTCTGGTGCCAGTCTTGAGACAATAGAAACAGTGCCTACATTTTAAATGCGTTTTGGAGACACTTTACTGTTTAAACTATGAAATTACCCACAAGGCTGACAACAATGTAGCTAAACTCCTGGGGGATCCAACACAACCAGCGCCCCCCTCCTGAACCAAACCGGGCCACGTGTCTTCCAGGGGGGGGGGTGTTGATGGGGACATGGGGACAAGGGCCTCTTCCCAACAACCATGGGCTGTGGTTGTCAGGGTCTGTGGGTGTGGAGCTTATCAGAATCTGGAACATGACATCAGAAGGAGGCGGCACCAAAGGGTGATGTAGCAAGCCCCTTGCCTATATAAGAACTGTCAAAGCGTAGAACGGGCAGGAGGCGGAGTGTTTTTTTTTCTGCTTTTGGGTCCAGCGGCCATCATGATTGACGATGGATTTACATCGAGGGGCACTATTTTTTTATTTTTTAATAAAGGACTTGTCAAAAACTGTTTCTTGTGGTTATTGCTTTTTGACATATTTTGGTAAATGGGTAGGTACCCCTACCCATTCAAATAGGGAAGGGGGCGGGAACTTTTTTTATAGCCGGATGTCAGTGATTGTAAACCGCAAGTTAATTTAAATGTGATTTGACCAGTCTTTTTTCTTTAGAAATGTCATTTTTGCTGCAGCATGTGTTATACATGCTACAGATGTGGCACTTTACAGACAGACTAAGGAGACCCCCTAGGCACAATATTTAAGAGAATTTTTCATTTTTATTAATTTTTTTTTTCATGTTTTTTTTTTTTACATTTTTCTGTTGCCGAGCAATTGCCGGCATTCCTTTCTTTACATTCATCTGTCAGTGGGGAAGCCCGCTAACAGATGATGACTCATGGTTGTTAAAAACGTGGGCAGCCGAATTCCCGGACTGCTGCCTAACAACCAGCTATTTCTTCACACAAAATTTGAATCGGACGATCGACCAATCTAATTTCTAATCGTTCTGAAAAGTTGGAATTCGTTAGAAAATTATTTAAATTAAACTAATTTTAATGAAAACAAAACAAAATTTTATGAAAACGAAACTAAACTAAACCAATTTGCAAAGCCAAATAAAACAAAATCCATAACAAAACAAAATTAGTAACATAACAAATCTATCCAAAACAAAACTTTTTGTTTCGTTCTGCACGTCTATAACATTTTATCAAAGCACAACTAAAGGTTTATTTATGACAGTCTAAACAAGTCCAAGTCCCAAATCCAGTTTGATAATGTAGCCCATCTTTCTTCAAGTGTCTCCTTATTGTGCATCTTGAAACAGCCACACCACATGTTTTCAGAGAGTCCTGTATTTCGCTTGAAGTTATTTGTGGGTTTTTCTTTGCATCCCAAACTATTTTCCTGGCAGTTGTGGCTGAAATTTTAGTTGGTCTACCTGACCGTGGTTTGGTCTCAATAGAACCCCTCATTTTCCATTTCCTGATTAGAATTTGAACACTGCTGATTGGCATTCTCAATTCCTTGGATATCTTTTTATATCCCTTTCCTGTTTTATACAGTTCAACTACCTTTTCCCGCAAATCCTTTGACAATTCTTTTGCTCTCTAAATGACTCAGAATCCAGAAACGTCAGTGCAGCACTGGATGAAAGATGCAAGGGTCTGTCAGGAGTCCAGAAACTCATTGAATTTTTATACACACACACCAGTTACAAGCAAACACAATCACAGGTGAGGATGGTTACCTTTAATAGCCATTCAAACCCCTTTGTGTCAACTTGTGTGCATGTTATCAGGCCAAAATCACCAGGGTATGTAAACTTCTGATCAGGGTCATTTGGGTAGTTTCTGTTGTCATTATGATTTAAAAAGAGTAAACACAGTTGATTGATAATAAAAGACTTCAGCGAAAAACACTAACCATGAGTGAAAGAAAAGTTTTTATGTTATAATTCATATTCTCGGTAAAATGGCCAATAAATCATAAATTCTGCCTGGGTTTTGTAAACTTATGAGCACAACTGCATAATCCCACACGTGAATAACCTCCTCAGTGAGTATAGGAAAGGTTCCTCTCCACCAGCATGCAGATGCACTATACACTCACCAGACTTAATTGACCCCTATTACAGGGATTCAAATTGTGCATTTGGGGAAATCAAAGATGTCATACATGAGGTCACAGGAATGAATTCAAACCGCCGCTGTCATCCATTCAATATGCGCTCCACCTGTGTTCCAGCTGACCGGAAATGATGTATCTCAAACACCACCCAACGTTGTTTCATCAATCTATGTCTGACGTCCTCAGATCACACCTATGCAATCCAATTCCTGCACCATTTGACAGTTGGCACTGCGATCTGCAAGCTGATCTGGGGGTGTCATTAACTTTACATTGACACATTAAGCGGTTCGCAGATGTCAGTGTGAACCAGTGTGTGATTCAGAATCACAGGGTTTCCTGCCTCGCATCGGTGACTAATCACTTAACATTCCTTCCACCATTCTTTTGTTTGCTGTATAATTTTTGATTTGAGGGTTTTGTCGGTGGGCTTTGGTACACACCAGAATTACTTCCCTTTCTATATAAGTCAATGGGAATGCATACTTTACATGTATGTCTATGTTAAAGCCTAGTACCCCTGCTGTGCTATTCTGTTCTGACAGGGGAACATCCCCCCGTCAGAATACTCTCGTCAGTGCTGTCAGCCTTCAGCAGACCTTTTTCGGTCATGAGCTTTTCGTCAGAAGCTGGCCGAACGACTGGCTGGCATACACACAAGCCAAATGTTGGCCGGTTTCTATTGATCTGGCCGATGCTGGCCGATGCTGGCCGACATTTGGCCCATGTGTACAGGGCTCCAAGTGATTGTTAAGCCACTTAGACTTGGTGCTACAATCCCCTCTGTTAAAATAAACAATTTGCCCCTGTGTATGTGTTTTGTAAAAAAATACGCAGATAAATACCTTATTTTATAGCGCCGCTCAGCGCTCACATGACCGGCCGCCTCTCTCCTCTCTCGATCTGACAGCAAAGCGGGCAGGACCGAGAATCTCCGCTGACTTCATCCAGGAGAAGGAGAGGAGGAAAGAGGCGGCCCGTCACGTGAGTGCCGAGCGCCACTATAAAATAAGGTATTTAGCGGCATATTTTACAAAACACATACACTGGGGCAAATCATTTATTATAACAGAGAGGATTGCACCAACTCTAAGTTATGATACCAGCAGGAAGGGAGGACAGGGGAGGGATGGAGGGAGGGAGGGATGGGGGGAGGAGAGCAGACAGTCAGGGAGGGAAGGGAGGAGGAGGAAAGAAGAGAGCTGCGGATGACAGAGGCATGTTTAGCCAGGTATTTCAGGTGTTTGAAAGAGCAAAATTACACAGCACAAGCACTGTGCTGAATAACATGGTTTAAGAGAACAGGATCCATTTTTTTTTTTATAGTAACAAATGCTTTAAGACCTGTGTTGAAAGGCTTTCGTACACTTCAGAATTGTTTCCCTCCCTATTCAGGTCAGAGGAAATGCATAACTTGTGTCTATGTTAGAGCTTGTACATGTCAGAATTGGTTCCTTTCCTATACAAGTCTGTAAGAAGGCAATGCAATTGCATATTTTTGTCTATATTAGCCACTTACCGCATATCGACGTAGGGCTACGTCGGTAAACTTTGCGGGCTTATACCGGGATGATGCCTCTAGCTAGAGACATCATCCTGGTACCGTGGTTTGAAGCCGACGGTCGGCTTTCCGTCGGTAACGACCGATGCGGCTCGGGAGCCGCTCGATTGTTACCCGGGGGGGTGGGAGGGGACGTCCCCCCCTACCGCCGCCTTCCGTGGCTTTGCTCGGGGCTCACGTCCGCCGGCTGGATGGAGTCCCGATGAATGCCGGAAATGGCATTGATCGGGTCTCCGATGACGTAACCCGGAGGCGGCGTCCATGACGTCACTTCCGGGTTACTGTGCTGCAAAAGGCGGCAGTTTTAAAAAACGGCTGTATGCAAAAATGCCGTTTTCGGCGTTTTGCATACAGGGAAGTGTAGTGGAGGGGTCTAGGGTCTTTTAGACCCTCGATCCCTCCATAAAGTGTACCTGTCACACATATTGCTGTCACAAGGGATGTTTACATTGCTTGTGACAGCAATAAAAGTGATCAGATTTTTTTTTTAAAAAAAAACCTGTAATAAAGTTGAAAAAAATAAAAAATAAATAGGAAAAAAAAAAAAAATTTAGCCGCCCCCGTCACCGTTAGCTCGCGCACAAAAAGAAAAACGTATACGCAAGTCAAGCCGCGAATGAAATCGCTGTTCAAACCCCACATGTGAGGTATTGCCGCGATCGCCAGAGCGTGGGCAATAATTTAAAAAAAAGAGCTACACTCTACCTTTAAACTGGTAACCGTTAAATAAATTTAAAGCGTCGCAGATTGAGATCTCTATTGACCGTAGTTTGTCACCATCCCACGGGGGGGGGCGCAATTTTAAACCGTAACATGTTGGGTATCTATTTACTCGGCGTGACATCATCTTTCACAATATACAAAAAAATGGGCTAACTTTACTGTTTAGTATTTTTTAAATGCAGTGAAATGTGATTTTTCTAATTTTTTCCAAAAAAATGGCGTTTTAAAGACCGCTGCGCAAATACCGCGTGACAAAAAATTTTGCAATGACCGACATTTTATTCTCCAGAGTTTTGCTAAAAAAATATATATAATGTTTGGGGTTCTAAGTAGTTTTCTAGGAAAAAATACTGGTTTTAACTTGTAAACAAAAAGTGTCCGAAATAGGGCTGGGGCTTAAGTGGTTAAGGTATGTGTCAATGGGCTTTTGTTCGCTTCAAGCTATATTTGCATTCCCATACAGGTAATTGGGAATGCAGAACTCACAGGTCAAACACAAGTAAGAAGGAGCTCAACTGCAAGTCAAATGCTCCTGCCAAAGATTTGTGAATGATCTCAGAAACGTCTTAAACTAATTTTATCAAATCCATCAACACAACTCATTGACACAAGCCCTTAAGCAAGTTGAATAAGATGTGTAGATAGATTATTTTTGTTTTAAGCTATAAAGATTAAGAGTAGTTTTGCTGACACGCAGGTATCTTTGAGCTTGTTGTTATTTCCATATTAGTCATCCATTGGACTTTTTAGCTTTGAGGCCAAAACTACTATGTTTTCATATTTTTTACAGTTAAATACAGAATTTCTCATGACTGATTCAAGATATGTGTATATATTGTTTTTAAAAAAACAATTTTTTTGTTTAAAAGAGAAACTAGATGCTATGTTTTCAGAGTCCCACCAAACCCTCTGTTTTTTTCAGTGTATATTTTCCTCTAGGGCCCTGTGATTAGTTATGCCTGTGATTTAGTACATAGTTATAGTATTATTGTTTTGCAAGAAGAAAACACAGCATTTATGCCACCAAGACATTTCCAGTAAACTTGTATTTTTTTAAGAAAATTTACTAGTGGATTCCTTTGAGGGAAAAGAGCCAAACCAATGTTCCACACATTAATACTACCCTGCACTAGTTCCAGACTTGCTTCTCATTGGCCGTAATCCCAAATCACAGCTTTGTGCCAATGAGCACATCATTTCTGGAACAACACACATTTTCCCCAAAGTTTGCATGTGGTATTTAAAATCACACATACTTGTTACAAGACTAGTAAACAATCAACATTCATTAGCAGTTCTTGTTCCATGGGGAAACACAGAGAAGTGCTTTGGAATGTCTGACCTTTTAAACACATACGGTAACTGTCTAGCAATTGCATATTCTCTCATACTTCCTAAATGTCTTCTTAGATTTTAGTTAATTGATAAAAATAAGATTACCTAATTACTTTTGCCAACACAAAACTTTGCCAAATGATAGAAAATGTCTAGCTATGCCCTAGCACCTCATTAACAAACACATATTTAACATCCTTAACCCCTATAACTCTCTATAAACCCAACATGCCCACCCTATTACCTCCTATACCTAAAGTACCTAGCCCTTAAAAAAAAAGGCTTGTTTACTAAAGCTGGATATAAACTAGTAGAATTTAGTTCTGAATTTTTCTACTTAAGCATCTTCTATCAATTTTTAAATCATTAGTGGGGTTAAATCAATGTTCGTTTTTGATTGCAATGGTGAGAAAGTTGAAAGAAACAGGGTTAAAAAATGTTCTTAAAGCGGAGTTCCGGCCTCAAAATCGATAAAATCGATTTTGGGCCATCCGCTTGCTAAGGGGAACCTGAAAAAGAAATGGATACTGGCGATTTTTTTTTTGGTCACTTACTTTATTATAGAAGAAAATACACTCACCTTCCTTCCACTTCCTCCCTCTGCGGCCGCGGCCCGCGCCATCACTTCTGGTTTGTGATGATTCCTGGGAGCTGAACGTCATCGCACCCAGGGGTCAATGCGCCTGCACAGGCCCCGCTCGTCACTTCCAGTGCAGGCGCAGTATTCACTGCTAAACAGCTTCTGGGCATGCCCAGAAGCTGTGCAGGGATGCCGCGCCTGCACCGGAAGTGACGAGCGGGGCCGGTGCAGTGCATAGTGGGACTCCGAGGTCGCGAAGAGGACACGAAGAGGGACGCTGCAGCTTCAGCTGCCCACACCTGAGATGGCAGCGCTGGAGAAGAAATTTTCAAGGTAAGTATTTCTTCTTATAGGTAAGTGTGACCCAGGACAGTTCAGAGGCTATCCATTATGGAATGTACTAGCCCTGACTGTCCTGGGGGTATTTTTAGCTCAAATTGACCCCCGAGGCCGGAACTCCGCTTTAAATGAAATTTTTTTTTTATAACGTATTTGGTTTTAATTAAGTAAAGTCCATTTGTTCCAACATTGAACTTTAACAGCAAGCCAAATTTTGAAGTACATTCAAATGGCATTGGTCAAGCCTTCTAATGTGCTGAGGATTATTGTACACATTTTTGTATGAATTTCCATTTGAGAATCCACTAGTGTATGGCCAACTTAACTCTTCTGCTACCTCTATAATCCTTTCCACCTTGCATAGTATATCCCCTCTATTAAAAGAGAAGTGTCTTCTTTTCCAGAGCTCCACCAGCTATAATAATAAAAAATGTACTGTATGCTTTTCTCTCCGAGTTATCTGGTCTGAGAAAGGGAGGACACACTACTGCCACCATAGGAGAGCTGTGCATCTGATTTGAATAAGACTTGGTAACAGAGGCGTAACTAGAACCTTCGGGGCCCTAATGCAAGAAACCATGAAGGGCCCCCCAGACCCCTGGCCGGGGCCCTTCCCTTCAAGCCCTGGGCTCTTCCCACTAATCCTGGGGCTCTTTACTCTCGTCCATGGCCTTTTATTATGGTCTCGCAGCAGGATCCTTTCACAAGTTCTGCAGTGGGCCCCCTTCCTGCAATCTTGGGGTCTCCCCACAGTGGTGCAATGCCAGGGCCCGCTCACAAGTGTGACCTTTGAGATCCTGGAAGTTCACCCACTGGTTTGCTACTGGGCCCCCTGGAGCATGGGGCCCGGTAGCAATTGCAACCCCTGCAACCCCTGTAGTTACGCCCCTGCTTGGTAAGCTCTATGGGCTTGCCAGGCATGGAGGCACAGATCCCAGTTCAATCACTGCTACCCCTGTATTATTCCTTAAATGCCTAGCTAGGATCTAGCCCCTGAATAACCTAGTTTTACCAGTGATGTAAATCCTATTTACATTTAAGCAGAAACAAGTGTGAATCCACCAACAGGTTTATATACATAATCATACTTATGGGATGGAAAAGTCTATGAGTTATTGAGATTCGAAGAAAAAAAAATGTTCTTCTGTCAGCCACACCCTTTTGCCAAGCCAATCATGTCTGAACAGATAGCTTTAAAATACCCTTAAGGCATAGTTATACTTTGTTTAGATACCCCTCAGTATTGATCTTAACCAGGGCTTTTTTTCTCAGAAAATAGGTGCAGGAACTCAACCACCACCACACTGTAGGTGGCTCAGAGTCTCTCACTTGCAGGGAGATCATCCAGTGGGGATGTTGGCATCTGCACTGCACCCCAGGCACCTGAATCTACCTTGTCCCCATCCTGCACATCCGGTGGGAGCAGCTCGGGAGATCAGATCTGTAAGAGCCATTGGGAGACAAGTTCCACCAAGTTCCAGCTGAAAAAAAAGCCCTGATCTTAACTCAGGAGAGCAGAGGGACAGTAATCATTTGAGAAAATGAGGCTGAGGGGTGTCTGTGCAGATGCTCATTTGGTCATCTGTTATCAACCAGATCGGGCATCTGTCTTCCTTACCTTTGTAACTATCATCTTCACACATATGGCAGACAACCTGATACATTCAAACCCAGATGCCAACAAACATTCAAACCCAGATGCTAACAAACGTAAAGACCCATCAATCATAATTTGTATAGTCAAGCCTTCCAACAGTAAAATTATGTGCATTTAACCTCCCTGGCGGTATGATTATGTCAGGAATTACATACCAAAAGCGGTACAATTGTTTTCATGGAAATTTGGCGTTATGTATTATAGGCCTACAATTCTTAGTAATTACTGACTTAAACCTGACCAAAACAAGAGTCTAGTAGACATCCCAGATGTGATAAATTTGAAACACAAACGCATGAATTATAATCGAATCAATAATATCATTTTATTATTTAATATATAATATATATAATAAAATTATATTATTGATTAGATTATAATTGATGCATTATATATTATATATGTGTGTGTATGTATATATATATATATATATATATATATATATATACACACACACACATATATATATATATATATATATATATATATATATATATATAATATATAACGCATGAATTATAATTGAATCAAATATATATACACACATATATATATATATATATACATATATATATATATATATATGTATATGCATATATATATATATATATACATGCATATATATATATATATATATATACCGGTATATATACATATATACTGTATATATATATGCATATATATATATATATATATATATATATATATATATGCATATATATATATATATAATATAAAATGTGTTATGTGTTTGTGTTCTGTGCAACGTTTTTTTTTTTTTTTGAATTTCCCTCCCTAGTTCCGCTCCCATGCAGCATTGCTGCTGCAGGGAACGGAACTAGGAAGTCATCACACCGACGGAGGACGGACGAGCGACGGGACTCTGGGCTGGCGGTCACAGCAATGAGAGATCATCGCTGGATCGCCAGGAGAAGGTAAGAGACACCGCTGCGCTCTCTGCACATTCACCCCGAGCGTGACTCGGGGATACCGATCCTGCACTAAAAAATCCACCCCGAGTCGCGCTCGGGATTACCGCCAGGGGGGTTAAGCGTGGCTCCAACCTCCCCAAGACCATAAACTATTATTTATTTTCTACTACCTATCATCTATAAAATTGTGTTGCGCAGTTTATGAGAAGTGAAGTGTTTGCGGCATTTTAAGAATCTAATAGGGACAGGTAGCTCGCAGGAATCCCTTGTTTTTAATATTTTCTACTACCTGCCATTAATAGTGTCGAAACTTTAGAACATTGCAGATAATATGGGGACAGCTACATGGTTAAAGAGACCCTATTGCCAGACCATTGATGGAGGAGGAGCTGGACAAACATGGAGAGTAAAGCTGGCCATACATGGACTGAAATTATGCTGAACCAGCCAAATTTCAATACATGCATGTATGAGGTTGTACAGAAATCAATCTACAACCTCCTTGTTGGATATTCCCAGATTGATCAAAATAAAAGGAATGGTCTTCCACGGTCCCATGTATATACCTCCATCCCGAATCAATTTGCAAAGAAAAAAGGGTGCCCTTGGGGTGGGACTTTATATGAGGCATGTACACTCAGTGACCATAGTATTGAAATAGTAAAAGATGACAAATTTTATTGATGCAATCATATATACATGGTAACAGCAATGATAAAACAGCACAATGGGCATATAGCATGTAAACAATGCAAATAAAAAAATAAATAGATATCATGGGTTGCACTCATATATTGTAATAACTCGACGCGTTTCGTGAGTCTTGAATATGCTCACTCATCAGGAGTATATATGAGATAAAATGTATCTATAAATAAACAATAAACAACATGTTAGTAGGTATAATTGATGAGTGTGATGTTACAACATCCGTATGTAAACAGAGATGAAAAAAATCGCACTCACATATAACCCAAGGACAAATGATGGATACGTGCTCCCACCAGACGGGGGCTGCCATAGTCTAACCCGGGAGCTGACAGGACTTGAACCAATGGCGAACACGGTGGGGAGACAGGTGAGGAAACAGGGTTGAGAAAAAGTGAGGCTTCTGCTTGATGGTGAAGCATGAGCTGGAAATGAATAAATAAGCATCTCAATGGAGTAAAAAACTAAATTGTCAGTATCACGTATTGATATCCAAAATAGTCAAAATGAGTATAAATGTATTGAAGTATGCAAAATAAATCAATCCAAGCAAATGATGTATAAAACAGGGGCAAGTTGCATCTGAAAATATAGGCTGTAATATATATAGCTAGTTTAAAGGTTGGGCAATGGAGTACTGTGTCACATTAAGTGATGAACAATAAATGAATGTATAAAGATATAAGAAGGTGTGTGGGATGTGACGAAAAGGGGGAGCAAAATTAAAAGGAGTATACATAGGGGGCAATGTGGAGCCCAAAAGGAATAGTGGTGAGTGGTGATGGAAAGAACATAAGGTGAATAATGAATCCACTAGGTAATGAGTGAGAAGTGACAAAGAGGATGCACCTCAAAGGTGGTGGAAAAACTGAGGAGATCGTGTGAAGTGAAGCGTCATGGAGAGAACCAAGGAGAGAAAGGAAAAGCGAGGTGGCAGCCATGAAGGAAGTGAAATAGAGAAAACGGACCTCACCTGTAAACCCACAGCACAAGCACACCAATTCAGTCCTAGAGCGCCATGTGAAGGGTAGTTGAGGCAGAGGTGTAGCGAGTGCACCCATGCCAGCCAGCGGTAAAGTCAGCATCCGCTGACAACCGCAACCCACGGAGGAATAGTCATCCGCCAAACCGTACAAGCGCCAGAAGCGACGTTCACACGTGGGGGGAGAAGACATGGCGCCGATATACAGGTGGCCCCGCCCCAGGAGGGGGAGGGGGCAGCCAGGAAGAAACCACTTCCTGTTCGTATATCGCAGCTCCCGGGAAAGATACACTGCCACCACCAGAGGGAGCACGACCAACATATGGGCTGTATAGACCAGATTAAAATAAAAAATGTGTAGCCATAGGGCTATATGTGTCACAATGGGACAGTGTGGGACCAAAAGCGGGCATGGGTGTCTTCCACCCGGGTACAAGTAAAATAAAAGGAATGGTCTTCCACAGTCCCATGTATATACCTCCCCTGTCTGGTGGGAGCACGTATCCATCATTTGTCCTTGGGTTATATGTGAGTGCGATTTTTCCATCTCTGTTTACATACGGATGTTGTAACATCACACTCATCAATTATACCTACTAACATGTTGTTTATTGTTTATTTATAGATACATTTTATCTCATATATACTCCTGATGAGTGAGCATATTCAAGACTCACGAAACGCGTCGAGTTATTACAATATATGAGTGCAACCCATGATATCTATTTATTTTTTTATTTGCATTGTTTACATGCTATATGCCCATTGTGCTGTTTTATCATTGCTGTTACCATGTATATATGATTGCATCAATAAAATTTGTCATCTTTTACTATTTTAATACTATGGTCACTGAGTGTACATGCCTCATATAAAGTCCCACCCCAAGGGCACCCTTTTTTCTTTCCCAGATTGATCAGTGCCACAATCAAGTCATTTTTTTTTTTTCATTCAATCCGCTATGGGCTGCCTAACCGGACACTCTCAGCAGAGGAGAGAGGGCTTTGACATACAAGGAGGGATGGGGCTGTGCTAGGAAACTGAGGTAGTAAAATTGCCTAGCAATTTCAGAGGCGCATTCAAAGTAAAAAATAATATTTTATGGAAAGTAAAAAAAATGCAAGTGTTCAAAAGAGATATGCAACTTTACAAAAAACAAATGTGTATACTCACCCAGATGGCTACAGCATCGACCTGAACTGCAGCTGCCCCCCACCAGCCCTACACCAAGAACTGAACAATCATAGACCACGGATCGCTTAGTTCTTGGTCTTTAGTTAGCAGAGAGCTGGTGACTGTCATTCACTGGCTCTATACTCTGCCCCTCCAGCATTCAGCACTGAAATGCTGGGGTGTGGAGGGGGCAGGAGTGGCTGGCTCATGCTCTAATCGGTGTGCTTAGAGGCTGAGCCAGGTTCTGGTCAGGCATCTGGGTGAACCCCAGCATTATTGCTGGAATCCCTGCAGTCTGGACTATCTCTGTGGCGTCAGCCAACAGCGGGCTTTATCCCGGTGTCAGCTGGTTCTGGGACACAGGACTGCAGAACTAAGTGCACTCATGTGATCCACAGGAGAAGTATGGCCAAAAAAGCATTAAATATACTTCTCCATTAAATACTATATTTCTGTTCTTTCATATTGCAATATTTTTAAGAGGTGTGAGGTAGTTATTCCAAAATGATATCTTTACTATCTGAAAATACTTTATGGTTGCAGGAGGCAAAGGTGATACATTCTATAAAATTCTGGTACAAGATACAATAAGAAGGGGTTTTGTATGTATAATTAAAACTGGAAACTTCAGCACTGTTATGTTCAAATGCAAAACATAGAAATTCAATTATAAACATCTGTAAAAGTAAAACAAATGTGTGCCTAAAATATTCACATTTTACAAAAGCCTTATTCTCTAATATTCACATTTTACAATAGCCTTATTCTCTAATATTGTTATGTTGACTATTACCTAATTCATCCTCATCACATAACTATTCATTATTGTCTACTGTTTTCCCAGCTTTATAGAGAGAGTGCTAATTAAATGTTTACCGTAGGCTCCCTAGTGAAATTTGCAAACACAAGTAAACCTTACCTTATTTACTTAAGAGAAAGGAACAGTTAGCTGATTAACTAGGTGACTAAAGTAAAAGTCAGACACAAACACTATGTGTAAGGCTGGCCATAGACGGAGCTATTTTCTTATCTGCAACCATGGGTTTGCCTAAAAGAAAATCTCTTGATTCTCCCATGTGGGAATTCCTACCGCGGAGCAAACGTGTTCTACCAGCGGGGGGGGTTGTGTGGGTGCGGGGGAAGAATACTGCTAGCAGCTATGATAGCCGCTATCAATAATCGCATGCAAATTATGACAGGCTGGTTGTACCCAAGTTGATCCATCGATCAACTTGGTTACATTAAAGCGGAGTTCCACCCTAAAATTTTTTTTTTTACTTACCTTGTTTTAGAAGAAAATATACTTACCTTACTTCCTCTTCCCCCCTCTGCGGCCAAGGCTGCCGCCATCACTTCCTGGCTTGCAATGATTCCTGGGAGCTGAACGTCATCGCTCCCAGGAATCAATGCGCCTGCACTGGCCCCGGCGTCAGTTCCAGTGCAGGCGCGTCATACCTTGCTAAACAGTCTCTGGGCATGCCCAGAAGCTGTGCAGGGATGATGCTGCAGCCCCGGAAGTGACGGTGGGGCCGGTGCAGTGCATCGTGGGACCGAAGAGGAAGGAAGAGGACGCAGAAGAGGATCGCGTTGGCTTCAGCTGCCCACACCTGAGATGGCAGCGCTGGACAAGACATTTTCAAGGAAAGTATTTCTTCTAAAAGGTAAGTGCAACCTGGGACAGTTCAGAGGCTATCCATTGTGGAATGCACTAGCCCTGACTGTCCGGGGGTATTTTTATGTAATTTTTTTTTGTTTTAGGTGGAACTCCGCTTTAAGCCTGCCCAT
This sequence comes from Pelophylax lessonae, assembly GCF_965119305.1. Classification (NCBI taxonomy): domain Eukaryota; kingdom Metazoa; phylum Chordata; class Amphibia; order Anura; family Ranidae; genus Pelophylax; species Pelophylax lessonae. Next base: position 334,922,915 of record NC_138772.1, on the reverse strand, counting down.
ACATGGTTTAAATAGATTTATGATTTGAACCATCTATGGCCGGCTTAAGTTTGAAACTCAGAGAAGGGTTTATATGCCTCTTGTATTTGTCTAGTTTGCCTGAAAATAGATTGGAACAGATAATCTATAACTGTTCACATATGAAAGAAACTAATTATAAAATTGGTTCATATGTTAAATGTATCTGTCTATGTACAGTATGTGGCCATTTCATAACTGCTTCCATGACCAGACACTATAATTGGGATTTGATTTAGGATTTAAAGCAAGTGCCTGTGCCAACAAGATCTCATTTGAGTGAAAGGGCATCTACAAGTTTGGAAAATACTAACATCAGCATACATGCAAATGCCTGCTTTAGTGTGAATGATAGAGATGGAGCTTGGAGTTCCAATATGGCTTATACTTTATTTTTGCTATGGAGCCAAGTTCATTGTAGTTAAGCTGGCCATACATTAGAAGTAGGGTTGAGCGGACACCTAGATGTCCGTGTTCGACGGGTTCGGCCGAACTTTAAAAAAAAGTCCGGGTCCGTGTCCCGGACTTTTACCGAACTTTTCCCGGACACCGAACCCCATTGAAGTCAATGGGGACCCGAACTTTAAGGCACTAAAATGGCTCTAAAACACCAAAGGAAAGGGCTAGAGTGCTGCAAATGGCAGCAAAACGTAATTAAGAGCATGGCAAATGCTCTGCAAACAAATGTGGATAGGGAAATAACTTAAAACAACAAAAAAAACAGAAAAATAAAACAATGTTCTTCTTCATCTCTGAAGGACGAGGCCCATATGGAGTAGGAGGGAGGTTGAGGTGGTGGTGGATGTGGAGGTGACATAGGCATGCGCACAGGGTGTGCCGGGTGTGCCTGGGCACACCCTAATCACCTAGGGCACATAGCATTGCCAGTGAGGAGATGGGAAAGATCTCCCTCGGACCTGCTCTGCTCTATTTCTCTTTGCCTACAGGTACATGGCCCCGATACATTACTCTCCCTGCTGGCAAACACATGCATGTGTATTTCAACTTTGGGGTGCACACCTTAATGCAATAGGCTGCGCACACCTATGGGCGGTGTAGGTGGAAGCGGCGGTGGAGGAGGACCAGGGCCGGATTAAGAGCATCATGGGCTTGGTGCTGAGGATTTTGAAGGGCCTTAAGGGCCGTGCCTTGCCATGCACCCAGAGGAGGAAGGGTGCAGCCATGCATGCCTAATTCAACATGGGATGCTGTCTCTGAAGCCCATAAACACATCCATGCATCGGCAACTGTCCCTCCTTGTCCGGCTTTCGCGCTGTGTGGGGAGGTTCTGAGGGTGCTGTCTAAGGAAGCGAGCATAGAAGCCAGACTTCTGTGTTTACAAGTGACAGAAGAGCGGTAACAGTGAATATGGCCAACCCGGGGCCTATATAAAAGGTAGGGGCCTGGAGCTGCAGCTCCAATAGCCCCTACGTTAATCTGGCCCTGAGGAGGAGGACGAGGTAGCCAACACTGCTTCTTTTCACAAATTTTAAATGAGGGTACACCCCAAAAGAGTGAGAAAGAGCAAAAATGGAACAATGGGTGGGTAAGGTCGGTATCCATTGCTATTCTGCATAAGGTACGGAAAAGTCCCGTGGGATCCATGCCTGGTTCATTTTAATGAACGTGAGCTTGTCCACATTGTCTCTGGACAGGCGGCTGCGCTTGTCTGTTATAACGCCCCCAGCCGTGCTAAATACCCATTCAGATAATACACTGGCTGCAGGGCACGCCAGCACCTCCAAGGCGTAAAGGGCAAGCTCAGGCCATGTGCCCAATTTGGAGACCCAAAAGTTGAAGGGGGCAGACCCCTCATTCACTGCATGTAGGCGTGTGCACACATACTGCTCCACCATGTTGGTAAAATGCTGCCTCCTGCTAAGACGTTCCATCTGAGCTGCTGGTGCTGCTGTTTGTTGTGGCGTGCTGACAAAGCTTTTCCACATTTCGGCCATGCTAACCCTGCCTTCTGAGGTGCTGGCGGTGCCCTGGTTGCGTTGGCGACCTCCTCCTCCTCCTCCTCTGCCTTGTGCTTCCACTGCGGCCCCGCTGTCAGATGGGAATGCCAGCAGCATGGCGTCTACCAGCGTGCGCTTGTACTCGCGCATCTTGCGATCGCGCTCCAGTGAGTGAATTAAGGACGGTACGTTGTCCTTGTAACGGGGATCCAGCAGCGTGGCCACCCAGTAATCAGCACAAGTTAGAATGTGGGCAACTCGGCGGTCGTTGTGGAGACACTGCAGCATGTAATCGCTCATGTGTGCCAGGCTGCCCAGAGGCAACGAAAGGCTGTCCTCTGTGGGAGGTGTATCGTCCGTGTCCTCTGTATCCCCCCAGCCACGCACCAGTGATGGCCATGAGCTGGCCTGGGTGCCACCCTGCTGTGAACATGGTTCCATCTCCTCCTCCAGCTCCTCCTCCTCCTCATCCTCCTCATCCTCCAGAACTGTGCCCCTGCTGGACAATTGTGTCCCTGGCGTTTGTGTGTGCAGGAACCCACCCTCGGAGCCCCTTGCGAATGACTGCCCTGAAAGCCTTGGAAATGTTACCTCTTCATCCTCCTCCTCCTCCTCATCCTGTGCCACATCCTCTTCCATCATCGCCCGAATTGTTTTTTCAAGGAGGCATAGAAGTGGGATAGTTAAGCTGAGAACGGCGTCATTGCCACTGGCCATGTTGGTGGAGTACTCAAAACAGCGCAACAAGGCACACAGGTCTCGCATGGAGGCCTAGTTATTGGTGGTGAAGTGGTGCTGTTCCGCAGAGCGACTCACGCGTGCGTGCTGCAGCTGAAACTCCACTATGGCCTGCTGCTGCTCGCACAGTCTTTCCAGCATGTGCAAGGTGGAGTTCCACCTTGTGGGCACGTCACATATGAGGCGGTGAGCGGGAAGGCCGAAGTTACGCTGCAGCGCTGCCAGGCGAGCAGCAGCAGGGTGAGAACGCCGAAAGTGCGCACAAACGGCCCGCACTTTCTGCAGCAGCTCTGACATATCGGGGTAGTTTTTAAGGAACCTCTGCACCACCAAATTCAGCACATGCGCCAGGCAAGGGATGTGCGTCAAACCGGCTAGGCCCAGAGCTGCTATGAGATTTCGCCCGTTATCGCACACCACCAGGCCGGGCTTGAGGCTCGCTGGCAACAACCACTCATTTGTCTGCTGTTCCATGCTCTTCCACAACTCCTGCGCGGTGTGTGGTTTGTCCCCCAAACAGGCAAGTTGTAAAACTGCCTGCTGTCGTTTACCCCTGGCCGTGCTGAAGTTGGTGGTGAAGGTGTTACGCTGTCCGGATGAGGAGGCGGTAGAGGATGAGGAAGCGGAGTAGGAGTTAAGAACAGGAGGCAAACTGAAGCGCCCTGCAATCCTCGGAGGTGGAAGGACATGCGCCAAATTGCTATCCGCCTCAGGCCCATCCGCCATCCTGCTGTGCTGGTGGCTCTGTGCGACCACCGCCTCTTCCTCCAAACTACTCAGGTCACCTGCATGACGTTCATTCCATGTGGGGTCGAGGACCTCATCGTCCTCCACATCATCTTCCACCCAGTCTTCACCCCTGCCCTCCTTGTCGGTCTCCACAATGCTGAACGCCGCAGCAGTTGGCACCTGCGTTTCGTCATCATCGGAGACGTGCTGCGATGATCCTTGCATGTACTCATCTTGAGAAATAAGTGGTTGGGCATCGCTGCACTCAATCTCTTCCACTTCTGGGGCAGGGCTAGGTGGATGGCCCTGGGAAACCCTGCTGACAGAGTCATCAAAAAGAAGAAGAGACTGCTCTATTGCTTGGGGCTCAGACTGCTTGCCTGATTTGCAAGGGGGTGAGGTGAAAGATGGTTGGACATCGGCTGCAGGTGCCAACTATGACCTTTCTGCAGTAGACTGGGTGGGAGACAATGTGAAGGAACTGGAGGCACTGTCAGCAGCAAACCAATCTACTATCGCCTCCACTTGTTCTGGCCTCATCACTTCTAGGGGCTTATGATGCCCTACCAAATACTGATGCAGGTTCTGTCGCCTACTCACACTTGAGGAAGGTGTTTCACTTGTGCGTGTAGCTGGCACAGATCGACCACGTCCTCTCCTTGCAACAGGAGCTCTACCAGCAGCACCACGACCCAGGCCACGGCCCTTATTTGACGGTCTCCTCATATTTCTGTAATTTAAGATCTTGCCCTAGAAAGGTTTTTATTGAATAGCGGAATAGGAAATATGATCCAAAAAAGTGTATGTATCTCGCACGTACAAAACCACACTAGGCCCCAATTACTATTGTTTCTACCCCTAAAAGGATGGATGAGGAGTAGGAGGAGTATGGAACAGACAGCACCCTCAAATCTTCAGAAGTATGAGATGAACCTCAAAAACTTGGAAAGTTGGATCTCACACGTACCGACACAGACTATCCCGCAATTCAATTGATCCTCAAAGGTTTTTATTGAATAGCGGAATAGGAAATATGATCAAAAAAAGTGTATGTATCTCGCACGTACACCACCACACTAGGCCCCAATTACTATTGTTTGTACCCCTAAAAAGATGGTTGAGCAGTAGGAGGAGGAGTATGGAACAGGCAGCACCCTCAAATCTTCAGAAGTATGAGATGAACCCCAAAAACTTGGAAAGGTGGATCTCACACGTACCGACACAGACTATCACGCAATTTAATTGATCCCCAAAGGTTTTAATTGAATAGCGGAATAGAAAATATGATCAAAAAGAAAGTGTATGTATCTCACACGTACACCACCACACTAGGCCCCAATTACTATTGTTTGTACCCCTAAAAGGATGGTTGAGCAGTAGGAGGAGGAGTATGGAACAGGCAGCACCCTCAAATCTTCAGAAGTATGAGATGAACCCCAAAAACTTGGAAAGGTGGATCTCACACGTACCGACACAGACTATCACGCAATTTAATTGATCCCCAAATGTTTTAATTGAATAGCGGAATAGAAAATATGATCAAAAAGAAAGTGTATGTATCTCACACGTACACCACCACACTAGGCCCCAATTTCTATTGTTTGTACCCCTAAAAGGATGGTTGAGCAGTAGGAGGAGGAGTATGGAACAGGCAGCACCCTCAAATCTTCAGAAGTATGAGATGAACCCCAAAAACTTGGAAAGGTGGATCTCACACGTACCGACACAGACTATCACGCAATTTAATTGATCCCCAAAGGTTTTAATTGAATAGCGGAATAGAAAATATGATCAAAAAGAAAGTGTATGTATCTCACACGTACACCACCACACTAGGCCCCAATTACTATTGTTTGTACCCCTAAAAGGATGGTTGAGCAGTAGGAGGAGGAGTATGGAACAGGCAGCACCCTCAAATCTTCAGAAGTATGAGATGAACCCCAAAAACTTGGAAAGGTGGATCTCACACGTACCGACACAGACTATCACGCAATTTAATTGATCCCCAAAGGTTTTAATTGAATAGCGGAATAGAAAATATGATCAAAAAGAAAGTGTATGTATCTCACACGTACACCGCCACACTAGGCCCCAATTACTATTGTTTGTACCCCTAAAAGGATGGTTGAGCAGTAGGAGGAGGAGTATGGAACAGGCAGCACCCTCAAATCTTCAGAAGTATGAGATGAACCCCAAAAACTTGGAAAGGTGGATCTCACACGTACCGACACAGACTATCACGCAATTTAATTGATCCCCAAAGGTTTTAATTGAATAGCGGAATAGAAAATATGATCAAAAAGAAAGTGTATGTATCTCACACGTACACCACCACACTAGGCCCCAATTACTATTGTTTGTACCCCTAAAAGGATGGTTGAGCAGTAGGAGGAGGAGTATGGAACAGGCAGCACCCTCAAATCTTCAGAAGTATGAGATGAACCCCAAAAACTTGGAAAGGTGGATCTCACACGTACCGACACAGACTATCACGCAATTTAATTGATCCCCAAAGGTTTTAATTGAATAGCGGAATAGAAAATATGATCAAAAAGAAAGTGTATGTATCTCACACGTACACCACCACACTAGGCCCCAATTACTATTGTTTGTACCCCTAAAAGGATGGTTGAGCAGTAGGAGGAGGAGTATGGAACAGGCAGCACCCTCAAATCTTCAGAAGTATGAGATGAACCCCAAAAACTTGGAAAGGTGGATCTCACACGTACCGACACAGACTATCACGCAATTTAATTGATCCCCAAAGGTTTTAATTGAATAGCGGAATAGAAAATATGATCAAAAAGAAAGTGTATGTATCTCACACGTACACCACCACACTAGGCCCCAATTACTATTGTTTGTACCCCTAAAAGGATGGTTGAGCAGTAGGAGGAGGAGTATGGAACAGGCAGCACCCTCAAATCTTCAGAAGTATGAGATGAACCCCAAAAACTTGGAAAGGTGGATCTCACACGTACCGACACAGACTATCACGCAATTTAATTGATCCCCAAAGGTTTTAATTGAATAGCGGAATAGAAAATATGATCAAAAAGAAAGTGTATGTATCTCACACGTACACCACCACACTAGGCCCCAATTACTATTGTTTGTACCCCTAAAAGGATGGTTGAGCAGTAGGAGGAGGAGTATGGAACAGGCAGCACCCTCAAATCTTCAGAAGTATGAGATGAACCCCAAAAACTTGGAAAGGTGGATCTCACACGTACCGACACAGACTATCACGCAATTTAATTGATCCCCAAAGGTTTTAATTGAATAGCGGAATAGAAAATATGATCAAAAAGAAAGTGTATGTATCTCACACGTACACCACCACACTAGGCCCCAATTACTATTGTTTGTACCCCTAAAAGGATGGTTGAGCAGTAGGAGGAGGAGTATGGAACAGGCAGCACCCTCAAATCTTCAGAAGTATGAGATGAACCCCAAAAACTTGGAAAGGTGGATCTCACACGTACCGACACAGACTATCACGCAATTTAATTGATCCCCAAAGGTTTTAATTGAATAGCGGAATAGAAAATATGATCAAAAAGAAAGTGTATGTATCTCACACGTACACCACCACACTAGGCCCCAATTACTATTGTTTGTACCCCTAAAAGGATGGTTGAGCAGTAGGAGGAGGAGTATGGAACAGGCAGCACCCTCAAATCTTCAGAAGTATGAGATGAACCCCAAAAACTTGGAAAGGTGGATCTCACACGTACCGACACAGACTATCACGCAATTTAATTGATCCCCAAAGGTTTTAATTGAATAGCGGAATAGAAAATATGATCAAAAAGAAAGTGTATGTATCTCACACGTACACCACCACACTAGGCCCCAATTACTATTGTTTGTACCCCTAAAAGGATGGTTGAGCAGTAGGAGGAGGAGTATGGAACAGGCAGCACCCTCAAATCTTCAGAAGTATGAGATGAACCCCAAAAACTTGGAAAGGTGGATCTCACACGTACCGACACAGACTATCGCGCAATTTAATTGATCCCCAAAGGTTTTAATTGAATAGCGGAATAGAAAATATGATCAAAAAGAAAGTGTATGGATCTCACACGTACACCACCACACTAGGCCCCAATTACTATTGTTTGTACCCCTAAAAGGATGGTTGAGGAGTAGGAGGAGGAGTATGGAACAGGCAGCACCCTCAAATCTTCAGAAGTATGAGATGAACCCCAAAAACTTGGAAAGGTGGATCTCACACGTACCGACACAGACTATCACGCAATTTAATTGATCCCCAAAGGTTTTAATTGAATAGCGGAATAGAAAATATGATCAAAAAGAAAGTGTATGTATCTCACACGTACACCACCACACTAGGCCCCAATTACTATTATTTGTACCCCTAAAAGGATGGTTGAGCAGTAGGAGGAGGAGTATGGAACAGGCAGCACCCTCAAATCTTCAGAAGTATGAGATGAACCCCAAAAACTTGGAAAGGTGGATCTCACACGTACCGACACAGACTATAACGCAATTTAATTGATCCCCAAAGGTTTTAATTGAATAGCGGAATAGAAAATATGATCAAAAAGAAAGTGTATGTATCTCACACGTACACCACCACACTAGACCCCAATTACTATTGTTTGTACCCCTAAAAGGATGGTTGAGCAGTAGGAGGAGTATGGAACAGGCAGCACCCTCAAATTTTCAGAAGTATGAGATGAACCCCAAAAACTTGGAAAGGTGGATCTCACACGTACCGACACAGACTATCACGCAATTTAATTGATCCCCAAAGGTTTTAATTGAATAGAGGAATAGAAAATATGATCAAAAAGTAAGTGTATGTATCTCACACGTACACCACCACTCTAGGCCCCAATTACTATTGTTTGTACCCCTAAAAGGATGGTTGAGCAGTAGGAGGAGGAGTATGGAACAGGCAGCACCCTCAAATCTTCAGAAGTATGAGATGAACCCCAAAAACTTGGAAAGGTGGATCTCACACGTACCGACACAGACTATCACGCAATTTAATTGATCCCCAAAGGTTTTAATTGAATAGCGGAATAGAAAATATGATCAAAAAGAAAGTGTATGTATCTCACACGTACACCACCACACTAGACCCCAATTACTATTGTTTGTACCCCTAAAAGGATGGTTGAGCAGTAGGAGGAGGAGTATGGAACAGGCAGCACCCTCAAATCTTCAGAAGTATGAGATGAACCCCAAAAACTTGGAAAGGTGGATCTCACACGTACCGACACAGACTATCACGCAATTTAATTGATCCCCAAAGGATTTAATTGAATAGCGGAATAGAAAATATGATCAAAAAGAAAGTGTATGTATCTCACACGTACACCACCACACTAGGCCCCAATTACTATTGTTTGTACCCCTAAAAGGATGGTTGAGCAGTAGGAGGAGGAGTATGGAACAGGCAGCACCCTCAAATTTTCAGAAGTATGAGATGAACCCCAAAAACTTGGAAAGGTGGATCTCACACGTACCGACACAGACTATCACGCAATTTAATTGATCCCCAAAGGATTTAATTGAATAGCGGAATAGAAAATATGATCAAAAAGAAAGTGTATGTATCTCACACGTACACCACCACACTAGGCCCCAATTACTATTGTTTGTACCCCTAAAAGGATGGTTGAGCAGTAGGAGGAGGAGTATGGAACAGGCAGCACCCTCAAATCTTCAGAAGTATGAGATGAACCCCAAAAACTTGGAAAGGTGGATCTCACACGTACCGACACAGACTATCACGCAATTTAATTGATCCCCAAAGGTTTTAATTGAATAGCGGAATAGAAAATATGATCAAAAAGAAAGTGTATGTATCTCACACGTACACCACCACACTAGGCCCCAATTACTATTGTTTGTACCCCTAAAAGGATGGTTGAGCAGTAGGAGGAGGAGTATGGAACAGGCAGCACCCTCAAATCTTCAGAAGTATGAGATGAACCCCAAAAACTTGGAAAGGTGGATCTCACACGTACCGACACAGACTATCACGCAATTTAATTGATCCCCAAAGGTTTTAATTGAATAGCGGAATAGAAAATATGATCAAAAAGAAAGTGTATGTATCTCACACGTACACCACCACACTAGGCCCCAATTACTATTTTTTGTACCCCTAAAAGGATGGTTGAGCAGTAGGAGGAGGAGTATGGAACAGGCAGCACCCTCAAATCTTCAGAAGTATGAGATGAACCCCAAAAACTTGGAAAGGTGGATCTCACACGTACCGACACAGACTATCACGCAATTTAATTGATCCCCAAAGGTTTTAATTGAATAGCGGAATAGAAAATATGATCAAAAAGAAAGTGTATGTATCTCACACGTACACCACCACACTAGGCCCCAATTACTATTGTTTGTACCCCTAAAAGGATGGTTGAGCAGTAGGAGGAGGAGTATGGAACAGGCAGCACCCTCAAATCTTCAGAAGTATGAGATGAACCCCAAAAACTTGGAAAGGTGGATCTCACACGTACCGACACAGACTATCACGCAATTTAATTGATCCCCAAAGGTTTTAATTGAATAGCGGAATAGAAAATATGATCAAAAAGAAAGTGTATGTATCTCACACGTACACCACCACACTAGGCCCCAGTTACTATTGTTTGTACCCCTAAAAGGATGGTTGAGCAGTAGGAGGAGGAGTATGGAACAGGCAGCACCCTCAAATCTTCAGAAGTATGAGATGAACCCCAAAAACTTGGAAAGGTGGATCTCACACGTACCGACACAGACTATCACGCAATTTAATTGATCCCCAAAGGTTTTAATTGAATAGCGGAATAGAAAATATGATCACAAAGAAAGTGTATGTATCTCACACGTACACCACCACACTAGGCCCCAATTACTATTGTTTGTACCCCTAAAAGGATGGTTGAGCAGTAGGAGGAGGAGTATGGAACAGGCAGCACCCTCAAATCTTCAGAAGTATGAGATGAACCCCAAAAACTTGGAAAGGTGGATCTCACACGTACCGACACAGACTATCATGCAATTTAATTGATCCCCAAAGGTTTTAATTGAATAGCGGAATAGAAAATATGATCAAAAAGAAAGTGTATGTATCTCACACGTACACCACCACACTAGGCCCCAATTACTATTGTTTGTACCCCTAAAAGGATGGTTGAGGAGTAGGAGGAGGAGTATGGAACAGGCAGCACCCTCAAATCTTCAGAAGTATGAGATGAACCCCAAAAACTTGGAAAGGTGGATCTCACACGTACCGACACAGACTATCACGCAATTTAATTGATCCCCAAAGGTTTTAATTGAATAGCGGAATAGAAAATATGATCAAAAAGAAAGTGTATGTATCTCACACGTACACCACCACACTAGGCCCCAATTACTATTGTCTGTACCCCTAAAAGGATGGTTGAGCAGTAGGAGGAGGAGTATGGAACAGGCAGCACCCTCAAATCTTCAGAAGTATGAGATGAACCCCAAAAACTTGGAAAGGTGGATCTCACACGTACCGACACAGACTATAACGCAATTTAATTGATCCCCAAAGGTTTTAATTGAATAGCGGAATAGAAAATATGATCAAAAAGAAAGTGTATGTATCTCACACGTACACCACCACACTAGACCCCAATTACTATTGTTTGTACCCCTAAAAGGATGGTTGAGCAGTAGGAGGAGGAGTATGGAACAGGCAGCACCCTCAAATTTTCAGAAGTATGAGATGAACCCCAAAAACTTGGAAAGGTGGATCTCACACGTACCGACACAGACTATCACGCAATTTAATTGATCCCCAAAGGTTTTAATTTAATAGCGGAATAGAAAATATGATCAAAAAGAAAGTGTATGTATCTCACACGTACACCACCACACTAGGCCCCAATTACTATTGTTTGTACCCCTAAAAGGATGGTTGAGCAGTAGGAGGAGGAGTATGGAACAGGCAGCACCCTCAAATCTTCAGAAGTATGAGATGAACCCCAAAAACTTGGAAAGGTGGATCTCACACGTACCGACACAGACTATCACGCAATTTAATTGATCCCCAAAGGTTTTAATTGAATAGCGGAATAGAAAATATGATCAAAAAGAAAGTGTATGTATCTCACACGTACACCACCACACTAGGCCCCAATTACTATTGTTTGTACCCCTAAAAGGATGGTTGAGCAGTAGGAGGAGGAGTATGGAACAGGCAGCACCCTCAAATCTTCAGAAGTATGAGATGAACCCGAAAACTTGGAAAGGTGGATCTCACACGTACCGACACAGACTATCACGCAATTTAATTGATCCCCAAAGGATTTAATTGAATAGCGGAATAGAAAATATGATCAAAAAGAAAGTGTATGTATCTCACACGTACACCACCACACTAGGCCCCAATTACTATTGTTTGTACCCCTAAAAGGATGGTTGAGCAGTAGGAGGAGGAGTATGGAACAGGCAGCACCCTCAAATCTTCAGAAGTATGAGATGAACCCCAAAAACTTGGAAAGGTGGATCTCACACGTACCGACACAGACTATCACGCAATTTAATTGATCCCCAAAGGTTTTAATTGAATAGCAGAATAGAAAATATGATCAAAAAGAAAGTGTATGTATCTCACACGTACACAACCACACTAGGCCCCAATTACTATTGTCTGTACCCCTAAAAGGATGGTTGAGCAGTAGGAGGAGGAGTATGGAACAGGCAGCACCCTCAAATCTTCAGAAGTATGAGATGAACCCCAAAAACTTGGAAAGGTGGATCTCACACGTACCGACACAGACTATCACGCAATTTAATTGATCCCCAAAGGTTTTAATTGAATAGCGGAATAGAAAATATGATCAAAAAGAAAGTGTATGTATCTCACACGTACACCACCACACTAGGCCCCAATTACTATTGTTTGTACCCCTAAAAGGATGGTTGAGCAGTAGGAGGAGGAGTATGGAACAGGCAGCACCCTCAAATCTTCAGAAGTATGAGATGAACACCAAAAACTTGGAAAGGTGGATCTCACACGTACCGACACAGACTATCACGCAATTTAATTGACCCCAAAGGTTTTAATTGAATAGCGGAAAAGAAAATATGATCAAAAAGAAAGTGTATGTATCTCACACGTACACCACCACACTAGGCCCCAATTACTATTGTTTGTACCCCTAAAAGGATGGTTGAGCAGTAGGAGGAGGAGTATGGAACAGGCAGCACCCTCAAATCTTCAGAAGTATGAGATGAACCCCAAAAACTTGGAAAGGTGGATCTCACGCGTACCGACACAGACTATCACGCAATTTAATTGATCTCCAAAGGTTTTAATTGAATAGCGGAATAGAAAATATGATCAAAAAGAAAGTGTATGTATCTCACACGTACACCACCACACTAGGCCCCAATTACTATTGTTTGTACCCCTAAAAGGATGGTTGAGCAGTAGGAGGAGGAGGAGTATGGAACAGGCAGCACCCTCAAATCTTCAGAAGTATGAGATGAACCCCAAAAACTTGGAAAGGTGGATCTCACACGTACCGACACAGACTATCACGCAATTTAATTGATCCCCAAAGGATTTAATTGAATAGCGGAATAGAAAATATGATCAAAAAGAAAGTGTATGTATCTCACACGTACACCACCACACTAGGCCCCAATTACTATTGTTTGTACCCCTAAAAGGATGGTTGAGCAGTAGGAGGAGGAGTATGGAACAGGCAGCACCCTCAAATCTTCAGAAGTATGAGATGAACCCCAAAAACTTGGAAAGGTGGATCTCACACGTACCGACACAGACTATCACGCAATTTAATTGATCCCCAAAGGTTTTAATTGAATAGCGGAATAGAAAATATGATCAAAAAGAAAGTGTATGTATCTCACACGTACACCACCACACTAGGCCCCAATTACTATTGTCTGTACCCCTAAAAGGATGGTTGAGCAGTAGGAGGAGGAGTATGGAACAGGCAGCACCCTCAAATCTTCAGAAGTATGAGATGAACCCCAAAAACTTGGAAAGGTGGATCTCACACGTACCGACACAGACTATCACGCAATTTAATTGATCCCCAAAGGTTTTAATTGAATAGCGGAATAGAAAATATGATCAAAAAGAAAGTGTATGTATCTCACACGTACACCCCCACACTAGGCCCCAATTACTATTGTTTGTACCCCTAAAAGGATGGTTGAGCAGTAGGAGGAGGAGTATGGAACAGGCAGCACCCTCAAATCTTCAGAAGTATGAGATGAACCCCAAAAACTTGGAAAGGTGGATCTCACACGTACCGACACAGACTATCACGCAATTTAATTGATCCCCAAAGGTTTTAATTGAATAGCGGAATAGAAAATATGATCAAAAAGAAAGTGTATGTATCTCACACGTACACCACCACACTAGGCCCCAATTACTATTGTTTGTACCCCTAAAAGGATGGTTGAGGAGTAGGAGGAGGAGTATGGAACAGGCAGCACCCTCAAATCTTCAGAAGTATGAGATGAACCCCAAAAACTTGGAAAGGTGGATCTCACACGTACCGACACAGACTATCACGCAATTTAATTGATCCCCAAAGGTTTTAATTGAATAGCGGAATAGAAAATATGATCAAAAAGAAAGTGTATGTATCTCACACGTACACCACCACACTAGGCCCCAATTACTATTGTTTGTACCCCTAAAAGGATGGTTGAGCAGTAGGAGGAGGAGTATGGAACAGGCAGCACCCTCAAATCTTCAGAAGTATGAGATGAACCCCAAAAACTTGGAAAGGTGGATCTCACACGTACCGACACAGACTATCACGCAATTTAATTGATCCCCAAAGGTTTTAATTGAATAGCGGAATAGAAAATATTATCAAAAAGAAAGTGTATGTATCTCACACGTACACCACCACACTAGGCCCCAATTACTATTGTTTGTACCCCTAAAAGGATGGTTGAGCAGTAGGAGGAGGAGTATGGAACAGGCAGCACCCTCAAATCTTCAGAAGTATGAGATGAACCCCAAAAACTTGGAAAGGTGGATCTCACACGTACCGACACAGACTATCACGCAATTTAATTGATCCCCAAAGGTTTTAATTGAATAGCGGAATAGAAAATATGATCAAAAAGAAAGTGTATGTATCTCACACGTACACCACCACACTAGGCCCCAATTACTATTGTTTGTACCCCTAAAAGGATGGTTGAGCAGTAGGAGGAGGAGTATGGAACAGGCAGCACCCTCAAATCTTCAGAAGTATGAGATGAACCCCAAAAACTTGGAAAGGTGGATCTCACACGTACCGACACAGACTATCACGCAATTTAATTGATCCCCAAAGGTTTTAATTGAATAGCGGAATAGAAAATATGATCAAAAAGAAAGTGTATGTATCTCACACGTACACCACCACACTAGGCCCCAATTACTATTGTTTGTACCCCTAAAAGGATGGTTGAGCAGTAGGAGGAGGAGTATGGAACAGGCAGCACCCTCAAATCTTCAGAAGTATGAGATGAACCCCAAAAACTTGGAAAGGTGGATCTCACACGTACCGACACAGACTATCACGCAATTTAATTGATCCCCAAAGGTTTTAATTGAATAGCGGAATAGAAAATATGATCAAAAAGAAAGTGTATGTATCTCACACGTACACCACCACACTAGGCCCCAATTACTATTGTTTGTACCCCTAAAAGGATGGTTGAGCAGTAGGAGGAGGAGTATGGAACAGGCAGCACCCTCAAATCTTCAGAAGTATGAGATGAACCCCAAAAACTTGGAAAGGTGGATCTCACACGTACCGACACAGACTATCACGCAATTTAATTGATCCCCAAAGGTTTTAATTGAATAGCGGAATAGAAAATATGATCAAAAAGAAAGTGTATGTATCTCACACGTACACCACCACACTAGGCCCCAATTACTATTGTTTGTACCCCTAAAAGGATGGTTGAGCAGTAGGAGGAGGAGTATGGAACAGGCAGCACCCTCAAATCTTCAGAAGTATGAGATGAACCCCAAAAACTTGGAAAGGTGGATCTCACACGTACCGACACAGACTATCACGCAATTTAATTGATCCCCAAAGGTTTTAATTGAATAGCGGAATAGAAAATATGATCAAAAAGAAAGTGTATGTATCTCACACGTACACCACCACACTAGGCCCCAATTACTATTGTTTGTACCCCTAAAAGGATGGTTGAGGAGTAGGAGGAGGAGTATGGAACAGGCAGCACCCTCAAATCTTCAGAAGTATGAGATGAACCCCAAAAACTTGGAAAGGTGGATCTCACACGTACCGACACAGACTATCACGCAATTTAATTGATCCCCAAAGGTTTTAATTGAATAGCGGAATAGAAAATATGATCAAAAAGAAAGTGTATGTATCTCACACGTACACCACCACACTAGGCCCCAATTACTATTGTTTGTACCCCTAAAAGGATGGTTGAGCAGTAGGAGGAGGAGTATGGAACAGGCAGCACCCTCAAATCTTCAGAAGTATGAGATGAACCCCAAAAACTTGGAAAGGTGGATCTCACACGTACCGACACAGACTATCACGCAATTTAATTGATCCCCAAAGGTTTTAATTGAATAGCGGAATAGAAAATATTATCAAAAAGAAAGTGTATGTATCTCACACGTACACCACCACACTAGGCCCCAATTACTATTGTTTGTACCCCTAAAAGGATGGTTGAGCAGTAGGAGGAGGAGTATGGAACAGGCAGCACCCTCAAATCTTCAGAAGTATGAGATGAACCCCAAAAACTTGGAAAGGTGGATCTCACACGTACCGACACAGACTATCACGCAATTTAATTGATCCCCAAAGGTTTTAATTGAATAGCGGAATAGAAAATATGATCAAAAAGAAAGTGTATGTATCTCACACGTACACCACCACACTAGGCCCCAATTACTATTGTTTGTACCCCTAAAAGGATGGTTGAGCAGTAGGAGGAGGAGTATGGAACAGGCAGCACCCTCAAATCTTCAGAAGTATGAGATGAACCCCAAAAACTTGGAAAGGTGGATCTCACACGTACCGACACAGACTATCACGCAATTTAATTGATCCCCAAAGGTTTTAATTGAATAGCGGAATAGAAAATATGATCAAAAAGAAAGTGTATGTATCTCACACGTACACCACCACACTAGGCCCCAATTACTATTGTTTGTACCCCTAAAAGGATGGTTGAGCAGTAGGAGGAGGAGTATGGAACAGGCAGCACCCTCAAATCTTCAGAAGTATGAGATGAACCCCAAAAACTTGGAAAGGTGGATCTCACACGTACCGACACAGACTATCACGCAATTTAATTGATCCCCAAAGGTTTTAATTGAATAGCGGAATAGAAAATATGATCAAAAAGAAAGTGTATGTATCTCACACGTACACCACCACACTAGGCCCCAATTACTATTGTTTGTACCCCTAAAAGGATGGTTGAGCAGTAGGAGGAGGAGTATGGAACAGGCAGCACCCTCAAATCTTCAGAAGTATGAGATGAACCCCAAAAACTTGGAAAGGTGGATCTCACACGTACCGACACAGACTATCACGCAATTTAATTGATCCCCAAAGGTTTTAATTGAATAGCGGAATAGAAAATATGATCAAAAAGAAAGTGTATGTATCTCACACGTACACCACCACACTAGGCCCCAATTACTATTGTTTGTACCCCTAAAAGGATGGTTGAGCAGTAGGAGGAGGAGTATGGAACAGGCAGCACCCTCAAATCTTCAGAAGTATGAGATGAACCCCAAAAACTTGGAAAGGTGGATCTCACACGTACCGACACAGACTATCACGCAATTTAATTGATCCCCAAAGGTTTTAATTGAATAGCGGAATAGAAAATATTATCAAAAAGAAAGTGTATGTATCTCACACGTACACCACCACACTAGGCCCCAATTACTATTGTTTGTACCCCTAAAAGGATGGTTGAGCAGTAGGAGGAGGAGTATGGAACAGGCAGCACCCTCAAATCTTCAGAAGTATGAGATGAACCCCAAAAACTTGGAAAGGTGGATCTCACACGTACCGACACAGACTATCACGCAATTTAATTGATCCCCAAAGGTTTTAATTGAATAGCGGAATAGAAAATATGATCAAAAAGAAAGTGTATGTATCTCACACGTACACCACCACACTAGGCCCCAATTACTATTGTTTGTACCCCTAAAAGGATGGTTGAGCAGTAGGAGGAGGAGTATGGAACAGGCAGCACCCTCAAATCTTCAGAAGTATGAGATGAACCCCAAAAACTTGGAAAGGTGGATCTCACACGTACCGACACAGACTATCGCGCAATTTAATTGATCCCCAAAGGTTTTAATTGAATAGCGGAATAGAAAATATGATCAAAAAGAAAGTGTATGGATCTCACACGTACACCACCACACTAGGCCCCAATTACTATTGTTTGTACCCCTAAAAGGATGGTTGAGCAGTAGGAGGAGGAGTATGGAACAGGCAGCACCCTCAAATTTTCAGAAGTATGAGATGAACCCCAAAAACTTGGAAAGGTGGATCTCACACGTACCGACACAGACTATCACGCAATTTAATTGATCCCCAAAGGATTTAATTGAATAGCGGAATAGAAAATATGATCAAAAAGAAAGTGTATGTATCTCACACGTACACCACCACACTAGGCCCCAATTACTATTGTTTGTACCCCTAAAAGGATGGTTGAGCAGTAGGAGGAGGAGTATGGAACAGGCAGCACCCTCAAATCTTCAGAAGTATGAGATGAACCCCAAAAACTTGGAAAGGTGGATCTCACACGTACCGACACAGACTATCACGCAATTTAATTGATCCCCAAAGGTTTTAATTGAATAGCGGAATAGAAAATATGATCAAAAAGAAAGTGTATGTATCTCACACGTACACCACCACACTAGGCCCCAATTACTATTGTTTGTACCCCTAAAAGGATGGTTGAGCAGTAGGAGGAGGAGTATGGAACAGGCAGCACCCTCAAATCTTCAGAAGTATGAGATGAACCCCAAAAACTTGGAAAGGTGGATCTCACACGTACCGACACAGACTATCACGCATTTTAATTGATCCCCAAAGGTTTTAATTGAATAGCGGAATAGAAAATATGATCAAAAAGAAAGTGTATGTATCTCACACGTACACCACCACACTAGGCCCCAATTACTATTTTTTGTACCCCTAAAAGGATGGTTGAGCAGTAGGAGGAGGAGTATGGAACAGGCAGCACCCTCAAATCTTCAGAAGTATGAGATGAACCCCAAAAACTTGGAAAGGTGGATCTCACACGTACCGACACAGACTATCACGCAATTTAATTGATCCCCAAAGGTTTTAATTGAATAGCGGAATAGAAAATATGATCAAAAAGAAAGTGTATGTATCTCACACGTACACCACCACACTAGGCCCCAATTACTATTGTTTGTACCCCTAAAAGGATGGTTGAGCAGTAGGAGGAGGAGTATGGAACAGGCAGCACCCTCAAATCTTCAGAAGTATGAGATGAACCCCAAAAACTTGGAAAGGTGGATCTCACACGTACCGACACAGACTATCACGCAATTTAATTGATCCCCAAAGGTTTTAATTGAATAGCGGAATAGAAAATATGATCAAAAAGAAAGTGTATGTATCTCACACGTACACCACCACACTAGGCCCCAGTTACTATTGTTTGTACCCCTAAAAGGATGGTTGAGCAGTAGGAGGAGGAGTATGGAACAGGCAGCACCCTCAAATCTTCAGAAGTATGAGATGAACCCCAAAAACTTGGAAAGGTGGATCTCACACGTACCGACACAGACTATCACGCAATTTAATTGATCCCCAAAGGTTTTAATTGAATAGCGGAATAGAAAATATGATCACAAAGAAAGTGTATGTATCTCACACGTACACCACCACACTAGGCCCCAATTACTATTGTTTGTACCCCTAAAAGGATGGTTGAGCAGTAGGAGGAGGAGTATGGAACAGGCAGCACCCTCAAATCTTCAGAAGTATGAGATGAACCCCAAAAACTTGGAAAGGTGGATCTCACACGTACCGACACAGACTATCATGCAATTTAATTGATCCCCAAAGGTTTTAATTGAATAGCGGAATAGAAAATATGATCAAAAAGAAAGTGTATGTATCTCACACGTACACCACCACACTAGGCCCCAATTACTATTGTTTGTACCCCTAAAAGGATGGTTGAGGAGTAGGAGGAGGAGTATGGAACAGGCAGCACCCTCAAATCTTCAGAAGTATGAGATGAACCCCAAAAACTTGGAAAGGTGGATCTCACACGTACCGACACAGACTATCACGCAATTTAATTGATCCCCAAAGGTTTTAATTGAATAGCGGAATAGAAAATATGATCAAAAAGAAAGTGTATGTATCTCACACGTACACCACCACACTAGGCCCCAATTACTATTGTCTGTACCCCTAAAAGGATGGTTGAGCAGTAGGAGGAGGAGTATGGAACAGGCAGCACCCTCAAATCTTCAGAAGTATGAGATGAACCCCAAAAACTTGGAAAGGTGGATCTCACACGTACCGACACAGACTATAACGCAATTTAATTGATCCCCAAAGGTTTTAATTGAATAGCGGAATAGAAAATATGATCAAAAAGAAAGTGTATGTATCTCACACGTACACCACCACACTAGACCCCAATTACTATTGTTTGTACCCCTAAAAGGATGGTTGAGCAGTAGGAGGAGGAGTATGGAACAGGCAGCACCCTCAAATTTTCAGAAGTATGAGATGAACCCCAAAAACTTGGAAAGGTGGATCTCACACGTACCGACACAGACTATCACGCAATTTAATTGATCCCCAAAGGTTTTAATTGAATAGCGGAATAGAAAATATGATCAAAAAGAAAGTGTATGTATCTCACACGTACACCACCACACTAGGCCCCAATTACTATTGTTTGTACCCCTAAAAGGATGGTTGAGCAGTAGGAGGAGGAGTATGGAACAGGCAGCACCCTCAAATCTTCAGAAGTATGAGATGAACCCCAAAAACTTGGAAAGGTGGATCTCACACGTACCGACACAGACTATCACGCAATTTAATTGATCCCCAAAGGTTTTAATTGAATAGCGGAATAGAAAATATGATCAAAAAGAAAGTGTATGTATCTCACACGTACACCACCACACTAGGCCCCAATTACTATTGTTTGTACCCCTAAAAGGATGGTTGAGCAGTAGGAGGAGGAGTATGGAACAGGCAGCACCCTCAAATCTTCAGAAGTATGAGATGAACCCGAAAACTTGGAAAGGTGGATCTCACACGTACCGACACAGACTATCACGCAATTTAATTGATCCCCAAAGGATTTAATTGAATAGCGGAATAGAAAATATGATCAAAAAGAAAGTGTATGTATCTCACACGTACACCACCACACTAGGCCCCAATTACTATTGTTTGTACCCCTAAAAGGATGGTTGAGCAGTAGGAGGAGGAGTATGGAACAGGCAGCACCCTCAAATCTTCAGAAGTATGAGATGAACCCCAAAAACTTGGAAAGGTGGATCTCACACGTACCGACACAGACTATCACGCAATTTAATTGATCCCCAAAGGTTTTAATTGAATAGCAGAATAGAAAATATGATCAAAAAGAAAGTGTATGTATCTCACACGTACACAACCACACTAGGCCCCAATTACTATTGTCTGTACCCCTAAAAGGATGGTTGAGCAGTAGGAGGAGGAGTATGGAACAGGCAGCACCCTCAAATCTTCAGAAGTATGAGATGAACCCCAAAAACTTGGAAAGGTGGATCTCACACGTACCGACACAGACTATCACGCAATTTAATTGATCCCCAAAGGTTTTAATTGAATAGCGGAATAGAAAATATGATCAAAAAGAAAGTGTATGTATCTCACACGTACACCACCACACTAGGCCCCAATTACTATTGTTTGTACCCCTAAAAGGATGGTTGAGCAGTAGGAGGAGGAGTATGAAACAGGCAGCACCCTCAAATCTTCAGAAGTATGAGATGAACACCAAAAACTTGGAAAGGTGGATCTCACACGTACCGACACAGACTATCACGCAATTTAATTGATCCCCAAAGGTTTTAATTGAATAGCGGAAAAGAAAATATGATCAAAAAGAAAGTGTATGTATCTCACACGTACACCACCACACTAGGCCCCAATTACTATTGTTTGTACCCCTAAAAGGATGGTTGAGCAGTAGGAGGAGGAGTATGGAACAGGCAGCACCCTCAAATCTTCAGAAGTATGAGATGAACCCCAAAAACTTGGAAAGGTGGATCTCACGCGTACCGACACAGACTATCACGCAATTTAATTGATCTCCAAAGGTTTTAATTGAATAGCGGAATAGAAAATATGATCAAAAAGAAAGTGTATGTATCTCACACGTACACCACCACACTAGGCCCCAATTACTATTGTTTGTACCCCTAAAAGGATGGTTGAGCAGTAGGAGGAGGAGGAGTATGGAACAGGCAGCACCCTCAAATCTTCAGAAGTATGAGATGAACCCCAAAAACTTGGAAAGGTGGATCTCACACGTACCGACACAGACTATCACGCAATTTAATTGATCCCCAAAGGATTTAATTGAATAGCGGAATAGAAAATATGATCAAAAAGAAAGTGTATGTATCTCACACGTACACCACCACACTAGGCCCCAATTACTATTGTTTGTACCCCTAAAAGGATGGTTGAGCAGTAGGAGGAGGAGTATGGAACAGGCAGCACCCTCAAATCTTCAGAAGTATGAGATGAACCCCAAAAACTTGGAAAGGTGGATCTCACACGTACCGACACAGACTATCACGCAATTTAATTGATCCCCAAAGGTTTTAATTGAATAGCGGAATAGAAAATATGATCAAAAAGAAAGTGTATGTATCTCACACGTACACCACCACACTAGGCCCCAATTACTATTGTCTGTACCCCTAAAAGGATGGTTGAGCAGTAGGAGGAGGAGTATGGAACAGGCAGCACCCTCAAATCTTCAGAAGTATGAGATGAACCCCAAAAACTTGGAAAGGTGGATCTCACACGTACCGACACAGACTATCACGCAATTTAATTGATCCCCAAAGGTTTTAATTGAATAGCGGAATAGAAAATATGATCAAAAAGAAAGTGTATGTATCTCACACGTACACCCCCACACTAGGCCCCAATTACTATTGTTTGTACCCCTAAAAGGATGGTTGAGCAGTAGGAGGAGGAGTATGGAACAGGCAGCACCCTCAAATCTTCAGAAGTATGAGATGAACCCCAAAAACTTGGAAAGGTGGATCTCACACGTACCGACACAGACTATCACGCAATTTAATTGATCCCCAAAGGTTTTAATTGAATAGCGGAATAGAAAATATGATCAAAAAGAAAGTGTATGTATCTCACACGTACACCACCACACTAGGCCCCAATTACTATTGTTTGTACCCCTAAAAGGATGGTTGAGGAGTAGGAGGAGGAGTATGGAACAGGCAGCACCCTCAAATCTTCAGAAGTATGAGATGAACCCCAAAAACTTGGAAAGGTGGATCTCACACGTACCGACACAGACTATCACGCAATTTAATTGATCCCCAAAGGTTTTAATTGAATAGCGGAATAGAAAATATGATCAAAAAGAAAGTGTATGTATCTCACACGTACACCACCACACTAGGCCCCAATTACTATTGTTTGTACCCCTAAAAGGATGGTTGAGCAGTAGGAGGAGGAGTATGGAACAGGCAGCACCCTCAAATCTTCAGAAGTATGAGATGAACCCCAAAAACTTGGAAAGGTGGATCTCACACGTACCGACACAGACTATCACGCAATTTAATTGATCCCCAAAGGATTTAATTGAATAGCGGAATAGAAAATATGATCAAAAAGAAAGTGTATGTATCTCACACGTACACCACCACACTAGGCCCCAATTACTATTGTTTGTACCCCTAAAAGGATGGTTGAGCAGTAGGAGGAGGAGTATGGAACAGGCAGCACCCTCAAACGTTCAGAAGTATGAGATTGTGTTCACTGTACCCCACAAAGATTGTGTTCACTGCACCCCACAAAGATTGTGTTCACTGCACCTCAAAAAGGATTTTGTTCACTGCACCCCACATAGATTGTGTTCACTGCACCGTAAAAGGATTTTGTTCACTGCACCCAAAAAAGATTGTGTTCACTGTACCCCCCAAAGATTGTGTTCACTGCACCCCACAAAGATTCTGTTCCTTGTACCCCACAAAGATTGTGTTCACTGCACCCCACAAAGGATTTCGTTCACTGCACCCCAAAAAGATTGTGTTCACTGTACCCCACAAAGGATTTTGTTCACTGCACCCCAAAAAGATTGTGTTCACTGCACCCCAAAAAGGATGTTGTTCACTGCACCCCAAAAAGGATTTTGTTCACTGCACCCCAAAAAGATTGTGTTCACTGCACCCCACAAAGATTGTGTTCACTGCACCCCACAAAGGATTTTGTTCACTGCACCCCAAAAAGATTGTGTTCACTGTACCCCCCCAAAGATTGTGTTCACTGCACCGCACAAAGGATTTTGTTCACTGCACCCCAAAAAGATTGTGTTCACTGCACCCCAAAAAGATTGTGTTCACTGCACCCCACAAAGATTGTGTTCACTGCACCCCACAAAGGATTTTGTTCACTGCACCCCAAAAAGATTGTGTTCACTGCACCCCAAAAAGGATGTTGTTCACTGCACCCCAAAAAGGATTTTGTTCACTGCACCCCAAAAAGATTTTGTTCACTGCACCCCAAAAAGGACATTGTTCACTGCACCCCAAAAAGATTGTGTTCACTGCAGCCCAAAAAGATTGTGTTCACTGCAGCTCACACACTGAAAAATGGATGTGGATCACTGACACCTGCCTATCTCCTATCCCACACCACACAGCAATATCGATTGTAGTTTGTAGAACACAGTTTCCCTAAAATTCAGCAGCAGCAGCCTCTCCCTAACAGGATTGAGAAGAGATCGTAGATCAGGATTGAGTGCAGAGTCACCCCACCCCCCACACAGCAATATCGATTGTACTTTGTAGAAGACACTGACCCTATAATTCAGCAGACTCTATCCATAAAATGCCTACAACTCGCCCTGCCTAAACACTCCGACCTGTCCCTCAATTCTATCCGGACACAAATGGTTTTTTCCTGCCTGTCTTTCCCTAATCAGCAGCCAGCACGTTGATGTGTGCTCTGTCCCTGATCTAAGCAGCAGAATGAAGACGCTGCGGCTGCCTGGAACTTATAAAGACTTGGTCACATGCTTCAGACGGCCAATCACAGCTACTGAGACATTTGCAGGCATGGCTGGGATGGCTTAAGGCACACCAGTTAAACGATTGTTGATTGGCTGTTGAAAGCCCGCCATGAAAAGAGCGCCAAAGCATGCAAAACCCGGAAATAAAACGACCGAACACGGATTTTTACCCGAACATACAGTAAAGTGTCCGTGTCCGTGTTCGGGTACAAAAAATCCAATTATTCGGTACGAACACGAATAATACAGTCCGTGTTCGCTCAACACTAATTAGAAGATTACTTTTGTTCAGTCTGTGGCCAGAACAAAAGAAATCTTACAGATTCCTCAATCCACACAAAAGTCATTGGATGACAAATACTCCCTATCGGGCAATTGTATTCTGACAGCTGCTAGTGCTGGTCATCAGACTACCCAGACAGTGCCTGCAGGTGAATGACTGCAGGCGCTGTTTGGCGGACAATTTTCAGCCCGATTTCTTAGACAAAATTTGATTTGAGTAATCAAATTTGTTGAGCCGGCAGGGCCACCCATAATTCGAATTTCAAATGATTCCTTGGCTAAAATTCTAAAAGTGTACCGCTCTCTTTTCTCTTCTCAATGCTTCTATAACATACTGCATAACAGTGAAATGCATATTGGTCTTATTCACAAATTGGCTCTTTTGAGACATGACTATGCACATACTTTATATGGCCAAATTTAAGAGCACACCATCCTAAAATTTGGTGAAGCAGCTGTTCCTTATGGCATATGGGAACCTTTGGGATTTGAATTGTATCCCAAAATACCCTTTTCTTTTTTTCTCTCTCTATACCCTTTTAAATGTTGGTATTAGGGTACCTATAGACTTGAAATAACAGTCACTCAATCCAGCCATCTGGAAGACTTTTGATTAGTGTTGAGCGAACACGGACTGTATTATTCGTGTTCGTACCGAATAATTGGATTTTTTGTACCCGAACACGGACACGGACACTTTACTGTATGTTCGGGTAAAAATCCGTGTTCGGTCGTTTTATTTCCGGGTTTTGCATGCTTTGGCGCTCTTTTCATGGCGGGCTTTCAACAGCCAATCAACAATCGTTTAACTGGTGTGCCTTAAGCCATCCCAGCCATGCCTGCAAATGTCTCAGTAGCTGTGATTGGCCGTCTGAAGCATGTGACCAAGTCTTTATAAGTTCGAGGCAGCCGCAGCGGCGTCATTATGCTGCTTAGATTCAGGGACAGAGCACACATCAACGTGCTGGCTGCTGATTAGGGAAAGATAGGCAGGAAAAAACCATTTGTGTCCGGATAGAATTGAGGGACAGGTCGGAGTGTTTAGGCAGGGCGAGTTGTAGGCATTTTAGGGATAGAGTCTGCTGAATTATATAGGGTCAGTGTCTTCTACAAACTACAATCGATATTGCTGTGTGGGGGGTGGGGTCTGCACTCAATCCTGATCTACGATCTCTTCTCAATCCTGTTAGGGACAGAGTCTGCTGAATTTTAGGGAAACTGTGTTCTACAAACTACAATCGATATTGCTGTGTGGTGTGGGATTGGAGATAGGCAGGTGTCAGTGATCCACATCCATTTTTCTGTGTGTGAGCTGCAGTGAACACAATCTTTTTGGGCTGCAGTGAACACAATCTTTTTGGGCTGCAGTGAACACAATCTTTTTGGGCTGCAGTGAACACAATCTTTTTGGGCTGCAGTGAACACAATCTTTTTGGGCTGCAGTGAACACAATCTTTTTGGGGTGCAGTGAACAAAATCTTTTTGGGGTGCAGTGAACACAATCCTTTTTGGTGTGCAGTGAACACAATCTTTGTGGGGTGCAGTGAACAAAATCCTTTGTGGGGTGCAGTGAACACAATCTTTTTGGGGTGCAGTGAACAAAATCCTTTTTGGGGTGCAGTGAACAACATCCTTTTTGGGGTGCAGTGAACAACATCCTTTTTGGGGTGCAGTGAACACAATCTTTTTGGGGTGCAGTGAACAAAATCCTTTGTGGGGTGCAGTGAACACAATCTTTTTGGGGTGCAGTGAACACAATCTTTTTGGGGTGGAGTGAACAACATCCTTTTTGGGGTGCAGTGAACAAAATCCTTTTTGGGGTGCAGTGAACAAAATCATTTTTGGGGTGCAGTGAACACAATCTTTTTGGGGTGCAGTGAACACAATCTTTGTGGGGTGCAGTGAACACAATCTTTTTGGGGTGGAGTGAACAACATCCTTTTTGGGGTGCAGTGAACAACATCCTTTTTGGGGTGCAGTGAACACAATCTTTTTGGGGTGCAGTGAACACAATCTTTGTGGGGTACAGTGAACAGAATCTTTGTGGGGTGCAGTGAACACAATCTTTGGGGGGTACAGTGAACACAATCTTTGTGAGGTGCAGTGAACACAATCTTTGTGGGGTGCAGTGAACACAATCATTGTGGGGTGCAGTGAACTCAATCTTTGTGGGGTACAGTGAACACAATCTCATACTGAAGGTTTGAGGGTGCTGCCTGTTCCATACTCCCCCTACTCCTCATCTAGCCTTTTAGGGGTACAAACAATAGTAATTGGGGCCTAGTGTGGTTGTGTACGTGTGATATACATACACTTTTTTGGGATCATATTTTCTATTCCGCTATTTAATCAAAAACCTTTGGGGATCAGTTAAATTGGGGGATAGTCTGTGTTGGTACGTGTGAGAGAGATCCACCTTTCCAAGTTGTTGGGGTTCATCTCATACTTCTGAAGGTTTGAGGGTGCTGCCTGTTCCATACTCCCCCTACTCCTAGCCTTTTAGGGGTACAAACAATAGTAATTGGGGCCTAGTGTGGTTGTGTACGTGTGATATACATACACTTTTTTGGGATCATATTTTCTATTCCGCTATTTAATCAAAAACCTTTGGGGATCAGTTAAATTGGGGGATAGTCTGTGTTGGTACGTGTGAGAGAGATCCACCTTTCCAAGTTGTTGGGGTTCATCTCATACTTCTGAAGGTTTGAGGGTGCTGCCTGTTCCATACTCCCCCTACTCCTAGCCTTTTAGGGGTACAAACAATAGTAATTGGGGCCTAGTGTGGTTGTGTACGTGTGATATACATACACTTTTTTGGGATCATATTTTCTATTCCGCTATTTAATCAAAAACCTTTGGGGATCAGTTAAATTGGGGGATAGTCTGTGTTGGTACGTGTGAGAGAGATCCACCTTTCCAAGTTGTTGAGGTTCATCTCATACTTCTGAAGGTTTGAGGGTGCTGCCTGTTCCATACTCCCCCTACTCCTAGCCTTTTAGGGGTACAAACAATAGTAATTGGGGCCTAGTGTGGTTGTGTACGTGTGATATACATACACTTTTTTGGGATCATATTTTCTATTCCGCTATTTAATCAAAAACCTTTGGGGATCAGTTAAATTGGGGGATAGTCTGTGTTGGTACGTGTGAGAGAGATCCACCTTTCCAAGTTGTTGGGGTTCATCTCATACTTCTGAAGGTTTGAGGGTGCTGCCTGTTCCATACTCCCCCTACTCCTAGCCTTTTAGGGGTACAAACAATAGTAATTGGGGCCTAGTGTGGTTGTGTACGTGTGATATACATACACTTTTTTGGGATCATATTTTCTATTCCGCTATTTAATCAAAAACCTTTGGGGATCAGTTAAATTGGGGGATAGTCTGTGTTGGTACGTGTGAGAGAGATCCACCTTTCCAAGTTGTTGGGGTTCATCTCATACTTCTGAAGGTTTGAGGGTGCTGCCTGTTCCATACCCCCCCTACTCCTCATCTAGCCTTTTAGGGGTACAAACAATAGTAATTGGGGCCTAGTGTGGTTGTGTACGTGCGAGATACATACACTTTTTTTGATCATATTTCCTATTCCGCTATTCAATAAAAACCTTTGAGGATCAATTGAATTGCGGGATAGTCTGTGTCGGTACGTGTGAGAGAGATCCACCTTTCCAAGTTGTTGGGGTTCATCTCATACTTCTGAAGGTTTGAGGGTGCTGCCTGTTCCATACCCCCCCTACTCCTCATCTAGCCTTTTAGGGGTACAAACAATAGTAATTGGGGCCTAGTGTGGTTGTGTACGTGCGAGATACATACACTTTTTTTGATCATATTTCCTATTCCGCTATTCAATAAAAACCTTTGAGGATCAATTGAATTGCGGGATAGTCTGTGTCGGTACGTGTGAGAGAGATCCACCTTTCCAAGTTGTTGGGGTTCATCTCATACTTCTGAAGGTTTGAGGGTGCTGCCTGTTCCATACCCCCCCTACTCCTCATCTAGCCTTTTAGGGGTACAAACAATAGTAATTGGGGCCTAGTGTGGTTGTGTACGTGCGAGATACATACACTTTTTTTGATCATATTTCCTATTCCGCTATTCAATAAAAACCTTTGAGGATCAATTGAATTGCGGGATAGTCTGTGTCGGTACGTGTGAGAGAGATCCACCTTTCCAAGTTGTTGGGGTTCATCTCATACTTCTGAAGGTTTGAGGGTGCTGCCTGTTCCATACCCCCCCTACTCCTCATCTAGCCTTTTAGGGGTACAAACAATAGTAATTGGGGCCTAGTGTGGTTGTGTACGTGCGAGATACATACACTTTTTTTGATCATATTTCCTATTCCGCTATTCAATAAAAACCTTTGAGGATCAATTGAATTGCGGGATAGTCTGTGTCGGTACGTGTGAGAGAGATCCACCTTTCCAAGTTGTTGGGGTTCATCTCATACTTCTGAAGGTTTGAGGGTGCTGCCTGTTCCATACCCCCCCTACTCCTCATCTAGCCTTTTAGGGGTACAAACAATAGTAATTGGGGCCTAGTGTGGTTGTGTACGTGCGAGATACATACACTTTTTTTGATCATATTTCCTATTCCGCTATTCAATAAAAACCTTTGAGGATCAATTGAATTGCGGGATAGTCTGTGTCGGTACGTGTGAGAGAGATCCACCTTTCCAAGTTGTTGGGGTTCATCTCATACTTCTGAAGGTTTGAGGGTGCTGCCTGTTCCATACCCCCCCTACTCCTCATCTAGCCTTTTAGGGGTACAAACAATAGTAATTGGGGCCTAGTGTGGTTGTGTACGTGCGAGATACATACACTTTTTTTGATCATATTTCCTATTCCGCTATTCAATAAAAACCTTTGAGGATCAATTGAATTGCGGGATAGTCTGTGTCGGTACGTGTGAGAGAGATCCACCTTTCCAAGTTGTTGGGGTTCATCTCATACTTCTGAAGGTTTGAGGGTGCTGCCTGTTCCATACCCCCCCCTACTCCTCATCTAGCCTTTTAGGGGTACAAACAATAGTAATTGGGGCCTAGTGTGGTTGTGTACGTGCGAGATACATACACTTTTTTTGATCATATTTCCTATTCCGCTATTCAATAAAAACCTTTGAGGATCAATTGAATTGCGGGATAGTCTGTGTCGGTACGTGTGAGAGAGATCCACCTTTCCAAGTTGTTGGGGTTCATCTCATACTTCTGAAGGTTTGAGGGTGCTGCCTGTTCCATACCCCCCCTACTCCTCATCTAGCCTTTTAGGGGTACAAACAATAGTAATTGGGGCCTAGTGTGGTTGTGTACGTGCGAGATACATACACTTTTTTTTATCATATTTCCTATTCCGCTATTCAATAAAAACCTTTGAGGATCAATTGAATTGCGGGATAGTCTGTGTCGGTACGTGTGAGAGAGATCCACCTTTCCAAGTTGTTGGGGTTCATCTCATACTTCTGAAGGTTTGAGGGTGCTGCCTGTTCCATACCCCCCCTACTCCTCATCTAGCCTTTTAGGGGTACAAACAATAGTAATTGGGGCCTAGTGTGGTTGTGTACGTGCGAGATACATACACTTTTTTTGATCATATTTCCTATTCCGCTATTCAATAAAAACCTTTGAGGATCAATTGAATTGCGGGATAGTCTGTGTCGGTACGTGTGAGAGAGATCCACCTTTCCAAGTTGTTGGGGTTCATCTCATACTTCTGAAGGTTTGAGGGTGCTGCCTGTTCCATACCCCCCCTACTCCTCATCTAGCCTTTTAGGGGTACAAACAATAGTAATTGGGGCCTAGTGTGGTTGTGTACGTGCGAGATACATACACTTTTTTTGATCATATTTCCTATTCCGCTATTCAATAAAAACCTTTGAGGATCAATTGAATTGCGGGATAGTCTGTGTCGGTACGTGTGAGAGAGATCCACCTTTCCAAGTTGTTGGGGTTCATCTCATACTTCTGAAGGTTTGAGGGTGCTGCCTGTTCCATACCCCCCCTACTCCTCATCTAGCCTTTTAGGGGTACAAACAATAGTAATTGGGGCCTAGTGTGGTTGTGTACGTGTGATATACATACACTTTTTTTGGATCATATTTTCTATTCCGCTATTTAATCAAAAACCTTTGGGGATCAGTTAAATTGGGGGATAGTCTGTGTTGGTACGTGTGAGAGAGATCCACCTTTCCAAGTTTTTGGGGTTCATCTCATACTTCTGAAGATTTGAGGGTGCTGCATGTTCCATACTCCTCTTCCTCATCCTCCCTTTAGGGTAGGAAAAAATTTAATCGGGCCTAGTCTGTGTTTGTACGTGTGAGATACACAGTTTTTTATCCTATTCCGCTATTCAATACACACCCTTTTGGTGTAAAAAACATTAAATTGCGGCATAGTTTGCATATTTGACATTTGCATATATTGTGCCTTGTTGCGCTGTTTTGGGTACTCCACCAACATGGCCAGTGGCAATGACGCCATTCTCAGCTTAACTATCCCACTTCTATGCCTCCTTGAAAAAACAATTTGGGCGATGATGGAAGAGGATGTGGCACAGGATGAGGAGGAGGAGGAGGAGGATGAAGAGGTAACATTTCAAAGGCTTTCAGGGCAGTCATTCGCAAGGGGCTCCGAGGGTGGGTTCCTGCACACACAAACGCCAGGGACACAATTGTCCAGCAGGGGCACAGTTCTGGAGGATGAGGAGGATGAGGAGGAGGAGGAGCTGGAGGAGGAGATGGAACCATGTTCACAGCAGGGTGGCACCCAGGCCAGCTCATGGCCATCACTGGTGCGTGGCTGGGGGGATACAGAGGACACGGACGATACACCTCCCACAGAGGACAGCCTTTCGTCGCCTCTGGGCAGCCTGGCACACATGAGCGATTACATGCTGCAGTGTCTCCACAACGACCGCCGAGTTGCCCACATTCTAACTTGTGCTGATTACTGGGTGGCCACGCTGCTGGATCCCCGTTACAAGGACAACGTACCGTCCTTAATTCACTCACTGGAGCGCGATCGCAAGATGCGCGAGTACAAGCGCACGCTGGTAGACGCCATGCTGCTGGCATTCCCATCTGACAGCGGGGCCACAGTGGAAGCACAAGGCAGAGGAGGAGGAGGAGGAGGTCGCCAACGCAACCAGGGCACCGCCAGCACCTCAGAAGGCAGGGTTAGCATGGCCGAAATGTGGAAAAGCTTTGTCAGCACGCCACAACAAACAGCAGCACCAGCAGCTCAGATGGAACGTCTTAGCAGGAGGCCGCATTTTACCAACATGGTGGAGCAGTATGTGTGCACACGCCTACATGTAGTGAATGACGGGTCTGCCCCCTTCAACTTCTGGGTCTCCAAATTGGGCACATGGCCTGAGCTTGCCCTTTACGCCTTGGAGGTGCTGGCGTGCCCTGCAGCCAGTGTATTATCTGAACGGGTATTTAGCACGGCTGGGGGCGTTATAACAGACAAGCGCAGCCGCCTGTCCAGAGACAATGTGGACAAGCTCACGTTCATTAAAATGAACCAGGCATGGATCCCACGGGACTTTTCCGTACCTTATGCAGAATAGCAATGGATACCGACCTTACCCACCCATTGTTCCATTTTTGCTCTTTCTCACTCTTTTGGGGTGTACCCTCATTTAAAATTTGTGAAAAGAAGCAGTGTTGGCTACCTCGTCCTCCTCCTCAGGGCCAGATTAATGTAGGGGCTATTGGAGCTGCAGCTCCAGGCCCCTACCTTTTATATAGGCCCCGGGTTGGCCATATTCACTGTTACCGCTCTTCTGTCACTTGTAAACACAGAAGTCTGGCTTCTATGCTCGCTTCCCCAGGCAGCACCCTCAGAACCTCCCCACACAGCGTGAAGGCCGGACAAGGAGGGACAGTTGGCGATGCATGGATGTGTTTATGGGCTTCAGAGACAGCATCCCATGTTGAATTAGGCATGCATGGCTGCACCCTTCCTCCTCTGGGTGCATGGCAAGGCACGGCCCTAAGGCCCTTCAAAATCCTCAGCACCAAGCCCATGATGCTGTTAATCCGGCCCTGGTCCTCCTCCACCGCCGCTTCCACCTACACCGCCCATAGGTGTGCGCAGCCTATTGCATTAAGGTGTGCACCCCAAAGTTGAAATACACATGCATGTGTTTGCCAGCAGGGAGAGTAATGTATCGGGGCCATGTACCTGTAGGCAAGGAGAAATAGAGCAGAGCAGGTCCCAGGGAGATCTTTCCCATCTCCTCACTGGCAATGCTATGTGCCCTAGGTGATTAGGGTGTGCCCAGGCACACCCAGCACACCCTGTGCGCACGCCTATGTCACCGCCACATCCACCACCACCTCAACCTCCCTCCTACTCCATATGGGCCTCGTCCTTCAGAGATGAAGAAGAACATTGTTTTATTTTTCTGTTTTTTTTTGTTGTTTTAAGTTATTTCCCTATCCACATTTGTTTGCAGAGCACTTGCCATGCTCTTAATTACGTTTTGCTGCCATTTGCAGCACTCTAGCCCTTTCCTTTGGTGTTTTAGAGCCATTTTAGTGTCTTAAAGTTCGGGTCCCCATTGACTTCAATGGGGTTCGGTGTCCGGGAAAAGTTCGGTAAAAGTCCGGGACACGGACCCGGACTTTTTTTTAAAGTTCGGCCGA
The DNA here is from genome assembly GCF_965119305.1 of Pelophylax lessonae. Lineage (NCBI taxonomy): Eukaryota > Metazoa > Chordata > Amphibia > Anura > Ranidae > Pelophylax > Pelophylax lessonae. The sequence continues at coordinate 334,889,213 of NC_138772.1, read as the reverse complement.
ACCCGTCGAACACGGACATCTAGGTGTCCGCTCAACCCTACTTTTGATACCACCTAATAGCAACTGCCTGAGGAAACAATCAATAAGCCAGGTTAAAAAAAACTGAACCAATTACTATTTTTTCTGCACTGAAATAAATGGCAGTAGCAGCATCTGCCAGTAATGCACTTCTCCACACTAGAATTAACAGGAACATTTCAGCACAGCCCATTTTCTTGGTTTGTGAGCCATATATTTTTTTTTTTTGGTGTACCTACAACCAATCACTTTACTCCATTATGTTTATTTTTTTATTTTTTTTTCAAATTCTTTATTTAAACAGTAATAAGATACAAAGTGCATCGAAAGAACAGAGTCAAAAGAGTCATCAAACTATAAAGCACAAGAGCCATAAGCTCGATGGTATAGTAGTGAAGGGATCCTTACACGTGTATACATGACATACAAAACATACAGGTCATCGAGATTGGAGTCCGCAGTGTAAAAAGCATAACAAACTATACCCAACGTGATGCATAGGTTCGGTGTGTCCAACAAGCGGACACTCTCCGAATCGAGACCAAAAGTACCAATCATGAAAGGAATAATAAAGAAGGGAAGGAAGATGTTTATTTACCACTTTAGGCCTACCTTAAATACATTTTTAATTATTTTTAAGAGTTTCTACCAACATTCCTTCTCATAATATCATGATTTATAGTAAATAATATTTTTAATTACGGAAATTAATGAAATATTGAAGTGTGGGTGATTTTCAGAAATTAGGCAATGCTATGAAAAGTGTTCCTAATTAAGAACGAAAACTCTTGATGGGTTGAGTAGGTCTATGATTGAGACAAGCAAAGGCTGTTTTTTGTGAGATGTCATATTACGTAAAATAAACAATTTTAACCGTGAAATGTATCCTTTGCATGCTGTTACAAATGGAAAGGACTGTAACAAAGTGTCCTTTCAAATGAAGCTCAGATAATAAACAGCTAGTTGCTTTTGTCTATAGTACAAAAGTGTTAACTCCATTTGTCCCTAAAGTGGGGTACACACTAGTAGAGAATCTGCCGAAAATTCCCGTCCGAGGTAAAATTTTACGATTTTTGGCTAGTGTGTACACAACTTTTAGCAGCCGATGCCGACATTTTCAACGAAAAAAACGGAGGGACAAACACCAAAATCTTTATCGTCCGTCGCCAGATGACCAATTTTTTGTGTATGCAGTAAGTCCGCGAAAAATCGTATACGAAAGACCATGCATGATCTAAAGTTGCTGACGACCCGAAAGTCTAGGAACAAATGTCCCAAAAAAAAAAAATCGGACGAGAAATGTCGAGAACATTATGCACTGTCAACTGAAAATGGTTATGACTGCTGAGCATGAGAGAGAAAAATCTGAGGATATTTCGTCCGATTTTCTTCAAGTGTGCACGAGCCTTCAGGCTCCGTTGACATCTAGTCATTGCTATTTTTACAGGTGTTTTTTGGGCGTTTTTGTAGTGTTTTTTCAGCTTTTTTGTGCAGGCATTTTTAAGTTGACAAGTGAGCTTTGAAAAAAAGTAAAAAGCGTGTAATCTGCCAAAAAAGAAGCTCATGTACTTTTTTGAGCAACGGGCGTTTTGCTTAAGGCAATATAATGCTCACATATAGAACAGGGGCCATTGAAATTAATGGGATTTGTCTTGTTGGGCATTTTTAGATATGAGGCTTAGAGCAGAAAATCACCCAAAAATGCCTAGATGTGAACGGAGCCTACGTCATGTGTAGCAGTGTGGACCCAAATATCACTAATGGTTTAAGAACCCAACAAACAGATGATGATAAATACAAGCTCAACCTTGTTGTACTTCTTTTCAGCAAAGGACAGTATAAGTTATTCAATCTATTACTGAGTATAGGTATAAAGGTCCAATAATTTGCATTGACTGGAAACTTTGTCACAGATGAAAAGAAGCTTCCCACCAATGACTCATGAAAACATTTTGTAAAACAAAAAAAAAAAAAAAGAAATAGAAGTAAAAGTTTACTGGGAATTTTTTAACAATTCAAAGCTGTGATAAGCAAACCACAACAGGAAACAACCTGTACTATATGAGGGAAATTGTATATTTATGTTTGCTATACAGTGTTTTAACATATCTGGATCACAACAGAGTTCCCGTTCTAAAACAGCCCAGTTCACTTTCCCCTTGCTCTGTTGCATCAGCCAGTCACCGTCCTCCAGACCCAGCCATGAGGACTGCCCCTTGCACTGGAGAAAATGGTGTTAGTTCACAAATGTCAAAAGCATTGACCTGCATTGTGTGGTTTTGATTCATCAACATGCCTAATGATGGCAATAGCAGTACATCAAAAGGCATGATTCTTGATAACAAACATTCAAATGCACAAAATCAGACGTATAAAGGTGTGTTGATCCTGTCTAAAATATCAAAAACCATTTATTTGTGCTTTATATTATCTGATGCATGTCTTTGTTAGGCTCTGATCATGAATGTTTTTACCCAATATTCACACAACCTATACCCAAGATTCACAAATTTTTTACATTGAATCTTGGTGGAAGTTTGTGAATCTTTGGTGAAAATTGTATCACTCTTGGGAAAAAAACATTGATAGATAGACTTCTTTAGATTGTTCACAGCAGTTTATTGTGTTTTTAAAATATGAGATATTTGCATGCATTCACATTACAGTTATTTGCATTTACAGGCCCATTAAAATTAACAGTTTATATATGGTACATGTGTAGCCCTGCCCCCTGGGGAGTGGCTAAGTGTAGACAAATCCTCCTCACTTCGATTGCTCTGAATGTTGTCCAACCCACTTGACACTATAGGTTCTGTCATTGTAAATGATTGAAAACTACCAAAATTTGCAATAAAGAATCAGGTTTACTAATCTTTAGCTTGAGTTTAGAAAATGCACAAACAGTATCAATAAACAATTAATACAATAACATTAATGACAAAAAGATCCTGAATCCTCAACCTATGACTAAGTAGGATTCAGCACTCAGGATCAAAAGAACAATCATAACATATATATTTATATATATGCTGGAGGATTGATGCTTTGTTATTTTGTAAATACACTATGTCTTAAGTGTAATGCAAGAGTGACCACAAACCAGGATTTGACGGTGTTTAAAGAATAACTGTACTATTATTAACTTCTTAGCAGTTCTAATATATCTGCACCAAGCTAACTATCAGAGTGCACTCTGTATACTATCGGGGGCCCCCTTTAAGCTAGATTGCAAGAGTCTCCTGGATGAGTGAGGCCTCACTAGTCTTCGCCGGCAAAGGTGTGTGTGCCAATCCAAAGAAAGAATTTGTAATCCACAGTAAAGGTGATTAGTTAACTGTAATCCCCACTGTAATGACCAGTAATTGTAATCCAAACAGAAAAGGGAGAAGATAGCTTTCTGTTTTCCACAGTTGGCAATCAATCTAGTGCTGGGAAAGAGGGGCAAGGCCTTCCGATCCGCCACGCGCTATGCGGAGCTACAGTGTCCTGTGGCGATCGCTAGATTTACTATGGCCTTCTTCTAGAACAGTTCTACAGTCCCACCTTGGCTCGGTCTAGAAGTGTAGTAGTCACTTTAAGTTGGATTTCTCTCACCCAATGTGATGGACTATTCCAGCAACTTCCCGCTCTCTGTTGCGACACTCACAGCCTCTCAGGGCGTCCAATGCACTTGGTCACACTACCGATATCCTTACACACACCGCTCACTATGACTCCGGTGTCCTCCGCTAGGCCTCCGGCCTATCCTTCTGCGTTCTGCAGCAGCTCTATCCCTCCTCACAGCGCGCTGTCCTCAAGGCAAGAAAGCGAGTGATGGTCCCGCCCCCTTTATAAAGAAACTCCCAGCAGGCTCCTCGAATCACACTGCTCCCTGGGAGAAGAGTCCGATCACCCGGGTAGTTCATGGTCCTTGCTCCTCCCAGAACTATATCTCCCATAATTCCCAAGTCAATACTTTGTAAACTTTATTAACAAAACAACAGTCTGAACAACACTAGCCTTGCGACCAGGCTACACATGCACTAAGTGTATTTTTAAATATAATGATGTATTTTAATATAAATGTGCATTTTAAAATATAAATATAACATTTTTAAACACGTAATATGGGTATCTTCAAATATTTGCATCATAAAAAATACCTATTCTGAATGTTTCCCCTTGATTTTATATAATGAAAAAAACTAAGCTTATACACATACATATTACGCACAGAATCATGCTTAAAATTGTATATTTTCTATAATGAAAAAAACTTTGCTTATACACATACATATTACGCACAGAATCATGCTTAAAAACGCATATAAAATACATAAAATCAGTTTAAACACATGGGGTAATGGGTGTCAAATACAAACATTACCAAACATGCATAAGTGTGAAAGAGCCAATAAATTTGATTGTCCTCAAATCACCATCAATAAAGAGGTCCAAGTCATTGAGTTGAAATTGAAATGCTTTACTTTAGGTACACGAAGCTCAAAGGATTGCAGGAGAAAGTTTATCTACCCACTTTACATCTTAGCAATTCATATTTACATAGTACCAGCCATGCTGAGGGCTGATAAAGGGTCCTCAAACAAAAGATAAGCCTGGTATTTCCTATGTAGGATTGCAGGCCAATTAAGCCTGCTATCACTTTGCGCCAACAAAGGCTCAGTGTCATGTTTCATCACTTCTTTTGTTAGCTTGGAACAAGGTGGAGTTCAACTGCTTTCATATTACTAGTACAGTCAATGGTACATCTCTGAAGATAAATGAGAAAGTAGATGATCCTAGAAATTGTCTAGTATACAATACACTAGAAAATATGCATAAAGCTACAATAAAAATCTTTACAGCCTCTGGTATATTTATTATTAAATAAATACAAATAGTTACTGTCTGACTAAGTTATATAGTATGTTAATCCTTAATCTCAGTTGCTACTACATCTGATCCTCCAAATATGATGACCCGATTACTTGGAGTATCGGGTCAGCCAAGGCTATCCTTGAAGCAACATTCTATGCTCCCAGTTGTGTTAAGTTATTGCTAATTTACAGACTAATATTATGTTTTGGAAAATCTGTATGTGAAGGGTCCAAACTTTTTTTTCATTTCAGCAAGACTCCCTCAGAACTCTCTCAACTACACTGCAGAGTGCATGAGCATCATGGGAAATGTAGTTCCAAAACATCTGGGGTGCCAAGGTTCACCATCCCTGCTCTAGTGATATAAAGATCTATATAGAGGAATCAGGACATTCTTCCTCCTGCTGATGATCCCCTCTAGTGCAGGGATCCTCAAACTACAACCCATTGCAGAACTACACATCCCATGAGGCATTGTAAAACTCTGACATTCACAGACATGACTAGGTATGATGGGAATTGTAGTTCCTGAACAACTGGAGGGCCATAGTTTGGAGACCCATGCTTTATTGATGCTTTAGCAAGACTCCCTCAGAACTCTCTCACCCTGGAGTCTTTCCCATGAAGAGCCCCTGCATGGTCTTACTTCTTGCTCTTCCATGAATCTCTCACAGAAATTGCTTCCATGGTGCCTCTTTCTGTTCTTTCTCTCTATGAGGTGTCTGATTTAAACATCTTTCTTTTTCTATGGCCTTGAGAACCATAACACTAGGCATTCCATTAGGTCCTGGAAAGCATATTCTTTTCTTGCCCTGGTATGTTTTAAAATACAGGCCAAGGGCTTAACTAAAGCCATAGCATACCACGTGACTGCTTAAGAGCCACATAACCTGTAGATATGACCCAGATGCAGACACACCCAGTTAAAATGACATACAAAACCACAGTAACCTGGTTTGGTGTAATCATTTAAGGTAGTCATCCATATTCTTTATATGAGTTCACATATCTCTTTGATTATGCTAATTTTTCAAATGCTGCTTTGGACATACAGGACTTGCAACAACAATAAATTATTTGTCTGATATTAGTACTAAATGTCCTCTGTACTTGAACTTCTTCCATGGAGTCTATCCCGGCTTGGGAGATTGTGGAATCTTTGCATGCAATGTCGTGGTGTAAATGGCTGCTGTGCAGCAAGGCGTCTGATGGTCTCCTTGTGGGATCAAAGCACCTGGTAAGGAGCCCATTAAATCGCTTGTGGTAATTCCTTTTGGGAGCACTCTTTCTTCGGTGGTACACATTGTCATCATTCCTTCACAGCAAAGAAAGTAAGACTATTAAAATTAAAAAATCTGAGCACCTTTTTGCGCTATATATATATATTGTGACAGGAAGTCAGGTAAATCTGGGAATGTAGTCACTGAGAGGAGACACATTCCCACCTGCTTTGAAAGTTCACTGATACTATAGGGTGTTGGCTGCAGAGAGAGCCAGCAGGAAGTTGAAAACCATTCAGCTGTTCAGAATGAGGAGATCAAGGCCTCTATAATTTGTCCTGAGAAAATCTATTGAGTGCTGCCTCCTGTCGCCGTGTGGGCTGGGAGAGGAAGGCAGACATACGTGTACCTCCCGACGCCGTGTGGGCATGGGAGAAGGACTGCTGCCTCCTGTCGCCGTGTGGGCTGGGAGAGGGGGACAGTCGGATGTGTGCCTCCCGACAAGCTGGTGAGCATGGGAGAAGACCCCCTACAGCGATGTGAAGCTAAGGAGGGTAACCACGAGTGAAGACGTCTCAAAGGTGAGAAGACTGTGTTCAATGTGAAGAATCTGAAGAGTAAAGGATCCTGTTATAAATGAACATGTGCTGTGTGAAAGAAAACAAAGGGACATGTTCAATGGACAATGTTTGTGCTGTGTGAAAAGCAAACAAATGGACATTTGAGTGTCTGCTGTAGGATCAGCAGTGTCGGCCCAACAGTAGGTTGGGAAGACTTCTTAGGTAGGTTCCAGCGTGAGAAGGTAGCCGCCCACAGAGGCAAGGATTTATTTTGTCTTTTATTTTATTTTGGCTGTTTTGATGCTTGCAATTGTGTTAAGTAAATTGCATGAATAAATCAGTCTTGTTTTCAACCTCTAATCGGCTATCTCTCTGTGAAAACGCACCCCAAAAGGGGTCACCCATACGCCTACCAATGAGTAATCCCTTACATATGGTGGAGGTATGCAGTGGGCATAAGCAAAGATCCCTGCAAGGAAGTGCAAATGTTTGATGAACTTTGTCTGGTGCATGAGATTGCACAATCTATGTGTGCAGGAGAGAAGATCCTGAAAGAAAAAAAAAAAAAAACGTGTTTTAAAGAGACAGCGGTCTCAACATTTTTGATGAACTTTGTTGTGTCTGGTGCAAGTGACTGCACAAACTGTGTGTGCAGGAAAAGAGATCTTGCAAGAGAGAGAAAAACTACATGTGTTAAAGAGACAGTGGTCTGAAAATTTTTTTGCTGGACTGTGAAAAATTTGTTTGTGGAGTTATTGAAGATGGGGCGATCCAAACGCCTGAAAAATGCAAAGATAGATGAAATGAGAGACCGGATTCTATGGATGGAGGGGATGCTACCATTTGAACCAGCCCCATCCATGCCTGAACGGAATCGGCTAAAGAGAAAAGTTGTTGTCCCTAGCAACACTGGGGCAAATGAAACTGCTATGGAGACGCAGGGTTCTCAGATGAAAAGTAAACCCAAAATGGGGGAGATGCTGAAACAACGGAGCTTTGCAGCTCAACAAAAGGATCACCAAGAGAGCATGGCAGGCTGGAAACAGAGACGCCAGCAGCCAATGGAGGCCATCGGTTTGGAAGAAACCGAGTATGTGTGCAGGGCTGAGTTGGATGCCTTGCAACGGAAAATGGAAGAAAAGGAACAAGCCTTGGAATTGCTTAAAATGGAGCATAGAAACTTGCAGGAAATGAATGAACTACTCAAGTCTCATGTGTTACAGTGGGAAGAATCCACTGCTCTTCTTTTGGTCGAGTTGCAAAAACGCAGAGAGACTATAATGGAGAAAGATACCATCCTCATGGAAAAGGAAAGTGAAATTCAGACTTTGCAGAAGCAAAGTATGGCTGATATGTTGGAGTTGCGTAATCAGCTGGAAAAAAGTCTTCAGTGTTTGGAAGTTACAAAAAATGACCTGCAGGAGTCGCAGGAACAGAATGTCGCTCTGAAAACGACATTGTCTCTCAGCGACAACGAGAAAAGTGAAAGAGAGGCTAAATTACTGAGTACTGTGTATGAGCTCACCACTTTGAGCAATGTGGTAGATGAATGGCGTGCGGACTGTGAAAGTTGGAAAGGGGAAGCCCAACGTTTCCAGCAGCAGTTAAAGGAGAAAGAAGCCTGTGTGGCAGAATTACAGTCTCATTCCCAGAAACTAGCCAATGAGGTGAAGGCTCTTATGCAGGGAAAAGGAGATTGTGAACATAAGAGGGAAAAAGTAGAGGCACGGCTTCTGGAATCGCAAGTCAAGGTGTCAGAAGGTGACCGATTGTGTGCTAAGCTGTTAGAGAAGGCAAACCGATTGCAGGTTGAGTTGGACAGTGTCACAAATCGGCTTTCTCAAGCAGACAGCAAATCTAGAGAAATTGCGGAAGATTTTTCTATCTTGGAATCGCAGCTGCAAGACACGCAGGAACTCTTACAGGAAGAAAGGTGTCAAAGGCTGAGTTTTAGCACAAAGCTCAAACAAATGGAAGATGAGAAAAATGGCTTCCTGGAACAATTAAAAGAGGAGGCGGAAGCAAAGAAAAACCTATCAGAGCAAGTCGCAACATTGCAAGCTCAGATAGCGGATATGAAAAAACGCATGGAAGAAAGCGTTGGTTCATTACAGTGTGTTGAAGATGTGAAAAAGAAGTTTGATCAGATGCTTGGTGAAGAGAAGACTGTGTCTGCAAAATATGCAGAAGAACGCGACCGCGCAGAAGCGGAGGCGCGTGATAACGAGAGCAAAGCCCTGTTCTTGGCTCGCTCCTTGGAGGAAGCTCTAGAGTGTAAAGTTGAACTAGAAAGAGTTAACCAACAGCTGTGTACAGAAATGGAAGATTTGGTCCGCTCCAAGGATGATGTTGTGAAAAGAGTTCAGGAGCTAGAAAAGTCTAAGCGAGCCTTAGAACAGCAAGTAGAAGAGATGAAGATTCCGTTGCAGGAACTGGAAGAGGAATTCCAGGCAACAGAGGATCTGTCCCAAAGAGGGGATAGTGTGCCTGATGCAGTTTTTAAAAGGATCAGTGTTTTGGGGTCTGTCCTGAGTGAGCCTCAGAAATGTGATGACATGTGGCTTGAATCACCCCTTTGGAATAAACCGTTCCTTCAAAAACTTCAAGCATTGGAAAATGTATCATTAGAACTTCAGCAAACAAAGGAGCTGAGTAAGAAATGTGATGATTTCTCAGTTCAGGCTGAAAACCTAGTGGGGAAAACTAAGGCTGTTGGTGAAAACGTGAAGCAAATGAATAAGTGCCTTTCAGGGAGTGTTTCCAAAATGGAACTGGTGAAAGACGGGTGGCAGAAGTTTGATCGTGATCTTGAGATGCATTCCATGTGGAATTCAGATAGAGAAAAAGAACTAGGTGACCTTGAGCGGTCAAATAGTTCAGCAGAAAGTGCATTGAAGAAACCTGTAAAAGAATGTGTTGCAGTTCCATGCTTCTTCACTGATGCAGAGAGGAGGTCTATAATGGATACCACCCAGATCGCTGGGTTCAACTGTGTTGTTGCCTTTAACCCCTATGTTGGTGGAAGGAAAGTTGATGATGTTCTGGTTGGCTACTTCTGTGAAGAGTTTGGCAAGAAATATAAACTGAATATCAAATCAAATAGTAGGCCTTTACTGCGACTCGCTCAGGAGGGCGAAAAGTTTAAGAAGTTGATGAGTGCAAATGCTTCAGATCTGCCTCTGAATATGAAATGTTTGGTGAATGATATTGATATCTCTGGGAAAAGGAACAGGGGTCACTTTGAAGAAATGTGTGACAGCCTGTTGTCTCAATTGGAAAATCCTCTGCACAGCATCTTAGAGCAAGCAAAGCTCAAGAAGGAAGATCATTCCCTTTTACAACAAAAAGTCAATGATTGTGTACAGCTGTATGGAGAGGCAACTCAAGTCACAGAGGGATGTCAAGAGTCCCTACTTGGAACAAAGCTTAGTGAAGCAAAGGTTCTCAAAGTTTTGTGGAAAACATTTATGGATTGCAGAGAGAGGCGTCTTAAGAATGTTGAAGACATTAAGACTAGCCCAATTGAGTTGCCTATGGATCACGGTCCTCCATGGTGGATTGGACAGACGGTTATGAGGGACAAGCTGTCTGACATTTATGAGAAAGCTGTCAATGAAGATGACAGAAACGAGAAGGAGCAAAATGATGCCAAAAATGCAGTTGAAGAATGTGTATATGAGATGAGAGACAAACTGTGTGGCATTTATGAGAAATCTGTCAATGAAGATGACAGAAACAGTTTCATCCGGAAGCTTGAGGATAATAGGAGGCTTATCAGTGAGTCAGCAGTGCCTGACACATGCGTGCCTGGAAATATGTGTCCCAACCCTAGGGTTGAAACAAGAGGGGGGGGTATGTGACAGGAAGTCAGGTAAATCTGGGAATGTAGTCACTGAGAGGAGACACATTCCCACCTGCTTTGAAAGTTCACTGATACTATAGGGTGTTGGCTGCAGAGAGAGCCAGCAGGAAGTTGAAAACCATTCAGCTGTTCAGAATGAGGAGATCAAGGCCTCTATAATTTGTCCTGAGAAAATCTATTGAGTGCTGCCTCCTGTCGCCGTGTGGGCTGGGAGAGGAAGGCAGACATACGTGTACCTCCCGACGCCGTGTGGGCATGGGAGAAGGACTGCTGCCTCCTGTCGCCGTGTGGGCTGGGAGAGGGGGACAGTCGGATGTGTGCCTCCCGACAAGCTGGTGAGCATGGGAGAAGACCCCCTACAGCGATGTGAAGCTAAGGAGGGTAACCACGAGTGAAGACGTCTCAAAGGTGAGAAGACTGTGTTCAATGTGAAGAATCTGAAGAGTAAAGGATCCTGTTATAAATGAACATGTGCTGTGTGAAAGAAAACAAAGGGACATGTTCAATGGACAATGTTTGTGCTGTGTGAAAAGCAAACAAATGGACATTTGAGTGTCTGCTGTAGGATCAGCAGTGTCGGCCCAACAGTAGGTTGGGAAGACTTCTTAGGTAGGTTCCAGCGTGAGAAGGTAGCCGCCCACAGAGGCAAGGATTTATTTTGTCTTTTATTTTATTTTGGCTGTTTTGATGCTTGCAATTGTGTTAAGTAAATTGCATGAATAAATCAGTCTTGTTTTCAACCTCTAATCGGCTATCTCTCTGTGAAAACGCACCCCAAAAGGGGTCACCCATACGCCTACCAATGAGTAATCCCTTACAATATATATATATATATATACAGTATCTCACAAAAGTGAGTACACCCCTCACATTTTTGTAAAGATTTTATTATATCTTTTCATGTGACAACACTGAAGAAATGACACTTTGCTACAATGTAAAGTAGTGAGTGTACAGCTTGTATAACAGTGTAAATTTGCTGTTCCCTCAAAATAACTCAACAAACAGCCATTAATGTCTAAACTGCTGGCAACAAAAGTGAGTACACCCGTAAGTTAAAATGTCCAAATTGAACCCAAAGAGTCAATATTTTGTGTGGCCACCATTATTTTCCAGCACTGCCTTAACCCTCTTGGGCATGGAGTTCACCAGAGGTTCACAGGTTGCCACTGGAGTCCTCTTCCACTCCTCCATGACGACATCACAGAGCTGGTGGATGTTAGAGACCTTGTGCTCCTCCACCTTACATTTGAGGATGCCCCAAAGATGCTCAATAGGGTTTAAGTCTGGAGAAATGCTTGGCCAGTCCATCACCTTTACTCTCAGCTTCTTTAGCAAGGCAGTGGTCATCTTGGAGGTGTGTTTGGGGTCATTATCATGTTGGAATACTGCCCTGCGGCCCAGCCTTTGAAGAGAGAGGATCATGCTCTGCTTTAGTATGTCACAGTACATGTTAGCATTCATGGTTTAATCAATGAACTGTAGCTCCCCAGCGCTGGCAGCAGTCATGCAGCTCCAGACCATGACACTCCCACCACCATGCTTGACTGTAGGCACACTTGTCTTTGTACTCCTCACCTGGTTGCAGCCACACATGCGTGACACCCTCTGAACCAAATAAGTTTATCTTGGTCTCATCAGATCACAGGACATGGTTCCAGTAATCCATGTCCTTAGTCTGCTTGTCTTCAGCAAACTGTTTGCGAGATTTCTTATGCATCATCTTTAGAAGAGGCTTCCTTCTGGGATGACAGCCATGCAAACCAATTTGATGCAGTGTGCGACGAATGGTCTGAGCACTGACAGGCTGACCCCCCACCCCTTCAACTTCTGCAGCAATGTTGGCAGCACTCATACGTCTATTTCCCAAAGACAACCTCTGGATATGACGCTAAGTACGTGCATTGAACTTCTTTGGTCGACAATAGCGAGGCCTGTTCTGAGTGGAACCTGTTCTGTTAAACCTCTGTATTGGTGTTGGCCACCATGCTGCAGCTCAATTTCAGGGTCTTGGCAATCTTGTTATAGCCTATGCCATCTTTATGTAGAGCAAAAATTATTTTTTTCAGATCCTCAGAGAGTTCTTTGCCATGAAGTGCCATGTTGAACTTCCAGTGACCAGTATGAGAGAGTGAGAGCGATAACCCCAAATTTAACACACCTGCTCCCCATTCACACCTAAGACCTTGTAACACTAATGAGTCACATGACACCGGGGGAGTGAAAATGGCTAATTGGGCCCAATTTGGACTTTGTCACTTAGGGGTGTACTACCTTTTGTTGTCAGCGGCTTAGACAATAATGGCTGTGTGTTGAGTTATTTTGAGTTATTAAATTTACACTATTATACAAGCTGTACACTCACTACTTTACATTGTAGCAAAGTGTAATTTCTTCAGTGTTGTCACATCAAAAGGTATAATAAAATATTTACAAACATGTGAGGGGTGTACTCACTTTTGTGAGATACTTTATATATATATATATATATATATATATATATATATATATATATAGTTTTTTTATATTATTTTTTTTTGCACAGTGTTTGCGCATTTTATATGGACTTTATTTGCACATATATGTCAATTTAGGATGAGTTCATCATATGTTTACTGCAATTTTATTGTGTCTCTTATGTGATTTATTGATTTATATCTAGCACAAGGACAGCACACTTTTTATTGTTTGGTTGGAACTAAAATATATAGCACTGCTAACAGTTCAGTACAATGTCTTTAAAAATTGGCTCTAGTGTGAATGAGTTTGGTAGGAGTGTAAGCGCTATCTGGGGACAAGGACTAATGTGAACAGAACAGATGTACTCTGTAAAGTATCAGAGAGACCGTATTTCTGAGTCTTCTTTTGTTCCTTTATTTATAAAATGATATGCCATTGTATTTTTATTTATTTTTTTCATTACAGAACATGTAAACTGCATGGTACAAAAAGATCCAGGAAGGTATAAAAAAGAAAAAGCCCATGAAATACACCCAGCTAATGCCAAAAGGATTTCCTATGGAGATTACCACTACGTCAAACTATTACATAGCTTGATTCAAGAAGGAAGATCTGAACAATGGTAAGAGGAAAATGACTGTGTATGTTAACAGTGAATACATTTTAGGTTTTTCAGTTTGATTGCTATCAGTTGTACAAAAGGGAGTTGATTATTTTAAAATGCCATGGATTATTCTTCAATTTAAAGCTCAAACACAGGTATTTAGCCCTCAGTAAATGTATATTACATTCACATTGTACACCTCTAGGCATTGTCCCCTATGATATATTTTCCAATTTTTTATTTATATTCTGAAAGAATTTCAGACACGTATACCTCCTTCACATTCATTTGTTTAAAACCAGGTGCTCTTCATTGAACATTTTTTAAAAATTCCAAATAAAGCAAACTTAACCTTTTCCTTTAACATCCCTTCTTTGTTCTCATACGCCCAGGGCTTTTTTTCAGCGGGAACGCGGGGGAACACAGTTCCGGCACCTTCAGTCTGAATGTATGCAATGCAATGGCATAGGGGGTGCTGGGGTCAGTGGGGTGAGCTGAATGGCCTATTGATGCTGGCTACCGGGGGATCTATTGTTGCTGGGGTGAATCTATTGTTGCTGGAGGGCATTTTGTTGTGGGGGGGCTATTGTTGCAGTGGAGGATTTATTGTTGCTTGGGGGAACTATTGTTGCTGTGGGCTATTGTTGGGGGGGTCTTTTGTTGCAGGGGAGGATTTATTGGGGGGGGGGCGATTGTTGCAGGGGGGATTTATTGGAGGAGGGGCAATCGTTGCAGGGGGGGATTTAGTGTTGCTGGGGGGCTATTGTTGTTGGGGGTCTATTGTTGCTGATTGCAGGGGATCTATTTTACTGTTTTTTCTATAGCTGCAGGGGAAGATGTATTGTTGCTGGGGGGATCTATTGTTGGGGGGGGTCTATTGTTGTTGATTCCAGGGAATCTTTTTTACAGATTTTCTAGTTATTAACAAATTCTATACAAATTGCCTAGAACCACAACATGATACTTGGTTCTGTATTCTCTGAAAGGGTGGGGTGGGGGGTACTGGGAGGTGGGTAGAGGGTGGAACCAAAGGACAGCGCTCGGAGGTGGGTAGGGGGTGAAGACAAGGGGGGACTCTGAAGAGGTGAGTACCTGTACCTATTCTCTGAGAAAAAAAGCCCTGCATACGCCTATACCGTTACAAAAAATTAGGACATAGTAAAACAAAGATTCTCATTTGCTTTTGTCTGTTTTCTCCAACCATTATAAAAAGGTAATTTGTGTTATGACTGGGCTATGTGTGTGATAATAAAATCAAAGTCCACAAGAAGAGAACAAGCTAGCATAATTTAAGGAAAAGATCAGTATAAGGCATTTATTGTATACTCAGCTATTACAGTATTCAAATAAAGAGAATGTTGACAGATGGCGAAGAGATTGCAGCCACCCAACAAGAGTAGCCTATGGGTTATAAATGGTATAGGGGCAAGGCCTGGTACATTGAACCAGTTGCCTCACAATTTTTCTAATGGGAGTGGACAAGCCCTTTGTTGATAGGCTAATTTTTCTTGAACAAAAACATCTATAACCATGGCAACCCATGCTTTGTCCTCTGGTGGTAAAGGAACAATTAGCCACTGTGCTATGAGAATGCGGGCCAGGAACAGTAGTATATGCATAGGTATTCTATACATTGGGTGGAACCTCTTTGCCATCTATTAATCCATGTAAACTCAATTTAGGGGCTAAGGTAAAGGTTAGGTAGCATAAAAAAAAGGCTATTGACTGTAGTTAACATATCTGTCTAACAAGGAAAAAGCTTTGGCCACCTCCATAATATGTGTATAATATCCCCTGGGGACTGTCCACATCTTTCACAATCCAGGAGAGACCTACCACTGTACTGATGGAGCCTTGTGTGGTGGGGTGCCTTAGGTTCTGTGTAATATAAAACAGTTGGAGTTTATGAGATAGTGGCAAGGACACGACAAGAAGGACCTATAAAGTGGATGTCCACTGATCATCCACCAGCCTACTCAAATCAATCCTCTATTTCAATTTCCACTGTAACTTTTTTCTGTGTTAAAACCTGAAGTGAGAATAAGATATATAGTCAAAATATGGCTTTTGTTGTTGAGGCCTGAGTCACCAAGCCAAACAAGGGGAAGCACATTTCGTGTTCATAGTTTGTGGTTTAGAAAAGAGTTTAAAAGGGATTTAGGAGAAGTAGTTAATGGTAAGATCCTAGAATGTACAAAAAGGTAGATGTGATAGAAATGTAGTAACACTCTTGAATGAATAATTTAAAAGACACATCTGGAGTAAGCTGGTGCAGTTTTGGAAATCTGATTCTGCAAGATCGTAAAGAAAACATAGAGGTTTGACAGCCAAGCAAATACATTATTGAATGTAATGAACAGACCTACCTATAATTAATGGTAAACAAAAAATTGTCTCATTTACTTTAGAAGAAAGGTGGAAAAAAAGTGATATATTTTGTGTGTATAAATACACTGTTAAAAAAAATGAAAGGAACACTTTGAAAACACATCAGATCTCAATGTGGAAAGATACCACGCTGGATAGCTATACTGATATGGACTGGGGAATGTGTTAGGAATGAAAGGATGCCACATCGTTTGATGGAATATAAAATTATCACCCTACAGAGGGCTGACATCCAAGAATCCCCGAAAATCAAAGTGAAAAAATGATGCAGCAGGCTAGTCCATTTTGCTGAAAATTCATTGCAGCGACTCAAAATGGTACTCACTGAGCTCCTGAACAGACTGGAGTGCAACCTGGCATCAGCATACCAAGACATTTTGGACAATTTTATTCTCCCAACTTTGTGGGAACAGTTTGGGGATGGCCCTTTCCTGTTTCAACATGACTGCGCACCAGTACACAAAGCAAGGTCCATAAGGACATGGATGAGGGAGCAGGAACTTGACTGGCCTGCACAGAGTCCTGAGCTTAACCTCATAGAACTCCTTTGGGATGAATTAGAGCAGAGACAGCGAGCCAGGCCTTCTTGTCCAAAATTAGTGCCTAACCTCACAAATGCGCTTTGGGAAGAATGATGCGCCACTTTACAGGCACATTAAGGGGACCCCCAGGCACTATATTTATAGGAAATGTAAATTATTATTGTTACACTTTAAACATAATTAAAATCACTGCTCCTGAAAAAAAAATATTTTTTTTTGTTTTTCTTTAATTAAAACTTGTCCCCCAGGGCAGTACCCAGACCCCTATACCCCTTTGTTGCCCAATTACTTGTATATAAGTCTTAAAAATGGAAACTTTTGATTTTTCCTTTTCAGCTTCTATAGACTTTAATAGGATTTGCTGTTATGGTAAGAACATTTCTCCTGTTTGGGAGTTCTGCTGCGAACCAAACAGGGGGGTGTTCAGCCAATCCCTAATCAGGTCTCTGTGCAGGCCAGTCAAGTTCCTGCACCACACATTCACTCATCCATGTCTTTATGGACCTTGCTTTGTCCACTGGTCCAAATCGTTTGGTGGAGAGGGGACTTTTTGGTGTTGGGTTGTTTTTCAGGGGTTGGGCTTTGCCCCTTAGTTCCAGTGAAAGGAACACTTAAAGCGGTTGTAGCCTAAAAAAAAAAAAAAAAAAAAATCCTGCAAGATAAAGGCATAATGAGCTATTATGCAGTTGTGGCTCCGTGTCTGAATGGACACGCAGAGCAGCGGCTTGGCTCGGGTGCCCGCATAGCAAGCTGCTTGCTGTGGGGGCACTCCGCGGGATGGAGGGGTCAGGAGTGCCGGCGAGAGACCCGAGAAGAGGGGGATCAGGGCTGCTCTGTGCAAAACTACTACACTGAGCAGGTAAGTATGACATGTTTGTTATTTTTCAACAAAAAAAGCAAGACTTTAGTATCACTTGAAGTTTAGGCAAATGATTTTTACCAGTCACTGGACACTTTGCATTCTGGGAAAGAATATTATTATTTCAATGAATGAAGGAGGTGGGTGAATAAGCAGTGTAAATATACAAAAAAAAGAGTCTTAGAGGTAGATGTCTACATTTTTTTCCTTTGCTAGCAAAAAAAAAAATAAAAAAAAACTTGATGGGAGTTTTAGCACTTCCCAACTGTATTTTTTAGGCTATACATACTGTATTCTTTAACCAATTAAGGACCACCCCACGTACATTTACTGCAAGCTCCCAATGTGATTGGATGCAGCAGGAGCCAATCAGCTGGTCCAGCGGTCATGATAGTCGCCAGCCACGATGGCCTTCGGCCACCTGCGGTCGTTCAGAGGAATGACAGAACGCAAGTCTGCCTATGTAAGCAAGGCAAAACCGTTGTTCTGTCAGACAGGAGGAGTGCAGGAAGAATGAGATCTGTGTTCCTGATTGTGCTGCTCAATGTTCTCTTTGCTGGAGAGTAATCTGTATCTCGGGACCTGCACTGCATGCATGTCCCTGCTTCAATTATTCAGTGGATTTCTGCTCTCCACATTTCTTGCTGCTTCTTGGATATCCCCCCTATAGTCACTAAATCTCTAGTGATTAGGGGAGCAGCTCCAACATGAGGAAGCAAAGCCGTGCTCCTCTCCTGAGATGGCCAATCACACAGAGAAAGAGTCAGTTGCAGGGAAACCACAGGCAAAACTGGTGACCTTGCCCCTTGCTTGCTTTGTTGACCACATCTTACACAGTTCAGGTTCCCTTTTAACAACATTTGAACCAAAGTAAGTTTAAAATTGGCAAAGTGATGAATGGTATTTACCTAGTACTGTTTATAAACGGCACTAGATATAGTGCAATTGGGCAGCCATTTAATCCATTATTCTGGGTGAACTCAACTTTCCTCAGGCACTGGGTATAGAGCCAATCTTAGTGACTCTGTGCCTTCAGATCTCTGTGATTGGTCATAGCGAGACCAATCACATGATATAAACAGTGTGTATTTACAGCTAAGAACACTCCTCTTCCTCTTACAATGGAGATAGGGGAGGAATCAGAAACAAATGAATGACTGTCTTATTTATTAATTCCTAAGCAGTGTATACAATCACTGCAGCAGCTACAATAATAAAGTTGAATGCTTTCACCCTCTTCTTCTCCTACACATCTGATACCCACTCTGTCTCTCTATGTGACTTGTATATTAACCCTTCACCTCACTTAGCCAAAAAATGTGTACAATAACTCCTTCATCTGCATTCCACCACTGTATGTGACCTGTAGACTAAGGCCCCATTCACACCTAGTTGTTTGCGATTGTTGGCAGAATCACTGAGATTCTGCCCCTGGACCCAAAATGCTCTGCAAATCTGACAAATTACACCATGCTTGTTCAGGTGCCATTTATTTTTAATGGCACCTAAACACAGGTGCGATTCTGCTGCAATTGTCTCGCGATCAATCATGGCAAACCGCATCCTGCAAAGCTGGAGCTGGAGATTTTTTTGGACGACAGACTTCGCGCAATGCGGTTTGCCGTGATTGCAGAGCGATTTTAAATGAGACAATAGCGGCAGAATCGCACCCATGTTTAGGTGTCGTTGAAAATGAATGGCCCCTAAACAAGCATGATTTGTAATTTGTCAGTTTTGCAGAGAATTTTGGGATCACAGGCAGAATCGCTGTGTTTCTACCCACGATTGAAAATGCCCAGGTGTGAACAGAGCCTAAAGCCCCGTACACACGTGCAGATTGTCGGGCGAATGATCGGCCGTCTTTTGTCCCCGGGCTGTCGTGTCCGCTGAAAAGTGCAAAAGACTGCACACGAATTTTGTCCGCCGACTGTAGAAGTGATGTCATGTGATGGTTAACTTTCCCTGTGTTTTTTCTTTTCTGAGCATGCCCAGTCTTGCAAATCTGCTGTCTGTCGGCCGAATTCTGTACTGACTGGCTAACAATCGGCCGTTCTGGTGTCGGCATACAAAAATTTTAATGCTTGCGCGACAGATTCTGTTCAGTCGAAAGTGCGCTGTCGGCTGTCAGAAGCATCATACTAACAAGCCGAAAATCGGCCGATCGGTCGTCGGCCGAATCTTTTAGGCCGACAATCTGCACGTGTGTACGGGCTTTACCCTTTGTGTTTGACCTGTATGCACTATATCTAGTGCATGAGCATCATTACCAAGCTCCTACCATGCCAGCATGTTTTTTCATTTCAAAAAAATTTTGGCAAACAGTGAGATCACCCTGTGGTCTACTTTCCAAAAAGAAATTGCTCTGACATTTTCATTTTTACTGAAAATAAGGGAAGCAGTTTTTCTTGTTTCTTATGGAAAAAAATGTGTGTTATTTTTTTCTATATTCACTAAATATATTGCAGTTTGGGTGAGCAAAAAGATTTTAAAGAGGTTGTAAACCCAAAAAAAATGTTTTTTTCTTTTTGCAACCTGAAAGAGAAACACATAATAACCTAGTATGCACCGCATACTAGCTCATTATAAAATACTTACCTTAGAACGAGCCCCCACCGTGCCGCCCGTTTACCTGTATGACGGGAGACATGTCCAGTCACCCGTCTTCCTGGATCGCGGCATCCGGCCATCTGATTGGCCGAAGCCGCGGTGACGTCACTCCCGCGCGCGCGCGCGGGAGCCGACGGTCATAGCACGGGGCTCTGAAGGAACGGCACTAGCGGCCGTTCCTTCAGAGCGCATGCGCCAGTGACGTCACTGGCTGCATGTAAGGTAAATATCTCCTAAACGGTACATGTTTAGGAGATATTTACAGTACCTATAGGTAAGCCTTATCATAGGCTTACCTATAGGTACAAGTTACAGAGAAGGGTTTACTTCCTCTTTAAGTATTTGGTTAATTAAAAATCACAGTGGTTATTTAATACCACTAAAAGAAAGCTCTATGTCTCTCGAAATAATAATAATAAAATTCATTTGGGTACAGTGTTCCACAACAGAATAATTCTCAGTCAAACTATCAGAGCAATGGAAACTGAAAAATGGCTTGGCAATGAAAGGGTATTACAGGCTGGTACTCCAATGGTTAAGCCTTGTAAGATTTCTTTAAACACTTCACCTCGAGAAGATTTACCCTCCTTCCTGACCAGGCCACTATTTTTTTGTGATACGGCACTGTGTTAATTTAACTGACGATTGCGCAGGCGTACGACTCTGTACCTAAATAAAAATGATGTCCTTCTTTTTCCTACAAATAGAGCTTTCTTTTGGTGGTATTTGATAACCCCTGTGGTTTATTTTTTGCGCTATAAATGACCGACAATTTTGAAAAAAATATATATATTTTTTACTTTCTACCCTAAAACATGAAAAAAAAATGTAAAAAATGAAATTTCTTCATTAATTTAGGCCAATATGTACTCTGCTACATATTTTTAGTAAAAAAAAATCCCAATAAGCGTATATTGATTGGTTTGCGTAAAAGTTATAGTGTCTACAAACTACAAAATATGGGATATATTTATGAATTTACTAGTAATGGCAGCGATCAGTGGCTTATAGCGGGACTGCGATATCGCGGCAGACAAATCGGACACCTAACTGACACGTTTGACACTTTTTTGGGGACCGGTGACATTATTACAGTTATCGGTGCTAAAAATATGCCCCATCACTGTAATAATAACACTGGCAGGGAAGGGGTTAACAGGGGTGATCAAAGGGTTAAATGTGTGCTTAGCTGGTGATTCAATGTAGTGGGGGTGATGTTTTTACTAGGGGAAGGCATGGATCCTAGTCACTTCTTTACAGGAACACAAGATCCATGCCTTCTGTACTGACAGAGCATCAGTCTGCCTTGTTTACATAGGCAGACTGCCACTCTGCCTGAGTACCAAATGATCAGCGGGTGCCAGTGGACATCGGGTCCCCAGGACCCGCTGATCAGCTTCCGCTGTGTAAAATCACAGCGGGAGTGAACCACTGGTGGTGCGCCCTCGCCCCCGATAACATGAAGTGCAGCATCACGTACACATACGTGATCCTACACAGAGTGGCCGCCCTGTAGCAGTAAATATGTAGTAGTAGGTAAGTAGTAAGAGTAGTAAGATTACAGTAGTAAGATTTCTGTGTTATTACAGATTGAAGGATCACTTACAATAATGATGAGATATCTGCGCTTTGGTAGATTGGAACATCACTTCTACTGCTGCAGTCAACAGTGAACAATAATGAACATTTGGAAGCAATACAATACATAAACACTGATCCCTTGAAAAATAGCATTTGGGAGGAGGCTTATTAAAACCAGCAATGGAATTTGTTAAGCTGAACAGGAAAACCCTCGGCTCGGTTGCTTAGTTACATTACCATTAAGGCTTTATTAAACACAAAATCAATTATTTGTATTGTTAAAACTGTAGGCTTTGTTTCTTCTATTTTTATCTAGTGATCCAGCCTACAAGTCTGTTGTTTTTCTAAAGCACAAGCTCCCCAGCAGAATATATCAGTTTACATAGATGAGACAAACCACTTAACACTAGCATGGGTGATTAAAATCATCAGTTTTTATTTATTCATGTAAAACCTTTATCCCAAAAAGAAAACAGTTTTCTGTAACTGATTATAAAGTGTGGGCTGGAGTTTGGCTGTTAGTGTAAATCTACAAATATATTTAATACTTCCCTCCCCCTAGACTGACAATGCTGATGTCTGCAGTGCCTCCTGTGCTCCTTCATCTAGAGTTGTGTCTTACTAATACGGGGGGGGGGGGGGGGTGTACTAGCCTGGAGGTGTGTTACTGGATTTAATACTGCTTTAAAAGCAATTTCGTACAGATATTTTACACTTTGCTGGAAATTATTTATGAAAAGAATGCTAATACTTTCTTATTCTTATTGATAAAGAGGAAGGAAGAATTTAATCACCCTTGCACAACGTCTACTCTCAAAGACACAAGGAAGAATGTGAAGGGTCATGGAACTTTTCAGGGAAGCACATTTTTCTCTTCCCCCTCATTCTCAGAGAGGCATTTCCTAATCTAGTATTAGCACCCACGCGAATATATTTAAAGTAGATAAAGATAATGCTTAAAGCAGAACTCCAGGAATTTAATTACTCCCTAAAATGTGCTGTATTACTATGGGTTAAGTCCAACAAGGTGCAAGCAACCTCATGAATCTCTTTAATTTACATTTTTACTGAGTGCTGGTAGCACAGCTATCGCTAAACTTTAGGCGCTTCGACAGTGGACCTTCTGGTCTCCACTCCTGTAGCTGCAAAGTCATATGCAGCCACTCTACCTACCCCTTTTCTCCTCCTGGCCAATCATAGAATGATTGGTATTCTGTGAACCCATACAAAACATTTTGTGAATGGACAGCAGAGGGGAGGAGTAGGCAGAGCACCTGGAGTATACTGATTACTGTACTCCCAGCGCTCAGTAAAACTGTCAGTTGTAAATAAATGAGATCCACAAAGAAGTCCAGAAGTCCATGAGGTGGCATGCACCCATATCAAGCCAGTACATTTTTGAAAGTGTCTGAATGCATATCAACCCTTTAGGCTTTAAATAATAAATCAGAAGCCAACTGATTTATTTGAACCTCCCTATAAAATCTAATCAGAAATAACCATTCTGTATTTTTATAGCTCAAAGCTATGATCAAATGATTGTGAGTATTTGATATGAGTTGTTGAACATTGAGCATCTTCGAATCTCAGTATACTGCTGATTTCAATAAACCTTCATGTGACATAGCTGCAAGTTTTGCTTACTGTTTAAGAAACAGAAAGCAGCACAGCTGTAACCTTTGGGGTTAACCACATGAGCCTTAATTAACATTTAACCTTATGATACAGCTTCAGGGCCTAAACAGGGCTTGTTTTAGCTTCTCAAGTAATTCTATTTTATTTAAATTTGAGTACATTTTATAAATGTAATTTGCTTAAATAAAGCAAGGATTTTCTTGTTTCAAATCTATAAATACACTGTACTATGAAAGCATAGTAAAAAATAGAATAATATGTAAAAGTTGTTTTTTTGTAACATATTTCTAATTCATAGTAAAGGCACTGGTTACATTTCTTTTAAATTATGTCATGTCAAATATTTTTTTATAAATTAAAAAGAACTTTAGCTAATGCCTCAAAGATGTGACACATCAGCTACAAGAAGCTACATCTCAGGTTTAGACAAAGCCAGCCTCAAGGCAGGCAGCTACTGCTGATCTGTCTCTTAAAGAAATACCTGAGCAAAATATAGAAAGGACAGGAAAGTGAAAGTAACGCTCTAACTGAGCAGCACAAAATAGTACAGGGGTTCTAACCTTTTCCCAATCTATTTGAAACTAGGAAAAAAAATTGGCTGGACATATACTTTAAGTTTATTCAATATACTGGTTTAACCTTCTTAGCGGTATTCCCGAGCATGGCTCGGGGTTAAATTTCAGAGCCAAAAGCAGTAACCCCGAGCCACACTCGGGGTACCGCCAGAAGCATCGCTGGATCCTGTAAGAGAGGTTACTTACCTTGTCACCGGGATCCAGCGATGTGCCCGGCGGTGTCTAGCGGCGGTTCTTCCTCCCGATTGTCTCCGTGCCCCGGCTTCCGTCTCCTGTGACGTGACGTTCGCAGGGGGGTGGAACCGGCGGCAAATTCAAATGTAAAAACGCACCAAACACACTAATACAGTTCAAAATAAAAAAAATCATATTAGTTTGCCCGCCAGTGCCCTTTCCTGCAGTTTTACTGTACTTTTTATGTATATATATATATATATATATATACAGTAAACCCCCCTCCATTGCGGGGGTTACATTCCGGACCCAGCCGCGAAAAGTGAAATTCCGCGAAATAGAAAAACCCTATTAAAATGCATTGTAGGCATGTTTATTTTACTGTCACTGTACGTGTAGAAGCATTTTAAGGTCTTTAAACACACTTTTAAAACAATAGAAACTCATTTAAACACATAAAAGATACTAAGAGACATAGCAAGAGCTATGGAAAACACAAAAATATTTCATTTTTAATGATTTATATAGTAAAATAACATTACAAAAAAACGCGAATTACCGGGACCGCAAAAACTGAACCGCGATGGAGCGGGGGATTACTGTATATATATATATATATATATATATATATATACGTGCATATATATAAAAAAAAATATATATATATATATATACACGTGTATATATATATATATATATATATATATATATATATATATATATATATACACACACACATGTGGGTATATATACATATATATATACATAATTCTTGTGAATGAGCAGCCCAAACAAACTGTATACATATATTATATATATATATATATATATACATATACATATATATATATATATATATATATATATATATATATATATAATATATGTATACACACATATATACATACATATATATATATATATATATATATATATATATATATATATATATAATGTATACAGTTGGTTTGGGCTGCTCATTCACAAGAATTACATGCAAAATAATGGTACCGCTTTCAACACCTAAAATCCAAAAAAATCATATCGCCGGGGAGGTTAAAGTTAAAAAAAAAAAGTATTACGTATTGTGATTTAAATATTATGTTTCTGCATAAATAATGAATGGAGATACATATTAAGCACTTCATGGTTAGACAGCGCTGGGTACACACATAACAATATGACCCTAAGAACACCATCCCTACAGTCAAACATGGAGGTGGAACTACTAAGAAGTTTTCCTCCAAATGTGTGACTTAAAGAATAAGTGTGCTTTTAAACAAAGTGCTCTTATTCTTCTTGCCCCTTTGCCCCGACCTAAACAATCCCACCCTCACTCAGATGAGATCCATGAGAGACCAAATGACTTGACCAAAATAAATGACTTGACTTGACTTGACTTCTAGCAGGGACTCGACTTGACTTGCTTGCTTTTCGCCACAGTAACTTGGGACTTGCTTGAGACTTGAAGGTTAAGACTTGAGACTTGCTTGTAACTTGCACATGTGTGACTTACATTTATATATTATTATGCAAATACATAAGCAAAGGGCATAGCAAAGGAATTAAAAACAGTTTTGCCAGTGGTCTCCCTGTAGATATTCTTTTCCCCATTTTTGACTACATTATTGGCTTACCAAACATTGTTCCACATTGTGTCTCTCTACATCTATAGATGGATTAGAATTCAGCCAGTCCCTGCTGAACTGGCATCGTTTTGATCCCTGTATGGTCATAGCCGGATTGCAAATATCATAGACACCAATTTTAAAGCAACTACCTGTTAAAGGCAAAGACAATTCTGATTGCTCATAACATTTAGCAATAGACAAAACTAAATTTAAAACAATAAATAGGGTTGAGCGAACACCTAGATGTCCGTGTTCGACGGGTTCGGCCGAACTTTAAAAAAAAGTCCGGGTCCGTGTCCCGGACTTTTACCGAACTTTTCCCGGACACCGAACCCCATTGAAGTCAATGGGGACCCGAACTTTAAGGCACTAAAATGGCTCTAAAACACCAAAGGAAAGGGCTAGAGTGCTGCAAATGGCAGCAAAACGTAATTAAGAGCATGGCAAGTGCTCTGCAAACAAATGTGGATAGGGAAATAACTTAAAACAACAAAAAAAAACAGAAAAATAGAACAATGTTCTTCTTCATCTCTGA
This sequence comes from Pelophylax lessonae, assembly GCF_965119305.1. Classification (NCBI taxonomy): domain Eukaryota; kingdom Metazoa; phylum Chordata; class Amphibia; order Anura; family Ranidae; genus Pelophylax; species Pelophylax lessonae. The sequence continues at coordinate 334,863,106 of NC_138772.1, read as the reverse complement.
AGGACGAGGCCCATATGGAGTAGGAGGGAGGTTGAGGTGGTGGTGGATGTGGCGGTGACTAGACATATGCCGGTTTTCGGTAATTCGATATATCGCGGTATTGCATAGCCACGGTATTGTTATTGTGGCATTTTTAAAATACCGAGTTTCTCTGTCAAGTCTGCCTGACTTGTGAATTGATACATTTCAGTGAGCTGGATGACTCATTCACTCACTCAGCTAACACCTTTCAGCATTAAGTCTCCTAACTATAAACAAAAATGATTACATTTGTATCTTTTCCTTCCCTCTGCCAGGGAGAAAGGAAGTTTAACCTCTTAAAGACTGGATCTTTTTCTGACACTTGCTGTTTGCAAGTTAAAATCAGTTTTTTTTTTGCTAGAAAAGTACTTAGAACCCCCAAACATTTTATATATTTTTTTAGCAGAGACCCTACAGAATAAAATGGCGATTGTTGTAATATTTTATGTCACACTGTATTTGCGCAGCAGTCTTTCAAACGCAATGATTAGACTTTAATGAATAAAAAAAAAAAAAAAAACGTAACAGTAAAGTTATCCCAATTTTTTTTTTTTTTGTTACACAGAGAATCGTGAGAGAATCGTGATCTTTATTCCAAGCTAAAAAATCGTGATTCTCATTTTGGCCAGAATCGTGCAGCTCTAATAAATATATATATACACACACACACGCCTAGCAGCCCACATTACATTATTATATAGCCATCAAGCAGTGTCTGGCCTACCTGGTGATGACTGGTCCTGGCGCTCTGATCCGATGGCCTGGTCTTTAAAGGGGCAAATCCTTGCGATCCAGAAGTGGTTAAACCTGCAGGAGGACCGGTGTTTTTATCTATTAATGACTTTACTATTGCTTTAGGCCTGGTTCACATGTATGCGGGTTGGTGGTTCACATGTATGCGGGTTGGCGGTTCACATGTATGCGGGTTGGCGGCCCACATTTGCACAGGCATAGCAGCCCATTGATTTGAACGGGCTGCTATGCCCTCATTTTCCGCAGAAAAAAGGTGCATGCAGCATTTTTTTTAAATTCAGTGGCCTTGAAATCCATCCTGCTTTTGCACCATGCGACTAACCTGCAGTTCCTGCTCTGGCAAGCTTTCTGCATTTTTTGTATACGTGGGCACGGCATTTAAAAATAAACAGTTTGCGTGTGCAGCAACGGCAGGTAAGTCGCATGGTGCAAAAGAAGGATGGATTTCATGGCCACTGCATTTTTTTAAATTCTGCATGCACCTTTTTTCAGCTGAAAACGCAGGCATAGCAGCTCAAGCCCATTCACATCAATGGGCTGCTATGCCTGTGCAAATGTGGGCCCCCAACCCGCATACATGTGAACCAGGCCTAAAGCAATAGTAAAGTCATTAATAGATAAAAACACCGGTCCTCCTGCAGGTTTAACCAATTAATGACTTTACTATTGCTTTAGGCCTGGTTCACATGTATGCGGGTTGGGGGCCCACATTTGCACAGGCATAGCAGCCCATTGATGTGAATGGGCTTGAGCTGCTATGCCTGCGTTTTCAGCTGAAAAAAGGTGCATGCAGAATTTAAAAAAATGCAGTGGCCATGAAATCCATCCTTCTTTTGCACCATGCGACTTACCTGCCGTTGCTGCACACGCAAACTGTTTATTTTTAAATGCCGTGCCCACGTATACAAAAAATGCAGAAAGCTTGCCAGAGCAGGAACTGCAGGTTAGTCGCATGGTGCAAAAGCAGGATGGATTTCAAGGCCACTGAATTTTAAAAAAATGCTGCATGCACCTTTTTTCTGCGGAAAATGAGGGCATAGCAGCCCATTCAAATCAATGGGCTGCTATGCCTGTGCAAATGTGAACCACCAACCCGCATACATGTGAACCAGGCCTAAAGCAATAGTAAAGTAATTTATAAACAACACCTCCTTCAGGTTTAACCACTTCTTGACCACAAGGATTTGCCCTCTTAATGACCAGGCCATCGGATCGGAGCCGAGCGCCAGAACCAGTTATCACCAGTTAGGCCAGACACTGCTTGATGACCTATTTTAGGCCTGGTTCACAGAGTCTGTACTGACTGACTATATAATAATGTGCATAAGTGAACCAAAGCCCCTAAATTCAGCAATGAAATTGAAGTGAGGTGGAAATTTAATAATTTAAATTTAATAATAGAATACCGTGATAATACCGTATACCGTGGCAAAACCTTAATCAATTAATCGCAGCATGAAAATCTGATACCGTCACAAGCCTAGCGGTGACATAGGCCTGCGCACAGGGTGTGCTGGGTGTGCCTGGGCACACCCTAATCACCTAGGGCACATAGCATTGCCAGTGAGGAGATGGGAAAGATCTCCCTGGGACCTGCTCTGCTCTATTTCTCCTTGCCTACAGGTACATGGCCCCGATACATTACTCTCCCTGCTGGCAAACACATGCATGTGTATTTCAACTTTGGGGTGCACACCTTAATGCAATAGGCTGCGCACACCTATGGGCGGTGTAGGTGGAAGCGGCGGTGGAGGAGGACCAGGGCCGGATTAACAGCATCATGGGCTTGGTGCTGAGGATTTTGAAGGGCCTTAAGGGCCGTGCCTTGCCATGCACCCAGAGGAGGAAGGGTGCAGCCATGCATGCCTAATTCAACATGGGATGCTGTCTCTGAAGCCCATAAACACATCCATGCATCGCCAACTGTCCCTCCTTGTCCGGCCTTCACGCTGTGTGGGGAGGTTCTGAGGGTGCTGCCTGGGGAAGCGAGCATAGAAGCCAGACTTCTGTGTTTACAAGTGACAGAAGAGCGGTAACAGTGAATATGGCCAACCCGGGGCCTATATAAAAGGTAGGGGCCTGGAGCTGCAGCTCCAATAGCCCCTACATTAATCTGGCCCTGAGGAGGAGGACGAGGTAGCCAACACTGCTTCTTTTCAAAAATTTTAAATGAGGGTACACCCCAAAAGAGTGAGAAAGAGCAAAAATGGAACAATGGGTGGGTAAGGTCGGTATCCATTGCTATTCTGCATAAGGTACGGAAAAGTCCCGTGGGATCCATGCCTGGTTCATTTTAATGAACGTGAGCTTGTCCACATTGTCTCTGGACAGGCGGCTGCGCTTGTCTGTTATAACGCCCCCAGCCGTGCTAAATACCCGTTCAGATAATACACTGGCTGCAGGGCACGCCAGCACCTCCAAGGCGTAAAGGGCAAGCTCAAGCCATGTGCCCAATTTGGAGACCCAGAAGTTGAAGGGGGCAGACCCGTCATTCACTACATGTAGGCGTGTGCACACATACTGCTCCACCATGTTGGTAAAATGCTGCCTCCTGCTAAGACGTTCCATCTGAGCTGCTGGTGCTGCTGTTTGTTGTGGCGTGCTGACAAAGCTTTTCCACATTTCGGCCATGCTAACCCTGCCTTCTGAGGTGCTGGCGGTGCCCTGGTTGCGTTGGCGACCTCCTCCTCCTCCTCCTCTGCCTTGTGCTTCCACTGTGGCCCCGCTGTCAGATGGGAATGCCAGCAGCATGGCGTCTACCAGCGTGCGCTTGTACTCGCGCATCTTGCGATCGCGCTCCAGTGAGTGAATTAAGGACGGTACGTTGTCCTTGTAACGGGGATCCAGCAGCGTGGCCACCCAGTAATCAGCACAAGTTAGAATGTGGGCAACTCGGCGGTCGTTGTGGAGACACTGCAGCATGTAATCGCTCATGTGTGCCAGGCTGCCCAGAGGCAACGAAAGGCTGTCCTCTGTGGGAGGTGTATCGTCCGTGTCCTCTGTATCCCCCCAGCCACGCACCAGTGATGGCCATGAGCTGGCCTGGGTGCCACCCTGCTGTGAACATGGTTCCATCTCCTCCTCCAGCTCCTCCTCCTCCTCATCCTCCTCATCCTCCAGAACTGTGCCCCTGCTGGACAATTGCGTCCCTGGCGTTTGCGTGTGCAGGAACCCACCCTCGGAGCCCCTTGCGAATGACTGCCCTGAAAGCCTTGGAAATGTTACCTCTTCATCCTCCTCCTCCTCCTCATCCTGTGCCACATCCTCTTCCATCATCGCCCGAATTGTTTTTTCAAGGAGGCATGGAAGTGGGATAGTTAAGCTGAGAACGGCGTCATTGCCACTGGCCATGTTGGTGGAGTACTCAAAACAGCGCAACAAGGCACACAGGTCTCGCATGGAGGCCCAGTTAAATTAAATAGCGGAATAGAAAATATGATCCAAAAAAAGTGTATGTATATCACACGTACACAACCACACTGGGCCCCAATTACTATTGTTTGTACCCCTAAAAGGCTAGATGAGGAGTAGGGGGAGTATGGAACAGGCAGCACCCTCAAACCTTCAGAAGTATGAGATGAACCCCAACAACTTGGAAAGGTGGATCTCTCTCACACGTACCGACACAGACTATCCCGCAATTCAATTGATCCTCAAAGGTTTTTATTGAATAGCGGAGTAGGAAATATGATCAAAAAAAGTGTATGTATCTCGCACGTACACAACCACACTAGGCCCCAATTACTATTGTTTGTACCCCTAAAAGGCTAGATGAGGAGTAGGGGGGGTATGGAACAGGCAGCACCCTCAAACCTTCAGAAGTATGAGATGAACCCCAACAACTTGGAAAGGTGGATCTCTCTCACACGTACCGACACAGACTATCCCCCAATTTAACTGATCCCCAAAGGTTTTTGATTAAATAGCGGAATAGAAAATATGATCCCAAAAAAGTGTATGTATATCACACGTACACAACCACACTAGGCCCCAATTACTATTGTTTGTACCCCTAAAAGGCTAGGAGTAGGGGGAGTATGGAACAGGCAGCACCCTCAAACCTTCAGAAGTATGAGATGAACCCCAACAACTTGGAAAGGTGGATCTCTCTCACACGTACCAACACAGACTATCCCCCAATTTAACTGATCCCCAAAGGTTTTTGATTAAATAGCGGAATAGAAAATATGATCCAAAAAAAGTGTATGTATATCACACGTACACAACCACACTAGGCCCCAATTACTATTGTTTGTACCCCTAAAAGGCTAGATGAGGAGTAGGGGGGGTATGGAACAGGCAGCACCCTCAAACCTTCAGAAGTATGAGATGAACCCCAACAACTTGGAAAGGTGGATCTCTCTCACACGTACCAACACAGACTATCCCCCAATTTAACTGATCCCCAAAGGTTTTTGATTAAATAGCGGAATAGAAAATATGATCCCAAAAAAGTGTATGTATATCACACGTACACAACCACACTAGGCCCCAATTACTATTGTTTGTACCCCTAAAAGGCTAGGAGTAGGGGGAGTATGGAACAGGCAGCACCCTCAAACCTTCAGAAGTATGAGATGAACCCCAACAACTTGGAAAGGTGGATCTCTCTCACACGTACCAACACAGACTATCCCCCAATTTAACTGATCCCCAAAGGTTTTTGATTAAATAGCGGAATAGAAAATATGATCCAAAAAAAGTGTATGTATATCACACGTACACAACCACACTAGGCCCCAATTACTATTGTTTGTACCCCTAAAAGGCTAGGAGTAGGGGGAGTATGGAACAGGCAGCACCCTCAAACCTTCAGAAGTATGAGATGAACCCCAACAACTTGGAAAGGTGGATCTCTCTCACACGTACCAACACAGACTATCCCCCAATTTAACTGATCCCCAAAGGTTTTTGATTAAATAGCGGAATAGAAAATATGATCCCAAAAAAGTGTATGTATATCACACGTACACAACCACACTGGGCCCCAATTACTATTGTTTGTACCCCTAAAAGGCTAGATGAGGAGTAGGGGGAGTATGGAACAGGCAGCACCCTCAAACCTTCAGAAGTATGAGATGAACCCCAACAACTTGGAAAGGTGGATCTCTCTCACACGTACCAACACAGACTATCCCCCAATTTAACTGATCCCCAGAGGTTTTTGATTAAATAGCGGAATAGAAAATATGATCCCAAAAAAGTGTATGTATATCACACGTACACAACCACACTAGGCCCCAATTACTATTGTTTGTACCCCTAAAAGGCTAGGAGTAGGGGGAGTATGGAACAGGCAGCACCCTCAAACCTTCAGAAGTATGAGATGAACCCCAACAACTTGGAAAGGTGGATCTCTCTCACACGTACCAACACAGACTATCCCCCAATTTAACTGATCCCCAAAGGTTTTTGATTAAATAGCGGAATAGAAAATATGATCCAAAAAAAGTGTATGTATATCACACGTACACAACCACACTAGGCCCCAATTACTATTGTTTGTACCCCTAAAAGGCTAGATGAGGAGTAGGGGGGGTATGGAACAGGCAGCACCCTCAATCCTTCAGAAGTATGAGATGAACCCCAACAACTTGGAAAGGTGGATCTCTCTCACACGTACCAACACAGACTATCCCCCAATTTAACTGATCCCCAAAGGTTTTTGATTAAATAGCGGAATAGAAAATATGATCCCAAAAAAGTGTATGTATATCACACGTACACAACCACACTAGGCCCCAATTACTATTGTTTGTACCCCTAAAAGGCTAGGAGTAGGGGGAGTATGGAACAGGCAGCACCCTCAAACCTTCAGAAGTATGAGATGAACCCCAACAACTTGGAAAGGTGGATCTCTCTCACACGTACCAACACAGACTATCCCCCAATTTAACTGATCCCCAAAGGTTTTTGATTAAATAGCGGAATAGAAAATATGATCCAAAAAAAGTGTATGTATATCACACGTACACAACCACACTAGGCCCCAATTACTATTGTTTGTACCCCTAAAAGGCTAGGAGTAGGGGGAGTATGGAACAGGCAGCACCCTCAAACCTTCAGAAGTATGAGATGAACCCCAACAACTTGGAAAGGTGGATCTCTCTCACACGTACCAACACAGACTATCCCCCAATTTAACTGATCCCCAAAGGTTTTTGATTAAATAGCGGAATAGAAAATATGATCCCAAAAAAGTGTATGTATATCACACGTACACAACCACACTGGGCCCCAATTACTATTGTTTGTACCCCTAAAAGGCTAGATGAGGAGTAGGGGGAGTATGGAACAGGCAGCACCCTCAAACCTTCAGAAGTATGAGATGAACCCCAACAACTTGGAAAGGTGGATCTCTCTCACACGTACCAACACAGACTATCCCCCAATTTAACTGATCCCCAGAGGTTTTTGATTAAATAGCGGAATAGAAAATATGATCCCAAAAAAGTGTATGTATATCACACGTACACAACCACACTAGGCCCCAATTACTATTGTTTGTACCCCTAAAAGGCTAGGAGTAGGGGGAGTATGGAACAGGCAGCACCCTCAAACCTTCAGAAGTATGAGATGAACCTCAACAACTTGGAAAGGTGGATCTCTCTCACACGTACCAACACAGACTATCCCCCAATTTAACTGATCCCCAAAGGTTTTTGATTAAATAGCGGAATAGAAAATATGATCCCAAAAAAGTGTATGTATATCACACGTACACAACCACACTGGGCCCCAATTACTATTGTTTGTACCCCTAAAAGGCTAGATGAGGAGTAGGGGGAGTATGGAACAGGCAGCACCCTCAAACCTTCAGAAGTATGAGATGAACCCCAACAACTTGGAAAGGTGGATCTCTCTCACACGTACCGACACAGACTATCCCGCAATTCAATTGATCCTCAAAGGTTTTTATTGAATAGCGGAGTAGGAAATATGATCAAAAAAAGTGTATGTATCTCGCACGTACACAACCACACTAGGCCCCAATTACTATTGTTTGTACCCCTAAAAGGCTAGATGAGGAGTAGGGGGGGTATGGAACAGGCAGCACCCTCAAACCTTCAGAAGTATGAGATGAACCCCAACAACTTGGAAAGGTGGATCTCTCTCACACGTACCGACACAGACTATCCCCCAATTTAACTGATCCCCAAAGGTTTTTGATTAAATAGCGGAATAGAAAATATGATCCCAAAAAAGTGTATGTATATCACACGTACACAACCACACTAGGCCCCAATTACTATTGTTTGTACCCCTAAAAGGCTAGGAGTAGGGGGAGTATGGAACAGGCAGCACCCTCAAACCTTCAGAAGTATGAGATGAACCCCAACAACTTGGAAAGGTGGATCTCTCTCACACGTACCAACACAGACTATCCCCCAATTTAACTGATCCCCAAAGGTTTTTGATTAAATAGCGGAATAGAAAATATGATCCAAAAAAAGTGTATGTATATCACACGTACACAACCACACTAGGCCCCAATTACTATTGTTTGTACCCCTAAAAGGCTAGGAGTAGGGGGAGTATGGAACAGGCAGCACCCTCAAACCTTCAGAAGTATGAGATGAACCCCAACAACTTGGAAAGGTGGATCTCTCTCACACGTACCAACACAGACTATCCCCCAATTTAACTGATCCCCAAAGGTTTTTGATTAAATAGCGGAATAGAAAATATGATCCCAAAAAAGTGTATGTATATCACACGTACACAACCACACTGGGCCCCAATTACTATTGTTTGTACCCCTAAAAGGCTAGATGAGGAGTAGGGGGAGTATGGAACAGGCAGCACCCTCAAACCTTCAGAAGTATGAGATGAACCCCAACAACTTGGAAAGGTGGATCTCTCTCACACGTACCAACACAGACTATCCCCCAATTTAACTGATCCCCAGAGGTTTTTGATTAAATAGCGGAATAGAAAATATGATCCCAAAAAAGTGTATGTATATCACACGTACACAACCACACTAGGCCCCAATTACTATTGTTTGTACCCCTAAAAGGCTAGGAGTAGGGGGAGTATGGAACAGGCAGCACCCTCAAACCTTCAGAAGTATGAGATGAACCCCAACAACTTGGAAAGGTGGATCTCTCTCACACGTACCAACACAGACTATCCCCCAATTTAACTGATCCCCAGAGGTTTTTGATTAAATAGCGGAATAGAAAATATGATCCCAAAAAAGTGTATGTATATCACACGTACACAACCACACTAGGCCCCAATTACTATTGTTTGTACCCCTAAAAGGCTAGGAGTAGGGGGAGTATGGAACAGGCAGCACCCTCAAACCTTCAGAAGTATGAGATGAACCCCAACAACTTGGAAAGGTGGATCTCTCTCACACGTACCAACACAGACTATCCCCCAATTTAACTGATCCCCAAAGGTTTTTGATTAAATAGCGGAATAGAAAATATGATCCAAAAAAAGTGTATGTATATCACACGTACACAACCACACTAGGCCCCAATTACTATTGTTTGTACCCCTAAAAGGCTAGGAGTAGGGGGAGTATGGAACAGGCAGCACCCTCAAACCTTCAGAAGTATGAGATGAACCCCAACAACTTGGAAAGGTGGATCTCTCTCACACGTACCAACACAGACTATCCCCCAATTTAACTGATCCCCAAAGGTTTTTGATTAAATAGCGGAATAGAAAATATGATCCCAAAAAAGTGTATGTATATCACACGTACACAACCACACTAGGCCCCAATTACTATTGTTTGTACCCCTAAAAGGCTAGGAGTAGGGGGAGTATGGAACAGGCAGCACCCTCAAACCTTCAGAAGTATGAGATGAACCCCAACAACTTGGAAAGGTGGATCTCTCTCACACGTACCAACACAGACTATCCCCCAATTTAACTGATCCCCAGAGGTTTTTGATTAAATAGCGGAATAGAAAATATGATCCCAAAAAAGTGTATGTATATCACACGTACACAACCACACTAGGCCCCAATTACTATTGTTTGTACCCCTAAAAGGCTAGGAGTAGGGGGAGTATGGAACAGGCAGCACCCTCAAACCTTCAGAAGTATGAGATGAACCTCAACAACTTGGAAAGGTGGATCTCTCTCACACGTACCAACACAGACTATCCCCCAATTTAACTGATCCCCAAAGGTTTTTGATTAAATAGCGGAATAGAAAATATGATCCCAAAAAAGTGTATGTATATCACACGTACACAACCACACTAGGCCCCAATTACTATTGTTTGTACCCCTAAAAGGCTAGATGAGGAGTAGGGGGAGTATGGAACAGGCAGCACCCTCAAACCTTCAGTATGAGATTGTGTTCACTGTACCCCACAAAGATTGAGTTCACTGCACCCCACAATGAGTGTGTTCACTGCACCCCACAAAGATTGTGTTCACTGCACCTCACAAAGATTGTGTTCACTGTACACCCCAAAGATTGTGTTCACTGCACCCCACAAAGATTCTGTTCACTGTACCCCACAAAGATTGTGTTCACTGCACCCCAAAAAGATTGTGTTCACTGCACCCCAAAAAGGATGTTGTTCACTGCACCCCAAAAAGGATGTTGTTCACTCCACCCCAAAAAGATTGTGTTCACTGCACCCCACAAAGATTGTGTTCACTGCACCCCAAAAAGATTGTGTTCACTGCACCCCAAAAATGATTTTGTTCACTGCACCCCAAAAAGGATTTTGTTCACTGCACCCCAAAAAGGATGTTGTTCACTCCACCCCAAAAAGATTGTGTTCACTGCACCCCAAAAAGATTGTGTTCACTGCACCCCACAAAGGATTTTGTTCACTGCACCCCAAAAAGATTGTGTTCACTGCACCCCAAAAAGGATGTTGTTCACTGCACCCCAAAAAGGATTTTGTTCACTGCACCCCAAAAAGATTGTGTTCACTGCACCCCACAAAGGATTTTGTTCACTGCACCCCACAAAGATTGTGTTCACTGCACACCAAAAAGGATTGTGTTCACTGCACCCCAAAAAGATTTTGTTCACTGCACCCCAAAAAGATTGTGTTCACTGCAGCCCAAAAAGATTGTGTTCACTGCAGCCCAAAAAGATTGTGTTCACTGCAGCCCAAAAAGATTGTGTTCACTGCAGCCCAAAAAGATTGTGTTCACTGCAGCCCAAAAAGATTGTGTTCACTGCAGCTCACACACAGAAAAATGGATGTGGATCACTGACACCTGCCTATCTCCAATCCCACACCACACAGCAATATCGATTGTAGTTTGTAGAACACAGTTTCCCTAAAATTCAGCAGACTCTGTCCCTAACAGGATTGAGAAGAGATCGTAGATCAGGATTGAGTGCAGACCCCACCCCCCACACAGCAATATCGATTGTAGTTTGTAGAAGACACTGACCCTATATAATTCAGCAGACTCTATCCCTAAAATGCCTACAACTCGCCCTGCCTAAACACTCCGACCTGTCCCTCAATTCTATCCGGACACAAATGGTTTTTTCCTGCCTATCTTTCCCTAATCAGCAGCCAGCACGTTGATGTGTGCTCTGTCCCTGAATCTAAGCAGCATAATGACGCCGCTGCGGCTGCCTCGAACTTATAAAGACTTGGTCACATGCTTCAGACGGCCAATCACAGCTACTGAGACATTTGCAGGCATGGCTGGGATGGCTTAAGGCACACCAGTTAAACGATTGTTGATTGGCTGTTGAAAGCCCGCCATGAAAAGAGCGCCAAAGCATGCAAAACCCGGAAATAAAACGACCGAACACAGATTTTTACCCGAACATACAGTAAAGTGTCCGTGTCCGTGTTCGGGTACAAAAAATCCAATTATTCGGTACGAACACGAATAATACAGTCCGTGTTCGCTCAACACTAACAATAAACAATTCATCAGGAATTCATACAGTTGTCAGATAAGAACAAAACAACCTTCTCAATTAAACTCTACAAGTTGCAGCTACAGTAACATTTAAAAATAAGTAATATGCCCCTTGTAAATAAAGTAGAACTATAAGAAAAACTTTACTTTGCATTTGATAGGATAGATTGGATAAAGTACTGGTGGGTCATAACCCCTGTCAGCTTTTTTTTTTTGCCATCTGTATCCCATTGGGGAGATTTCTCTTTACTTCCTTTCCCATAGCAAAAACAGGAAGTGAGAGAGGTAGTGTCTTCATTGCAAAATTCCCCCTCTATTACTTTTCTGGGGACAAAACAAAAGCAAAAACAGGAAGTGAGAGAGGTAGTGTCCTCATTGCAAGATTTCCCCTCTATTACTTTTCTGGGGACAACCCAAAATTTGGGATTTTCTTTTACTTTTACATTCAATGATAATGGTAAACAGGACAAACAGAGAGGCTGAATCTCTCTAACGGGGGTACAGAGAGCAATATAAACTGACAAGGGTTCTAATCCCTCTCCCCTCTATCCAAACCTAAAATAAAAATATTGCCTTTAGTTGTGCTTTAAGGCCCAGTGGAGCTCCCATTTGTAGATGAAAAATCCACTGGGCCTCTCTACGTAACAGCCTTCTATGGAATTCTCCTCCTCATGGATTTGGGAGTAACCTTTCAAAACCATGGAATGAAAACATAGCAATATTGTTCAAAGATTAAAAAGTGGGAGGTTCCGCGCTATAGACAACCAATAAGCCTTTAAAAGCTGCTTTGTGAAGAGGGATAACACTGCTCAAGCCAGTCAATATCCACAGTCCAAAGTGAGTGCTGAGCCTCGGCTCCTCACTGGGAGAAGCATATATGAAGAAATTGGTCGCACACCACCAAGGGATCCAGTGAAGAAGACATTTATTTTATTTGCATGAGTGGTACAAGGTACAGCAAGGTAGGAAAATAGTAGACGTGTTTCACACGAATGCTACGTGCTTGTTCACTACCACTGAAACTACTACAGTGGTAGAGTACTTAAACTGGTACTAAACACCAGGACCCTGCATTCACAATATTTGGTCTCCCACAGTACACAGACCTTTGAAATGCAATTATTTTAATAAATATAAAATGCTAAATACGTTTTCTCATCAGCAGTAAATAGCAGTCTTGTGATTTCTATCTATTCCTGGTGAAGCTTGTAGAAGGAGTTATCATAATGCACTAAGCTGTCCTATGAGGCTGCAGAACTCCTGACCTTCTGTCTGGACAGTGCTGGATGGCCCTGTACTGATCACATGCACTCTCCCAAGAAAAAAAAACCTCTCTAGCAATGGACACCAAACTGAGCATGTGCAGCCTGACTCCAAAGGCTCTTGATTAGGGTATTACCGATGCATACTCTCAGTGTTAACCTTACCCGTTATTACCTAATCCTATACAAAATGCTAGTGACACCAGGTTGAAGAAAATTGGCCCGGTAGGCCATTTTATTAACAAAATAACCAAATAACATTATTTTACAACAAAACCATAAATAATCCAGTATCACATGAAAGAAGTTGTTGGTCTTGGGAGGCACCAAAATTCCAATTAAATATGTATCAGCGTAAATACTTCAACGGTCCCCAGCCGTGCAACACCAGCTCAACACCGTGCAACATGTTATCACAGTGCAAACGCACCTTCTTGTTCCCGAAAACCTCCCTCCACAGTTCCACTGCGACAATGACGGGAAAGAGCTCCAACAGAACCAGGTTCTGCAAGAAACCCGACCCCCAAGGTACGCGCCATAACCCGTGGAACCCGCAGCATCAGTGAACAAATCCATATCACAATTGCTAACCGGGCCCCGCAGCCAAAGTGAACGACCGTTATAAGCTGACAAGAAAACGTACCAGACCCACAAGACAGCGTGACATAGTGATGCGGCGACCTAACACCCCCCGTAGCAGCCGACAGGCGGCGGCTGAACACGCGGCCCATAGGCATGATGCGACACGTGAAGGCAAGCTTACCGAGGAGGGACTGTAACCGCCGGAGTTGCACTTTCCGTTTGCCCACCAACAAGCAAATCTCCGCCTTAAGATCGAGCAGTTTGTCCTCGGGCAAGCGACATTCCATGGCCACCGAATCGATAACTATCCCAAGAAAACTAAGCGTGTCGGTTGGGCCCTCAGTTTTATCAGCCGCCAAGGGTATACCAAAATGCTCCGCCACATGTTGGATAGTGGCCTGCAGAACTCCGCACAAGGGAGAAGTTGGAGGGCCAATGCTAAAATCATCCAAGTAATGGATAACCAAATTAACCCCCGCCACCTCCCTGACCACCCACTCCACGAAGGAACTGAATGTCTCGAAAAACGCACAGGAGATCGAGCAACCCATGGGAAGGCAGCGGTCAACATAAAAAGAATCCAACCACCTGCAACCCAATAGGTGAAAACTGTCTGGATGGAAAGGCAGCAACTGAAAAGCAGCTTCCACATCCGTCTTGGCCAGCAAAGCGCCCTGCCCATAACGTTGGACCCAAAAAATGGCAGCATCAAACGAAGTGTAAGACACCGCACAGGCTTCCGGATCAATGCCATCATTAACTGAACCCCCTTTGGGAAAGGACAGATGATGAATAAGGTGAAACTTATTCGGTTCCTTCTTTGGAACCAAACCCAACGGAGAGACCACCAAATCAGCCAAGGGGGGGCTAGAAAATGGGCCAGCCATGCGGCCCAACTCCACCTCCTTCGCCAATTTGTCGGACACCACCCCAGGATTCAGCCTCGTCGAACGCAAGTTGTCCGCCATTGGGGGAACACGGCCAAGAGAGCAAGGAATCTGGAAGCCAACCGAAAACCCCTCCTCTAACAAGAGAGCCGCCGCCCGGTCCGGATACTTACTTAGAAAAGGGCGCATCCTTTCCACTCTCACCGGCGTCATCCCTTTTGTGCTGAGCGTCACGGCACGGGGCTTGCCCTGTTTGAAACAACGAGAGAAGGGGTGAGCGCCCCCACATCCAGAGCATTCGTGTTTAAAGCAACAGGCAGCCCCGAATCTGCATGTCCCCTCATTAAACTGGCAACAGAAACCCCGGCGCTTCGCGGCCAGGTGTCCAGGGGTAGTCGGACCGCCGACCCCGCTCTGAAAAGAAGACGGCGATGCCCGGGCCGACGTCATGAGGCACATCCACAAACTAATGTCCTTGTGGTCCCATCGCAAGGACGGGCGAACGGCCTTGCGCTGACGGAATTGCTCGTCATAACGGAGCCAAGCAGCCCCACCATACACCCTGTGGGCCTCCCTAATCGCGTCCAAATAGCAAAACAAGGCGGAGCAATGCTCCGGATGCTTTTCCCCCACTACACTCGCAAATATGGCAAAGGCTTGAAGGCAATTACTAAACGTGCGCGGAATCAAACAAAACCGCCGCCGCTCCTCGTCCCCTTTCTTCGATTCCTCCGGCTTCAACCTGTCCAAGTTAAATTTTTCCAAAGGAAGGAGAGTAAATATTTCAATGTACTCATCCTTCCAGATCTTTTCCCGAACCTCCGTCTTGAGGTGCGCCCCCAAGGGGCCCTCAAAACACACGTACACCTCACATTTCGCGGAATCCGCAATACGAACCGCGTCATCCTTACCTGCCGCCTTGGGCTCCGCAACCTTGTCCCCCATGGTCGGTGCAGGAGACGGCACCCCCGGCGTCACCACCTTGTCCCCCGCAGAGGCGGGGGCCGATCCAGCCCCCGCCTGCACCGCGCTGGGGGCCGCCGAAACCGGCACCCCCACTGGACCCCACGCCGCCACAGGCACCTGGCCCACCACGTTACCCCCCTCATAACGCTGTACCAAGGACCGCAGGCCAGCCAGCAAGTCCCCAAGGCCCCCCGCCGCCATCGGCGCAGCAGGCCCCGTACCCCCTACAGCAGGAACAGGAAGAGCCCCAGCCCCACCGGGTAGAACCCCCACCCCTTTGGGCCCCCCCCGACTATGCTCCAATCCCAACACCCCAACTAAAGCGGACAGAGCAGACTGCAAGGAAGAGGAATCAACAGAACAAGGCTCACCTGACTGAGACCCCGCGGACGCAGGTCCCGCAGCCACAGTCGAAGACGGTCCAGGCGCACTCCCCTCCTCAGAGCTGGACAGCTCACCTTCCGACTGGACATCTGAGTCTTCTGCCTCACCGATCGACCTGGAACTGGAAAGCACAGGGGGGGCACTCCGCTCGACCACCTCCCCCCGCCGCCGACCGGAACTGGAGCCATCCACTGTCCTCCTCTGCCGCTTCCTGCTGGATCCCTCCGCAACTTCCACTTCCGGGGTCACCACCGCACTGGGCATGCGCGGTGCAGCAGCGCCGGACGCTCTCCCCGACTGGCCAGAGCGCAAGGAATGTCCTCTCCCACGCCGAGCTATCCCGACAGGCCGGTCATCCCCGCCAGGAGCAGCTGCATCTCCACCTGCCTCCAGTCAAACAGGCGGGGCCGGGGGAACAGCGTGAGCGTGGCCCCTGCCCGCTAGAGCTCCGCAAGCGTCGGGGATTCCTCCCAGGGGACCCGCCGAGCCCAGCCAGCAAACGCTGAGTCAGCGAGCCTGGAGGGTCCACACAGGGGCTCCCAACATGGCGCTCAGCTCTGGGGGACACCGTGGGGCTGTAACGCTCCGGTGGCCGGGACCGCCCGAGCGCGGGAATGCCGGTCCCCCCTCGCAAGTTCCTCACCAGCCATCACCAAGGACAACTGTCTTTCCAGCCATGGCGTGCCCCGAGCCGCAGCTGCCTCCCGGAGCCGGCCGAGAATGGCTTCCAAATCCCCCATAAAGGCAACGACCAGCCGACAAGCAGCACCAGGCAAGGGGTGATGATCCGTTCTTCTCAAGCTTCCACGAGGTACTGTGCTTAACTGTAAACAACCCCCACTGTTCCCTGACTGAAAGGCCCACCTACCTACAACTGCCCAATCACTGACCTTGACCTCTAGCTGATCCTTATACATTAACCCCTGACTGACCGTGGCCCTGTAAACCCCATCATGAGGCCCTGCGCTCATTTTTTTTTTGCTTCGGGCCTGTCTGTCTTATCCGGACATGTTTTGGAGTCAATGGAAGAAGAGGAGGATTTGTGCATACAAAATCAAGCAGCCTATTTACACAATGCAGAGGGTTAATGCCTTAGTGTCCATAGTGAGTATAACAAGCTTACTTTACTGCATATACAGACTGATTTTACTGTTGTGGGTTTAGTAACACTTTAGGAGTTTGAAAGTGGAATTGGCGCTGCTTCTTTAACCACTTTAGCACCAGCCACCGCAGATGTACTGCAGCAGGCTGGCGCTCCCAGGAAAAAGCCTGTACATGTACGGCGCTAGCCTGGGAGGAGCTAGGGGGTGATCACGCGCCACCAGAGGCACGCTCCCGCTTGTCAGAAAGCTAGTGCGTGTGGCAGGCGGCTCCGATGGCCGCCGGCCACTTGCGATCTCCCGCCACTGACAGAGAAGGACGCCACTCGCGATCTCCCGCCGCTGACAGAGAAGGACAGATGGCTGATGTAAACACAGCCGTCCGTACTTCTCACTAAAGTTATCACAGCTGTCATGTGATCAGTGGCGGCCAGTCTATAGGGGGCGCAGGGGCGCCGCCCCCCCCAATCTGTGTAAAAAAATAAGAAATAAAAAAAAATTACCATTTTCAGCCCACTAGGGGCGCCGGACCTACTACGGTCTATGGGGGGGGTAGGGTTTTGCACCCCACGTGCGCCAGGCAGATGCGCCGATTAGCGGCCTTCTGGGGGTCATCGGGGCGCAGAGCAATGTGCCCCGACACTCCTTACTTTAGTGCTGTCCTGGCTGTGATTGGTCCAGACTCCAGCCTGGACCAATCATACAGGAGGACATCCCGGGTGACGTGACGCGTGGGGGCGGTGCGTGCGTCAGTCACTCACCATCCTGGCATCACGTCATCACCTTCCCACCCGCCGTCAGAACAGAGAGGAGGGCCGGCACGTGATCGAGGAAGAAGACAGAAGAGGTTGTCTCGTCTGAGTAGTCCCGACTCCCGCCAGGCACGGTGACCGCACCAGTGTGAGGTAAGTGAAGTGATGCCTCAGGGAGTCAGGGGGGGGGGCCACACACTGCTTTGAAGGAGGCACACACGCACGCTGGTCTCTGCATTGATAGGGGCACGGCACGCTGGTCACTACATTGATCATGGGGGCACGGCATGCTGGTCACTGCATTGATGGGGGCACTGCAAGCTGGTCACTGCATTGATAGGGGCAGGCAAGCTGGTCACTGCATTGATGGGGGCATGCAAGCTGGTCACTACATTGATGGGGGCATGAAAGCTGGTCACTGCATTGATGAGGGCATGCAAGCTGGTCCCTGCATTGATGGGGGCATGCAAGCTGGTCACTGCATTGATGGGGGCATGCAAGCTGGTCACTGCATTGATGGGGAGTATGAAAGCTGGTCACTGCATTGATGGGGGCAGGCAAGCTGGTCACTGCATTGATGGGGGCACAGCAAGCTGGTCACTGCATTGATAGGGGGCATAAAAGCTGGTCACTGCATTGATGGGGGCAGGCAAGCTGGTCACTGCATTGATGGGGGCATGCAAGCTGGTCACTGCATTGATGGGGGCATGCAAGCTGGTCACTGCATTGATGCGTTTTTTGCCGCGAATGAATACCTATTACATTTTTCTTTTTGGGCCCCCCAAAAATTTTGAGCACCAGCCGCCACTGCATGTGATCCTGCTATATAGGATCACATGTCTCTGTGATGATTTCACAAGCCACGCCCCCCACAGTTAGAATAACGCCCCAAGGGTCACATTTAACCCCTTCATCACTAACAGGGTTAACCCCTTCCCTGCCAGTGTCATTTCTACAGTAACAGTGCATATTTTTAGCACTGATTACTGTAGTAATGTCACTGGTACCCCCAAAAGTGTCATAAATGTCAATTGGGAGCCTGATCTGTCTGCCGCAATGTCGCAGTCCCGCAAAAAATCGCAGAGCGCCGCTATAACTAGTAAAAAAAACAATAAAAATTACATAAATCTTTCCCGTAGTTAGTAAACGCAATAACGTTTGCGCAAACCAATCAAAATACGCTTATTGCGATTTTTAGTTACCAAAAATATGTAGCAGAAAACAAGTTGGCCTAAAATGTTCAAAAATTTAGATTTTTACATTTTTTATTTTGAGAATTTCATATAAAAGTATGTGAAAAATATTGTGTTTTTTTCAAAACTAAACTCATGCAGTGCCGAAACGCAAAATAGGGCCTGGTCATTGAGCAGCCCAATCCTCATGTCTGAAAGTGGATAATGTGTGGCTAAATGCCTGCTAAAAGTATCTATAGTAAAGTGATATGTGCTACTTCAATCCCTAAATACATGTAATATATTCATAAACGAGCTGTCAAATGTGTTAGACAATTCATAAACACGCAATTAAATATATAAAATATGTGGTAAAATCATATACGTGGAAAAGGTAAAAATAAACCTGCTACTGCAGTACAAACAACTCATATAACAGTGCAATCACATAACAAGTGGGATTAGATTCTATCCAGACCAGTAAATAAGTGACAAGTGCTATATCCAAATAAGCGATAAAATCATAAATGGAAAAAGGTATAAATAAATCAACCTGCTGCTACAATACACAAAAAACTCATATGATAGTTCAATCACATAACAAGTGTGATTAAATAATAATTAAATAATAATAATAGTAAAGTGACAAGTGCTATATCCAAAGTGGTTTCTCAGCCTTAAAATAGTGACAAGTGCTAGAAAATATACAAGTCCATAACATAGTGCTGCATAAGATTACAATTCATGTGGTGCATTTGGTCACACATTAACCACTTGCCGATCGCGCTACAGCCAAACAACGTCAACAGGGCGGTTGTCTAGTTCTGGAATTCCTTCAAATCACGACATCCCGTGATCGTACGCACTGCGGAGCGCTGGCGACATGCTCTGTGATTGCAGTGGCCATATTGAGGTAAGGAGCCAATCAGTGGCTCTTTACCATGTGATCAGCTGTGTCCAATCACATCAACAGAAGCCGGTTATCGGCAGTCTTTTCCTCATGCTGACAGCATGAGGAGAGGAGAGCCAATAACTGGCTTTTCTGAAAGGGACATCTACACAAATAAATCGGATAAATAGAGCCCTGATTATCAGTGTCCTGATCATCAGTGCAGTTCCAACAATGCCCACCAGTGCTGTCAATCTGTGCCCACAAGTGCTTCCGTTCAGTGACCATTGGTGCTGCCAATCCCTGCCCATCAGTGCCTCCTCATCAGTACGGCATACTAGTGACCATCAGTGCTACCTATCAGTATCCATCAGTGCCGCTTATAAGTGCAGCCTCTTCAGTGCCGATCAGTGCATCCTATCAGTGCCAATCAAAGCCCATCAGTGTCGCCTCATTAGTGCCCATCAGGGCAGCCTATCAGTGCCTACCAGTGCAGCCTCATCAGCGCACATTAGTGAAGGAGAAAAATTACCTGTTTGCAAAATTTTATAACAAACTATAAAAAAGTTTTGGGGTTTTTTTTCAACATTTTCTGTATTTATTTGTAAATTTAGAAAAAACCCAGTGGTGATTAATTACAACGAAAAGAAAGCTCTATTTGTTTGAAAAAATTATAAAAATGTTGTTTGGGTACAGTGTTGCAAGTGCCCAGTGATTACAGAAACAGCGCCAATTCCACTCTCTAACTCTTAACCACATAACGAGCCCCCACTGCAGTTTTACTGCGGCAGGCAGCCGCTCCTGGGCAAGCGACGTTATACTACGTCGCTCGCTCAGGAGACTCTAGGGGGCTTCTGGACAGGAAGGATTTGCCCCTTTGCCCAAAGTTATTGCGTCTACTAACTACGGGAAAGATTTATGTAATTTTTATTGTATTTTTTTTTTTACTAGTAATGGCAGTGATTTGCGATTTTTAGCGGGACTGCGCCATTGCAGCGGACAGATTGAACCCCCTAACTGACATTTTTGACACTTTTGGGGGGACTAGCGACATTACTACAGTAATCAGTGCTAAAAATATGCACTGTTAGGGCCCTTTCACACGGGCGCTCCGTATGTCCGCAAATCATCCTATTTTTTTGCGGATGATTTACGGACATAATGTATGTCAATGGCATTGCAGATGTCAGCGGAATACCATCCGCTGACATCCGATTTTCTTCCTTTCAGTTCTGTTCCGTTTTTTGGAACGGAACAGAACCCTATTTTTCCATCCGCTGACATCCGCAATGCCCATAGATTTACATTATGTCCGTATATCATCCGCAAACGGATGGGATGATATGCGGACATACGGAGCGGATGACACAAGTGTCATCCGCTCCGTGAAAAAAAAAAAGTGCCGGAGCGGATCGCAATGCGGTCCGCTCCGTGTGAAAGAGCCCTTACTGTAATAATGACATTGGCAGGGAAGGGGTTAACACTGTGAGTGATCAAGGGGTTAAATGTAAGCCTAGGGGAGTGATTCTAACTGTATGGGGGCAGGGCTTATCAAATGACCGTAGAGACCTGTGATCCTACATAGAAGGATCACAGGCACTCCGTGATCATTCCAGAAAGAAGAACGGTCATCCTTCTCTCTCAGCGGGGAGCAATCACGGGTGCTAATCAGAGCCGTCTGCCCCGTGCATCGGAGTCCCCACTGCAGGCGCGTGACCGACGTACGCCCTACAACGGTTTGCACAGGAGGGCCAGCCTGCCGCAGTATATCTGTGGCGGGCGGTCCGGAAGCAGTTAAACTCCCAAAAGAAAGACGCAACAAACAGGCCAGTCAGACCATAGCTGTCACACCATAATATGAATTCATTATAACACATCTTGCAATCTGTGGATGAGCCCTAAATAATGATATACAACATATTGTGCCATCCAATAGCATGTGTAGACCCCCTCCCTGTGTTGGATATAAGCAGGATTAGCAAAGGCAGTGCCAAAGGTAAGCCCATTCTGATGCCTTTAACTCTTGTCACTCTCCTCCTCTGCACACATTTTTACTACCACAATTTATAAAGTGATCAATGAGAAACTTTTAACTGAATCACATGAAAGAACCTCCTTAGTTCTGCTGTGACATTGGCAATACCTTCAGAGAGGTACATCTGTAACTTTGTAAATTACCTGATTGCAATCGGGATGGTCTCTGACTATAACAAGTGGTTGCTTTTAAATTGGTGCATATGATCTGTACAATCCAGCCCTGCAAGGCCATGTGAGGCAGAAATGCGTCAGAGGGTTGCTGTTTAAGTAATTTTTCAATAAAACAAATAAAACAAATGCCACACTTACCCCTAACACAGGTGGTCAGACACTATAGCTATGTTCTGTGTTTTTCATCTATAGCAGCCCCCTTTCCCATAAGGCAATCAGCCATACTGGTACTCAGTTGCCCCCAGGACTTATACACAATGCTATAGTGCCTGGCTACCACGCCAGGGCAGGCACTAACTGAGCATAACAAACAGGTACTTGCGGTTGGCAGACAGGCAAAGTGGTTCAATGGCAGTGAAGATGCAAGGCAGGCAAGGTTCAGAATAGTCAGGGTCAATCCATAGTGAAAAGACAGGCAGAGTTCAGAGAGTAGTCGATATCCTATCTGAGGTCGTCATCGCGGGAATCCAATCTAGCAGAGCAGGGCAGACAAACAGGGAGCTTTGAACACATGTAGCAAATATTGCATGAGACTGCAGGCTTGGCTGGCTTAAATCAAGTTTGGCCTCCACCCAGAGACCGGCCACATCAATCACTTTGCAGGTGGACAGATAGACAGGGATGCATCATAGTCAAAACCAGGATTCTGGAATGAGACCAGCAGCTGTCAAAGAATAGGAGCATTTACATGCTCCTGACAAGAAAGATTTGCTGCACTTGATATTCTTTTACTACAAAATATTATACAGTATAAATCTAACATAATTAAAAATTAAATAAAATAGACCTAAAACTATTATAGATTTCCAATAAAGTCATACCAAGCATGATGCAACCTGGACTTCCACTGATTTCCATTAGGGTCAGCACCACTGACTTTGATGGTATCAGACTCCCTGGCCTAGTCTAACATAATATGATCAATAACTTCAAATAGCCTGGGGGAAGAGGAATGGAGTTATGGAGTAACTGTACTTCAATCATTGCTCAATCTTGAGTCTGAGTCGTTTTTATATATATGTGCATCCACTCTCAACCGATTAACTTCATTTTCCTTTCACAGGTTGTAAATTCACTCCTCTAACTTTTACCTATAGGTAAGCCTTTAATAAGCCTTACCTAAAGGTACTGTAAATATCCCCTAAACTTGCACCGTTTAGGAGAAATTTAAATTTCATGCAGCTGATGACGTCATCAGTGCATGCGCTCTGAAGAAATGGCCGCCCGTGCCATTTCTTCAGAGACCTGTGCCGTGACCGGCGGCTCTCACGCGTATGCGCGGAAGTGCCGTTACGCGGCTCCCGGCCAGTAGCATAGCCGGAGTCCTCAGACCAGGAAAGAAGACAGCTGAAGATGGATGCGGCCGGCAGCAGGGACGACAAGGGCTTCGTTTGGAGGTAAGTGTCACATAGTGTGCTAGTATGCGATGCATACTAGCACATTATGCATTTACTTTACAGGGAAGAAAATAAAAAAAAAGAAGAGTTTACTTCCTCTTTAAATAGTATTAGATAGCTCATTAGTGAATCAGACAATACAGCACTTAATTAAAGTGGAAGTCCACCCTAAAATTAAAATCCCAGCATCTATAGACATCCACGATGTAACACTAACCTATTTAGCCCTGTAAAGAAGAAAGAGTATAGATACCTTTTTTGAAGCCGATCCTGTCTCCAGCAATGGAAGCTCTGCAGAGGACACAGCTGACAACGACTGTGAAATGAATGGGAAGTGATGTCACCCATAGACTTACTATGGGGCTTCCGTTGTCGGATGTGTCCTCTGCACCCGGCTGACAGCTCAGTGTGGGATCGGGTTGAATCGGCTTCAAAAAAGGTACGTTTTTATATTTCAGTAAAAGGCGTTCTTTAGTATCAGCTTACTTAGCCTAAAGCGGTATTAAACCCCAACCAAAAAAATGATATATATTGCAGCTTACCATTCCTTAGATTGGTGGTTGCATTAGTTTTCTTTATTTAGGCTTTTTTTTCCTATCTGTTTACACCTGGTGATCTTGGGCAGTAACAAATCTCCTGTATTAAGCCCCGTACACACGTACCGATCGTCTGCGAACGATCGGCCGTCTTTTGTCCAGGGCTGTCGGTGTCTGTTGAAAACTGCAAAAGACTGCACAAGAATTTTGTCCGCCGACTACAGCCGACTGCAGAAGTGATGTCATGTAATGGTTAACTTTCCCTGTGTTTTTCCTTTTCTGAGCATGCCCAGTCTTGCAAATCTGCGGTCTGTCGGCCGAAATCTGTACTGACTGGCGAACAATCGGCCGCTCTGGTGTCGGCATACAAAAATTTTAATGCTTGCATGACAGATTCTTTTCGGCCGAATGTGCGCTGTCGGCTGTCGGAGGCATCATACTAACAAGCCTACAATCGGCAGATCGGTCGTCGGCCGACGATCGGTACGTGTGTACGGGGCTTTAGAGTGCCCTCACTTTGGATGAATGAGAACAGGAGGCACCTTTGGACAGCAGTATTGTCAGTCTGGGGGGGGGGGGGAGTGTACTAGAAGATTTAGATACACTAACAAAGTGAAGCCAAACTCCAGCTCACACTTTATAAATATATACAGAAAAAAGTTTATTTCTTTTTGGGATAAAGTTTTTGCATAAATAAATACAAGCTCATCAGCACCCCTGTCAGTAGTAAATAGTTTGTCTCATCTCTGTAACTGATACATTCTACTGGAGAGCTTGTTCTTTTGAAAAACAATAGACTTACTGGCTGGACCACCAGATGAATATAGAAGTTTAAGAAGAAAATAAATGCAGCCATCACATTTAAGAGTTAATAAGCTGCAATATAATAAATGTTTTCTTTTGGGTTTAACAGCACTTTAATTAGGTAAGCAGTGGTGGTCCTTTTGAATGCTGCCTGGAGCCACTGTCTGCAAAGGACCAGAGTACTAATGGTTTAAGCCTAAGCTAGTGCTGCAGGAAAAGGGAAAGCAATAAAAATGAGGGAAAAGAATAAGAAGACAGAGAAGAGATACAATGGGTATAAGAAACAATTTTTGTTTATGCCACAAGTCCTACTTTAATCTAAGATCCCATAAAGTTGTCCCAGGTCTGTTAAGATCCTTGCAAGACCCTGAAAAAAAAAAAAAAAAAACAGAAATACTTTTTTACATTTACAGTATACTTTTTTTTCTTTGAGAAAAAATGCTTTGTACGAATGATCTTTTATAGCGGGCATGTCAAAACATATGGTTCAGTGAGTAGGATAAGTTTATAGGGGGCCACTTTCCTTCTAAGGAGGAAAGCACATACCCAACTGTAAAGATATTTTCTAATTGCAAAGACACTAGAACACTGGGGATTAACACATTCAAGGTAATCTGTTTAGACTTTAGTTTAAATTATTGCAGCCTGCAAACTATTAACATAACACAGATTCAAAAATAAAAAAATTTAAAGTCCAAGTCATTCTTTTCATTAGGTCCCAGTGTATTTAAAGGTGACCCATTTAAGGTGTAAGTGCAGCATCAGCAATATTTTGCAAAATCTCCCAATGCAATTCCATAACTTCTGAATAGTAAACACTGGCACTCCTTCTGCTTCAAATGCTGCACCTCCTGCCATTATACATGCAGCTGTGTAAGGGGGCTCTCCTTAACAACTGCTGCACCTCATTCCCGCTCCAGCCTGCCATTTGCAGGATGGGTTGAACATTTTAATTGTGCCCCCTCCCCCCCCCTAGCAGCCACCACAGGGCCTTCAAACTGTGTGCATGCGCAGTGTACTCCCTTTCTCCAGCTAAACTCAGTAATGGAAGGAGGTAGAGCATTTAAACAGGATGAGCACTGGTATGTGCCATTCAGAAGATATGGAATTCCATAAAGGGATTTTTGGAAAATGTTCCTGAAGGTGTACTCACCCTTTAAACATCTTAGCAGTGTTTGGTGCTCTGAGCTGTGGTTGCAAGGCCATGCAAGGCTAATAACTCTGCACTGTAGGTGAAGGAGGCAGGAGTGCGACCATGGCAGAGAGCACCTTATAAAGTAGACAGCACAAGATTGCTGGAGCAGGGAGTTATTATTCCTGATTCCAGTACCGCTAGACCTAATGAACCCTTGATGTATGAAGGGGAAGGACACTGCAAAGGTACATTTTACCTACACTTCTGGACTTAAACTTTTTTTTTTTTTTTTCTCAAAAGGAAGTTTATTGGGAAATATACTGCATAGAATAAACATTATGGGTTCCAGACAATATACGGCAAACATAAACATGACATAGTTCCAGATACCAGGGCCAAAAGGCACACGTCCACCTGCAAAGCCCAACATAAGTACCCCACCTCAAATTCAAGACATACAGTGTATTGTTATCCAGTGCTACATGTTGATTCACCTCAACAATATCTTTACAACAGCAATCTATCCATAACCAAGTCTACTAGGGAAAGCCCTGGAGTATACAACCATGGGTCCTATAGTTTATTGAATTTGCTCAGGCGCCCCCTGTGTTGGAAGATATACCTGTCCAAACACAGGGTATCCCCCATCTGATTGATCCACTCTTTAAAGCGGAGTTCCACCCTAAATTTATACTTACCTCCATCTTCTCGCTCCGGGTCACCTGAAAAACAAATGGATAATCGAAATTTTATTTTTTTTTTTTACTTACCTTGTAGAGAAAATATACTCACCTTACTTCCTTCTTCCTCCCCTCGGCGGCCGCGGCGATTCGTCACTTCCTGGCTTTTGCAATGATTCCTGGGAGCTGAACGTCATCGCTCCCAGGAATCATTGCGCCTGCACCGGCCCCGACGTCAGTTCCGGGGTGCACGTGTCATTCCCTTCTAAACAGCTTCTGGGCATGCCCAGAAGCTGTGGAGGGATGACGCGCGCACACCGGAAGTGACGTCGGGGCCGGTGCAGTGCATCGTGGGACCGAAGAAGAAGGAAGAGGATGGAAGAGGACGCGGAAGAGGATCGCGCTGGCTTCAAGCTGCCCACACCTTAGATGGCAGCGCTGGACAAGACATTTTCAAGGTAAGTATTTCTCCCAAAAGGTAAGTGCAACCCGGGACAGATCAGAGGCTAGCCATTGTGGAATGTGCTAGCCCTGACTGTCCCGGGGGTATTTTTATTAAAAAATGTATAACCAGGGTGGAACTCCGCTTTAAGTGTAGGAGGGTCAGCTGCTTTCCAGTGCTTAAGAATTGGTTTACGGGACTGGAAGAGAGCCCTGGCAATAGCCTGTTTGGAGGTTTTCTCAACTAAAAGCTCATCCAGGATATCCAGCAGACAAGGCTTGGGTCAGAAGGAATACTGACCTGAAATAACTTATTAATGATTTTAAGTACCCCAGTCCAATACAAAAGCAATTTTGGGCATCGCCAAAGAAAATGGATCAAATCCCCATGGTCCCTAGAGTATCTAGTGCACACTGGGTCGTCTTTAACTCCCATTTTGCATAGTCTAGCAGGCTTGAGATGCACATGAAGGACAGTAAAAAGCTAAGACAGGCTTTGCGTGGCATTTAGAAGACTTAAACTTTAAGACAAGCTTGTCACAGCCCAAGAAAAGCCATACCAAGCAAATGATGAAACAGCAGCTGAAGTTCTGAGAAGATATTGACTTTTTCCACAAAAGTTCAACTTTCCTCCAATACTTTTCACCTCCCAAGTCTCCAGTTAGAAATATGACTGTGATGGACAGCCCTTCTGACCAACAGAAAGCTTTGGCAGGTGGGAGGGGCTGGGACAAAAAAACTTTTTTTTTAACAGAAAAAGGTCAAGATTATCATAGACCTTCTAGCTCAGCATTTACTGATTGTTTCACTGAGGGTAAACTCTGCTTACCATTTATTTACACTGTTCAATACAGCCCATGAGCTTGAATTACACAGATTCCACATACATACATTAACACAGAGTAGAAAATAAAGAAATTGATAATAGGTATAGTTTTATGGTGAAAGAGAATGTATAAGTCTCTTTTACCAAAAGATGTTTTTCCTGTCTGCTATTCATTTTTTTTATCAGTGTACACTGCCTACTGCACATGTGCAGTAAAGTGTACACTGCCTGATTCATTTACGACTTCTCTAAGATGCCAAGGATGGAGCTGGGTTCAGGAACAAAATAACTTTAGCACCAATCTGCAAAAGTGACATCATTAGTGGCCACCTTAAGGTCAAAGATTCAAGACTCTGGAGAAATTGTTGGCAACCATGGATGGAACAAAGTTAGGGGAGTGCCGACCTCAAATATCTGGAGGAGGGCATAAAAGAGGTTAGGTGTGCTATAATGTGTAACTTAGTTATTATTATTAATACACTACAGGGTTTATATAGCGCCAACAGTTTGTGCAGAGCTTTGCAACGTGAGGGCAAACAGTACAGTTACATAGTTAAGTTGAAAAAAGACACATGTCTATCTTGCTCAACCAATAAAAAATAAAAAACAGTAAAGAAAACACAACCATACAATCCCAAATACACAATCCTATACCCGCAGTTGATGCAGAGGAAGATGAAAAACCCCAGCAAAGCATGATCCAATTTGCTACAGCAGGGGAAAAAATTCCTTTGTGATCCCCCGAGAAGCAATCGGATATACCCTGGATAAACTTTACCTATAAATATAAGGACCCAGTTATATTATTTACACCTAAGAAAGAATCCACACTTTTTAAAAGCAATCCAGTGAGCTGGCAAGAACCACCTCTGGAGGGAGTCTATTCCACATTTTCACAGCTATTACTGTGAAGAAACCTTTCAGTTTTTGGAGACAAAATCTGTTTTCTTCATGGCGTAAAGAGTGCCCCCTTGTCCTCTATGATGACCTTAAATTGAATAACTCAATGCCAAGTTCACTATATGGACCCCTTATGTATTTATACATGTTGAACATATCCCCCCTTTATCTCCTCTTCTCAAGAGAGAATACATTCAGTCTTTCCTCATATCTAAACTCCTCCATGCCTCTTATCAGTTTGGTTGCCGTTCTCTGCACTTTCTCCAGTTTCCCGATATCCTTTTTAAGAACTGGTGCCCAAAACTGAACTGCGTAATCCAGATGAGGTCTTACTAATGATTTGTACAGGGGCAACATGATATCTCTCTCTGGAGTCCATGCCTTTTTTAATACAAGAAAGGACTTTGCTTGCTTTGGAAACTGCAGCTTTGCAATGCATGCTAAAATTAAGCTTATGATCTACCAAAACATCCAGATCCTTCTCTGCTATGGATTCCCCCAGTTCTACTCCCCCTAGTATGTATGATGCATGCATGTTCTTAGCCCCCAAGTGCATAACTTTACATTTATCAACATTAAACCTCATTTGCCACATAATTGCCCAACGAAACAGTGCATTGAGGTCAGCTTGTAATTTAGAGACATCCTGTAAAGAAGTTATTCCACTGCAAAACTTGTTGTCATCTGCAAAGACTGGAATGGTACTTTTAATCCCAGACCTTACATCATTTATAAAAATTTTAAAAAGTAAGGTTCCCTTCATTGAACCTTGGGGTACACCACTGATAACCTTAGACCATTCAGAGTAAGCATCATTAACTAATTCTCTCAGAATTGTATCTTTTAGCCAATTTTCTATCAATTTACAAACTGATCTTTCCAAACTTGTAGACATTAACAGTGGGGAACTGTGTCAAACGCTTTTGAAAAATCCAAGTATACAATACAGGAGGAATCAGAGGGCCCTGCTCATTAGACCTTACAATCTAGGAGGTCTCAATAAAGCGAAATTGTTATTTTGCAAATATTGTAGATCCTAAATGTTAACCAATCAAAGCAATGTGGTCATAATAAAGGATAGGATATACCTACCAAAATCTTTGCTACAGGCACTGGTCCTTTCAGTTCCTATAGAAAAGTAAAGGTGGTATGTTTTAACTGGGAATGTAGTCACAAGATGCAAGATACATGGTATGATCAAGTAGGTTCCAGCATGGGTAGCAGTGCCACCTCATCAAACTATTTTTATTGAGACATCTGTCTGTCCGTGGCCACCCTTGATCAGGTAGTGTTAGTGTATCTGTGGGCACCTGTACTGAAAAAGCTTAGGCTTCAAATGGGCTGTGCTCTCCGGAGCGTTGTAAACTTTTAAAGCTTTTCATGCCACTACCGCCATCCACTAGCCAATTTGCTTCTCATAATTAAACCATTTAATGTCTTTATCCCTACTAATTCAGATTCTTTTTCTTGGTTTTCAGCATAAAATTATCCATTTATGTCAGACTCCGGTCCTTTGTATTGTAACATGCGCTTATTACAGAGGAAATGGCAATTATCTTTTGAAAGTAAAAGAATTCTAATTGCCCTGTCCAGAAGATTACAGGGATCAGCCCTTTAAATTAGGTCCTTCATATCAAGTCACTTCTATCAACAATAAACCAGCAGTAGGGAAACTGAGGAGCAATAGCCCAAGTATTTTGTTTTCTAGTAGACTACATTTTTTTTTTTCTTCGGGATCACTTAAAATAATTGGTGAAAGCAATATTTAAGGATTTACTAACTGGATATTTATTTCAGGTTTATAAATAAATTAAGTGTACTTTTTTCTTTGAGTGTTTTTGAATAATATTTTTAGTTGTAACAAAGATTACAACAATTTTTAGAATTTTTAGAATTCATAAAAATTCATAACTATGAATTCTAAAAATGTCCAATTCTTTTAAGATGGGATTGTTAGAAATAAAACTGAGAAGCAATATACCTGTATACTTTCCCTGTTATTCAATTTATTAATTTGGTATTACAATGAAGCTAACAGCATATGTGCTACAGAGCGTTTGTTCATAGTTAATTTTCCTGTGCAACCTGACAGTGCAGATTCCTTTTAGCCCTTTTATTTGTTTCTCTTTTATTAATTTTAAATTTTAGACAAAATATACAAAAAGTAAATGCACTTGTAGAATTGGGTAATATAATACATGATAAATAAAACAATCAATAAATTAGAGATATATTTCCACCTAACTATATTTTTCCATCTTTGTTTCCCCCATTACTTCCCCTTTAGATCTTGAGACCATATAAGCTATAGGTTCATATTTTAAAAATTGGACTGACCATATTCCCTAGGGCCCGATTTTATAATTCAAAGCAATAGAATAATACATTAAATCCCCTCTTATTATACATACATTCTATCCCAAAGGATCATTATATTTCCATAGTCAAAGCTTCCAACTCTTGCTATCTATTAATAAAGGGTTGTAGCTTTATACTGTTCTCTCTTTATCAATTTACCATATCCCACCTACAATAAAGACTCCACAACAACATATAACAAGCATCCATTTCACACACAACAACAGCAAAAGAAAAAAAAAAAAAAGGAGAAGGGAGAGGAGGGGAGAAAAAGGGTTCTGGTCTTTCATTATTCATAAATATTGTGTAAATGTTGCAGAGGTTTGGAATTCTTCCCATAGTTGCCATATTTTTGGGATTTGTTTACTGGATTTCTCTTCGATAAAAATCACTTCTTCCAAAGACTGCATCTCGCTCATTTCACACTTCTATTGTGAGGCATTTCACTTTTCAGCAGTTTCGAGCTATTATTGTCCACGCCGCTATAGGCATATGGCGGAAAATATTCCCCTAAATGTTTTTTATTGACCGTGGAATAATTGATAATACTGAGATACAGATACTTAATTGTATGTTAAATTTAGTTATCTTCTGATAGATATGAACTATCTTTAACCAGAAGTCTAGCACCAACGAGCAATAGTACCAAATATGTGCCATTGTAACCCTTTCAAAACTTCTCCAACATGTCTCCAGATTATCTCTATTTACATTATGTAAGTCCACTGGGCACCGATATCACCTAGTCACAATTTTATCATTTCTTGATGTTTGACGGATAGTGTTTATGTGTCAAGAGAAACGCCTTTTCCCAAACTGACAGTGAGATCGGTCTATCTATTTCAGCTTCCCATTTTTTCTACACGATAATTCAGTAAGAGGACTAGTAGGAAGCAAAAGTTTGTATATGATTGATATGATTGTGTTGGTCTTTGCTCCTCTATTAATAATTGCTTGATATTTGTTAGAGGTCTATCTGTTGGAGAAGTTTTGACAAAAATCGAATATATGTACAGTGCATCCGGAAAGTATTCACAGCGCTTTACTTTTTGCACATTTTGTTATGTTGCAGCCTTATTCCAAAATGGAGTCAATTAATTATTTACCTCAAAATTCTACAAACAATACCCCATAATGACAACATAAAAGATGTTTGTTTGAAATCTTTGCAAATTTTTTTAAAAATAAAAAACAAAAAAATCCCATGTACATAGTATTCACAGCCTTTGCCATGACACTCCAAATTAAGCTCAGTACATCTTGTTTCCATTGCTTATCCTTGAGATGGTTCTACAAGTTGATTGGAATCCACCTGTGGTAAATTTAGTTGATTTGACATGATTTGTAAAGGCACACACCTGTCTATTTAGGGTCCCACAGTTACAGTGCATGTCAGAGACAGGATTGTAACGAGGCACAGATCAGAGGAAGGGTACAGAAAAATGTCTGCAGCATTGAAGGTCCCAATAAGCACAGTGGCCTTCATCATCCATAAATTAAAGAGGCTTGGAACCACCAGGGCTCTTCCTAGAGCGGGACGCCTGGCCAAACTGAGCGTTCGGAGGAGAAGGGCCTTAGTCTGCGAGGTGACCAAGAAGAACCCGGTGGTCACTCTAACAGAGCTCTACGTTTCTCTGTGGAGAGAGGAGAACCATCTCTGCAGCACTTCACCAATCAGGTCTGTATGGTAGAGTGGCAACTCCTCAGTAAAAGACAGATGACAGCCCGCCTGGAGTTTGCCGAAAGGCACCTGAAGGATTCTCAGACCATGAGCAACAAAATTCTCTGGTCTGATAAAATAAAAATTGAATTCTTTGGCCTGAATGGCAAGCATCATGTCTGGAGGAATCCAGGCGCCCCTCATCACCTGGCCAATACCATTTTTTCAGCAGCAGGAACTGCGAGACTAGTCAGGATCGGGGAAAAGATGAATGCAGCAATGTACAGAGACATCCTTGATGAAAACCTGCTCCAGAGAGCTCTAAACTTCTGACTGGGGCAAAGTTTCATCTTCCAACAGGACAACGATCCTAAGCACATAGCCAAGATAACAAAGGAGTGACTACCAGACAACTCTGTGAATGTCCTTGAGGGACCCAGCCAGAGCCCAGACTTGAACTTGATTGAACATCTCTAGAGAGATCTTAAAATGGCTCCCCGTCCAACCCGATGGAGCTTGAGAGGTCTAGCAAAGAAGAATGGGAGAAATTGCACAAAAATAGGTGTGCCAAGCTTGTAGCATCATACTCAAAAAGACTTAAGGCTGTAATTGGTGCTAAAGGTGCTTCAACAAAGTATTGAGCAAAGGCTGTGAATACTTCTGTACATGTGATTTTTTTTTTTTTTTTTAATTTTTGTAAATTTGTAAAGATTTCAAACAAACTTTCACATTGTCATTATGGGATATTGCTTGTAGAATGTTGAAAAAACAAATTAACTTAATCCATTTTGGAATAAGGATGTAACATAACAAAATGTGGAAAAAGTGAAGCGCTGTGCATACTTTAGGGATGCACTGTATAGCTGTTTATATTGCATCCACTTGGATTCATACTCAGGCCCCAGATCAACCAACCAAGTTTGCTGTTCACCAGGGTCTAAACAATTCTTGTATCCTCACTACAATTCTATAATAAATAAATATAATAAATAAATAATAATAATAATAAATAATAATTCTGATAAAAGTTGTAGCCTCTGCCGCTGGTGGAAATTCAGGGTTTGAAAACAAAGGAGTCATTGGCCCTATCTGTGTAGAAAGTGACTTTTTATTTAGTATCGAGTCCCATATCTTCATTGTTGAAGAGACAAGAAGCGACAGGTCTTTCGTCCGTGGTCGGGACTGCGAGTTAACCCATGGCAATGATTTAAGTTTCATGGGGGTAATATCTTGTTCTAATATCACCCACTGCTTACACTGTGCATAATGAATCCAATGCATAATCTTAATCACAGAGGCTGTTCGTAAATATAATTTTAAATCTGGAAGTGCAAGTCTTCTGTTATTTTT
Organism: Pelophylax lessonae; assembly: GCF_965119305.1. Lineage (NCBI taxonomy): Eukaryota > Metazoa > Chordata > Amphibia > Anura > Ranidae > Pelophylax > Pelophylax lessonae. Next base: position 334,829,171 of record NC_138772.1, on the reverse strand, counting down.
TGTCCTAATTAGGACTTCTCTTTTAATTCATGGTGATTTTTGAACCCAGATAAACCTTTCTGTAGCTTTATATAACTGTTTGAATTACATATAGTAGTTTTGGTTATATATCCATATCTTCACTATATTAATCCTACCAATCCAAGAAAAAAACGTGCTATAATACATTTGAAGTAATCTTATAGCATTATGAATTATCAGTAAATAGTTTATCAAAGGACAAGGCCCATCTCAACTGCCCAATAAGGCCTCTTTTCTCAGACTTGTTATCTAGGGTGAGAGTATTCACATGAAAACATACACTAGTACTTAGTACACCACTTGCAACAATAATGACTGATAAAATTACTGTGGCAAGTACCACTTGGTCAGCTTGTCAGTTTATTATAAGTGTTAATATAGTATTTGTAACGTAGCAGCCCTGCTACTTGAGACCCAAACATATGTGGACTGACCACAAACAGTGTTATTGGTGTATTTGTTTTTAAATATGATATAAGAGCTACCTATTGTTTCAGCCATGTTTCTGTCTGGCATTTGCAAGTTTGCTCACACACACACATATATATATGTATACAGTATAAACTGTATATCAGACATCACTGAATGGCAGACTGTGGTCCAGAACTGGCCCGAGTCACTGTTCCATCCGGACCTGCCTTGCTCCAGTCATTTAGGAGCCTGATCAGCTGCCCTCACTGCTCTCATCCTTATCCATTTGTTATCGGTGGCAGGACAGCTCTGCATGGGTGGCAGGAGGTGGACATCAGAGGCAGTACAGCTGCGGATGGAGGGTGGTAGCTGGCAAGTTAACTAGCAGGTGATCAGTTGGTAGCAACCAATCACAAGCTTGTTACCAGGAAAAAGTGTGCAGCTACCACCCTCCTTCCAGAGCTGTCCTGCCGCCGATGTTCCCCTCCAGCCTCCTGGGGTCCATGTGGAGCTATCCTGCTGCCGATGTGCCTCCTGCCTTGCGCCCTGTGTAGGTGGGACATCAATACTTGCACCAATTACTGTAAAGCAGACACAGTCCTTTTGTACAATGCATCTCCTCTTCACTAACTATCCTGCACATTTCTTGAAAGAACAGATTATCTACTTGACAAAAGTCCATCCGTTGCCATTGGCAACCATCACTGGGAACTTGACTCTTCATCCCACTCCCCCTAATCCCTGTTCACTCCACCAACTGACACCTGTCCTCTGACTACTCTACTCCGGGGTTGCCCCCTTCCTGGTTAGGCCCTTAGACACAATCCGCTGCACTCACAATACTGTTTTTCCAGGTTCTCCAGTGTCTCAACCCCTCTAGTCACCTCTCCTGGACCTCTGGGTTCAGCTCCTTCTGGCTCACCAGGCCGACTGCCTGTAACCATACACCAAATGCTGCAGAAGAGAAGGCAGCCGCCACCCTCCTTTCCAGGACTCTGCTCACCAGCCATAGACCCCCAGCACATGTGCTCCTGGCTTTTATACCAAACCCCATAATGCACTGAGACAGCAGTCTGTGCCAATCACTGGGGCTGTATCAAAGCCTGTGTACCCATTGGTCAGATTTTCTCCACTGTCCGATATGCCTCCCTATTCGACCAGTGTGAAACACTCCCCTAGACTAGAGGAATCACACACTGAGCACCATGAGCAGACCTAACTCACAGATCCTGCTCTCGGTTAAGCAGAAAGCAATATAGAAATTGCCTGCTTCCCCTTTTGATAGACAGACAGAGCCAAAACTATACTCACTCTCTATCTCCTACCTAGGAGGGCGCTACATCTTATATTATATTTAAAAGTTGCTAAAAGGGACGGAAGGAGGGCATGGAAAAAAGTGAGGGAGAGGGGTGAATGGGAGTTGGAGAGAGGGATAAAAGGTTAGGGAGGAGACAGTAGGATGATAGGATGGGACCAGTGACATTACTACAGTAATCAGTGCTAAAAATATGCACTGTTACTGTAATAATGACACTGGCAGGGAAGGAGTTAACCTAGAGGGCATCAAAGGGTTAATTGTGAGCCTAGGGGAGTGTTTTATAACTGTGGGGGGAGGGACTTGTGAAATGATCATAGAGACCTGTGATCCTATATAGAAGGATCACAGGCGCTCTGTGATAATTTCAGAGAGAACAACAGCTGACTGTCCTTCTCTCTCAGCAGGGAGCGATCGCGGGTGCCCGGTGGCAATTTGCAGGCATCGGTCCTGTGGATCGGCATCCCTGCAGCCTAGTGGGGGGAGTGTGCCGCCGCCAGCGTGCTCTCGCCCCCAGCACCACTCCCGCAAACCAGCGTACTCAATTTGCGCAGCCAGGTCAGCCTGCCGCAGTAAAACTGCAGCGGGCGGTCAGCAAGTGGTTAAGGAGATTGACCATCAAGGAGGTCTTGTATTGAGAGAGAGTGAGACTTGATTAACCCCTTTACAGCCCAGTAACCCATATGTGCAGCAGCAAAAAACTGCCCACACACCGCACATATACATCGCCTGGGTGGGCAATGTTTATGTGATGGGAGCTCACTCCCTGTGCACTCCCAGCACAAAGACCAAGCTGGCAAAAACGGCGTTTGGTCCCAAGTAGACATTGGTAGCCAGAGGAACTGGCTTCCAATCATGTGAACACTGTGACAGCCAATCAAAGTGGTCACATGATCACCAATTCTTTCCTGTCCCCTGGGCTTTAAGAACTTTTAAAAGGGACACCAGAACAGATGGGAAGGGGTTATCGTGAAGTAAATAGGCCATAGGGTGGTCTCCCATGTTGACTGAGGTAAGTTGAGCAATGATTTTTCCAGATTGGGTCCAAAAAGGATTTATTTGTGGGCATTCCCAAAAAAAATACAGTAGGGTGTCCGGCCAATCTGATGCACATAAACAGATTTAGCAATTAACATTTACATAAATCTAATAAACTTGTCTTTAGCCATTGTGTTATGTCAACAGCAAGCAAGAGTTAAATCAGTAATGTGAACAATGCATTTCCAAGGCCATGAGGAAATGCTGCTATAGTGGGTAGCTACGTGCTCATCTATTTTTCTACTAGTGGTCACATCTGCATTCTTTAATTATAGTGCATGCTTTTTTTTTAATTAAAAAGTGACTCAAGCAGATGCAAAGTGTATGTTACTTAACTCACACATAAACCACAACCCAGTTTCACATCAAATTACCATGTTTACAGCAGGAAACCCAATTCCTCAGCTACGCTCACACTATATTAGGTGTTAAGCCCTCAATTCTACTTGCGCTGTCTTTCTTAGAACCAGAAAGACTTGTCATTAGCGTTGATATTTGCTGATAAATTTGAACATATATCATAACTACTAAGAAATTTACTATTTCTATACTATCTTGAGAGATCCAGTTGGCAAAGGAAGGTATCTACACCCCTACAAAAATATACAAAGTAATTGTTACTCTATTTAGGACTACCAAGATCCTTCAAAATACAAGATTACGTGTTACTTTATTTCATATTTAAAAAATTTTAAGATTTTATATTTTAGAAATAAAAACATTTATATACAAAGATACACACATAAAACAATTTATGTGCAGGATTTTTTATATTTAAATCACGTATCAAACCTCCCAATTGTAGTATACATTTCAACCATCCTATGAAATGGTTTGTCTCGCATATTTGTATCTGAGAGTGGTTTATGGAAGGAAATACTCGCTCTGCCGATTTTGCAGGTGAGTCCTCAGAAGCATAGATATATGTGCTGCCCTATAACATTAGCAATATATGGAATGTTAATTTTCCTCTGGGGACCACGGGGCATGTACAGTATATGCACACAGGAGATAGCATTGCAATTCAGCAATGAAGACCCATGTGCTCCTCCAGACACTGGTTTCACTTCAAATGCTACAGGCCTATTTTCAGTGTAATTTCATGCTAATAGAAGCTACATGAAAAAACATGTGTATATTAAAGGGAAATGATACTGATTATCCATAGCAGCACTCACTGTTCTACAATGATATCAACATTCTGCTTGCATAAGCCACATTCAAATGTATAAAAAGACCTACTGTGATGTGAGAATGCTTCTTCCCCTCCCAAACTTGTCAACACTTGACCAAAAAGTCAAATAAGGTAACTTCTTACAATGCCACCATATAAGATTATTTACACACTACTGCCACATGATATGTTCTAATAGCAATGTCTGTACATTGCCTTATTGTTACAGGATGTTGTCTTACTGTACAAATATACAAAAGACATGGATAAAAGCTGGTGAATAAAATACACAAAATGTAATGCTTCACATTTATATATTTAATTAATTTCTATAATCAATATCATTTTAGGTTTTATGCTTACAAACAAACACATAAACACGTACATATTTATCCATTTAACTACTTGCCTTCTGTGCACTTAAACGCCCTTCCCATCCAGGCCAATTTTCAGCTTTCAGCGCTGTCACACTTTGAATGACAATTGCGCGGTCATGCTACACTGTACCCATATGAAATTTTTATCATTTTTTTCACACAAACAGAGCTTTTTTTTGGTGGTATTTAATCACCTCTAGGTTTTTTATTTTTTACAAAAAAAAAGAATAAAGACAGAAAATTTTGAAAAAAAAAAAAGTTTTTCTTATTTTCTGCGAGTAAATTTTGAAAATAAATTTTTCTCCTTCACTGATGTGCGCTGATGAGGCGGCACTGATGGGCACTGATAGGCTGCACTGATGGGCACTGATGAGGTGGCACTTAAGGGCACTGATGAGGTGTCACTTATGGGCACTGATGAGGAGGTACTAATATGCCGCACTGATGAGCACTGATAGGTGGCATTGATAGGCGGCACTGATAGGCGGCACTGATGAGCACTGATAGGCGGCATTGATGAGCACTGATAGGCGGCACTGCTGGGCACTGAGAGGTGGCACTGCTGGGCACTGAGAGGTGGCACTGCTGGGCACTGAGAGGCGGCACTGAGAGGCGGCACTGACAGGCGGCACTGATGGGCACTGGCGGATGGCACTGGACACTGACGGGTGGCACTGATGAGCGGCACTGATGGGCAGCACCATCAGTGCCCATAGTGCTGCCAGTCAGTGCTCATCAGTGCTTAGATGAGCAGGCACTGATGGGCACTGACTAGCAGCACTATGGGCACTGATTGTGGGCATTGATGGGGGGCACTGATGGCGGGCACTGTTGGCATTGATGGGGGGGCACTGTGTGTGTGTTTTTACCTTTAGTAATCAGGGCACTGGTGATCAGTGCCCTGATTACATTCTCCTGTGTCCCCGGCGCTGTGAGGCTCCCCCTCCTTCCTCACACTGCAGGCTCCGTGTGAGGAAGGAGCGCCGGCGATGAGAGATGATCTCATATGTTTACATATGAGATCATCGCTCATTGGACGGCCCGATCACGTGGTGAATGGCCGCTGTGATTGGCCATTCACCACGATCTGTGATCGGCCGTGTCCAAGGGACACGGCCGACACAGATTTCCCCCGCAGCGCGCTCGCGGGAGCGCGCGGGGGGCGTGTCACTGGGAGGCCGTTTAAAAACGGCCTCCCGAAAATTCGAGTCCGCGCTGCAGCCGTATATAGGCTGTAGCGCGGATGGGGGAAGGTTAAGCTGCCATACCAGTATATCATGCTTATATACCATCATACAGTATATAAATGTATATCCTTTATGGAAAAAAAAAAAGTTTTACATTTCAGCTGCAGATTTGACAATAACTTTGTATTACTTTTGATAACAAAGTAACTCTAATATTGTTTTTTGGGTGGGGCGAAAAGGCTTTATTTTGGCAAGATTGTCTTGCGAAACTTATTTTATTATGCAATCTATGGGCAAAAAGAGGTAACCAAACTATGAAATACTTTTCCTATTTTAAGTAGTAAATACATATATTTTTTAAGTTTGACCAATGATAGTTTTAAAACAACTGAAGTTGCAATGCATAAAATGCAGATTTTATTTGATAATATATCCCATTTATAATACACTATATTGTCAAAAGTATTGCCTTTACACGCACATGAACTTTAATGGCATCTCAATCTTGGTCTGTAGGGTTCAATATTGCATTGTCCCACCCTTTGCAGCTATAACAGCTTCAACGCTTCTGGGAAGGCTGTCCACAAGGTTTAGGAGTGTGTCCATAGCAATGTTTGACCATCCTTCCTGAAGAGCATATGTGATGTCAGGCACTGATGTTTGAGGTGAAGGCCTGGGTCGCAGTCTCCACTCTAATTCATCCCAAAGGTGTTTTATTGGGTTGAAGGCAGGCCAGTCAAGTTCCCCCATCCCAAACTCGCTCATCCATGTCTTTATGGACCTTGCTTCATGCACTGGTCCAAATCATTTGGTTGAGGGGGGATTATGGTGTAGGGTTTTTTTTCAGGGGTTGAGCTTGGCCCCTTAGTTCCAGTAAAGGAACTCTTAAGGCGTCAACATACCAAGAAATTTTGAACAATTTTATGCTCCCAACTTTGTGGAAACGGTTTGGGGATGGCCCCCTCCTGCTCCAACATGACTTCTCACCAGTGCACAAAGCAAGGTCCATAAAGGACATGGATGAGCAAGTTTGGGGGGGAGGTCCTGACCTCAACCCGATAGAACACCTTTAGGATGACTTAGAGCGGAGACTGCAAGCCAGGTCTTCTCTTCTAACATCAGTACCTGACCTCACAAATGTGCTACTGGAAGAAAGGTCAAACATTCCCATAGACACACCTTGTGGACAGCCTTCGCAATAGAGTTGAAGCTGCAAAGGGTGAGTCAACTCAAAGTTGAACCTTACGGCCTAAGACTGGGATGCCATCAAAGTTCAAGACATTTTGGCCAATTTCATGCTCCCAACTTTGTGGGAACAGTTTGGGGATGGAAGGGTTCCCATAGCCCAGTAAAGGCGAACCTTGGCACCCCAGATGTTTTGGAACTACATTTCCCAAAATGCTCAACTACACTGCATAGGAATCTAGACCTATGATAGGTTATGATAGATATGATAGATCTCTCCCAAACATTACCTGTCAAATTGGGTGATAGTTATCCAATCTCTACAGGTAGCTTGTAATGACCCTGCATATATTTTCACATATGGGCGCCTATGGCCAGTCACTACTTTTTTCTGCTAAAAAAAAAAAAATACTTAGATACATAGTAGGACCCCACCATTACCTGAAAGAAAGTGGATTGCTGTGGCCAATGCTGGAAAATTTATTTCTTCATCTAGTGTCTGTATACATTTTGACCAACATAATAAATAAAAACCTTTATCTTCAGTTGTTTCTTATATCCCAACACTGTAGCTAAAAAACATTTTTTCGAACCCAAATGGTTAAATATTTTTTACTTATAGTATGTATTCATATAATAGTTTTCTCTGTTAGGGATAATGATTTCGTAGACAAGAAAGCACAAATGTGTTTGCAACAACAAAACAAGAGGTTAATTTACTAACAACGTGTGAAAAGTAAACATGTAGCAACACACAGCTTTATTGATCATGTCCAATAGACAATCAAAGCACATGCCTGATTGCACTTTTGAACTTTGTTAGTAAATAAGACCTTTCTAAAAGAGACAGTTTGGTTTGCTACCAAATAGCTTTACCTACCACTTATATGCATGTTGTGTTTCCACAACAAAAATGCTTATACTGGAAGGAAGTGTGTTTTGACCTCAGGTTTTGCACATTTTTGTACTTTAGTTTTGGTTCTTTCACGTGCATTAAAATGTATAAACATCATTTTACATGTGTTTAACTGCATTTACATGTATTTACATTCATTAACATCAGTTAGAATGCATTTCCTACAAAAACAAATAGTTAAAAACTACAAATGCACATATAGTACTTGTTTTAAAATAAAATGCAGGAAATGCATTAATGATAGAGCCCTGTGCACTGCATAATTTTATAATATCATACTTATTTCATGTCAGTGCCAACACAGTACATTGCACACCATTCTATTGCATGAGGTTTAGGCCTCTTGCTTAAAAATGCTCTGTACATGGCTGTCGCCGAAGTGTCACCCGGCTTTTTTGTGCCCCTCGCTCTCTCTCTCCCTGGGAATGTGGGATAGGCTCTCCAAAGCCTTCCAATTTGGGTCTGCTCATAAACCGCTGGCCCCTCTGTTCAGAAACCCTGACTTCGCCCCGGGACCTTTAGCCACGGGCATTCTCATGGTGGACGAATAAGGGATTATTACGCATTGCAGATATATGTGATCATAGAGGTCTCTATAACAAACAAACTTTAATGGACAAATTACCAATGCCTGAGTTTGAATGCTATCGATATTCTCAAATCACACATTATGCAAATGCCTTGAAACGCACATCTGACCTTGCTTGTAGGACCCGCATGGAATTTTTGTGTGAAAAATTTGATAAACTGAAGGGTCATATTTCAGAAATATACGCTATCCTCACGTCTTCTGATTCTAAGAAATTGAGTTATATGGATGCATGGTAAGGAGACCTACAGGAGTCATTGGACCCTGAGGATTGGCACAAGCTAGCCTGCACTGCCTTCAGGGCCCTGATTAATACCTCTATAATTGAAGCCAATTACAAGGTTCTCTTACGGTGGTATATGGTCCCCACTAGGTTAGCGACGTAGTTCCCAGGGGCTTCTCCGCTATGTTTCAGAGGCTGTGGTCAGCAGGGCACGGCTTTCCATGTGTGGTGGCAGTGCCCCAAGGTGCAACGATACTGGATACGGGTATATAATTTAATTTATTCCTTGACCCAGGTGAACCTGCGGAAGTCCCCGAGTCCATGAGAAATTGCTCATTAGGTTTATATTTGTGGCGGCCAGAATAGTTATTGCGCGGTCTTGGAAGTCAGCCGTCATACCCTTTGAATTGCTCAGTGCAAAACTGTCTTGGTTAATGATCAATGAGCGTTTATTGGCTATACTCAATGACAAAGTGCAACTGTTTGAAAAAGTCTGGAACCCATGGCTACGATATCTGGAGGGGGACCACCGAGCTGACCAGTGATAGCTTTGGCTGGACGGTCTCAGCTTACAATGGATGGGGTGGGATGCCGAACATGACTTGTGTCGGTCCACTAGCATGCTTGGTACCGTGCGCTAGCTACTCACGGTCCTGAGGTTTTTTTTTTTCTCTCTCTTTTTCTCTCTCTGCTATCTTTTTTCTCGGTACTGCTTATCTTTCCACTTTTGGGTGGGTGGTCCTTATCGGTCCCCCTTGCACCCTCCTGGGGATTCCATTGTCTACATGGATCCCAACTATGATAGAGCTCCGCAATATGTGGAGCGGGGTCCCGAGAAGGTCTCCTTTGTACGGTTTGTGGATTTCAGCAATGATTATGTCTCACTCCACTTGTGTATGATCCTTCACTGTATTTTCCTTGAAAGTAATTGTTTTTTTTACTATTGTTATGGTTCTAATGCTTCTCATTGTTGAGATTTAGAGCCAGTTCACATAGGCGCGACCCGACTTGCCGGGGCGACCTGTGAAGTCATGGTGCACAGCTCGCACCGCGACCTCGGAGCGGCATGCACAGACTTCATATCATTGAAGTCAATGCAGGTCGCTCCAGGTCGCCCCAAAGTAGCTCAGGACCCTTTTTCTAAGTCGGAGCGACTTGAGTCGCTCCTATTAGAACGAGTCCTGTGCTAATCTATGGCAGGCGACCCGAGGCGACTTGTCAGGTGACCAGGTTGGCTGACAAGTCGCCCCAGTGTGAACCGACTCTTATATTGCTTACATGTCAGAGTTGTTGTAATATGAAAAACTTTAATAATAAAAACATTGAAACAAAAACAAATGCTCAGTACAGCTTTTTTATTTTTTTACTGAGCTAAAATACAGCCCAATAATTGCAATGTGCCTATGCACACAGGTGCGTAAATGAGCACTGTGCATTCTTCAGTAAAAACGAAATAGAAAAAAATGCATTTTTGGTCAGTAATTTACGCCTAATGCGCAAAAATGCGAGATTGTGCACAAATGCACCATTACATACAGAACAAGAATGCGGGAGAAAAAATACGTGCAAATACTTACAAAAAGAAAAGTCTGAAAAAAGTAGATGCTCAAACAAGGAGTATCGTGTGCAAGAGCCCTAAGGAGATTCACACTCTCTATAGGAAAAAAAAAAGTTTGGGACTTTGTATGAGTAGGACAACTAACAATAGGTAAAATGAATCCTGTAGTCACACAGGTTCATAAACAACTGTAGGAGTAATATAAAAACAAATATTTATTCAATAGTTTCAACAAAAGTATACATATTAAGACAGATACATCAATAAGGTGTATTTTGATTATATACAATTTTTTCTGACAACTCAATGATATTGTTATTCATTATTTTTTCCTATCCCTATACAGTAGATGCAATTGATTGCTCCTGCCCCTGAAGAAGTGGGTTGTGTACCACGATACATGTTATCAAGTCGCGCTAGTGTGGACCGGCTCTTAATATGTATACAGTACTTTTGTTGAGACTATTGAATAAATATTTGTTTTTATATTATATAAAAAAAAACTATATATATATACTATTATTATACTATATAAAACGATATATATGTATATATATATATATTTATATTTTAACTATAAATAAATATATTTTATAACTACTACTGTTATTTATGAACCTGTGTGTCTACAGGATTCATTTTACCTATTGTTAGTTGTCCTCCTCATACAAGGTCCCAAACTTTTTTTTTTTTTTTCCTATAGAATTAGGGATGGAAGCACAAGGGTATCCATGCGCTTCATTTAAAGTCCCAAACCCTGCTTTTTTTCTTACACTCTCTTTATGTCCTGTTTACCATTATCATTGAAAGTGAAAGTAGAAGGAAATCCCACATTTTGGGTATACCCCAGAAAAGTAATAGAGTGGAAATCTTCCAATGGGGACACTAGTTCCGGTGACCTGGGGGTCCCTAAGGAATTCCCTTAATTTGCATGGATTTTCTCTTACTTCCTGTTTGGTTATGGGACAGGAAGTGAAGGGAAATCTCCACAATGCGACACAGATGGGGAAAAAAAATCAGACAGGGGTTATAACCCTCCCTTGTTCTATCCAAAATGGAAAAAAATGTTGCCTATAGTTCTACTTTAAGGCAACAATCCTCCATTATAGCAGGAAAAGAAAGACATAACAGAGTAAAATGTATGAAACTAGGAAAAAGAAAAAGAGGAAGAAGGGACAATGCACACTGAGCTAAAAAAAAAAACACAAATTTTTTAGGTAGAAAAAAAAGCTCATATAGATAGTTTTTGTACACACATTTAGGCACGTTTAACATTTTTTTGCCAGAAAGTCCTCTCGAAAACGCAATCCAGAAGGTTTTTTTTTTTTTTTTTGCTTTTTTTTTTTTGTTGTTTTTTTTTTGCCTCTAAACGCTGAGCTTAAAATATGCCTCTAAACGTCCTAATGTGCATAGACACATAGGATACCACTGAACTACTTCTACAGGAAAAAAGAAGAAGCAGCGTTTTTGAAGTCTGGTGTGCATTGACCCTTAGCCGAGGTTCACACTGGTGCAGTGCGAGGAACCGCATGTGATTAGGACAGGAATTTCACTGCATTTCTTTTCAAATCACATGCGACTTTTTGCAGTGCATTCATTTTATATGGCTCAAATCACACCACACCCACACGGAAAAGGTGCATGCACCTTTTTTTGCTGCATGGAAGCAGATTGCATGGTTGTTGACACCCATGCGATCCGATCCAGTTCTGCCAAATGCACTGCGTTTTGCGAACTATTTTTTGGGGTGTCGTTAACTTAGCATTGACACTCACAGCAGTTTGCATAAACAATTGACAAGTGATTGTGGTACGGTGCAGGAAACACACAGGATTTGCTTCGAATCCCACACTACATCAGTGTTAACCTAGGCTTAGACTTAGTACTGTACAGCCCTGGATTTCCCACTGAAAAAAGCACGTGCTTAGAGCACCAAGGAAAGTGGGGAACCACAGAGTTTTTCTTCTTGTTGTCATGCTCTTAAAGCGGAACTTCACTCTCTCATACAACATTGACTATTTTTAATTCTTATGCTGCTAGCATTAGTAAATAGATCGAAAAATATTTTTTTGTTTTAAACATTTTTTTTTTAATTTCTTCAGTTACTTTTGGTTGGTTTCCATGCCTAGGCAAATTATGTCACATCTCCCAGGAGTCTTCAGGAAGGAAGGAAGGGTTTTCTTAGCTAAGCACACCATCCTGCCTGCATGTCTGTGCTAAGGACAGGTGGATTCCAGGAAGTAAATGCTGCAAAAATCAGCTGTCCTTAGGGTCCTTTCACACGGGCGGTCCGTATGTCCGTTTTTCCTCCCATCCGTTTGTGGATGAAAAACTGACATAATGTATGTCTATGGGATTGCGGACATTAGCAGGTGACCATCCGCTGACATCTGTTTTGCATCCATTCCGTTCAGTTCCGTTTTTTGAGACGGAAGAGAACCCTATTTTTCTTCCGTTTAAAAAACAGAACGGATGCAAAAACAGATGTCAGGGGATGTCATCCGCTAATGTCCGCAATCCTATAGACATACATTATGTCAGTTTTTCATCTGCAAACGGATGGGAGGAAAAACGGACATACGGAAAGGACCCTACAAAAGCGCATCCGTGTCCGTTAAAAAAACTAAAAAATTACTAAACGGATAAAAAAAGTGAACTGAAAGGACCCTTACTCAAGATAAGCACGGCCAGAAATGTCAGGGGTGTTTTTTAAAGGGATTTCTCAGTAAAATAGGACATTGAGACATTGATGGATGGGGAAGTTTGCTTTGAATACTAAAATGAATTAAAAAGTGTTTTTGGTGCTCAGATGCTGTGTAGTTAAGCTTTAGCTCCTTTACTGAGGTTAGTAACATTGACTTTTATTGTCCTATATCTGCTATGTCCAATATTGATCTGCATTCTTGAAATAGGAGATTAAATATTAGTTTTCTTTCAGGATATCCCTCAACTTGTCAAATATCAACTTTTTGTTTTAAATGTATTTATTTAACGCTAAATAGCATTAAACAGCATAGGAAATGTGTTTACTTATAACTAGGGTAACAGTTTTTAACACATTTTTAACATGTTTTTATGCAGTATTTACTAAAATTGCTGTGAGGGAATAATTTCAATACACAAATGTACAATATTATATACTATAAAAGGGTGATTTAAAGATTATATTACCTCAAACTAATTAATCATGCCCAAGAAAATATGTTTTTACTTTCAGCACTTATTGATAACTTTATCAGTTGGAAGCAATGGAAGGTTGGCCAGCAGTTGGCAACCTAACATCATTGTTTTGTAAAGAGAAGTATAATTTGCCCTCTGTTCTTCTGTCATGAAAAGTCACTGTTCAGGAACAGCTTTTTTTTTTTTAAATATACATTCGCCAACCGCTATCATTGTATTAAAAAGTCCACCGCGTATGTATACTTTCGATACCTATCCTCCACAGTGGCCAAATGCAGTGCCTATCATTTAGTAACACACAGTTTTTGCAAAGTGTAGCACAAATCTATTCCTTCACAAATGGCTACGAAGCTCACAGTGCACCAAATCCCACAGTCTTCTCATCCTGCGCTCTTAGATGTGATCTCAACAATACAGATGGACCTCTATGATTACTGTATAGGAGGTCATTTACAGCAGTGGTCCACAACTCCGGTCCTCAGGGCCCACTAACAGGCCAGATTTTAGGTATTACCTTGGGGAGATGCAGACTAGAGTACTGCAATCACTGAGCAGCAAACGATATCACCTGGGATGTATTTCAGTTATCTTGCAAACCTGGCCTGTTAGTGGGCCCTGAGGGCCAGGGTTGAGGACCACTGATTTACAGCATGTCTCAGAATACACCATGTAGTAATATAGCTCTGCTCTGCGTCTCCAGTGACCACCTCCACATAGTTCTTATGCAGCTCAGCAGAAATGAAGGAAAACACTCTTAGTGCTCACTGTCACATATTTTTTAAAATCGAAATAGTAAAAGGTTCACGTGTATGAAAGCAGAAACAGTCATTCCAATCTTTTCTCAATAGCCACCTGTCACAAATCCTTTACTCTGTAAAGACAGCGGATTCTGAACTCTCGACAGTGTGTGATGATGTACGAACTAAAAAAACGCCAGAATTTGATTAACTCCTTGTTAATTTTATTTCCATTTCATAAAAGCAGCACAGACAACGCAGGAACTGTTGATGGCAATGCGTTTCATGCCAAATACAGCACTTACTCAAACCTCCTGTGTCATACTCAGACCAACCACTATATGCAGGCGCAAACAATTACCTAATCAGAGACAGCCTCCTACTACTCAAAGCAGAAAAATGGCTCCCCTGTGTGTAACGCAATCTTATGTGTGCCACATTACACAGTCCAATCTGTACAAATAAAATCTGCAGGTTCGTTCTTCGGCATTCCACGGTTAATCCCACCCACATGACCAATAGAACAAAACCAACTCAGTACAACAAAGACTGGTTGAAATTAAAAATCAAATCCAATAAATGTATCTAAAATAAAACCAAAATGTCAGTGGGGAGGCGGACCGCAGGATACAACAGAACAGTGTCTCGACAAGCCGTGTGAGCCAATAACAGGCTCACCACAAGCTGTCAAAACACACATTTCCTCTTAATCATCCGACAAAATTACATCAACACAAAAATGTGACAAATAAAAGTTCTAAAAATCCTAAATGAGTGTTAATAAACAATGTCTGGGTGTTGGACACTTAGTAAAAAATCCAAACTGCAAAACTATATACTCTTATCGTCAGGGTACACCGACCTATCCAGTCATTAGCACAATATATTATAGCGGTATAAGGAAATACAATCATTAAATCATAACTCTTAGGATATGCAAGTACATAAACAATATAAATACAAATACTTTCCTTGTACCCCTCAGCTCACAAATCCATCCCAGAATTTCATACACCATATCCTGGTAAAGGGCAAAAATGCCCCAATATCTCCTTAATCATTCAAAAAGTGTGTGAGGTGCCACTCAAAATTGAGACCCTCTGGAATTCTGGTATGCAAGTGAAAAAT
Source organism: Pelophylax lessonae (assembly GCF_965119305.1). Lineage (NCBI taxonomy): Eukaryota > Metazoa > Chordata > Amphibia > Anura > Ranidae > Pelophylax > Pelophylax lessonae. The sequence goes on along the minus strand of NC_138772.1, from coordinate 334,814,132 downwards.
TGAATATCCCTCACGTTTACATAATAAACTAAACCTGTCTCCCCCTCTTTTTGGAGTTACAACCTTCTCTTTGATTTGGATACGAATAGCCATGGCATAACCCTTATGGCATTCCTTAAAATGACGTGCCACACTAGTGTCATGATTCTTCATAGTATCATATATCTGGCCTCAAAGGTGGTCTCATATCTGGTCTCAAAGGTGGTTCTTCTTCCCACATACTATATACTGCACAAGTAATGAGGTATATCACATTCTTGATGTTATATAAATGATGTTATGCTAAAGGTTTTTATTCCAAACTCCTTGTTACTGACACTGGACCTAAACTTGTCTCTTTCAATAATCCTAGAACAACAAGGGCAATTCCCTGCCTCACATTTAAAATTGCCTCTAAACCTCAGCCAATTATAACCTTAAGATTTTATTGTAGAAAAATCACTTAGAGACAAGTACTGCCCCAAAGATGGGGCCTGTGGTGATACCACCCCGATTCCATCTTTTAAAATGTTCCCATATGTCTCATCTCCATAAAGGATGGGAATATGGTGTACGTTTATGAAACTGAGAAGTTTTCTCTCAGTTCGATTCTCGGCAGTTCTCAAAGGAAAATTATCTCCTCTGGCACCCTGTTTATGAAGCGGAGAACTTCACTTCTCAGAGAGAGAACAGAGGAGAAGTTTTCCTCTGAAAACAGCCGAGATCTGTGTGAAAGGGAGTGGGCTACCCATAATCTTGTGAGACATAGCGAGATTACAGTACGAGAAAATCACTGAAACACTCTGGTGCCTGCCTTTTAAGCAGTGGTATATTACCAGTGCTGAGTACACAAGCATTCTCAGAGGAGAACCCCACCTCATGTTAATAAAAGAATTAGTCCCCTCAGAGCGAGAACAATAATTCTAGAAAAAAAACCTCCTCTGTAACTCTAAACTGGTAACCGTTAAATTTTTTTAAAGCGCTGCCTATGGAGATTTTTAAGTACCATAGTTTGTCGTCATTCCACGAGTCTGCGCAATTTTAATCCGTAATATGTTAGATATGACTGAGATGGTCTTGGAGTAATTGACCTAAGAAGCAGCAGGGTCGTTCGGTCGAGATTTCCTATCCTGGTCAAGGTGACCACACAAGCTTGATTTTATCTTATTGCTGTATAGCAAGTAAGATCAACTGCATCTGGTGAGTTGGCAATTTATTCATTCCTCTGATAGCATGGGGTGCTTTATTTTATGATTCACAACAACTACAGGGAAGGAGTTCTGGCGGATGGTCTACCCATTTCTCACCCTTTCTGAACTATATAGATAACTTTTCTATGTACACTTTGGATTGACACACATATATTATATATGATGCACCTTTTTAAGTGTATTTAATCACTGGGTATATGATAACTATTTACTGGTTATGTATTTAGTCATATTTGATCACGGTTATTATTATTAACATTGTAATTGTGTAGCAAGTGCTGGGGAGAGCATGCAATAGGCAGGCTCTCTATATCACCTATTTACTCGGCGTGACATCATCTTTCACAATATACAAAAAAATTGGGATAACTTTACTGTTTTTTTTTATTTATTTTTCAGTTTTATTCTCTTTGCTAAAAAAAAGATATATACAAAATGTTTGGGGGTTCTAAGTAATTTTTTGATAGAAAATTACTTAGAACCCCCAAACATTTTATATATATTTTAACTTGTAAACAACAAGTGTCAGAAATAGGCTTGGTCTTTAAGTGGCTAAAGTTGGCATTGTGATGTCTGGGTAACTATATGCCATCCTGGGCAGCCTTACTATGCTGTTGCCTTGGGCTAGTAGGCTGAACAAAATAAAATAATTAATTCCATCCAAATAAAGCAAACCTTGATAGAGGAATCCTCTCCACTGGGACACTGTATTCTGATAGTGGAACTATCCACTGTCCAAATACCCTGATCAGTAGCTGCAGCCGATCAAGAAAAACTTTCCAATGATTTTCTAATGATTCACTTCTGTTTAAAGATAAAAGTAAATGCAACTACCTATAGGGATGTATGGTGTGCCCGTGACAAATATCTGTATCATCTATAGCATCAGACTTCTGTATGGCTGAAACTGGCCACATATGGTCAAAATTCATCCAGTCTCTGCTAAACTGGCCACATTTTAAACCATCTATTGCCAGTTCCAGCTATACAGAAGTCTGATACTATAAATCACAGGTGTCAAACACAAGGCCCGCGGGCCGAATGCGGCCCGCGGGCCGAATGCGGCCCCCAAGCTATTTCATGTGGCCCTCGCACCTCTCCTGCAGCTGCGGCACCCCCCTTGTCTCTGCCTCCACCTTGTCTCTGTAGTTGGTAGCAGAGAGGACAGAACTCCTTTGCTAGATCCTGCACCACCTCTTCTCAGCAGTTCACAGCAGAGAGGAGGGCAGAACTCCTCCTACAGATTCTGCACCTCTCTGTGCAGCCACAACACCACCTTGCCTCTCCCTCCCCTGGTCTCAGCATTCAGCAGACTCTGGAAGTTGACTCCAGCCCTCCTCTGGTTCTCCTCCAGACCCTGCACTTCTTCCCAGACCCACCTGCATTTTCTCCTTGGCAGCAGCACAAGGAAAGGGGGTGCATTGTGATGTAAGGAAGGGTGCAAAACTCTTGACTTCTGATGGTAGGAGGGGGGCTCTTGACATCTCATGTAAGGGTGTAAGGGGGCGTGGGGTGCTCTGGACATCTAATCCTACAGATATAACCGGCCCCTTGAGGGCAATCATAATGCTGATGCGGCCCGCGATGAAATGGAGTTTGACACCCCTGCTATAGATGATAAATATATTTGTCAATATCAATGGCACACCATACATCCCTATAGATAGTTGCATTTACTTTTATCTGGAGGGTAGGAATGAGAGGGGTCTGCAGGCATTCTAAAATACTTTGAGCTTAATTTTACAAATAAGAGAATTGCAGCCAATTTATTATTATTATTTTTTTTTTTTCTAAGTTAACAATCAGTCAGTTTGGAGCTCTTTGTTTTCTGTTTCTTTTCCAAGGAGTTTTCTGTATAATGTTGGAAAATAATTAATCGAACTGATTGTTGCGGCCAACGGTTTTTCGTACATTAGTCCAAGGACTCCTTCCATGAAAAATATAGATAATGATAATGATATATATTTTTTCTTTTCAATATATATATTTTTTTTCTTTTTTTCAAGAACAAATTAGACAAGGCGAACAACACATGCCAAAACAGTGATATTGCCAATCGCATAGAAGCCAATGTTACACTGGAAACAACATAACAGAGTATCTCCTAATACAAACTTAAATTGGCAATGATGGTAATTATTTTATCATAATCATTTTCATCATAATCCACATCATTATTAAAGAAGGCAGTTAAGACAATTCCAGTTTTCAACATCCATTTGCTTCCTGCCACCTCTGCAGAGACAACAATCAGCATACTGTGTCACTGTATGACTCAGGACACTCGTAGTAGGGGTGGGTACTGCTGGAATACAATTGATACTTTATTTAAACTTTGGAAAACAATTTTTGCGTATGGCCAATTACATTAAGGAAATACGTACATCCTTGAAGAGCTGCCTTGCTGATTTCACAATTGTACGTCAAAACAAACATTTCAGGCTACATATTCATTCTATATGAGCATCTGGGGATCATAAAGGAAGCACATAGGCAGCAAAAGTTAGGCCTAATTTAATCTAAATTCTCTGTAATCAACTGCAACACAAATTCAGACAGCAGCAAACAGGGCCACTGGAAGTGTATTTCCTGAATCCCCTGCCACATTTTTATTACCAATTATATCTTATCTTATAAAGTGATAGTAAAGTCTTGTTTTTTTTTTTTGTTTTTTTTTTATAACAAAACTATTATACTTACCTCCTCTATGCAGGGGATTTGCACAGGGCAGCCTGGATCCTCCTCTTCTCGGGTCCCTTTTCGCTGCTCCTAGCCCCTCCCTCCTGTCAAGTGCCCCCACAGCAAGAAGCTTTCTATGGGGGCACCTGAGCAGAGCTGCAGCTCGGTGTGTCCATTCAGACATGGAGCTGCAGTTCGGCCCTGCCCCCTCTCTCTCCTGATTGGCTAGCTGACCTTGATTGACACCCAGAGGAGCCAATGGCGCCGTGGCTGTGTCTCAGCCAATCAGGAGGGAGAGTTCCGGACGGCCGAGTGATTTGTGGACATCGCTGGACAGAGATGGGGCTCAGGTAAGTATTAGGGGGTGCTGGGGCGGCTGCTACACACAGAAGGCTTTTTATTTTAATGCATAGAATGCATTAAGATAAAAAAGACTTCTGACTTTACAACTCCTTTAAAGGATAAGTTCACCCTTAAAAAATAAAAATAAAATGAATGCACATATTTTTGCAGGAAAAAATGTGCATTTATTTATTTTTTTTTCAAAGACGCCTGCAGAGCAATGCACCCAAGATCAGTTTTTAATTTTGACTACACTCTACCTTTGATTCTAAACATATTTTCTGAATTATTCAGATACTAATGTATGCATTAACACAATTATAGATCATTATATCATTAAAAAACTGCAGTAAACATAGCCTTACACAAGATGCCTGATTATACATCCTGAACCCAACAAACCCTGTTCAAAATATGTTTTTGTAAAGATCAATTTCAATTGTTTCTGTGCATAGTTAGAAAAAAAAAATTTCTAAAATGTTTCACTACACCATTTGAATAGGTTGTGATGCTTGATGAGGATCATTTACTACTAATTTTTATTCCTAACAAGGTTAGAAGATTTACATTAAGCCTGGGTTCACACATATGTGATGTCAGACATTGCAAGTGATTCGCACTGCATTGCTGTGCAGATTACATGCGATGTCTGTGAAAATGCGAATTCAGCCATACAGTTGTATGGCTGAACTCGCATTGGATTTGCACGAAAAAGGTGCAGGAACCTTTTTTTCCCCGCACTGGAATGACACCCCCAAAACGGTTCCCAGATCGCAGTACAAACTGTGAATTCAGACAGGAATCAGATCTCTTGGGTGTTCACACCCATGCGATCTATATGGGTGTGAACATGAGATCCGATTCCTGTCCGAATTCACAGTTCGTACTGCGATCTGGGAACCATTTTGGGGTTGTCATTAACTTTGTATTGACACCCGCAGCGGTTCACAGAGGGCAGTGTGAACTGCCTGCGGGGAAAATGCGATGGAGGAACCCACACTAGAATCACACTGGTTCCCGCATCGCTGATTCCCAGGCTGATTGCTTAATTTAAAAATAAGGAAAAAAGGGAGAAGAAAGGAGCATATTGAAATTAAGTTTGCAAAGACTACAGTGTAAATCAAGCTGCTGCCCCCTACCCCCCTTACCTTATTCTTTTGCCTTTACTATGGCACCAACTTAAATAACTACGGGTCCAAACTAAGAAAAATCCAATATTTTAAATGCTTTCTTGCAGTGTTTTTCTTCTTTCTATGAATTATGTTTTATTCACTTGCAATGTGCCTTTGAATGTACTAGAAAATTACAGTAGACTGCTCCAGGAAGAATCAGTTCCCTAGGACACATTAAATCCCTCTCCCTTTCTGGGAATATCTGATTACTCTCTGTGCTGGCCCATTTTTTTTCTCTCTCTCCCTTCACCTCACTACATAACTTTTTTTGTAGCAGTCTGTTGGCAGGTTCCTATCCTAGCCAGGTTTAGTATTTGACACTCTTCTAGGGGACCCACCACAATACAGGATGTACAGGGGCCTAACGCCTCATTGCCCAGCCTGGCATAATGACAACTGCACAACAGGGCTCTGACAGTCCAGCCAAACACCTGTAGTCCATGTCCTCCCGTGACATCCCTATATCACTTGGCACATGTACCGTAGATGAGTCTGCTCATCACCGTCAGGAGGGCAAGTTCTTTCCCTGACCACCACCTCACCCAACTCAATAAAGTTCACACCATGTATCTTGTATATATGATCCTGTCCACTAACAACCCTGTAATGCATCATGATCTGCAGGCCACACCTGTGACCTAACTGTCTACCGGCCTACCTTACACACTTCCAGTCAGGTGTCCGGCATTCCTCTTGAATAACATCACTTCAGCCAAAAGTCCAATTTCTTAACTTGAATAATGAGCATACCTTTTAAAAATGGTGAAGAAGACACTACAGGTTTCACTCCAGTAAACCCATATCTTTGGGTACAGTCTAAAGTCAATTTTCCCTTTAGGTTGGTTATTGTTGGTATCTCAAGCCTCAGAGTTAGGAAAGCCCACATGAGGAAGCTAAAACAGTTCCTTTGCCCTCTCCTGTAGTCTTCCTGTCCAGTGTACACAACAACTCTCACTCTCCTAGACACCACCCACCTTTTATCAGGAATCCTGCCAGAGGGGCAGAGACAACAGGTCACTTCATGTAAAGAAGGGACCCTTAGCTAGGGAATAAGTAACCTCTCTTCTACAAGCTGAGAAAGTTGTGAAGGGGAAGGCTATAGTCTGTCACTTGAGTCTGATGGGGATGCCGAAATCACATCCAAGATCCTGGTGTACAGCCCTCAAATTTTCTACTCGCCTGCTCGCATTTTGCGAGTGGAAAATGATTGCGGGCGAGGACGAGAGAGGAGAGGGAGAGGAAAGGTGGCCGGATAATCAGAGCGGGGATCGCTGTACTGTAACATCTTTCCTTTGAATTGCCGGGCACTCAGCTTCACACGTAGTCCCGCCTCCTAGCTTGGCTCCTTTGATAGAACACCGCCAGTACGTGTGACGTCTATCATAGGAGCCGAGACAGGAGGCAGGACTACGTGTGAAGCTGAGCGCCCGGCAATTCAAATGAAAGATGTTACAGTGCAGCGATCCCCGCTCTGATTATCTGGCCGCCTTTCCTCTTCCTCTCTCTTCTCCTGCACAGGTGAGGCTGCAATCCATATTTATGGTCACATGGTTGGGGGGGGGGTCTAATAAAGGATTACAAGGCTCAGAATGTCTTATTTATGGTCACATGGTTGGGGGGGGCGTCTTCTATAGGACTACAAGGCTCAGCATTCCATATTTCTATTCACATGCCTAAGGGGGGGTCTCATATAGGAGTACAATGCACAGCATGTTTTATTTATGGTCAGATGATGGGGGGGGCATCTCCTATAGGACTACAAGGCTCACATGGCTAAGGGGGGGGTCTCATATAGGACTACAAGGCACAGCATGTCTTATGGTCACATGATGGGGGGGGGTCTCATATAGGACTAAAAGGCTCAGCATTCCATATTTCTAGTCACATGGCTAAGGTGGGGGTCTCATATAGGACTACAAGGCACAGCATGTCTTATGGTCACATGATGGGGGGGGTCTCATAAAGGACTACAAGGCACAGCATGTCCTATTTATGGTCACATGATGGGGGGGTCTCATATAGGACTACAAGGCACAGCTTGTCTTATTTATGGTCAGATGATGGGGGGGGTCTCATATAGGACTAGAAGGCACAGCATGTCTTATTTATGGTCACATGATGGGGGGGGGCATCTCCTATAGGTGGGGCAACTGGTGGCAAGTAACCCTTAAGGCCTGGCTAGTAGCTCAGGATTTGAAATTTTGAACCCTGCTGGTGTAGCAGTAGCCCTAGAACTTTTGGATTTCCACACAAAGTAGGCATTTACAGGTAAATAACCTGACTAAAATATACTAAATAAACATATATTTTTATGGGAAGATTGTTTTTCAAAAGAATGGCGACATGGTCTCCTTGTTATAGGCATAGGCAGCACAGGGGATGGGAAGTTTAACTTTTCCAGTATATCTCCTCTGCTACAGGGAAAGGGCAAACTAGTACAGCTATCCTTAATGATAGGAAGTGTACTACCCTGTCAATTAATTAGTTAGCACAGCTGTCATTAACAGGATGAGAGTATATAGTACACTTTTCATTCACTGAAAGGGAAATATACATGACAATGCTCATCCTAAAGGTAAGTGAACCCACTAGAGAAATTCGGTCACCAAGGTAAATTATTAGGTAATGGGAAGAGTATAAAATATTGATGTTGATAACGTAGGGGGGCCCAAAAGCTTATCAAACTGATCAATTACTAGTAGTGGTAGATAAATGTTAGTTTTTCTCATTGCAAGTGTTCACCAGGATTTATCACTCAAGAGAGAGTTTTACAAACAAACAAAATCCTGGACTTTCCCTGGTGTGAGGTTATACTGTTTATGTATGGCCCAACGTTTTGGGGCTATGTATGCGTTTCTGTAAGGCCATTTCCAGTACTGCATTTTTTTGAATGAATGGTAGATCCCTGCAGATCAAATTCCTACTTGGATGTTATGTGATCTTTGACCCACATATAAAAGCCACATGGACATTAAATCATATGGAAATTATTGGGACATTCATAAATCAAGCAACTTTAACAAGGTTGTCAAAACCCTAACTAGGGTGCTGTGCACCAGATTCACAGGAGTCTTTGAGAAACTAAGAGATGTCCTCTTTTTAATGCTACTAGTGTGCTATATCCTGCATTCTTATGCTTTCATAAAGTGACAATGAGTGAGAGTTTGTGAATAATGGATGCCAGCATGGGGTCTTAAACAACCATGCCCAATGTTTAAAGTAATTCTAAACCACAACATCTTTTCCGCTTTGTAAAGAGTAGAGAAGAATTAATATCCCTGTCAGGGATTTTTTTTTTTTCGTGTCCCATTCAAAAAGCTTCCCCTCACTTCCTGTCCTTTAAATACAACAGGAAGTAAGAGTAATTCTCTCCCACATAATGCAAAAAAAATCTCTTCCTTCTAATTTGTCAACAAGTGTCCCCTTAATTATTAATATTTGTTTCATTCCATGATTATTAATGAAAAAAAAAAAAAAAAACATATAGAAAAGAGTTTAAAAAAAAATCCACCTTGGGTGTGAAATACTCTATGTACACGAAATTGTTCAATATTTTGTTTATTATTATGTTTGCAACTTACTTATCACACCTTAAGTTGCAGATATAATGACTTTTAACAGAGGTTCCTTAAGACCTGAAAACTTTCAAAATATGAAGGGTTCGTCTGGGGTAAAATGATTGAGAAAGACTGGTCAACTGGAACAACTCCATTTTTGGCAAAGGTCTCCTTATACCAGGGCTAGTGATGGATGTAATATTTATTTAACTAATTTAATACACCAAATCCCATGATTATTCAGTGAATATATATCTTTCTCTTCATCCTCCCTACTTACTCAGTTGCTAAAAATAAAAAGTCAGCAAAAAAGGAAGATCGGTTTAATGTTACGGGAAAATGACTTTCTTCCTATCTACATAGGCTTCTTTCAAGGGGAAGTTGTTCAGTGGTAAAACTGTGACTACTGCCAACATTCTTCATAACCTAGCTGAGAATTCTGAAACAGAACTGACATTTACATTGAGACTGCCACAGGGAAATGCCGAGCTATTGAAACGAGTTTCATTACAGCAATTATAAAAAAAAAATCCTCACTTCAATAATGTAGATTTTTCAGGTTTCAGGGACATTCAGCATTTTTTCGGGAAATTCAGCAAGTTCAGAGGTGACTTGGTGGTTTCTTAGCTACTGGCTACAGGGTCTTTATCACAAAGCAAAAAACCTTTGACAAGGAAAATAAAGCTGATGCTATTTAAAATTACAGTGCCACACTAAGTACCAGGTCCATGAGTCTGTAGCCTTGTTAAAACACAAAAGGTCCAATATAAAAATAAAAAAGTGATTTACAAACTGCTTTACCCAATCAAAAAGTATCTCTCACCCGATATGGCCACAATACACTTTGGGGTTTGGGCCAGCTAATAAAAAGCTGTTTTCACTACAATCACCTGAAATTATTTTGGTTGGTATAGACTAGGGATCGTCCGATTATCGGCAAAGCCGATATATCGGGGGCCAATATGCACTTTCCCCGATATATCGGAATCGGCTCCGGAGGTTACCGATATTGCCGATATTACGGGAAAGTGCTTGTACCTGAGTGATGCCTGCAGGTAGAGGCATCACCCCGGCACTGGCGTCCATAGCCGACGGTCGGCTGTCTTGTAATGACAACTGATGCGGCTGAGATTTCCCCCCGCTCCCGCCGCCCTCCGCGGCTCGCCCGGGTCTCCTGTCCTGTCCCACCGGGAGACCCGGGCAACCAGACTGCACGGCCGCCGAAGACCCGATCAAAGCATTCGACTCTGATCGGGTCGCCATGCAAAAACACGGAAGAGATGTCACTCATGACATGTCTGGCGCCAGATTAAAACAAATGACAGCATTCAAAACAGCCATCTTGGCGTTTTGAATGCTTTTAAGTGCAAAGGAGGGGTTTGGGGTATTTTAGACCCCCAGATCTTTCCACAAAAGTACCTGTCAAAAAAAAAATTTTTTTAAATGTACAAAAATATCGGCCAATATCGGCCGATACCAATATGCATTGGCCAAAATATCGGTATCGGCAACGAAAAACCGATACTGGTCGATCACTAGTATAGACTTTGCTACCTTGTTTAACCGCTTGCCGACCAGCCACCGTAGTTTCACTGCAGCAGGTCAGCTCTGTCTCATGAAACCACGTACTTGTACTTCACTTCGCAGGACCACTAGCGGGGGCGCACTCCCATTGGCCACATGGGAGCCAATCAGCGGGTCCAGCAGCTGCAACTGGTCCAGCAGGGCACCCTCGATCGCTCCCCATGGAGACAGAACAGCTGTTCTGTCAGTTATGAACACAGGGATCCTGTGTTCCACTTATTTAGGAGCACAGGTCTCTGTGTTCATTCAGTAAATACATCTCTCCACTGTTAGAAAGCACCTCTTAGGCCCCTTTCACACAAACTGTCCGTTTGTCCGTTTTTCATCCATCCGTTGACGGATGAAAAACGGACATCAGTGTATCTCTATTTAAAAACGGACAACAACGGATGATCATCAGTTAACATCCATTTTCATCCGCTTCCGTCAAGGTCCGTTTTTTTGAACGGATGAATGCCCTATTTTTCATCCATCAAAAAAACGGATCGGACGAAATGACGAGATGAAAAACGGATAACAATTGATGAAAAACGGATGACAACGGATGAAAAACGGATAACAACTGATGAAAAACGGAAAACAACTGATGAAAAACGGATGACAACTGACGAAAACGGATGAAAAACAGATGAAGAACGGATGAAAAATGGATGAAAAACGGATGCATTTGACGTGACTGAACTGATGAACTGAACGGACGGTATGTGTGAAAGGGGCCTAAGGGACACATTTAACCCTTTGATCACCCCTGGGGTTAACCCCTTCCCTGCTGGTGTCATTAGTACAGTAATAGTGCATATCTTTTGTGTCAAAAATGTCAGTTAGGAGTCCCATCTGTCTGCCATAAGGTCACAGTCCCGCTAAAAATTGCTGATTGCCGCCATTACTAGTAAAAAATAAATAAATGAATAAAGATGACATAAATCTTTCCCCTAGTTTGTAGATGCAATAACTTTTGCAAACCAATCAATATATACGTATTGGGATTTTTTTTTTACCAAAAATATGTAGCAGAATACAAATTGGCCTAAAATGATGAAAAATTATATTTTTATTTATTTTTTTTTATTTGGAATGTTATATAGCAGAAAGTAAAAAATTTGGGTTTTTTTTTAGAATCGTCGCTCTTTTTTTTTTTTATAGCGCAAAATTAAAAAATCACAGAGGTGATCAAATACCACCAAAAGAAAGCTCTATTTGTGGGAAAAAAGGACACCAATGTTATTTGGGTACAGCGTCCAGTGCTGTATTTTGGCCTAGGCCAACAAGGCCAAGGCCTAGGGCGGCACTTTGCAGGGGGCAGCAAAAAAGTCGCCCCCCCTCCACCTGAGACTCTATTGGCCACTGGTTGCTAGAGCCGCCTCTCTCATTTCCCCCTCTATCTCGCTCTCATCCCCCCTCTCTCACCCCCCTCTCTCTCTCTCTCACCCCTCCTCTCTCTCTCACTCCTTCTCTCTGTCTCTCACCCCTCCCCTCTCACCCCCTCTCTCTTATCCCCCTCTCCTCTCTCTCTCTCATCCCCCCTCTCACTCTCTCTCTCATCCCCCCCTCTCTCTCTCTCATCCCCCCTCTCTCTCTAACCCCTCCTCTCTCTCACCCCCCCCTCTCTCGCTCTCATCCCCCCTCTCTCACCCCCCCTCTCTCTCTCACCTCTCCTCTCTCACTCCTTCTCTCTCTCTTTCTCTCACCCCCCCCCTCTCACCCCCCTCTCTCTCACCCCCCCCTCTCTCTCTCTCTCTCACCCCCCCTCTCACTCTCTCTCATCCCTCCTCTCTCTCTCACTCCTTCTCTCTCTCTCTCTCTCACCCCTCCCCTCTCACCCCCTCTCTCTCACCCCCCTCTCTCACCCCCTGTCTCTATCATCCCCCCTCTCACTCTCTCTCTCTCTCACCCCCCTCTCTCTCTCTCTCACCCCCTCACCCACCCCCCCCTCTCTCTCTCTCACCCACCCACCCCTCTCATGAGATCTCAGGGGTTCATGCTGGGACTTGTGGTCCTTCAATTTTGGAGGGATCCACATCCATTAAAAAATAAGACGTGGGGCAAATTTACAAAGGAGGGGAGGGGGGGCGCCCAATTTTAGTCTTGCCTAGGGCAGCACAAAACCAAAATACACCACTGACAGCGTCGCACAACCGTGCAATTGTCAGTTAAAGTAACGCAGTGCCGTAGCGCAGAAAATAGCCTGGTCATTAAGGGGGTAAATCCTTCTGGTCCAAAAGTGGTTAAATAAGCTGTAGCTTCCATTGCTTCCATAAGGTAATGCATGGTTGTGTCATGTAATTTCAAAAGTTAATAAGAAAAAGGTTATATTTATTATGAAATGTACTGTATGTACAACAGCTACTGAAAACAGCTGATCTCATTCTGTATTATGAACTGAAGATCTTCAGTTGCGAGCCAAACGAGAAGCTTGGGAAAGATCAGAGGGGTAGTCTTGCGTTATGGACTAATTGGTGAATGAATGTAGCTGCTCCCTCCACTTAAACAACTACCTAGGTAGAGACATCAGGGGTATATAATAAAAAATTTTAGTGGGTGTGGCCCTGCTTGTGTTGAGTGTATTGGTACAAAACCCAGTATGTGTTTCAGTCACTGATCAAAACAATCTTGTGGCCTATAGGGATGTGACGCCCTAATAGGCCAAGCCTTTGGAATACATATGCGATTTATAAAGGTGCCATAAACTAGTGCAAAAAAGCATTAAAATGACTAGTGCTGTAATTCAAAAAGTATATATCCAATAATAGTGATTCAGTGAAAAGTGCCATGTGCTTAGAATTTAATGCTTAATTTGGTATTGCAAAGGGATCATTTAAACCATATGTAGCACCCTACAAGGTAGGTGCTAGGTAAAGTGTGGTAGGCCTTCTCTGCTTATCAGCAGGGCCATGATTTTCAGCTAGGTTGTCATGGTTCCCAGGTGTGCCTGTTGAGACTGGGGAGTCTCCCCACTGTGCTCAATGAGGGCTCTCATTGGGCAGTGGAGGAAACCCGACCAATGGCACACTCAGGCCTGTATCTACCCCAGAAAGGCAGATTCTGCCGCACAGCATTCTGGGAGTGGGTATAAGTTTAAGGGGAGCACATGACGCAGTGTCTTTGGCAGGAAGCAGAGTCCGAGGAGGGAGATTACGGCTGTCTCTCCTCCTGTCAAGAGGAATCGGGTGTCCCAGGCGGCTTGCCTGAGGGGACAGAGGGCTGAGCTGAGCTGCAGAGAGGATCCGGTGTGCTGAGGACCAGCGGAGCTGAGAGGGGACGAGTTTTAGGAAAGCATTTCCAGTCGTGAGTACTGCAAACTGCCCCTGGGGGTCTGCCTAGTGAGAGGGGACCACTCCGGAGAAGGTTAGAGGGATCCGGGAGCTAGCTAACCGGTGCAGGAGCAAAAGAAAGGGGTGCCAGTGTTGACCCTGAAGAGTAAAGGGGGTGCCAGTGGTTGGGCCCTGAAGTATTCAGTGTACAGTGGAAGTGTACAGCGTGCAGTGTACAGTGTTAAAAGTTGCAGCAGTGTTACTAAAGGCTACCTCAGTCAGGAAGGACTGGAGGGAGCAGTGTCAAGGACTTTTGAGCTAACCAGAGTGTCAGAAGTCAGTCTTCAGGCCTGTGCAAGCAAGTCAGTGATTTCAAGCTATCACAGAAAAGTATATTTTTACTATCACAGAAAACACATAGGATCCCCAATAATTGTCATTTAGTGTGTTGGTGCTCTAACTCATGCTCCCCCTTTTGTGCCGCACTCACCGGAAAGCTTTCCCTTCTAGGGGGTGTATATTTATATACAGCACCAATGGCTGTATATAAATCCTCAGTATGAATGGATGGCTGTTAATCCTTGCTCTTAGGCTTCAATGCTCAACAGTCTCATATATGTGTAGAAATAAAAGCATCCATAGCGTAATTCAGTGGTGTAAATGTATTAAAAATAGCTAGTAGTACACTTACATTCCCTATTCCCAATGTAAGTGTACTACTAGCTACTTTTAACAACTTAAGCCCCGGAGGATTTGGCTGCTCAAAGACCAGGGCCTATTTTGCGATTCGGCACTGCGTGATTTTAACGGACAATTGCACGGTCGTGCGACTCTGTACCCAAATTAAATTGATGTCCTTTTTTTCCCACAAACAGAGCTTTTTTTTGGTGGTATTTGATCACCTGTGCGATTTTTACTTTTTGCTCTATAAACAAAAAAAGAGCGACAATTTTGAAAAAATAACAATATTTTTCACATTTTTTATATGAAATTCCCCCAGAAAAATGTAAAAATTCGAATTTTTTAACATTTTAGGCCAATTTGTATTCTGCTACATATTTTTGGTGAAAAAAATCGCAATAAGCGTATTTTTATTGGTTTGCGCAAAAGTTATTGCGTTTACTAACTACGTGAAAGATTTATGTCATTTTTATTGTTTTTTTTTTAACTAGTAATAGCGGCGATCTGCGTTTTTTTTTTGCGGGACTGCGACTTTGCGGCGGGCAGATCGGACCCTTGACTGACATTTTTGGGGGTACCAGTGACATTACTACAGTAACCAGTGCTATACATATGCACTGTTACTGTAAAAATGACACTGGCAGGGAAGGGGTTAACTTTATTTGAGATCCAGGGGTTAAGTGTGTCCTTAGGGGCATTCTTCTAACTGTCAAGGGGCGTGGCTTTTGATGTAACCACAGAGACATACGATCCTACATAGCAGGATCGTATGATCTCTGCAGTTACACCAGGGAGAATGACAGGCGGCTTTGTTCCCTCTCCACCGGGAGATCGCGAGTGACCGGCAGACATCAGAGCTGCCGGTCACTCACGCGGGGATGGGAGTGAATGAGCGGGGCGGGAGCGCGCCTCCGGCGTCGGGTGCTCTCCCCCTATTGGCTCGCGGGCGAGTGACGTACCGATACACCACTTTGCTCAGGGGGGGCTGACCACCACAGTATATGTACTTGCAGCGCTCGGCAAGTGGTTAATAAATTTACACCAGGGAATTACGCTATGGATGCTTTTATTTGTACACATGTATGAGACTGCTGGGGCAGTAAAGCCTAAGAGCAAGGATTGACAGTTATCCATTCATACTGAGGGGTTTACATCACTCTCTGTTTAGTGAAGACCAAGAACTGAGCAATCAGCAGTCATGTGATTGCTCAGTTCTCAAGTTTAGAGTTGGCAAAGAACTGATACAATATCTGAGCGATGCTGTAGCCATATAGGTAAGTATGTATGTGTAAAGGAAATTTGTACATCCTGTATATTATTGTATTTTATTTCGTATGTATTGCACACTGCACTCATTATGCACACAGCACTAATAATGTTTTCATTACATGTTTGCATTTTTTCAAGTCCTGATTAGAATTAGCCTGCCTATGTTACGCCCCTTGTTACCATAAAAGTACAATAGTAATATTAATGTGATACCTACCTAATCATGTGTATAAAAGCCTTCAATTGCATCAAATAAAACAGAACAGTTATTTTGGAAAGATGCGGAGTGTATCTTTTTGTGTCTGTTCCCTACTGCAGTAGTTATTCATTTGGAACCACTAATCAATGTGAGGATAGGAGTTGCCTATCTATAAAATGTCCAGAACTGTATGTTTGTGGGGGTTTTTTTACCGCAATTCTTCTTTTAGGTTTTTTTTCCTTTTTTTCACCTGTTAATCCTGAAAGTAATACACTTTGTGGGTGAACTACTGCAGCATGGAGCATGCAAAATCTGGTACAGTTCTGCATAGAAATCAGCTTGCAAGTTTTATTGTCATAGCTTACAGTGGTTGTAAACCCCATGTCTAACAAATATCAAACACTCACATCTCCTTACAGTTTGTAGAATGAGCATGACAAGGGCATTATGTGTTCTTCAGTATTTCCATCTCTTTGCTGGTTTCAGCCCACCAAATATCTCTCGATTCATGGATGTTTACACGGTCTGGAGCTCAGGAAGCAGAGTCATGACATCAATGGCCTCCCCTCCCAGCTGTACACAACCTGGCATTCTCCCTAGCGCAGCTCAGAGCACACGGCAGTTGAATTTGTGCTTGCACCTTCAATGCTCAGTCAGGCTGTGGCTGTGGGAGACATGCCCCCTTCACTCATGCTCGTGCATGAGTCTTCACATTAAGTCTGTCACTCAAAGAAGAGGGGGCATGGCGACACCTTTATTTTCAGGTGGCCAGACTGAGACTAGTAGAGTTCTGCTGCTTTGCTGAGTTAAGCCTAGTACACACGCACCGATTATCGGCCGGCCAGTCGTTCCTCTTTTGTCCAGAGTGGTGTTTTGTTTGTTGGAATGTGCCTAGACTGCACACAAATTTTCTCGCCCGACAAAATTCTACTTCAGAAGTGATGTCATGTGTTGGTTTGCTTTCTTTGTGTTCTTTCTTCACTGAGCATGCCCAGACTTGCTCATAAGATTTTTCCCCGTCGAAATCTGTACTGACTGCACGAAAATCGGCCGTGTTTTGACGGCGGACAAAAATTTTATAGCCTGCACACCAGATAACAAGTCGAAAATCGGCAGATCGGTCGTCGGACGAAAATTCCCTGCCGAATTTCGACGCGTGTGTACAAGGCTTTAGATACAATGTTCAGATTAATTTAGCTTTTTTGGGTTTACAACCACTTTAATTGAACAAGCTAAAGTTAGAAGCTGGTTGGCTACCAGATACTAAATGCTCCAGTTTTAGTAAATCTCTACCCTTTCTGTCCTAGAGTGACAATGTTTGCTCACTGTACTCTATCTATAAAGAAAGAAAGTTGTCACCCCCCAGGACCAATATACAGAACACCTGCCCCTCTCCTCTTCTCGATAACATAGGAGGGAGGTGCCCCGCTGTGTAGAGAGAAAACTGGGAACAATGCTAACTGATAACAGGTACAAAAAAGTATCAACTAAATTTCTGGTAAAATCAACAGGTATTTTTTTAAAAACAGCTATCGCACAGTATTTAGCAACGAAAAGTTAAAGGAGATTCATTGGGTTACTAAAGACAAACATACATTCACATTCATTCTGTAGTTGTTCCACACTGGCTCTAAGATTGAGAGATGAAAAATTGCACAACCACTTATCAGTCAGCATCCAGTCTGCTAACAGCAGAAAACAGTTACTGTGAGTCTCTGCGCCCCGCTGTGTTCCTCCAGCACTAACTGGAGCAACAGGTTGGGGAAGGGATGGGTACAGATGACTTCAGATCTCAGCCCCACTGAAAGACTGTAACAGCTGTCAGTTAGGTAGCCAAGTGGATCCCGACAATATTGTTGGGATCTTTGTAGAATGTGACAGGTCTGCAATATCTCACTATCTGCTGACTCTGGTTAACAGAAGTACATTAGTTAATAAACTCCTAAGGCCAAAAAGAGAAGTGTAGCCAAATATAATATTTAGATCTAAAAAAAAAAAAATGTAGCGCTACCCCCAAAGAAACTCTGGTCTTTGGGCCTATTTCCCCCTTACAGCCCCCAAAGTCAGGCAAATATTATTTTCACACGCTTCCAGATGGCTCAATAAACAGATTATTGGGGGTTTTTGGTGTTTGTTTAGGTACAATGAACTTGATAGTTCAGAGAGTGGGAGAGCATGGGAAACCCCAAACTGATGTAACACTGTGAAACTATGTATAAACATTGGACCTGCTAAGTCTCTGCTCTATTTCAGAATGCAAGCTGTATTACACAGCTGTGGGAGTAGTAGTGCAGAAACAAATAGGAATAAAGTTAGAAAAAAAGTTGTATTAAGGACACAGCACCTGGCTGTATTTCATGGCTTCTAGCTGCTCTAGTTCCAGGGTAGGAGAAATAGTGAACTCCTGGCTGTCTTGCACTGCACTAGGCTACACTGGGTCGCCACACATGAGGTATTGCACTTCACTGTCCTCTCCCTTCTTTAGAGATGATAACTGGTTTACTACTCCCTGATTCCAGAATGGCTGCTGTATTGGCCTCCTTTTGACAGACTGCTTCGGGGTTCAGCTGAGACCTAATCTGGAGCTCTTCTCTCCCTCTTCTCTTCCTCTTGTCCTCTCCCTCTGCCCCAGGGGCAGAGCCCTCAAGCAGAGGGGTCCTTCCTAGATGACTAGACCCTGAACTCTGCTCCTAGACTGCTAGGCTTCTGAGTATTTATGGATTGCTTCCCCGCCTTCTGGGCACGCCTCCCCAAGTATTGGTGGAAGTCCCATGAATAAAGCCATATTCAGGCTGTTAGCCCTTCTCTTCCACCCACCATGTTCTGGAATACTCCAGAAGACACAGAGAAGTAACAGGCCAAGCAACCTGTGAAGCCCTGCACAGTCTTCTACACAACTAGCCCCAGCCCCTCTTGGGGGGGGGGGGGGGGGGTGCTACAAATAATAAGATTTTCATACACTTTATTATACACACTCTGACAATATCATGGGGCAAACAGTCATTTTAATAAGCAATCAGAATGTATAATCGCAATCTTATATCCATGGTTAGATGATAGGCCAAAGTTTTACTCTAAGGGTCAGTGTTGGGGGTTAGAGTTTTGGGCAGAGGGTAAAGGACAAGCCTAAAATCTAGCACTGGGATGGAAAAAAATAAACCCTTGTAGTGGGGCCCCCGCACTGCAAGGGTTAAATGTTCATTAAGAGGTAGAAAACAAGTGCTATTACTTGCTCTGGCAATCTCCTATTCTCCCTAATACTCCAGGCTGTGGGCAGTCCCTTGGGGTCGCCATGCACAATGTAGGGCTACTATCCCTGCACTGTAGATGGGAGAGTCAGATGAGAAACTGTGACCAGGAGCATCTTTGTGAGGACCAACTGCACCGATGGAGGGAGCCTAAAGGAGCAAGGAGTAAGATAAGCATTACTTATTATCACTGTACCTCTAGACCTAATGAGACTACCCTTATTGAGTGGGAGGAATCACTGCAAAGGTAATTGTTTTCCTCTGCCTGTAGTTGGGCTTTAAAGTGATACTAAACACACACTGTTTAATTGACATTGTCCCTTCTATTTCTGTATGTGGATAATGGCGCTCTAATTTTTTTAATTTAAAAAAATCTAAGTGTTTGATTTAAAAAAAAAATTGAATCTTTTTCATACGTGATTTACAGCTGTCACATGACCCAGCTCTTCACCAGTCTGTCTGCAGGGAAACATAAGCAGGAGGAGCTTCCAGTCCTCTGCTGCTTGTCACATATTCAAAATAAAAAAAAAGCCTTTGGGATACAGAGTAAAAATTAATAATTAATATAAAAAACTGTTTTAGCTTGGTATACCAATATATATTTGAAATCAAATTTTTATTATTTTTTGGTAATACCATAGTGTGGGTGTATTTCTGCCAGTCACAGGCTGTGTATTACGCCCCTACTGCCCCTTGAAATGAGAGGGAGGTAAAGTCTCCATCAATTTATATGTAATATCCCACTCCCATTGTGTTTAGCTGGTTAGTGGGCATGGAGGAGGAGGGAGGGAGCGGCCCGTCATATATCACTGTGTATATGCCCATATGTGTGACTCTATAGTCACATGGGCTGTACAGATGTGATAGGGAGGAAAAGCTCAGCACAGAAACTCACTGAAAACTGAGCATGTGCAGAGCTGCCAACACTGCTCTGCAAAATCCCCAACTACAATAGGGAAGTGAACAGAAGGGGGAGAATTGCAGGATCAAACAGTTTTTTTGCAGAATACAGAAAACTAATATCCTAGTGACGGAGTATGAATAGCATGTAAGAAAGTGTTTATTGATAGTTTTTGATGATGTGGGTTTAGTGCAACTTTAAGGCATAAGATTAAGCTCCGTACACTAGGGCCGAATGCCGTTTGGCCAGCTTCTGTCCGACGTGCATGCTGGAAAACCCGCAGCCGACCAGCTCCTGATCAGCGCTCTCAGCCACTAGCTAAGAACGCTAACCGGAGTGTTCTAGCGGCTGGGGCTGCCCCCCTGTCAGAACACAATAGCTCATATTTTTTCTCGTAGTGCAGTACTGGTGAACCTTGGCACCCCAGATTAGTGATCGACCGATATAGTTTTTTTCATGCCGATAACGATACCGATATTTTGGTCATCGGATATCGGTATCGGCCGATATCTGCCGATATTTTCAGACATGTAAAACATTTTTTTTTTTTGTTCTAAAGGTACTCCATGTGGAGGGATCTGGGGGTCTAAAAGACCCCAAACCCCTCCTCCGCACCGAAAAGCATTCAAAACCCCAAGTTTGGCTGTTTAGACTGTTGTCGGTTTTTTAATTTGGTGCCGAGTACCCGGAAGTGATGTCAGTTTTTTACAAGGAGACACGGGTCTTCTATTTGGCGGCGGTGGAGGTAGGATGCCTGGGCGAGCCGCGGAAGGCGTTGGGAGGGGGTGGACGTCCCCTCCCGCTCCTTGTAATGACAGCCGAGCAGCTTCTCAGTCGCATCAGGTTGTCATTGCAAGTCAGCCGACACGTTGGCTATGGACACCGGTACCGGGGTGATGCCTCTAGCTGCAGGCATCACTCCAGTACAAGCACTTTCTGAAATATCGGCAATATTGGTAACCTCTGGGGCCGATTCCGATATATTGGGGAAAGTGCATATCGGCCCTCGATATATCGGCTTTGCCGATAATCGGTCGATCCCTAGTTTCAATGGACTGCAAGTGTGCTGATCAGCACACTCTTAGTCCACTGACACTTCCTACAGCTCTGAAATGGAAAGGTACAGCCACAGAACTGTAAGAAGTGTCTGCAGGAGTCTGACATTGCACCCGTGATCCACTGATCTCGGGTGCATTGCTCTGCAAGCTTCTGTGAAAAAAAATAATAAATGCACATTTAGGCATCACCACGGTACAACACTTTCCCTAAGTATTGGCAATATCGGTAGCCTCAGGGGCCGATTCCAATATATCGGGGAAAGTGCATATCAGCCCCCGATATATCGGTGTTTTGCCGATAATCAGTCGATCCCTATCCCAGATGTTTGGTAACTACATTTCCCATGATTCTCGACTATACTGCAGAGTGCATGAGCATCATGGGAAATGTAGTTCTAAAACATCTGGGGTGCCAAGGTTCACCATCACTGTGATAGTGAGTACTAGGCTTTACTATGGTGAGCTAATTTCAAGGAAATCACTGTATTCTAATTTAGAATCATTTATTTGTAAGCATAGAGAAGTACTGTAGATGATCTGCAATTGTCCTTTAGTGATAGAGCTGTAGAAAAAATGGTGGTAGGTCTTGCTACTTTCAAAAGTGCTATAAGGACAGACAGATCTACTGTAGACTACCCACAGTTCTCAATGAGAAATCAGCTTGAATACAAGCAGCTTTCCACAATCAAGAAAGGAAAATATACTCAGAACCTCATAAATGAGTTTCATATTACTGTAGATAAAACATGCATTCTTCTATATCCAATACACTGTAGCTAATATACAAATATTCTGATCCTATATGGTAACATTGCTACCACTGGCTCACTCTGCATTTCACCTTGGCTTTATTTATTAACTTGCTGCTTATGAAAGGTGGTGACCTAACCTCCCGCAGCGGCACATTTCTAGAGCATCATTCCTCCACACTCTGGCAACCTAACACAAAATTCACGGCCTTTTTAAATATAGTAGAATAGAACCTTTTGTATTATTAGGAGGAAGCAGACATTTTTATGGGAAAAATGTTTATAAACCAAGTACTAAAAATAACTGAGAAGTTGGGGAGGTTCTATTTAAATCCGTCAATTCATTCATCTGTTTTCTGCATTTAGAGTTCAGCAGGAAAGAAATGAAGCTCATGGTCCACACCCTGTTTATTGCACTATAAACAGCACACATACATAATGTCTGGGAACAGACTTTATTGTGTTCCATGAATGCAGAAATTGTTGAAAAAAAAAAAAAAAAGTTGGCATTTACTTATGCAGACACCCTGTAACTCTGTAGGAGCAAAGGGCAGGGAAAGTGCTCATACTAAAAATAATTACAGGAATATTGCTCAGGTGTTGGAGAATAATTCTGCCCACAATCATTATACTTTATAATGCATAACTGTAGGCTCGTGTACAAAGGTTTTATATTTCTCTATCAGGATTTCTAACTCTGACCTCTTCCAATGACATAATGACCCTGGCTTACTCTGATGGTACATATGGCACCTCCAGCCATATTCTCCAAGAAAAAGCAAGGACATCTCCCCTCCAACAAACATAAGAGTTACCTATTAGTTTTTAGCATGTGATTTCCATAAACACACAAAACCCTATTAAATAAAACTGAAATCAGTAGGTAACAATTAGTTGGATGATATATTCTGTAAATGCTGACAGATTCGTCATCTTCTAGCCACAAAGGCAATGTTGGCACAAAGTCATTAAAAAAAAAAGCACTTAAAGCGGAGTTCCACCCTAAAATGAAAGTTCTATCCATTTTCTTGCTCCGGGTCACCTGAAAAACAAATGGATAATCGCAAATTTTTTTTTTTTTTACTTACCTTGTTTAGAAGATAATATACTTACCTTACTTCCTCTTCCTCCCCTCGGCGGCCACGGCGAGTCGTCACTTCCTGGCTTGCAATGATTCCTGGGAGCGGAACGTCATCGCTCCCAGGAATCAATGCGCCTGCACCGTCCCCGACGTCAGTTCCGGTGCAGGCGCCGTCATACCTTGCTAAACAGCTTCTGGGCATGCCCAGAAGCTGTGCAGGGATGACGCTGCACCCCCGGAAGTGACGGCGGGCCGGTGCAGTGCATCTTGGGACCGAAGAGGACAGAAGAGGACGCAGAAGAGGATCGTGCTGGCTTCAAGCTGCCCACACCTGAGATGGCAGCGCTGGAGAAGACATTTTCAAGGTAAGTATTTCTTCTTCAGGTAAGTGCAACCCAGGACAGTTCAGAGGCTATCCATTGTGGAATGCACTAGCCCTGACTGTCCCGGGGGTATTTTTATGTATTTTTTTTTTTTTTAGGTGGAACTCCGCTTTAAGTGCTTTCGTTTTATTTTGTGTGAGTGAATAGACCTTTTCAAGGCAGTCAAATTATGATGTAATTCAAAAAACTGTTTTCACAGAAATATTGGTGCTTGGTTAATATGCTGATCCCCTGGATTTGATTTGCTAAAGAAAAAAGTAAGAATGGGATAAGGTCTGCTTGGATCGTGATCAACGTGTGTTTGCCAGTTCATTGCTATACTCTTTAATTCTTTTTTTTTTGTCATTTTAAATTAGCTTAATTAAAATTGATATCTATATACCAACAATAAGACTTGTTCGATACACAATGGTTGTGTGCATAGTGAAGTAAAGCCTGGTACACACTATAAAAAAATGGGAAGAAAAATTCTGTAGGATGTGCATCTCATCCGAAGCAAATTTTATGCATTTATTCTGGGAATGTGTGGCCATACAGAAGTTTTGGCTGGAAGTGGCGGAATGCGTTGAGGAGGTTACCACTCTCTGCATTAGGCTCAGTATTGAAGTGTGTCTCTTGGGATTGGTAGATGCTATAGCTCCAAAGAGAGTAATATGTACACTGCTGACTTTGTTATTTTTCTATGCTAGGAAAATGATATTGCTCTCCTGGAAAAAGCCTACACCCCCTGTCATCCAGGCATGGAAGGCGTAAATGAAGCAGATAGAGAGAACAGCGCCAATCTAAGTGTAGATTATAAGTACAAACAGTACATTTTATTAAAATTGCACTTACAAACAGGTGTACGTTCATAGGTATGTAGGGAGTGACATCCTGCAAGTCCGTTATGGAAATCCTCCAAGAGACACGTTGCCAGCAGTGCCGGTGGCTTCCAGCGCTTCAGGTCTGTGGGCGGAGAGAGGAGCCGGGAGTTGCCATGAAGGCAACATGTCAGTGCAGGGAGAGTAGACGTTGGGGCCTTGTAAATAAAGCACTTCCCCTTTATAAGGCTACCTATGCCAGTAGGGGTATACCCAATTAATTTGAGAAGGTGCAGGGTGGATGGACAAAGAGTACCTCTACAGTGTTTCCGATTAATCAGGGAGTAGTTGGAAAGCCTTTGCTTCTGTTCATGAGATATATTGTTTTGACTGGATAAATATGTGTCCATAGTTATGTTCATTGTATATGCATTGGATCTGGCGATGCACAATTGAATGATTGTCAGCTCCAGTGTTGTCTCCTTGGTGTGGTGTTTTTTTTTTTTAAGAAGACCACTGATGTCGGGATAAGGAATTACAGAGTATATTTATGTCATACGTATCTGTAAAAGATGGGAATGAAGGCCCCTTGAACCTCCTTTAGGGAAAGGGAGCCTTGACTGCTGGAAGCATGGCATCACTGTGGGTGTGAACCTAAAAGAGAAGTTAAGTAGCTCCCTTGGGATTGGCTACAAAGACCTGAGGTGACTGGGTGGAGCCTAAACTCTAGGAAAAGGCTACACTGGGGCACATCCAACTGCTCTGAGGAGATTCAGCTGTTACAAGAGTGTCAAAAATGTTGGTCAAGGGTCCGATCTGTCCGCCGCAATGTCGCAGTCCCGCAAAAAAAATCGCAGATCGCCGCCATTACTCATTAAAAAAAAAAACAACAAAAATGACAAAAATCTTTCCCTTAGTTCGTAAACACAATAACTTTTGCGCAAACCAATCAAAATACACTTATTGCGATTTTTTTTACCAAGCATTTGTAGCAGAAAACAAATTGGCCAAAAATGTTAAAAAATTTTGATTTTTAAATTTTTTTGGGGGGAATTTCATATAAAAAAATGTGAAAAGTATTGTTATTTTTGCAAAATTGTCGCTATTTTTTTGTTTATAGCGCATGATCAAATAATCGCACAGGTGATCAAATACCACCAAAAGAAAGCTCTGTTTGTGGGAAAAAAAGGACATCAAATTTGTTTATGTACAGTGTCGCACGACCGTGCAATTGTCCGTTAAAGTCACGCAGTGCCGAATCGCAAAATAGGGCCTGGTCAGGAAGGGGGTAAAATCTTCCGGGGCTTAAGTGGTTAAGAATAAAGAAAGGAGAGGAGGGGAGGACCGCACTGTGTTTTTAAGATAAATTCTTTTGTGCTTATCAATTTTGACTTACTACATTCCAAATAAAAAGAGCATCAAAGAGTATTTGATAAAAATGAGTAACCAACCTGAATACTATGCACCTAGCTGTTACCTTAAAGTTGAACTCCAGGAAATAATTTTGTAGGTTCAACCGGGCACAGCATAATTATGCATTACTCATACTCGATGAACCACTGGAGAAACTGGAAATCCTTTTAGCACTACTCTAGAGTGTTAGCCACAATCTTCTATCTCCTGCTCAGGTTCTGTACACACACTGACCACAGAGGGTAAGTAGGTGTGATCTTAATAAGTTCTGGACCGGAAGGATTTGCCTCCTTAATGACCAGGTCATTTTTTGCAATTCGGCACTGCGTTAATTTTAAGGGAAAATTGCGCGGTCGTGTGACGCTGTACCGAAATAAAATTTATGTCCTTTTTTTCCCGCAAATAGAGATTTCTTTTGATGGTATTTTATCACCTCTGCAATTTTTATTTTTTGCGCTATAACCAAAAAAAGAGCGACAATTCTGAAAAAAAAAACTATATTTTTCACATTCTGCTATATAACATTCCCAAAAAAAATTGTTTTAAATCTAAATTTTTCATCCTTTTAGGCCAACTTGTATTCTGCTACATATTTTTGGTAAAAAAAAATTGCAATAAGCATATTTTGATTGGTTTGTGCAAGAGTTATTGTGCCTAAAAACTAGGGGAAAGATTTATGTCATTTTTATAAATGTATTTATTTTTTACTAGTAATGGCGGCGATCTGCGATTTTTAGCGGGACTGCGACATTGCGGTGGACAGATCGGACCCCTAACTGATATTTATGACACTTTTGGGGGGACCAGTGACATTACTACAGTAATCAGTGCTAAAAATATGCACTGTTACTGTTATAATGACATGGGAAAGGGTTAACACAGTGGTGATCAAAGGGTTAAGTGTGAGCCTAGGGAGTGTTTTCTAACTGTATGGGGGAGGGACTTGTGAAATGAACACAGAGACCTGTGATCCTATATAGGAGGATCACAGGCACTCTGTGATCATTTCAGAGAGAACAACGGTCAGCTGTGTTTACAACAGCTGACCATCCTTCTCTCTCAGCGGGGAGTGATCGCGGGTGCCCGGCGGCATTCTACGCAGTAAGGTAAAAAAAACCTTTTAAGTGCAGCTCCCCCACAGCACCCCCTAAATACTTAACTGAGTCTGATCTCGATCCAACACTGTGCACTCTGTAGCAGCTCTTCTCCGCTCTCCTGGCTCTTGTAGGCTTGGTTAAGAGCAGTGGGAACCAATATGACTACCTGGAGGTGTTCTGTACACAGAATGTATACTGACCACAACCTAGAAACATCATTTCCTGCTTGTGTGATTGGCTCACCAATTTTCCTAGAAGTCTGCCTAAAGGCTCGTACACACTTTACGAAAATCGGACGAAATATCCTCCGATTTTTCTCTCCCATGCTCAGCGTTCATTACCGTTTTTAGTTGACAGTGCACAATGTTCACGAAATTTCTTGTCCGATTTTTTTGGGACAGTTGTTCCTAGACTTCCGGGTCGTCAGCAACTTCAGATCATGCGCGGTCTTTCGTATCTGATTTTTCGCAGACGTACTGCATGCACATTAAACGAAAATTGGTCGTCTGGGGACGGACGATAAAAATTTTGTTTTTTGTCCCTTTTTTTTTTCATTGAAAATGTCGGCATCGGCTTCTGAAAGTCGTGTACACACTAGCCGAAAATCGAACGATTTTACCTCAGACTGGAATTTTCGGCAGATTTTCTACTAGTGTGTACCCCACTTAAGATACAAGTCAGATTTCAGGCATCCCCTGCAACAAAAATGTCATTTTTTGGTGAGATACTCCCAATAGGAACACGTCTAAAGGGATGCAGTCCCAGCAGATTCCTTCATTAGTGCTCTGCAGCTACACAGCTGAATGATAATTATTATTAATAATTAACTCCCATTAGACCCACTTAGCACAGGGGCACAGAGGAACAAACTGGGATTTCTTCACAATAACAAAAGGTAGGAATTTGCAACAAAGTTTGTTATAATCCTTGCAATGTGCATAGATCACCCAAAGGGGAATGATTTTTTCCCTATAAAAGTGGAGTTACGCTTTAAAGATCTGGACTGAGTGGTATCATTTCATCTGCAGTGTTTATTGAACGATAGATTAGATTGTCGCTTGTACTGTATATGTCACAGATACAGGTTTTATGAGTACATTATGAAGTAGGAGGAATGCATTTATCAGAACCCTTTATTACACAACAAGCACTTAAGTGGAGCCTTTCTTGCATGCGATTGTTTTCATTGTGCCTGCATTCCTCCTCTCTGGCCCACGCATAGCTTGGATTCCATCTGACTGCTTTGCTTTTTCCTCTACAGTCAGGCTGAGCGTGCCAAGTAGACTTGAGCAGTCCAGGCAGACCAGACATTAGCTGCAGACCAGCCATACCTCATGATTTAGCTCACTGTCTGACAGACTTCTAGCAATGCCAAACATAAGCAGGCTCTCTTAGAGGCAATTGTTTCACAATTACTTTCCCCTTTTAAGCTTTGGAAGATGCTATTTTCTCCTTTCCACAAAAAAAGCCTAATGCCACCTTTTCCATAGAAATGTTATACTATCTACCATCTTGTCTTCAACGCAGCGCACTGTATTATTATTAACAGTTTATGTTTTCCCATATTAATATAGCATTGGCATATGCATTCTTTTATGCTATATTATATACAGAGTGATTTGTCCAATGTATTCACAAATAACTGAACATATCAACTGTGAAATATGACACTGCAATACATATGTGTGGACTGTTTTACCTGCCAAAATATGTCTTATTCTGTTCAGTCGTTTCTATGATTAACACCGCCCTGCCAAACTACATAGCCAGGATGGTGACATCACTTTTACTTATAAAGTTGATGAACAGAGTGGTGTCACCTCTACTGAACAAAGAGAAGCATTTATTTATTTATGTCACACAATATTTGCACAGCAGTCTTTTAAATGCAATTTCTTTGGAAGAAATACGCTTCCGAAAAATTAAAAAAAAACAGTAAACTTAGTCCAATTTTTTTTTGTATAATGTAAAGGTTGATGTTACGCGAGTAAATAGATACTTAACATGTCATGCTTTAAAATTGCGCACACTCATGGAATGGCGACAAGCTATGGTACTTAAAAATCTCCATAGGCGATGATTTAAATTTTTTTACCGGTTACCTGTTTAGAGTTACAGAGGAGGTTTTGTGCTCGAATTTGTGCTTTCACTCTAATGATCACAGCGATACCTCACATGTGTGGTTTGAACACCGTTTACATATGTGGGCACGACCTACGTATGCGTGCGCTTCTTCGTGCGAGCATGGAGGAAAGGAGCACTTTAATTTTTTTTTCTAATTAATTTTATTTTATTTTTTTATTTTTACACTGTTCTTTCTAAACATCTCTTGTGACAGTAATAGGCAGTGACAGGTACTTTTTATGGATGGATCTGGGGTCTAAAAGACCCCAAATCTCTCCTCTGCACTTAAAAGCATTCAAAACGCCAAGTTTGGCTGTTTTGAATACTGTCATTTTTTTTAAAAATCTGGCACCTTTAAGGCTCCAGTAACCAGTGATGTCATGACATCGCTTTTCGTTTTCTACATCTGAGACACAATCAAAGCTGAAACTGGCTTTTTTTTTTCGGTCTTTGGCCAGCTGGCGGACGTGCCAGCTTGGTTCTCGGTTCTTCCGGTGGAATGGGAGACCTGGGGCGAGCTGCAGAAGGCAATGGGAGGGGGCTCCCTTCCGCTCCTTGTGTTAACAGAGAAAGGGGAGAATTTTGGAACTTTAAATGAAACGCAGGGGGGATTGCAATGTGTCTCCATCCCTAATATGCAGAAAAATAAAAGTAAAAAGTAAAAAATAAAAATAAAAAGTTTGGGACTTTGAATAAGAGGCAGGACTTGTGATAACAGCTGAGCGGCTGCTCAGTTGCATCAGTTGTTATTACAAGAAAGCTGACCGTCAGCTCTAAACAACGGTACCAGAGAGATGCCTCTAGAAACCCGGAAGTGATGTCATGACATCACTTCCGGTTACTGGATCCCTAAAGGCGCCAGATTTTTAAAAAAAATTACAGTATTCAAAACAGTCAAACTTGGTTTTTCGAATGCTTTTAAGTGCAAAGGAGGGATTTGGGGTCTTTTAGACCCCAGATTCCTCTATAGAGTCCCAGTCACTGCCCATTACTGTCACAAGTGATGTTTACATCCCATTTCACAGCAAAAAAAAGTGAACAAAATTTTTTTTTTAAAAGGGACAGTGTAAAAAAATAAATAAATAAATAAATAAAATAAATAATAAAAAAAAACAGTTTAAAGTGCCCCGTACCTCACGCGCAGAAGCAAATGTATATGTAAGTTGCGCCCGCATATGTAAACGGTGTTCAAGCTACACATGTGAGGTATCGCAGCAATCGTTAGAGCGAGAGCAATAATAAAGCCGAGGCCGCATATTTGCTTTACGTCGGTGGGGTTAAAATAATAAAAAAGAAAAAAACGATGTAGACAAACGTAAATTGCTGAAAACTAAACTGATATAAACTGAACTGAAGACGGATCGGCAAACCGATGTTAGCTGATATAATCTGAGTCCGTGTTCATCAGTTTTTTCTATGTAAAAAATGTGACTGAACAGATGACAATTGTGTGAAAGTGGCCTTATGCTGTAGTTGCCATTTAATCATTTAAACAGCTGTTAATTTTAAAATAGCATGCATATCACTCTATCAAAGTTCTTACCTAGGTTTTGAAAGGAATATTGAAACATAAATGTTTAAGAAAAAGGTGAAATCTCAGTTCTGTTGTAGCCTACATTACCATCATATACCACCATCAGATGCTGTATGAGATAGGGTCTCACCTATAGTGCTTTGACCTACATGACTTAGAGCTAAAACAACCTCCCCTAATTTACTAAAGTCTGTGAAAGACAAAACGACCTAATTAATGTCATGTCATTGCCCCTGCAGGCACATTTTTCCTTAACCTTGTTATGGGTGGAGTAGAGAAGACGCCTGTAATTTGCAATGCAAAACAGAAGGTAAATCTACTGCATTGCTACTTAAAGATGTGGTTAGCAGCTCCAAGTGCTGTGTGGCTCCTTGGAATGTGGAATTATCATGCAGAAATCTCTGTATTGGAAGGCAGCAGTCCCATTGTGGGCAGTGAATCAAATGAGTAAAGTTTAATTCCTGCTGTGCATATTTTGGTTAAGGGAGGATGTGTTCCTGCATTGTTTAGTAATCTCTTTTGGCTGGGTCCTTGTAGCCTTAGGGGCCACATTTGTAATACACGAATAACTAAAAACCTACATGCATGCAAATGTACCCACAGGGGCAGTACACTTTCAACCTAATTTGTCAATGCGCTGGACATTGATAAATAAGATAACACTACTATGTCATTTTTTACAGCAAAAATGTTAAAAGATAAACTATAATGTACACACTCTGTTATATGCTGGAATAAAAGTTTTTTTTTTTTTTGCTTCCATAAAACGAAAGCCTGCCAAAGATGGTTTGAATCTTGGCTGGTTTAGCAGGGACCGACTGAGATTGGAACCGTATGTGGGCAGGCTGAATGTATGCAAGTCAATTAATTGATCGACTTGGGTACAACTAGCATGTGGGATTTTCAGCATGTGATTATTGCCACTAGTGTTCTCCTGGCAGGGACAACTCCCTGCGTCCCCCTGCCAGTCGAACACAATAGCCCTGCGGGAGGGATTGCCCCATCAACACTGACTCTGGTTGCAGGTAAAAAAATACCACCATCTATGGCCTGCCTTAAGACTAGTACACAAGGGCTGAATGTTGGGCGACCCTGGGCGGTTCAATCAAAACTGGCCCACATTACGCCCATGTGTATGGCAGTCGGTCCGACAGAAGCCGGCTCCTGTCGAACGTGCATGCTGGAAAACCAGTGGTCAACCAGCTCCTAGAGCACTGACCAGAGTGTTCTGACGGGGGGGGGGGGGGGCTATAGCTCAGCCAAGGGAGATTGCTGGGCTGATTTCGCATAGCTCTGATCTGAGGTGTCAGGTTTTTTTTTGCATTCAGCCCATTGGTTTAAACAGAAAAAAAAAAAACTAGTAGTGTATACCAGGCTTTAGGTTGGCATAGATGGCCAGCCAGTGGGCTAAATAAAAAACAAATAGATTCCTCCATCCACACAATGCAGGTGGATAGCAGAATCCATCCTACTGGGACATTGTATTCTGACAACGGGGATTCTCCTTTTTGCTGATCAAGAAAAATTTTCGATCCATCTATGAACAGCTTTACATAGGACACTGTTAGATATTTTAAAGTAACAGTGTCACTTTATTCTGTGGAACTTAATCTGCATATACCGTATTTACCTTCCCCTTTTGCTCCCCCTCTGTTCTGTTCCACCAGCCCAACTTAGATTCCTGTGTAAAGCTGGCCATACACAGAGATTTCTTTTGTTCAGCTTGCGGGCTGAACAAAAGAATTATCACAAGTTCAGCCATCCACACTAACAGAACAGATGCACAAATCCACCTCTGCTGGGCTTTGGTATCCTGACAGCTGGCAGCACTGGCTGTCAGAATACCTGAACAGTCCCTGCATTACATGCAGGCAGGGCCGCTGATAGGGGGGGACCACCAGCCCTCTTGTAGGGGGCCCCGAGCACACAGGGGGGCCCACACAGAGAGGGGGATTAGTGATGGACAACAAATACAGAAATCTTCCTCCAGCACCTGAATCTGATCTGTCCCTCTCCCTGCTATCAGCTTTTATCTGCTGAGAAAGAGACAGTTGTCCCTCACTAATCCCCCCTCCCTTGTGTGGGCCCCCCTCCCAGCACAGGCTCTAATGTTATCTTTGCTCAGGAGTTTATCTGTAACTTTGTTTCTCTCTCTCTGTCTCTCTGATTACTGAGCTCCAACTGCCCAGCCTGTATATTTTTCTCATCTCATCTTCTTTTTTATTTAACATGGTTTTTTTTTTTAGATTTAGCAGGAATTATGCGAGTTATGTTATATTTGTGTCTGATAATAGTGATTTTGTTGTAATTTTAGCTAAATATATCGTTAATATTTTCTTTGGGGGGGGGGCCCTGACTGGTAGTCTGTACGGGGCCCCGCGATTTTTAACAGCAGCCCTGCATGCAGGTGCTGTTCAGCTGCCAGTTTCAAAGCTTCCAAGCTCCTTTGACAAATGTCAATTGAACAATCGACCTCTATTCAATGGAGTGGTGCCAGCAGGGCCATACACTGCTTGAATTTCGGCTGAGCTGGCTGGAATTTTCCATTTGCCCCACACTTGCCTCGCTGTGTTCACTCCCTCCGCTGTCACATGACTGTGTGCAGATCTGGCTACTGGCCATTCAGGCACCAAACACTACATTGTGGGGTGTCAGGGGATTTGTGACACGTTTCCCTATGCCTAATGGTTCCCAGTGCGGCCAGTGACATATTGTAGCAATGAAGAAGGGATGTGTTGAATTATCCCTGCTTTCTTCTGCACCTACATGTTTCTTTTTCACAGATTTCTAGTCAAGAATATACAAATAATGAATTTCATCAAATAGTACAGCAAGGGTACAATATCCAATAGTCTAGACCAGCGATGATGAACCTTGGCACCCCAGATGTTTTGGAACTACATTTCCCATGATGCTCATGCACTCTGCAGTGTAGTGATGCCAAGGTTCACCTTCACTGCTATATACAAATATATTGTAAATACAGAAAAAAAATTGTGATTAAAATCCATATAAATGTTTTCAATATTTGCAAGTATAATAATAAACAGTAATATGGAAATCTAAAAGATCTGATTCCATTTGATTATTTTTTATTTCGATTAACCACTTGCCGACCGCCACACGACTATTTACTGCAGCAGTCAGCCCCTACTACTGGGCAAAGCAACGTAGTACTACCTCGCTCGCCCACAAACCTCTAGGGGGCGAGCCTGTGCCGCCGGAGGCACGCTCCCACCCCCGCTCGGTCACTAACATCCCCGCGCGAGTGACGGGCGTCTCCGATGTCCGCCGGCCACTTGCAATCTCCCGCTGGAGAGGGAGAAAGGCAGGCGGCTAATATAAACAAAGCCGCCTGTCATTCTCCCTGGTGTAACTGCAGAGATCATATGATCCTGCTATGTAGGATCATATGTCTCTGTGGTTACATCACAAGCCATGCCCCTTTACAGTTAGAATCACGCCCCTAGGAATACATTTAACCCGCTGATCACCAATAAAGTTAACCCCTTCCCTGCCAGTGTAATTTTTACAGTAACAGTGCATATTTATAGCACTGATTACTGTAGTAATGTCACTGGTACCCCTAAAAGTGTCAAAAATGTCAGTCAAGGGTCCGATCTGTCCGCCCCAATGTTGCAGTCCCGCAAAAAAAATCGCAGATCCCCGCCATTACTAGTTTAAAAAAAAACAATAAAAATGACATAATCCTTCCCGTAGTTAGTAAACGCAATAACTTTTGCGCAAACCAATCAAAATACGCTTATTGCGATTTTTTTTCACCAAAAATATGTAGCAGAAAACAAATTGGCCTAAAATGTTAAAAAATTTATATTTTTACATTTTTTTTAGGAATTTCATATAAAAAAATGTGAAAAATATAGTTATTTTTTTCAAAATTGTCGCTCTTTTTTTGTTTATAGTGCAAAAAGTAAAAATCGCACAGGTGATCAAATACCACCAAAAGAAAGCTCTGTTTGTGGGAAAAAAATGACATCAATTTCGTTTGGGTACAGGGTTGCACGACCGCGCAATTGTCCGTTAAAGTCACTCAGTCTTATGCCCTTGTCTTTGAGCAGCCAAATCCTCCGGGGCTTAAGTGGTTAAGTATTCAATTTCTATTAATGAAAAGTACCCTTAAATGTACATCAAGTCTAATGAGCTTTTGTAAGATTGTAGGTGAAAATTCCAATGGGTCCAACAGAGACCTTATGTAGCCAAAGTAGAAAAAAGGAAAGGAAAGAGAGAAAAAGGGTAAGAAAGGAAAAAGATTAAAGATACAAGGTATCTTGTGCCGACTTTTCTATTTTTGAAGTAATTTTCAAGTGGAAACAATTCTAGAACTATCAATCTGATATTTAGCCCATGGATCCCAGGATATCTCAAATAATTGAACCTTATCATTTAATATGGCTGAACGATGTTCAATAATCATAACCCAGGACAATTTAGCCTTTAAGATATCAAAGGATAGGGTTGTTGTTTTCCATGATCTGGCTATAGTAATTTTTGCTGCTACAAATATAAAATGTATTAATCTTCTTAAAGCGTAACTCCACTTTTGTTGGGAAAAAAACATTCCCCTCTGGGTGATCTCTGTACATTACTCTGTACATTACATTACAAGGCTTTTAACAAACTTTTTTTGAAGATGCCTACCTATAATTCTGAAGAAATCCATGTTTGTTCCTCTGTTCTCCAGTGCTGACTGGGTCTAATGGGAGTGGTTTCATAATTATCAACCAGCTGTGGCAGTTGCAGAGCACTAATGAGGAAAGATGCTGGGCCTGCATCCCTTTAGATGTGTTCCTATTGGGAGTATCTCACCAAAAATTAAGTTTCTGTTGCAGGGGATGCCAGAAATCTGACTTGTATCTTAGGCAGACTTCTGGGAAAATTGGTGAGCCAATCACACAAGCAGAAAATGTTTCTGGGGTGTGGTCAGTAAACATTCTGTGTACAGAACAGCTCCAGGTAGCCATATTGCATTGCATTTGCAGAAAATACAACAGCTGCATATCGAAATGGAAAGGTAATTTTTAATAACATTCAATCACAATATGATTTGTGTCGCAATTGTATACGCTATATTGTTTTTTCTTTATTTGCTAATTTTTTCCCCCATGAAAGTAGAGTTACCCTTTAAGTGTTTAGGGATCTTCTCCATTTGGCTGCAAAGTAGTGCTTGTTTCGGGATTTAAATTAAATCAATATTAGTGAGGGAATAAATAAGATGAAAAACTCCCACATAAACACCCACGTTTCTAAGACTCGGTTCACAATGGTGCGATGGAGGACTATGCTGTGCAAATTACTTGCAATATCTGTGCGATGCGAATTCAGCCATACAGACTGTATGGCTGCTTTTGCATCGCAGTTGGACCAAAGTCGTGCAGGACCCTTTTTTTTGTCCGCACCAGAATCGGATCACATGGGTGTTCACACCCATGCGATCCAAATCCTGTCCAAATTGACAGTTTGCACTGGGATATGTGAACCAATCTGGGGGTGTCTTTAACTTTGTATTGACACTCCATGTGGTTCACATATGGCAGCGTGAACTGGCTGCGAGTCAGGTGGGATGCGGGAACCCGCAGTGGAATCGCAGGGTTGGCCGCATCACACCAATGTGAACTGAACCTTATGGTCATCACTGTAATGTACCGCATTATTGGCTAAAAAGGTTGTGTGAAAGTCTGTAGGGGACACACAAGCTCAACCATTACCAGGGAAATGCTGGAGCTATGCCCATTCAGAATAGCCTAGAAATCGGAATTAGAATGAACAAGTGGAAGCATATTAGCTATATGCAGGCACATCTTGGTATCTGCAAGTGTATATGTACTAACATATTTTTTTATGTGTATATATATATATATATATATATATATATATATATATATATATATACAGTATATATATATATATATATATATATATATATATATATATATATATATATATACATATACATATTTTTGTTTTTTTTTGTTTTTTCAAATACAACAAACAACAATTTGACATGCTTACCAAATATTTCTACTTTTTCTCCAGCTATACTGTATTCAACTTTCTCCTGTGGCAAGATGCACATATAGAACATTTCGAAATAGGCTCAATTCACTGGGCTATTACGATTGTTATTTGCCATAACATACATTATTTTCAGCAAAGAATACCAATAAAAGCTGAAAATCACAGTCACATGACTAAATATAATACCACTATGGCAAATAACCCATGTGTTATAGTTTGGTGAATTGAGACAAATGCCTTCTGGGCCAGGTCTTTTCTGAAACAGACATGCTCCAGTTGCATAAAACTCCTATGTAGGGCAAGGGTGGAGAGAGGAGTAGCCACATGTAGACAGTCCTGCTGCCAGGGAAAATAACGGCAGTTGGGAGAACGCTCGTTTTATGACAACGTTTGCTCAGTGCTGTTGTTTGCACCCCACAGGTCGTCATCCAAGAGTGAAAGTCAGAATATCTATACTGGTTCTGGGTTTGGAAAGCCAAAGCATTGGCATGACATTTAGGTAGCTTGCATTTTAAAGAGAGATCAGAAATGGCAACCTCCATATTTCTCACAGGTGACAGATATATTTTAAAATGTGTTGTAGTTGTACCAAAAGTCCATTCCAGCATCTCAGGAACAGTCCTTGCTAATTGCGGAGATTTTCCAGTTTGCTAATAGGTTTTTGCAGCTTTGAATGATTGATTTCTCTTCCAATCAATCTTTTCCAATAGGAATATTTGATCTATAATCGATAAATCCATTTGAACGATATGCCACATATGGGGAAGCTGATTTCAATCAATAGATAGCAATTAGTGGTAAGTTATTAATCGCATCCCCTTTACCACCATATAATCTCAATATCTGATCAATTGAAGTAAGATGATATTCATCTCAGTGCTGCCAGTCTAGGTACATGGATTAATAAACTTCTGCCTTGGCCAATTAACTCAGTTGATGAGAAGAGAAGTTATGGCTACTCAATTATTTGAGGGTAGGATCTTTTTTTATTGAATCACATATCAATTAGATAATAAAAGTTAAGCACTGATGGCAGATGGGTAATTCTGCTGCTAGAGACAAATTGCCAGCTGTATGGACTGCTAAACAGGTTGCCTGTGTGTCTCTATGGAATTGCTCCCTCTGTAGTCACAAGCAGCGAGATGTTGATCTGTAGCTGGCCTAAACGCTACTTAGGCAGCCCATAGATGATTTGATTTTCTTTCCTTTGACTATGGCTGGAAGGAACGAAAATTGCTCAATTCCCCCATCAACACAGTAAAGCCCCGTACACACGTAGCGATTGTCGGCCGTAAATATTCGGCCGCCGAACGATCGGCCGATTGTCGGCTTGTTAGTATGATGCTTCCGAAACCGACAGCGAATTTTCGGCCGAACAGAATCTGGCATGCAGACTTTAAAATTTTTGTTGGCCGTCACCAGAACGGCCGATTGTTCGCCAGTCAGTACAGAATTCGACCGACAGACAGCAGATTAGCAAGACTGGGCATGCTCAGAAAAGAAAAAACACACGGAAAGTTAACCATCACATGACATCACTTCTGCAGTCGGCTGTTGTTGGCCGACAAAATTCGTGTGCAGTCTTTAGCACTTTTCAGCCGACAGGACAGCACCGGACAAAAGACGGCCGATCGTTCGGCCGACATTCGGTACGTGTGTACGCGGCTTTAGTGTTAATGAGGGAATGCTTCCTGTAACACTATTGTGTTCTGCCAGCGGGGGGGGGGGCGCGGGGAGCCTTTCCCAGCCGCCAGAACACAATCATTTCTAGAGGCTATAGCCGCCAGCAGTAATTGCATGTCAAAAATCCACCAGGCTGGTTGTACCCAAGTCAATCGATGGATCGACTTGGGCAGAATCAGCCTGCCCATACATAGAATGGTAATTCGGCCAAATGAATTTTAATCTAATGTAATCTCAATCACTAGCAATGGAAGCTCTGCCTCAGCTGCAGGGAGAGAAAGTATTTCCATATGGACTGATAGACAACCTCATAACATCCTGCCATTCCTCGCCAGAGGCAGGATTGCTGGCGCAGAGTTGCCTGTCTGACATCAGTCTTACTGATAGGTATTACTCATTTTGTAACCTTTAATGATTGATTCGAGGACATCTTTTAATAGTTCATACCACAAACATTGTCCAAATAATCCAATTAGAAAACAAGTCAAAACCACAAATATGCTTTTTTTTGTTGTTTGCGGTGTCATCCTGACAATTGTCTTTATTCACATTCCTTTTTTTTTTATAATAAATACATAAAGCCCCAAACCGTCTCACAACAAATATGCTTTTATTAGGTATCTCAATGACTTTCTAAATAGTACATAAGAAATAATCCTGGGAGCTACTATATTGTGCAGAAAAGTAATCAATGATAATGCTGCTTGCACTAATCACACCCCTTATGGTGAGTGTGAGTAAATAAATGAAAATATATTATAAGTGCTGCACAAAAATATTTGTGATTACTAAAATTAAAATATGTGTAATTAATAAATCCATGATATCCTATATGACAAACTCTATTGAAAAACATGAATATCAAATGGATAAATATTTGTAAATAAACCTCATATGTGGAAAAAGTATACAAATATATGTGTGATAAAATGTGACAATATAGATAATGAAAAACACAATAGTGCTAAAAATGTTTTAAAAATATTGTCCATGCTTCCAAGATGAAGAAATAATCCCATTCACCAGTGCTCATATAGTATATGAAAAGTTGGCAATCCCTTCACTGTGATTTTATATGGTTATCCAAGGTGTCACCTCCACTCTTGTGACCCCGCTCAAGGTGGGTTCTCACCTTAAGGAGTGTGACCTCGCAGTTAAGCTTGGTCAAATAAACACTTCAAGGGTGGATGATCCCCTCCGGTGTGCTGGCTCTCAGCCTAATTTGATGAGCTCAAAAGCTCACATGTATGGGAGAAAAATGTATATCCATAGTGCAAATACAGTTTTGCATAAAATCAAATATTTATTAATATATATATATATATGTGGGGGGGGGGGGGTACTATATACCTTTTCCACATATGAGGTATATTTACAAATATTTATCCATTTGCTTTCATGTTTTTTAATAGAGTTTGTCACAAGTTATGCATATAGGATATCACGGATTTATTAATTACACATATTTTAATATTAGTAATCACAAATATTTTTGTGCAGCAATTGTAATACATTTTCACGTTCTAAATAGTATTCTATTGAATATCCCTTGTGAACCTACAGCCCATCATTCCACATTTCTGGCACTTATGTTAGGATAGTTTCTTCTGTGTGATGACACATTGGTGTTTAAGGAGGATTGCGACAGCTGCAAGACTTTGAAGTTCTCAAAACAAGAGTTTAAGGAGAAGAACTGGTGAACAGCCTGGCTACAGTAATTTTTGTACACCACCTAAGGTAAACCTGTGGATGCGGGTTTGCTGCACATCAGAAACAGTAAAGTGAATGTACTTACATTGACCTGCCACACTATCTCACTCCACCACCATGGCAGGGGTGTGCGAGCTGTGCGGCCGCACGGGGCGCCATGGGCAACAGGGGCGCCATGCGGCCATCACAGCTCGCACATGATCAGGCTGCACAGCAGGAGGTAAGCGGCGACCGCGGCCTGGAGAGGGTTAACACAGGCTGCGGCCGCCACTTACCTCCCGCTGTGCGGCTGTGCCTGTGTGTGTCTTCTATAGCTGCAGTCTGAGCTGTGTATCACACACAGCTCAGCCGCCCTCCGATCCACCGCCACTGACAGATCCCTCCTCTCCAGGGACGCCAGAGGAGAGATCGTCAGCTCCTCCTCCTCCCGCCCCTTCTCCTCGTGGTGAGCCTCCATACTAAGGTAAGTAAGCTCTCTCCTGCATCAAATGTAAGGGGGGGCTCTGTGTGGGGGGTCTCTCATGTAAGGGGGGGCTCTCTTATGTAAGGGGGGCTCTGTGTGTGGGGTCTCATGTAAGGGGGGGCTCTGTGTGTGGGGTTTCTCGTAAGGGGGGGCTCTGTGTGGGGGGTCTCTCGTGTAAGGGGGGCTCTGTGTGGGGGGGTCTCTCATGTAAGGGGGGCTCTCTTATGTAAGGGGGGGCTCTGTGTGTGGGGTCTCATGTAAGGGGGGGCTCTGTGTGGGGGGGCTCTCATGTAAGGGGGGGCTTTGTGTGCGGGGGGTCTCTAATGTAAGGGGGGCTTTGTGTGCGGGGGATCTCTTATGTAAGGGGGGGCTTTGTGTGCTGGGGGTCTCTTATGTAAGGGGGGGCTTTGTGTGGGGGGTCTCTTATGTAAGGGGGGGCTTTGTGTGTGGGGGTCTCTTATATAAGGGGGGGCTTTGTGTGGGGGTCTCTGATGTAAGAAGGGGCTTTGTGTGTGGGGGTCTCTCATGTAAGGGGGGGCTCTGTGTGGGGGGTCTCTTATGTAAGGGGGGGGCTCTGTGTGGGGGGTTTCTTATGTAAGGGGGGCTCTGTGTGGGGGGTCTCTGATGTAAGGGGGGCTTTGTGTGGGGGGGTCTCTGACGTAAGGGGTCTCTGTGTGGGGTGTCTCTGATGTAAGGGGGGCGCTGTGTTTGGGGTCTTTGATGTAAGGGGACACTGTGTTGGGGGGTCTCTGATGTAAGGGGGCGCTGTGTGGGGGGTCTCTGAAGTAAGGGGACGCTGTGTGGGGGGGTCTCTGATGTAAGGGGGCTCTGTGGGGGGTCTCTGATGTAAGAGGGGGCTCCGTGGGGGTCTCTGATGTAAGGGGGTCTTTAATGTAAGGGAGGGGCTCCGTGGGGGGTCTCTGATGTAAGGGGGGCCTCTGTGGGGAGTTTCTGATGTAAGGGGGGCTGTGTTTGGGGTCTTTGATGTAAGGGGGCTCTGTGTGGGGGTCTCTGATGTAAGGGGGCGCTGTGTTTGGAGTCTTTGATGTAAGGGGGCACTGTGTGGGGGTCTCTGATGTAAGGGGGGTCTGTATGGGGGTCTGATGTAAGGGGGGCTCCGTGGGGGGTATCTGATGTAAGGGGGCGCTGTGATTGGGGTCTTTGATGTAAGGGGGCTCTGTGTGGGGGTCTCTGATGTAAGGGGGCACTGTGTTTGGGTTCTGATGTAAGGGGGCTCTGTGTGTGGGGGGGTCTCTGATGTAAGGGGGCTCTGTGCGGGGGGTCTTTGATGTAAGGGGGCTCTGTGTGGGGGTCTCTGATGTAAGGGGGCTCTGTGTGGGGGGTCTCTGATGTAAGGGGGACCTCTGTGAGGGTCTCTGATGTAAGGGTGCTCTGTGGGGGGTCTGATGTAAGGGGGGGCTCCTTGGGGGGTCTCTGATGTAAGGGGGTCTTTAATGTAAAGGGGGACTCCGTGGGAGGTCTCTGATGTAAGGGGGGCTCTCTAATGTAAGGGTGGCTAAGTTATTAGTGATCATAAAAAAGAAAAGTCAAATGAAGTGCATAAAAAGCGCAAGAAAATGTGCAGGGCGTCTGAATACCTAATGCCGGCCCTGCTTTTAGGCCTCTTGCCATTGGGGCATCTAGCTGCCATCCTATCATTTTAGTAAGGCCTTGAGGCACAGGTGCAGCATCAAGCCCTGCTTTGGGCAGCTTGTCAAACACTGTGATCGACTGAAATATGCTGTGGCTGAAGATAACCGAATGCTGTATCAAACAGTACTCGTTTTTAGTCCCTATGCATTTAGGGACAAATGCCAGAATGCAGAATAGTGCATGTATAGCAGGTTGACACCCCATGATCAAGTTTTGTATTCTTCCAGCAATTCTTTCTTCTCTACTCTTTGCATTCAGTCACTTGTGATAAGCTTGGGTTCCGGCCAAACTGAAGTTTGTCCAAACCTGGAAGCTAGCTCTTATTGCTGGGTCAGGGAGGTAGATATTCTGCTCCACAGCTGACGGTGTGGAGATGCTTGTTACATCATTGACCCAATATAGGCACATGACCAAATAAGGTAATTGATGTCACAAGCATCCCCACCCCTCTGTATATGTACAGCTGCATACAGGGAATCTGCTGTCCACATCTCATTAGCCCAGCAATGACAGCTATCTTCTATGCTCAGACAGAACCCATACGATGAGAATTTCAGACGAATGATCGTCCTATTTTTTTGCATGCTAATCTCATATCCAAAATGAAGAGGTTACCAAACTTACAAAAATTTTCGTATGACAGAATACAACTTCAGAAGTGATATAATGTGTTGTATTGAATTGTAATGTATTCTTTAGTTTCCGAGCATGCGCAGTCTTGCTCTTCTGATTTTTTTGGATTAAATATACTGTACTGATTAAATAAAAATCGTACTATCTGGTATTGTACAAGAAATCTTTTCGTGTTTGTCTCTTCAGATTATTTTGGATGAACTTAAAAGCTCTTGAAAGTTGTGTACTAACGATCAGATTATCGTTTGGCCTGTATTTTCCGTACGTTTTTCTGATTGCGTGTATGGGACATAAAATGATATTAACCACTTTACCACTAGAGCATTTTGCTGTCTTACGTCTGGGCCACTTTTTGCGATTCGGCGCTGTACGACTTTAACTGACAATTGCGCGGTCATGCGACGCCGTACCCAAACGAAATTTACGTCCTTTTTTTCCCACAAACAGAGCTTGTTTTGGTGGTATTTGATCACCTGTGCGATTTTTACTTTTTGCGCTATAAACAAAAAAAGAGCGTTTATTTTGAAAAAATAACAATATTTTTAACATTTTTTTATATGAAATTCCCCCCAAAAAAGATGTAAAAACCAATTTTTTAAAAAATTTTTGGCCAATTTGTTTTCTGCTACCCATGTTTGGTAAAAAAAAATCGCAATAAGCGTATTTTGATTGGTTTGCGCAAAAGTTATTGCGTTTACTAACAAAGGGAAAGATTTCTGTCATTTTTGGTGTTTTTTTTTTAACGAGTAATGGCGGCGATCTGCGATTTCTTTTGCGGTACTGCGACATTGCGGCGGACAGATCGGACCCTTGACTGACATTTTTGACACTTTTGGGGGTACCAGTGACATTTCTACAGTAATCAGTGCTATATATATGCACTGTTACTGTAAAAATGACACTGGCAGGGAAGGGGTTAATTTTATTGGAGAGGGAGGGGTTAATGTATGCCTGGTGCTTACTGACGTGTGGGGGGGGGAGGTGACTGTGTGACACAGGGACAGATCGGATGTCCAGCTATGCTGAACACTCCGATCTGTCACTCCCTGTCACTGAGGAGATCCGCCCGCTCTGTTTACACAGGCGGGCGGATCTCCAAACTGGATTCC
The DNA here is from genome assembly GCF_965119305.1 of Pelophylax lessonae. Lineage (NCBI taxonomy): Eukaryota > Metazoa > Chordata > Amphibia > Anura > Ranidae > Pelophylax > Pelophylax lessonae. The sequence continues at coordinate 334,770,533 of NC_138772.1, read as the reverse complement.
CCGACGATCGGGGCAGAGCAGCGGCGATCGCCGCTGCTCCTCCCCTGGCCCGACTCCCGCTGTGAATGAAAACAGCGGGAGCGAGCCTCCGGCGGCGCGCGAGCGCCGCCTACAGGGGGAGGAGTCTGGTGACGTAGGTCTACGTCATCAGACGGGATAGTGCCACTTTGCCGCAGTAGTACTACGGTACTCAGCGGTAAAGTGGTTAAAGGCAAAAAAAAAAAAACATGTCATGCTCACCTGCCCTGTGCAGTGGTTTCACACAGAGTAGCCCTGATCCTCCTGCCGGCGCTCCTGGTCCCTCCCTCCTGTGGAGTGAACCCAGAGCAAGCAGCTTGCAATGGGGGCACCCAAGCAGGCACACTGCCGAGCCGCAGCTCAGCCCCACCCCCTCTCTATCCTCATTGGCTCACTGGCTGTGATTGACAGCAATGACTCCCTCTGCTGTCTCAACCAATGAGGAGGGAGAGTCACATAGTTTGTCAGGTTGAAAAAAGACACAAGTCCATCTAGCTCAACCAATAAAAAAAAAAGAAAACACAACCATACAAGCCAATGCTCTCGTGCACAACGCTGGATCGAGAGGGAGCTCAGATCAAGTATTGGAGGGGGGCTGCTGCACACAGAAATTTTTTTACATTCATGCATTCTAAAAAACCTTTAGCCTTTAGAACCGCTTTAAGGCCCCTTTCAAACGGACGTTCTGATCGGGTCTGCCTGTCAGTTTTTCAGGCGAACCCTGATCAGAACTTCCATTCTTCTCTATGTAACGGCGGATGTCAGCAGACATGGGTTCGCTGACACCCGCCGCCATCCGATCCACTAAAAACAGACGGATAGGGATCCTGTCCCCATCCATCTGGCGGATCAGATGACAGTCGGATGGAAACAGACAGGCGGTCCTTTTCCATCTGACCTCCCATAGAAGACAGCAGGCTGTGTCCGTGTCCGCTCTGCATCAGCAGACACAAACCTGTCACCCGCCTGCTCAGTGGGGTTTGGTAGATAGATCCCCTGCTGAGCTGGTGGATCCTCTGCCTGCTTCGCCCCGTGTGAAAGTGGCATCACATAACATCTCATGACCACAAAGGAAGTTGATGCCAATCGCTGTAATCATAAGGTGTGAACAAGGAGAGAATACCTAAATAACAGCTTCCCTAATTGAGGTCTGAATAGGGAAGCATTTCCAATCGCAACCGCCAACCCAACCTATATTATTAATACTGATCCAGAGGGGAAATGATCTCCTCCAACCAACCCACTCTTCCCCTGCTCACCCACATGATGAAATAATAATAATACCTTATAAAATAAAGTGCCATATAAAAGAATGTGCAGCCTTCCAGGAAGCAATTGTCAGTACATAGCTATGTGAGCTGCCTTCCCTTGTGTTAAATACAGCTATGCCCCGATATAGAAGTATCAGATCATTCCTGCAAGAGTTCATCACAACTCCAAATACTGTGTACACAGAGAGGGGACGCCACACCCCCCTGACACTAAGCCCTGCCCCTCCCGGCCTATCAGGAGACAGTATGCAAATGTACTCACACTCTGCAGGGTGCAACCCAAACAGAGCTCTCAGTTAGCAAGCCAGCTTGTAGTAGTGGCTTGTGTTTTCTCTGCTTTCTTCCTATGAACACCGATCCAATGCAGGCTTCTTAATAGCAACCATCGGAGAGTGTGCAACCATGAAGTACAAGGTGAGAGCAACTTTTCCTTGCCTTCTACCATTGTCTGACACTTTTAAAGGGTTAGGATGAGCTCCTGTGTGACAGCAGTGCCTGGATCTTGAATGACAGAGGCTGCAGATTTATAAACTAGGAAATGTGTCTGTAAAGTTTGCTATCCAGGATCAGGCTGATTTCTAGTGCTTGGTAGGAATAGATTGTGTTGTAAAGAACCTCTAGTAATTCCTGATGGAGTCTGGCTCCATGCTTCTTCTCTTTATAATAGGAGGCTGGAATGTTCCCAATGTGGGATCGCAGTCTGACTTTGTAATGAGGCCCTATGGCAAAGGTTAACCCCTCAGTGTGAAGGCGTGCGGGCTGCTGACACTCAGTGGGAGACTCATTCCCATCCAAGTCCCAGCGATCGGAGAGGGGGAATCTGGCAGGTTTCCTCTATTAAGCCATTACGCCTAATGGTAGTCATATACAGTGCTATAAACCGATCGATCCAAAACGATGGACCGCATAAATTGATCGCATGCCACACATTCAATCAATGGTTCATATTATTATTATTATACAGCACCAAAAGTTCAGACATGCGTATCCTGAATTGTGATTCACTGTCAACATCGGTCATATCAAGACGATCGGAGGGAAGGTTAGGTCTGCTGTTGTGTTCCTGAGAAATTGGAAGTGGTGAACCACAGGATTCACATAAAAAAAAGAAGTCATCAATCAACCCCATACATTTGTTTTTTTTCCCCACCAATTCAGAACTATTATTATTATTATACAGGATTTATATAGCACTAACAGTTTTCCCAGCGCTTTACAATATGAGGGAAGACAATACAATTCAATACAGGAGGAATTAGAATTGACATTTTCCGGCATTCGTTGCTCATCCTTGCCTATTTTTTGTATTGGTTGATTGATATCCAACTCAATCGTTTTGTCAAATCAGGCATCAGTTTTGTCGCACAATGTATGGCCACTCTAGGACCTCTCTCTGACTTTTCCAGAAGCTTGTATGTATTGGAAGATTCCACTAGGAAGCTGGCCATACACCAGTAGAATTTTGTTGAAAATGTTTTCGTTTTTAGGACGTTTGTTTAAGTTCCTATTGATTAGGGTCAAATTGATGTTCGCTTTGGAACGCAGTGACAGAAAAAGTCCAAGGAGCAGAATGGAATTTTTTTTTTCTTCCTCTGAATGTGGTTTCGTTTGGAAAAATTGTACATATTGTCATGAAACCTGTTTAATACGTCTGGGATGGCATTCAAATAGCAGGTCTGGATGAAATTTTAGGGGGTTTAAGCAAAATTAGTTGGCTCAGTGATGGCAAGAAAGAATGTTCCGATGAATGATTTTTGTACGAAAGTTTGAAGAAAAGTCTAAGCCTGGGTTCACACGTTCACGACTTTAACAGAGGTCCTATTATTATTATTAGTCTTATTAAAGTCACACCAGAAGTAGTACAGGAACCTTTTTCTAAGTCGGAGCAACTTGAGTCACCAATTAGAAGGGTTCCATTGCGGTTAATAAGGTGCGAACTCTCAAGTCTCAAGCAGTGTGAACCGGGGCTTAACATATATGGCAAGCATAAAGTGGCACTTCACCCAAAATGGCAAGTTCCGGTTTTCCGCCTCCTCTCCCCCCTTCTCTATTACTATTGGCTACAATTATTTTTTTGAGGGGAGCGGGTACCTGATTTTGACAGGTACCTACTCCTACTTCCGCTTGGGTCACGTAGGCGATTCAACCAGAAATTCTCCCCTTTGCCCCTCCCCCTTTGCCCACAGCCTTCTGGGACACGTCACTGGTCCCAGAAGGCTGCAGGACCTTTCACAAAGCGTGGCTCACGCATGCGCAGTGGGAAGCCGACTGTGAGGCCACAAGAAAGTTACAGCTGATTTCCCTTAGTCAATATACTGGGGATCCGAAGACTGGTGAAGAACCAGCCTGGGTAAGGATGGCTGGATCCTTGGACAGGTAAGTGTCCATTTATTAAAAGTCAGCAGCTACAGAATTTGTAACTGCTGACTTTAATTTGTTTCCTACAGCCTGAAGATCCTCTGTCATAGCGATATGTCCGTTAGTAATGAAAAAGTTTAGGTTGGCTGATGCTTTTGAAATTTTACCAGGTTTGTTCAAAAAGGTAAAGAAGAAATGACTTTATGGCAATCCTGGTGCAATTTTCCAGATCTTGCAATGTCTAGTATATGGCACATTGTTTATAAATATTACATTGTCTTTATTCCTGGATCCCTATCTTTGGATGTCAGCAGTCAATGTGATTCAGCTTTGTATGAATGGGGGGCAGTGGGCTTACCATTGGGTTGTGTTTGTTCTTTTTATATTGTTCCTTAAAGTGATTGTAAATGATCACCTTTTAAAAACAACCCATTAATTATAAAATAGAAATAAAAGACAAAACATTTTTGTATAGATATAAAAAAAAAACATTATAAATACCTTTTTTCCCTTTTTTATAAGTGATCACATCCCCTATATTCTCAGCTGCATTAGAGCTGGGGGGGAGCAGCAGCACACTGAGCTTCCCAGTGACAGGCTGTGTGTGTGTGTGTGTGCGGGGGGGGTTAGGACAAGTCTGATCATTAGAGGAGAGCAGGCTGAGTTTCCAGCACGGCTATAGAACTGACCAAGCTAAACTCTCCTGCTTAGTGTGGAAACCAGAGGGACTGGCAGGAACGCCAGGGATTTCACACAAAGTAACCAATACAAAGAAAACAGGATACTTTCTCAAACCTGTACATAGTTCATCAGGCACATATCAGGAAAATAAAATGTTGGGGTAACAAATGCTTTAAAACAAAAACTTCTAAAACACTACCTATAAAGAATAATTGATACAAAAAACAAAAAACAAATGACAAATTACTCCAGCATAGAGAACTTTGATGGCTACTACAAACTGCTGCACGCTGTACATTCTTGTTGCTCTTTGCACTACAATATGAAACAAGCCCATAATGACTGAGTGCTCAGGATACTATGTGTATGATGATTCTGCATTGTATACTGTAAATGGTAGAATATTTGGCTTAATGATCATCCTTCTCTGTCATTATTGTAATTTATCTTTTTAAATTCTTCTGAACCTGATTGGGTACATGTAGTGAGCATAGATAAGTGACATATCTGTAGGCCAACCGTGGTTTCTGCAAACCCTGGCCGAAAAAGTAGCTTTCTGAGTGGTCATCTCCATCTTGCATATAAGCTAGTATGAATGGTATGTTAAGCACGCTCCCATCATCACAGGAACAAGCATGAAGCTGCTGTATTGCTCGTCCACAAATCCACACATGCGCGGTGCTCTCTCCCAACCCCTGGCACAGCAGTGCTGAGCTCAATGCTGCTGTAACAAGCACACGTATGAATTTGTGGACAAGGGAGAGCGCACTGTACATGTGCAGATTTGTTGATGAGGGAGAGAGCACAGCGCAGGAATGGATTGGTTGTTGAGGGAGAGCGTACTGCACATTTGCAGATAGTAGGAATAGGGAGAGTGCGAAAAGCATGTGCAGATTTATGGATGTGGGAGAGCGCACTGAATATTTGCGGATTTGTGGAGAACAGAGAGCACACTGTGTTTGTACAGATTTGTCGACGAGTGAGAATGCACTGTGCATGTGTGAATTTGTGGGCAAGGGAGAACGCACTGAGCATGTATAGGTTTGTGGGCAAGGAAAAGTGCACTGAGCATGTATAGATTTGTGGGCAAGGAAAAGTACACTGAGCATGTATAGATTTGTGGGCAAGGAAAAGTGCACTGAGCATGTGTAGATTTGTGGGCAAGGGAGAACGCACTGAGCATGTGCAGATTTGTGGACAAGGAAGAGCGCACTTAGCATGTATAGACTTGTGAACAAGGAAGAGCGCACTGAGCATGTGTAGATTTGTGGACAAGGAAGAGCGCACTGAGCATGTATAGACTTGTGAACAAGGAAGAGCGCACTGAGCATGTGTAGATTTGTGGACAAGGGAGAATGCACTTAGCATGTGTAGACTTGTGGACAAAGAAGAGCACACTGAGCATGTGTAGATTTGTGGACAAGGAAGAGCGCACTGAGCATGTATAGACTTGTGAACAAGGAAGAGCGCACTGAGCATGTATAGACTTGTGAACAAGGAAGAGTGCACTGAGCATGTGTAAACTTGTGAACAAGGAAGAGCGCACTGAGCATGTGTAGATTTGTGGACAACAAAGAGCGCACTGAGCATGTGTAGATTTGTGGACAAGGAAGAGAGCACTGAGCATGTATAGACTTGTGGACAAGGAAGAGAGCACTGAGCATGTATAGACTTGTGGACAAGGAAGAGCGCATTTAGCATGTTTAGATTTCTGGACAAGAAAAAGCGCACTGAGCAAGTGTGGATTTGTGGACAAGGAAGAATGCACTTAGCATGTGTAGATTTGTGGACAAGGAAGAGCGCACTGAGCATGTGTAGATTTGTGGACAAGGAAGAGCGCACTGAGCATGTGTAGATTTGTGGACAAGGAAGAGCGCACTGAGCATGTGTAGATTTGTGGACAAGGGAGAATGCACTTACTTAGCATGTGTAGATTTGTGGACAAGGAAGAGCGCACTGAGCATGTATAGACTTGTGGACAAGGAAGAGCGCACTTAGCATGTGTAGATTTGTGGACAAGGAAGAGCGCACTTAGCATGTGTAGATTTGTGGACAAGGAAGAGCGCACTGAACAAGTGTAGATTTGTGGACAAGGAAGAGCACACTGAGCATGTGTAAATTTGTGGACAATGAAGAGCGCACTGAGCAAGTGTAGATTTGTGGACAAGGAAGAGCGCAATTAGCATGTGTAGACTTGAGGACAAGGAAGAGCACACTGAGCATGTACACAATTTCAGGCATGGAAGAGCGCACTGAGCATGTGTAAATTTGTGGACAAGGAAGAGCGCATGAGTATGCGTAGATTTGTGGATGAAATAGAGCATACTGTTCATGTATAGATTTGTGGATAAGGGAGAACACAGTGAGCTTGTGTGAATTTGTGAATGAGGGAAAAACATATTAGCATGTGTGCATTTGCGGACAAAGGAGAGTGCACTTTAAAGGTACAGATTTGAGGAAAAGGGAGAGCTCACTGTGCCAGTGTGGATCTGTGGACAAGCAACCCAGCAGCTCCACGCTTGTTCCTGTGATGATGGGGGGAGTAATCAATGTACCATCAATACTGACTTATTTGCATTAAAATGCTACTTTTATAGGCCAGAAGTTATGGAAGCCGTATTTGGACTAAAGATATGTGATTTAAAAAATGTTTAATTACCTTACACTGCACCATGACTTGTAAACCACCAAGGTGCCTTGACTGCTTTGCAAAGTTTATTATAAGGATAAACCAACCTTTTAATGTAAAGCACCACCGCTGTGCAAACTGTTGACGCTATATAAATCCCATATAATTCGGGATTCCACTGCCCTCTGTGCTATTTGGGCTATACAAGGAGAGTATGCTATATGTATGTGAATTGCCATTGGAAATACAGACCTCGGAACTGTGAAAGGTCAGCATTGACAAGTAGCAGCAAGCTGAAGAGGTGCGGAGTTCTTGTTCCAGCCTGTATGCATCCTCCAGTCTCATCTACATGACACTGCTTCTACTGTAAGGCTCAGAAGAGGCTCTTTGTCCTTGGCTCCACTCCTGTTATCTCTGCTGGAAGAAAAGGGAGTTTGAACAAGATTGAGCACAACAATGTGCTACTTTCTTGAGGGTTTATTCACAAGGCCTGAAGGCAGTCGTGATCAGGCTGATTCTTCCATTGTAATCCTACCCATTGCATGTATTTTGTAGAAAGGCTACCAAGAGATGAAAATCCTTCATAAACACAATAACAAGCGGATTCAAGCTGGCACTTTCCCACAAAATCCCTCAGCTCATTATGTGACTGCAAATTGTATTCCAATAATATGTTGGAAAAGCGTTTTCTTCTTCATTATTGTCATATACTGTTCTGGTAAGAGGAGGACATTTGCAATAGATTCATATTTGGACCAGTATACCTTGAAATGACAGCTGTATATTAACAGAAAGATATAGTTTTGTACATTGGTGAACACACCTAAATCTCATTGTGTGAGTCTGTCATTTTGCATTGATATACTAAAGGGTGTAATTTAAGTAAAAATAGTAGCTTGTAATTTCAGTCACCCTTGTTATGAGCATATGTCAGTTCTGGAATGCCATCGCCTTTCTTACTGAGAGTACCACTAGTGCGTGGGAATTGTTACGTAACACTGCTTAAAATCAGACCAGATTGTCTTGGACAGATAATGGTTTTGACTAGGTTAAACACATATGGCTAGACTAATAGACTCCACCTCTGTATATCTGTTTAAGATCAATATAGGACTTAATAATTTGGTGGGATGGCCATTCATCTACTTATAGAAACTACTTATCACCATGTTTCTGGGGTGCAATAAATCGATGTACAATGTGATTGTTGTATGCCTTCGACTTGTTGCTGGTCTTTATACATTCTCATTTACTCTTAGCTAATATGAAAGGAAAACGCTTACTCAGCGATACCCTTGTCAAAGCTACCTTGTTTTAACACCGATAAAACAGGGGATCTATTCCCAACATATTCCGTGGTATAATAAGTTACTGGCTAACACACTGGGCTCATGCGAGGCTACCTTCTCGGATAGGACTGGGAATCTAATAGCTGAAACAGAAGATGGGAAGGAACGAGAGGAGCCAGGCAGGCATTGGTGTGGCACAATTTATTAAGAAATATATAAAGAAACAACTGTATGAACTCACAATGGGTACTCAGGTGACAGGTGATGGGATGTGAGAAGTATGCTCTCGGGGATAGTCCAAGGAAAGCTGTTGCCAACACTCCAGTCATTCCCAGAGGTTGACGGCTCTTTCCCCGTGGCATCCGTCAGAGCTCCGGTCCCACTGTTCTAGCGGTCCCCTTGCGGCATCAGCTCTCCCTGGACTGTCTGACTTTTTCCTGGAGTGTTGGCAACAGCTTCCTTTGGACTATCCTTGAGAGCACGCTCCTCACACCCCATCACCTGTCACCCGAGTACCCACTGTGAGTTCATACAGTTGTTTCTTTATATATTTCTTAATAAATTGTGCCACACCAATGCCTGCCTGGCTCCTCTCGTTCCTTCCCATCTTCTGTTTCAGCTATTAGATTACCAGTCCCATCCGAGAAGGTAGCCTCCCATGAGTCCAGTGTGTTAGCCAGTAACTTTTTATACCATGGTTATTGTACATCGATTTATTGCACCCCAGAAACGTGTCTCTAGATGGTGATAAGTATAAGTAGATCAATGGCCAAATTATTAAGCCCTATATTGATGTTAGACAGATATGCAGAGGGGGAGTCAATTAGTACCCATTGTGAGTTCATACAGTTGCTTCTGTATATATTTTTTTAATAAATTGTGCTACACCAGTGCTAACCTGGCGCCTCTTGTTCCTTCCCTTCTTCTGTCTTAGCTAATATGACCTGGTGTCTGGAAAACTACAATATCTCCAACAGAAGCCATCACTATATAAAAATAAATTGTCACATTTGTTCCTACATTTTAGTATAAGGCTTCTTTCACAGGGGTGGCGTCTGATCAGTAGGGGATCTGTTCACGGAGTCAGAGCAAAATGGAATGGATGTCACTTTTATACGTTCAGTTTCTTCCATCATCTTGTGAAGGAGTAAAAACTGGCGTTTAATGGACCCATGTTGGGTCTATGAAGAGGCTGATGTGAATGGACATAAATCGGAGTTTATCAGGTGTAAACATGCATATCTGTTTGTATCTGCCTGCCCTTAGACTAACATTGAGCTTCCATTCAGATCTACCTGAAGAAAATAGCTGCATGAAAGGGGCCTACATCATTCTGTAATACACTATATTTGCTCATTGCATACTTTGCTTCTTCCTTTGCAAACCTACACAATGACTGTGCCTTACGGCACCCTCTCACAAGTCTATAAGTTGAGCACCTGACTGAAAAAATGCACTCCCTTTCTTGGTGGCTGATAACTTATTTAATCATTGCAGTAGCTAATATACAGTGCCTCTAGTGGCCAATTTTTAAATCTGTAAATTTAATACAACAACACAAATATGGAAGAGCAAGAATGTGAAATGTAAATGTCCTATCAAAAGTTTATTTTTGAAACAATTTAAAAAAAAGTTTATTAGGCCATTAAGTAAATACATTTTGTGTCTTTACAGTGTTAACATTTTATCATTGATTGTATTTAGGTTTTGCCAGTTCAGTTTTACGTTTATTGGTCTTTTAAAGAGATACAGTAATCTTGATTCCTAGGACTATAAACATAGTACATAGTAGTCAGATATTAGGACTTCCATTTAGACACTGTGGAGGCACTCCTGGTGCCATCATTATCTCCTCCTGTTGTCATTCTAAAATTCCTCTAATGTATCTATAAAAATACAATCATTGTTTATTTTAGCCACAGGGTGTCTGCAATGCTTATAAGGTGTCCATAGACATACTATCATACCCCAATTCAGTTGTTATCAGCTATATTGAGCAATGATCATCTCAAGTCTGGGGGTAGCCTAAAAGCAGCAGCTTGAAATGGTATGTAAATTACAAATTCTTGCAGTCACTAAAGAGGCAAAGGTTGACCTGCTCTTTTAGAATGTCACTAATGCTGATTGCAAAAGTGAATACATGATTTGACATGACTTACTGGAATAGTTAAGAAGGCTTCTACAGAATGGACATCATTATAAAGGTAAACATTATTGATAAATAAGCCTCAAGATTGAAAAAAATCTGAAAAATGTTCTGTAGTGCAGTTTGTTTCAACCAGGGTGCCTTTAAGATCTGTTAGGGGTGCCTTGGCTGAATGACTAAAATTTTGTTCAAATTTCCCAAAAATTGTCAACAAACTGGCAGAAGGATCAAGCCTGCCTATTTTATTACACAAAGCCACATGTTTTCATTGTGCAGCATTACAGCCTTGGTCACCATGTGGGCCAGCTGCTGGCATTCTGACAACCAGTGATGTCAGGTTTAAAAGGAGGACATCAGGTGCCCGAGGACATTTTTGTTTAAGCACTGGGGTCACATTAGCTGAATGATGGAGAAAAATTGAGGTAGAAGAGAAATGCTGGAATACTAGTCAGGACCAGTGTGCAAAGGTGTATTTGCATTGTAAGAATAAATCCCCTCTGATGTTGGCTGTCCTATGTGTGTTCATGCCACTGCATTATATTTTTAGTTTCCTTTTTTTACATTTGAGAATGGGGGGGGGCCTCCAGATTGTGCATAATTTTAAAGGTTGCATTAACCGAAAAAATGTTGAGAAACACTGTTGTAGTTCACCAGTTGAACTCATTCCTTTTTGTGAGTTATCTGGTATTCTGAGAACCCCAGTTTATTATGCAGGAAAGGAATTCCCAAACACACCCACTACAGGCTGCATATGACAAGACATATAGGAAGACTGATGTAAAAAATGTATTTATACCAAAATAAGTTTTTTTCACGCCCATTAATCACCGGAATTGGAAGTTTAAATGTGGCTTGTGCTACAGGTTGCAGACATAAAGTTACACTGCTGAAGGCTTAGGAAGTTCATTGTAATCCTTAAAAGCAGTAGTAAACTGCGGCTGGTTAGAAAAAAAATAAATACTAGCACATTATAAAATACTTACCATGGAACTAAGCCTTTCAGCGGTGCGCTGTCCCCACTGAGTGGGCTGACCTTCAGACCTGGCCTGGTCTTTCTTCTGTGTTTACGTACTTGGGCTATGTGATTGGACGGAGCTGTGATGACATCACTCCTGCAGGAGCCCTCTGTTTTTGGTACGAAGCTTTGAAGGCCTGGCATGGCATGCTGGACCTTCAGAGCGCATGTGCCTCTGAAATCACCAACTGCATCCAGGATAAATATCTTCTAAAACGGTGCATGGTATGCCGGACCTTCAGAGCACATGCGGAGGTGACGTCACCAGCTGCATCCAGGATGAATATCTCCTAAAAGGTGCGTGTTTAGGAGATATTCATATTACCTACCTTCTTATAGGCTTACCTGTAAATAAAAATCACAAAGCAGGCTTTACTACCACTTTAAGGTGCTCTCTGGATTTGGGCTTGTGGATTTCCAGAATGAGTGAAGTGCACTAGAAACGCTCTCATTGGTTTCACTTATAGTCTGGGGTTTCCCTCTAAATGCCGGAGTTTCCCCTGCCCAATTAGTAATACAGTATGTTGCTTTTTGTTGCTAGATACTTGCCATTAACCTTACCACTTTTAAATGTTAAGACAAATACCTTAAAGAGTATTTTGAAGTTTTAACAGCTATAACATACAGGACCCTATTCCGAGCTCCCGTGCCAGTAAGAACATGGGAACTATTGTTGGAAAGATTCACAAGAATACCAATAGATGGACGCTGATTACCCAGGCAACACAAGACAGAGTGTATTTTACTTTGTACAGAGGGGGGGGGAAATAACAGTGTGTGCTTTGTAGACTTGGATATGCTTATGCCTCACATTCCTGATTCCTATGGTTATTAAATGTCTGGTAAATTGGTAGATAGTACTTAAAGAAAATACTTTGGGCAAACTAAGTTCCAAAATGAAAATGATTACGTAGCCTTCACCCTCTAGCATAGCTGCTACTAAACCCATTTAATGTGTGTGCTTGAAGGATCCGATGTTGGGTGGAACATTTTAAGCAAACAATTTCATTCTCTTCTAAGAAGATTACTGACAATGGCTAGATTCCATGACAGTAGGTAAAATAAGAGGCATTCTATTTTGTTTATATAATGCATGGTTTTAAAAAATCTCCTTAAGGCTAACCTAATCTCCTGTTTTTTTTTTTTTTTTTCAAAATCAAATCTGTCATCAAGTTATTTTCAGGTTTTAATCACTATTTGTGCTCTTGCCAATACGTGTATGGAAATATAATACACATATACATTGGTGTGGCAATTAGTCCTGTCTTGGTTCATTGAATCAGCAGGTTTGGATTTCTGGGTGCTGAAAACCTTGTGTTCAGACACAGTTTTTTAGGTTTTGGCTAATACTAGTGTTTGTAAAGGAGGAATATAAATTAATCCTGGTGGCAAGGAGTCTTTACTGCTTTGCTTTTCTTCCTTAAATTGATATTAAACTCTCCTAGAAATAATAAATGAATAAATGTAGCTGTGTACCTTATTTCACCATTGCTTCCTGTTTTCAGTTTTCAGCAACCTTTACAGCATTACTAGCTCATGGAAGTTTCCTCTGTTGCGTTTATCCCTAAAGGGTGTCTCCAGTGTCTTCCTGGTGACATCACAACCTGTGCAGTTCTGCCATCCTATGCCTTGCGCAGTAGGGGTCTCTGCCTTTTAATGCTCTAGTACTATGTCAATGCCAGTGCATTAGGGGCTGCTGGCACTGTTTGGCTGACACACAGTACAGTGGTGGTTTGTCTTTTTGAGATCTGGTGCTGTGCTAAACTATCGACCAACCTGACCAAGCCCCATGAGCAGGACGAAACCCGTTCAGGGGGTGGGGTCTGGGCCAAGGCTGCTCTCACCATTCACCCAGGGTTTTGTGAGATGTGCAGCATTCGGGACCATTCTTTTTTCTACATGTACAGTGGTGGTTTATGTCTTTTTGAAATCTGGTGCTGTGCCAAACTGGCACACCCACAGATGAATTTAAGCAAAGTACTGTTCATGTGCCGCCCACACAGTTTTAGTTTCAGGGTTTAATACTACTTGAAGTACCTATACAAATGTAGATTATCTATAAAGAAGCTTATTTTTTAAGCCCTGCCAAAAAGTAGCATAACCATTTCTGTCTGATATTTACCTACTAGAATACTGTTTTGGGAGATGGAAGATGCAAACAACTCCCATTGCCCCTAACATCCCCACCAGTTACCTCTTGTATCTAAACCCTGCCTTTCCTTACACCTTTTCTGCACCTATCCTCCCCGAATGTCCAGGGCCCCATCCACCTTTCACAGTATGACTCCCTTAAAGGGAAAGGAATTTATGTACATACTAGTTCAAGGTGATAGAGCTGCAGCAGATGTTTGGATATAGCTTGGTTGGCCATATGGGACCCCAGGAGCAGGGGCCCAGTTGCAACTTTCCACCCTTTCACCCCTGTTCCTACATCACTGCTTCTTCCAAAGAACATACATTTTTTTCAAATTGTAAATAGGAACAAGGTTTTTTTTTTTTTTTTTTAAGTAATTAAAGTTCAACTCTAACCAAGTTTTTCAGTTTTCCAAAGAGTGGGAAATAATTTCAACATCTATCAGGTTTATATTGTTTGTGTCCCTTTGGAGAGATTTTCTCTCACTTCCTGTCCCAAGGGTAATACATGAAGTAAGGAAGAAAAAAAGTTATTGAAACCTCTGACAACCTTGTAACCACAGGGGATTTCCCTTTACCTCCTGTTGCGGTGACAAATATAAAAAGAGATATTTTTGTTCAGATGGCAACTGTCACTGGGTAGGGGTGGTAAAGAAACTCTCACCAAAAGGAACAGAGGCAGCAATTTAGCTCTTCCCAACAGTATTCAAATCTAAATAAAGTGATTGTACTTTACAGTATGTTAGTGGGATGTAAATAAATATATTTACTGAAATCATTTATTAGGTGGTCACCCTGTTTAGTATAATGAAAATAAAAACTTGCGTCTTTCCTAACAGTCATAGTCTGTGCTCTCCTACACTAGTAATCTAAGGAAAGTTGCTACTCCACAACAGACACATTTTCACTATAAAAGTAAAGTCTCTGTTAATGATTCATGTTTTACAAGCCATTACAAAAATATACCCAAAAGGCAAAACTTTCTCCTTTGTCAAATTCTTAGGTGTGTCATTGTGTCCAGGAAATGGGTGGAATAATAGGGAATTCTGCTGTCTGGAGGTACACTTTTATTTATGAAGCTGAAATTGTAGGAGAAAAAAATGAACTGTCGTTTCCTGCCATGAGATAACAAATACTTCGGCACGTAGATTCGGCAAGAGAGCAAATTAATTGACGGGGGATGAATAAAGAAGTTCTTTTTTTAGTGGTTGGCCCATTATTTCCTACTACAGCCCTGGAGATGACATGCATTGCTGAACACTTAGGTTTGGGATGTTAATAAATACAAAGATTGAAATGAAGAAAGAAGTTGTTTTTGAGATAAATAAATGGGCTGGTTACGCACATGAATACAATAATCAAATCAGCAGCCTTTTAGGAAAAGTATCCTATTCACTGAAGGCCTGGCAGCTCACTGGAAACTGGCCCATGCATTCCAAACACACAATGGGTGCTAAAGGATGCAATAGTTGCTTGGGAATTCAGCTGGATTGTATGTGACTGCTGGTAGCCTTTGGTAGCTGGATGCTTCAACAGCTATTCAGAATGCCAATGGACAAAGGTTCAAAGGCCTGGTCTAGAGCCACATTATTAAATCACTGTCTAGATCAGAAGAACAATAAATATGCTAATACGTGATTTGGTTGTTTATAATAGTATATGATAAGGTGTCTTGATGAAGATATTGGCTTCTGCTAATACTTTTCTATACATTTTTAGTAAGTGTACCTTGTCTATGATCAAATCCTAACTACAGGCATGATCCATTTCATTGTTAGTGCTTCATGGCCCTTAATATCTTTCTTACTATTATGGAAATCATTCTGGACAAAAAGTTGCTAAAAACCCTCTTTTGGGTCTGGCAGGATAGTACAACGGAAGCCTTACTTCTGGCCAATCGCTAACATCCGCCAGGCTGCTATAATGCACACAGTTTCCTGTATTTCTCTGCCTTCTCTGTGTTTTTTGCCATTCACAAAGCACAGGATGTGATAATGCTACGATCGTCTGAGCGGGCATAGGCACAAAAACAGGATTGGTGACTGGTACAGCAGCCTAGTTAACGTCAACAGTTAACCAGAAGATCAGCTCTTGCATTTTATCCATGGAGACCAAGAGAAGGGTTTTTCTCAAATGTCCATTCAGGTGAATTTTTATAACAGTGAGCAAGGTATAAAGGGGTGTGAGACACTACAAATGTTATAAAATGAAATATGCCCGGAGTTTGGGCCCATTGGAAGTTTGCATTCTTGTAGGATTATGAGCACCCATCTTTCGTGGGAGGTAGCAGCAGACCCGGGAGAAGGTCATCTTGAGCCCAGGCCGACCATGACAAACTGCGCCCCACCCCCCACATACAGCCCCCCCCCCTTCAGATCTTTCCCAGAACAAATCTTCTTCCCCCCTCCAAACACAGATCCCCCTAGATCACCACTCTTAGCACCCTCCTCTCCTAGAACAATACTTACTCCCTGCCACCCCCCCAATTCTACCTTTCAACACATATCCCCTCCCCCCCAATCTCCTTGTGGTGCCCCCCACCTCATAGGATACCACAGTGCCCCCCTGCCCAGCCCTTGTCCCAGCCCTGGGTAGTGGTGAGGCACAGTGGCACCACCCTCACCTCCTGAGTCAGTGGTAAGGTATTTTATCTTTTTCTTTATTTTTTTGCAAGCAATGTTAAAACACCCTTGTGGTGATTTGACTTTTGGGGGGTTTGGGACCTCCAATAGAGTAGAGCTTCCATTTTTTTTTAGAAGGTCAACTTATTAGTGCTTTTAAAGCTAGACCTTTTTTTGTTTTAAGTAGAGTAGGGAGCAAAAAAAAAAAAAACTTGGGTTTCTTTGCTGCCTGTGTCACCTGTGGGGATATTTGCATCCTGTTCCAGGTGACCTTTGTGATGGGAAATTTATTATTATTATATAGTATTTATATAGCGCCAACAGTTTACGCAGCGCTTTACAACTTAAGGGTAGACAGTACAAATACAATACACTTGAATACAGTAGGAATCAGAGGGCCCTGCTCGTTAGAGCTTACAATCTAAGAGGGACGATCAAGAGATACAAGAGATAATAACTATGGGGGATGGAGAAAATAAGAGTACAGTTGTTAGGTGGGTGCCAGATAGGAAATCAAAACTCTTACAGTTGTCACCAGATCAGAAGGTAGGGGAACATTTTCCAATGGTGACATTTGTCCTGTTAACAAGTAACTAAGAGGAGATTCCCCTTACTTTGAAAAAAAATGTGCTTGAGTTGCCAGGACAGGATGAAGAGAAATCTCCCCAACAGAACACAAACAGCAAAGAATGGCTTGGCTTTCACCATTCCTCTTTAGATATGATTTCATATTATTACTTTTGAAAGGACAATGAATGATCACCGTGTATATGTGTTACTGTAATAAGTAGCTGTAGAAGAGTCTTTCATTGATGTTTTATCCCAAAGGAACAGGTGGAGATTCTAAACACATGGCAGCCTTTTAATCTTATTAATAACTACTTAGCTTATTAATTAGTGTCTCTGAGTTCTAGTAGCCTCTGGCATCAACAACTATGCTTTTCTTTCCTAAGTACATAATAACACACCTTGAGAGTGTCTGCACTTTGAGCATATGATTTCTCACACGCCTACCACTGTACCACTGTGTGTGTTCATATGTGTGTGTGCTTTTACTTTGGCGTGGCTTCACTTGCTCACTATGAGATCATTTCACTTCACAAATAGTTGGTATTCTCTGTTTTTCTTGGCTTCTCCAACTCTGACAGCTATCACTGGGGAAAAAATAACAATATAGCATACCTGCATATTTTTATTAACCTGTCATACCTTGCCCTGAATGCTGCAAAGATGCTAATAACAGGGTTAGTGTCACAGCACATCTGCACATACACGTTTGTGCCCTTCTAATATACGTTTTCTTTGTACTTGGGAGGCTGTTAAAGTAAGTGGGAGGAATTTACTCTACTTGAACCAAGGGCCTTAGTTGAATGTCATTTTTTCGCAAACTAATTGGATGTACAATAGAGGGAAACTTAAAGCGGAGTTCCGGCCACAAAATCGACATAATCGATCTTGGTCCATCCGCTTGCTATTGGTCACCTGAAAAAGAAATGGATAGTTACGATTTTTTTTTTTTTTGTTTACTTTCCTTGTTATTGAAGAAAAATATACTCGCCTTTCTTCCACTTCCTCCCTCTGTGGCCGCAGCCCGCGCCATCACTTCCTCCTTGCATTGATTCCTGGGAGCTGAACGTCATCGCTCCCAGGAATCAATGCGCCTGCACCGGCCCTGCTCGTCACTACCGGTGCAGGCGCCTCATTCCCTGCTAAACAGCTTCTGGGCATGCCCAGAAGCTGTGGAGGGATGATGCGCCCGCACCAGAAGTGACGAGCGGGGCCGGTGCAGGCGCATTCTGGGAGAAGAGGACACAGAAGAGGACGCGCTGGCTTCAGCTGCTCACATGCTAGATGACAGCGCTGGAGAAGAAACTTTCAAGGTAAGTTTTTCTTCTAAAAGGTAAGTATGACCCGGGACAGTACAGAGGCTATCCATTGTCGAATGTACTAGCCCTGACTGTCCCGGGGGTATTTTTCATCTAAATTTCAACCCCGTGGCCGGAACTCCACTTTAATTAGTTAGGTTAACATATACTGTCTTGGTCCTCTCCCTTGTATAAATTGTCAAGTAAGCATATATTCAAAAGTTTCTAGTATACCAATGTTAGATTTTATTCTTGCCCTATTGACATCTTCCGCATCACTAGGCATGGCATCACCATCCATTTGTGAGGGATGCAGAATAGGCCAAATTTCATCAGAAGATACCCTACTGAAATGTAAGAGATTTGGGCCAGCCCCTGTTCCCCAGTATCTTGACAATAGCAATTACTCTCGCTTGGGGGGGGGCACAATTGAAATGAGGGGGGTAAGTAAAAAAAAAAAAAAAACATACTGTTTTCTTTAAAGGTAGCTTTTGGACCTAATATCACCTCCTTGTCGCTTTGAAACAGTAGACCCATGTGTTTTCAAAATGTCGATAGTCAAATGTTTCAAAAACACATTTGACCATCGACCATGTTTGTCAAAGCTATGTTTTTCTCCTGAGATCTCGGTGAAAAATTGAGATCTACCTATTTTGGTGTGCTGGCCATTATTTGTCTTTGGTTTTCCACAGTGTCTTGATGGACATGCACCTACAGGGTGTGAAGTTGTAGGATAGAGGTTTTTCCAGGTACATGAGTTTGACCCAGGCACAGACATTTGTAGTACAGAGGTCCGACACATTACTAAAGAGTGTCTACAACTCTCATTATAAATTCCAGGGAGAAGGTCGGAATGGCAGTCAGGCAACTAGCATTTTCAAGTACCAGTTATCTATAACAGCCTCTGCATATTTCTCTTGTTACGTTTCTTTTGAGCTGAAAAGAGTTGAACAGATTCATAACTGGAGTAAGTTTATCAGACAAAAGGTTGCACACATGGAATGGGATTTTCAAGAAGCACTAAATGCATCCATCAGAATATTTTTATAAACTTGTGTGAAAACATGAAGTTGTGGTTAATAGGGCGAAACAGAGAAGTGAGATTCGAATACACCCAGTTTTAAGGGCAGTAGGGAAGTAGCCAGCTATTTGTCAAAAATATTCCTGTGGACCTCTTTCTTGTTCAGCAGAGTCCAATTGTGTTAGTGGTGTATACTCTGAAAAATAAAAGCAGGAAAACAATGTTGCCAAATTGTAACATATTTGTTTTAATCCTAATGATATCCTCTAGCAGGGCACTGTTCATAGCAGCAAGGCTGGTAATCACTGATAACACTGTATAATAGTATAACTTTACAAAGACAAATTAGGAGTAAGCTGCAGTTCCTTTTCAGGTGTAAAGCCGGATACATTTCGGAACAATTAGACCAAGGAACCGGAAAAGGGGGGGGGGGGGTCGGCTCTAGGAAGCTTAACCCATTAGATGTGGCTAACCATTAACTCCAGTCAATTTTCAGTAACAAATTAAAGAATACATTTGTGTGAAAGACCTTTTTTCCCTATTTTTTTTTTTCATTTTTGTTTGATATACCTTTATTTGAAAGGTATACATCAATGAGTGTATCAATGAGATACACTTATTAATGGCAGCTTTCACGATTCTCCTATACACGTGCATTAGGGAAACCATTTTGATTATTTAAATCTGCAAGAAGCCATTTGATCATTTAGGTATGCGAAAATAGAATAAAAGGAAAAGTTCTCACATAATACTAGAGCTGCATGAATAATCGTTAAAAAAATTGTGATCTCGATTCACCCCGCCCCCCCCCCCCATCTTAAAAATCTTAAAACAGCATGTCCTCAATTCTTAGGGCTCTTTCACACGGGCGTTCCGATCAGATCCGCCTGTCAGTTTTTTAGGCGGATCTGATCGGATGCCCCATTCAGCCCATGGAGCAGCGGATGTCAGCAGCGGTGACATGACATGTCCTCTGACACCCGCTGCCATCCGCATCCGATCCTGTCCGTGAAAACCCTATATTCCATCCGTCCTGGGGATCGGATCAGATGAGAGCGGACAGGCGGTCCACTCTCATCCAATTCCCCATAGAGAGCAGCGGGGCTCTGACACCTCCCTCTCCGCACACAGTGCGGAGACGGAGCTTTCATCCGCTGAGCAGAGCACGGTACGCAACGGAATGCGGACCTAGTGAAAGAGCCCTTACAGAGCTGTTCTCTGCTCACTCACAGCTGTAAAAAAAAAAAGAGAGAGAGAACCTCAAGAAAATGTTTATCAACATTGTTAAGGCTGCTAGATAACTATAAACACAATGTTTTACAGTGTATCATTTCGTTCTTTTAGATCAAAGGAATGAACTTCCGTCTGTAAGTTAGGGCAGTTTAACCTCTTAAAGACTGAGCCTTTTTCTGACACTTGTTGCTTTCAAGTTAAAAATCTGTATTTTTTGCCAGAAAATTACTTAGAACACCCAAACATTATATATACATTTTTTTAGCAGAGACCCTAGAGAATAAAATGGCGATCTTTGCAATCTTTTATGTCACACTGTATTTGCGCAGAAGTCTTTCAAACACAGTTTTTTTGGGGAGAAAATACACTTTAATGAATTTTAAAAAACTAAACAGTAAAGTTAGCCCAATTTTTTTTAAAAATGTGAAAGATGATGTTACGCCAAGAATCGTGAACTTTATTCTAAGCAAAAAAAAATTGTGAATCTCATTTTATCCAGAATTGTGCAGCTCTACGTAATACCTATTATGATAGTGTTCTCCCTTTAATTGTGATACTAGAGAATTCCCAGTTCTCTACTGTGCTAATTATCCGAAATTATGTTGGGTTAATGAAGAAGGGCGCCTCTGTTACTAAATATTGTGTACTGACCTCTTTTTTACAAAAGTAACCACATTTTTTAGGAGCAAACTCTATATGAATTCTTAGTATTTTTCAGAAGTTTAAACTCATATTTTAGAGGGACTTGTCTTGTCACTAAATAAAATAAATTAAGATAGATGATCAGCACTAAACAAAGGACAACTGTTAGCAATAGAAGAAATACACAACCCTTAGTGCCGGTTCACACTGTTCCGACTTTTCGCCTGACAAGTAGTGGACCGTGCTGTGCAATTGGAACCATTCTAATAGGAACGACTCAAGTCGCTCCGACTTAGAAAAAGGTTCCTGCACCTTTTTTTGCAAAGACGGAGCGACTTGCATTGACTTCCATTATGTGAAGTCATTGCAAGCCACGCCAAAGTCGCGGTGCACGGGCGACGGCATTAGTCGCCCGAAGTCGTGTCGCCCCAGTGTGAACCGACACTTAGGTAAACATAAAAACAAAATTGCAGCGCTAATAGTGAATTATAGCAAAAAGTCCAAGGTATAGACCATGGGTGTCCAACCTTTTGGCTTCTCTGGGCCACATTGAGTGTAGAGAAATTTTCTCGGGCCGCATATAAAATATATACT
The DNA here is from genome assembly GCF_965119305.1 of Pelophylax lessonae. Classification (NCBI taxonomy): domain Eukaryota; kingdom Metazoa; phylum Chordata; class Amphibia; order Anura; family Ranidae; genus Pelophylax; species Pelophylax lessonae. Next base: position 334,749,017 of record NC_138772.1, on the reverse strand, counting down.
ATAGTTAAGGTATATAAGTAATAAAATGCCCCCCCCCCCCCCCCGCACTGATTTAAAGCAACTAGAGGATGATCAAATGAAATGGAATCAGTATACAGAGGTTTACTTCTTCTGAGCGATAATAAAGGAACACTAACCACCATGACCACTGATTTGAAGTGGTGATGGTGGTAGGAGTCAGAAACACTGCACATGCTCCCCTCGCCCCTCTGAGGCAGCCTCTGCCTACCGTTAGTCGGAAGCTGTTGTGGCCGTGCCCCCTACCTGACTTCCTTCCTCCCCAGAAAAAAAAAATTGTCAGGGGGCAGTGGGCCGCATTGCCTAAGGTTCTGGGCCGCCTGCGGCCCTCAGGCCGCAGGTTGGACATGCCTGGTATAGACTATATAAAGTGCAATGCTCCTTCATCAGGCAAAATTAGTAACCATGTGGTGAATCAACATAGTTGTCTGCAAAATAGAAGGGTTATACTGGCCTTTTCTGTGGCTCATAGGTCTAACCTTCCCTCTGGTCCAGCACTGCAGCCTCCTTCAGTGTTTTTGGCATTAAATACATCCAGGATTGTTGGATGCCTGTGCCCCCTGCTGCATGCCATGGTTTCTTCCTCCATTCTCTTCATCACTACAGGACTCAGTAGTGATGTAGGGATCAAACCATATAGCAGCGGAGACAGGCATCCACGAAGAGTTGAATGCCGAAGACACTAAAATAGGCTGCAACAGTGGAAAGGAGGGGAGGTAGGAGACCTAGATAGTCCACCAAAGAGGGGGACTGTCGGTTCCCCCCTTATTTAGAGACTTTAAAGGGATTCTAAAGAGCAAATCTATGCAACAAGAAAAGCAATTCAGTGGTGGTCAAATCAAATTCAGAAAATACAACAGCTGTGCTGAACTCAATTTGACAAATGTACTTTAATTGGAGCTATTTGAGCCATTGCAGCCAGAATCCTACAACTTCCTGGGATTACTGTAATTTTTATAAAAGGTTTTCTGTATGTGACTAATAGCAGGGGATATGTGGTGGTTTTGTCTGGTTTGGGGTTTGGTAAACTAGTGCACTACAGCAATATTTAAATAAAAAACTGAAGCAATGAACAGGTAGGCTATGCTGCTTGCATGCTTCTCTTATAAGTTCTGGATGTTGAACTATATGAGAATCTTGTGACTTCATATAGCTGACCTAACATAGAAGTTAACAGTGTAGTTTGCGTGAAAACCAGGGAGGCAGCTTATTATGTAACATGGCAATAAAGGTGAAAGGCCTGCTCTGTGACAATGCAGATCAAATCAACACAGCCATAACTCCCTTTATCTGCATGGTACGTGAGCTTATGCAGCTTTACCTATTTACTTTGAATACACAGGTACTTTGTTTACAAAGGATTTGGATATATAACCTTGCAGCTTCCTTTTATTCTTAAGTGAATTATTAACAGAATTTAATTGTATGCCCGTGGAAATTCCTGATCATGTCTGCACCACACAGTAATTATACAGCTTTTTTTTTTCTTTTCTTTTTTTAATTTGAAGTTTGTCTGTCATTCAAATTAATTCATATACCCTGAGATAAGTGATTTTAATTATATAATAAACAGGAACAGTGCTATCCAGCTCCACATTTTGTGGTTTTGCTATGGCCTTTGCAATGAGCTGAATAAAGGCCAGCCTGTCGAGTCTGTGAACTTATGATTTCATTAACTCTTGGGGGGAAAAAAAATAAGATGTAGTACTTACCTTTCCCTCCCTCCATCTGTGTGGCTAGTTCGTTGAAGCCTCTTCTTTAAGATGCTTTGGCGGACATCTGACATAATGAGTTCATCAAGTAGAGTGCCAAATAGCCAAATAGCAATTAGGGACTGGCCACAGCCTTTGAGCAGGAGAGAGCACTGGAACCTGTCGGAGCAAGGCGATAATGGCTCGTTTCCACTGAGCGTTATGGTACGGTTTGGTTCGGTACGGTACACAATTTTTGCAGTTTCCATTGTGAATGGTACCCTAATTCCGAACTGTACCGTACCACTTTTTTGGTACCCTTTTGTTGGGGTACCAAGCACATTAGTACCGTACCAACAGGGTGGAGCTACACTCTGTGGAACTTTGATTGGTTGACAGAGAATCGTCCATCACAGCTTTCTGGCTACACCACGCCTATCATGAAAGGGTACTATTGGCAGTGGAAACGCAAGGTGTACCGTTCTGAACCGTACCGTATTGAACCGAACCGTACCGTAACACTCAGTGGAAACGAGGAATTATAGTATCCTGTGCCTTATCCCCTAGAGCATTGGTCTTCAAACTATGGCCCTCCAGTTGTTCAGGAACTATAATTCCCATCATGCCTAGTCAGGTCTGTGAATGTCAGAGTTTTACAATGCCTCATGGAAGGTGTAGTTCCGCAACAGCTGGAGGGCCGTAGTTTTTAGGGTCCCTGCCCTAGAGTTAATGAGTCCTTATTCCTTAGGGTAGTTTCCCAGAGTTGGGCTTTAGACCTATAGAGCAGAATTTAAAACTAACGTGCATTTTCTCTATACTGGGCAGAGCAGCATGTATACTGTAATGGCAGCCCCACTAGCAGTACATAATCCTATGGTTCCATTCAGCTGCCAACAGCAAAGCAGAATGCCCAGGCTTGGGGGAGGATGTGTTTTACACTCTGTCCCAGGGCTGTGCAGAGACCTTTGGAGAGGCAGGTTCTCAAGCACCCTCCCCTCCCCTCCCCCCTTTCTGCACGTGCCTGCTCTGTCCTCCAACATGACTCTGGAGGTGCTTGGGCACTAAGGTACCCACCTATTGTGACATGGGGCAGGGATGAAGTATTCCGCTCATCTGACTAACAATGCCATGCTCCTTGGGGGCTAATGGAGCAGTAGGGAAGAGAAGGAAAGATATGTATGGTGGGGTCAACATATACCACCTTTAGTACCAGCCTCTATACACCCCATCATTACCAGGCCATTTTTCAGTTTTTCGTGCTAATAGTTGACTGGCATGTACTTGGTAACATAACGCTATGCCTAAATTTGTTTTATACAATTTTTTATGACTGATAGAACTTACCACAATTTTTGGAAATGAGAAAACATGCTAGTATTGAGGCAGTTAAGGTGTTTTTTACCCAGCATTTTTTTGGAAATGAGAACAATTTTTGGAAATGAGAAAACATGCTAGTATTGAGGCAGTTAAGGTGTTTTTTACCCAGCATTTCATATCCCTTTTATGTGCCTGCTGTGTCATGTACTTGTATGAAAAAGTGTCCTATTCTCTTTGTGTTTCTTTTTTTGTGTGAAAACCCTGGAGTTCCTGCCAGTCCCTCTGTTTTCCTATTAGAAACTGACCGCACTAAGCAGAAGAGCAAAACATGATCAGTTCTCTAACTGTGCTGGGAACCCAGCCTGCTCTCCTCCAATGATCAGACTTGTCCTGATACACCACCCGCCACCCCCCCCCCCCCCACCCGTACAGCCTTTCACTGAAAAGTTCAATGTGCTGCTGCTTCTCCTCCCCAGCTCTTATGAAGCTGAGCCGAGGGAATGTGATCACTTAAAAGAAAAAAAAAAAGGGAGAATAATGCACTTTTTATCTTGTATCTCCACAACAGATCTGTTTCCTTTTCTTATCTGGTTTCAAAATCAGGAACATTCTAGAATTGTTATAGTGGGCTACGAATTATTTACTGCTAAACAAACCAAAAATACAGTATCTAGCAATTTCTGATGTTATATCACATATGCTAATCCAGACATGCAAAAACAAATAGCTGACATTCTGGTCAGTCTGCTTGCAGGAGTTATAGCTAACGGCAACAATCTGCTTGTGGGAATATTTACTGTGAGACAGCATTCTATGCTGATTTTGACTGTGTATTGTGAATCAGGTAATAAGAACCTACTGAGTCCTTTCTCATGGGAATATGATAAGTACTGAGATAGTTCTTGCTATCAGGCTAGCTCCTAAATACTTGAGAAACAGTTGAATTTGGTGCCAGAATATCTTTTCTGGGGCAATATGATAAACGTGGTCCTATATGGGGCCCATTGTGAGTTTCTTTGCTCAAAATAAAATTTTAAAGATATGATTCTGCCAGTAAATCTGTTAATATTCCAGTTTCTTTAAAGTGGTAGTAAACCACTGCAAAAAAAAAAAAAAACTTTCCCCTGTAAAACATATGCACAATGTGCTAGTATGCAGTAGCACATTATGTGAGACTTGGCTTAAAACAAAGCCCACCAGTGGCAGGCTGTCTTTGCTGACAGGGCTTCCTTCTTCACCCGGTCTTCCTTCTGGGTTCCTTCTACATGAGTGGCCAGGGCCACGATAACGTCACTCCTGTACATGGGCGCTGAGCCCTCGTTTACGGCACGAGCTCTGAAGGTACGGCATACCTTCAGAGCACATGCGCCCCTGACGTCACTGGCTGCTTGCAGTGTGAATATCTCCTAAAAAGTGAGATATTCCCTGTAACCTACAGGTAAGCCTTATAGGCTTTCCTATAGGTACAAGTCAAAATACTAAGTTTACTACCAATTTAACAGGGTGACAACATTGCAGTTCTGCAGTGAAAGCACTGCAGTGTTGTCAACCCGTGGAGCAGGTTTCCTAAATGAACATGTCATTTTAGGTAGACATTAACCACTTGCCAACTGCCGCACGACTATTTACTGCGGCAGTCTGGCTCTCCTGGGCAAACCGACGTAGGGCTACGTTGCTCGCCCAGGAGCCTCTAGGGGGCAAGCGTGCGCCGCCGGAGGCGCGCTCCCGTCCCCGCTCGTTCCCGCACATCCCCACGTGAGTGACCGGCGGCTCCGATGTCCGCCGGTCACTCGCGATCTGGAGAGGGAGAAAGGCAGGCGGCTAATGTAAACAAAGCCGCCTATCATTCTCCCTGATGTAACTTCAGAGACTACAGGATCCTGCTATGTAGGATCGTATGTCTCTGTTGTTACATCACAAGCCACGCCCCTTTACAGTTAGAATCACGCCCCTAGGGACACACTTAACCCCTTGATCACTAATAAAGTTAACCCCTTCCCTGCCAGTGTCATTTTTACAGTAACAGTGCATATGTATAGCACTGAATACTGTAGTAATGTCACTGGTACCCCCAAAAGTGTCAAAAATGTTAGTCAGGGGTCCGATCTGTCTGCCGCAATGTTGCAGTCCCGCAAAAAAAACGCAGATCGCCGCCATTACTAGTTAAAAAAAAAACAATAAAAATGACATAATCTTTCCCGTAGTTAGTAAACGTAATAACTTTTGCGCAAACCAATCAAAATACGCTTATTGCGATTTTTTTTACCAAACATATGTAGCAGAAAACAAATTGGCCTAAAATGTTAAAAAATTTTGATTTTTACATTTTTTGGGGGGAATTTCATATAAAAAAATGTGAAAAATATTGTTAAATTTTTCAAAATTTACGCTCTTTTTTTGTTTATAGCGCAAAAAAATAAAAATCACACAGGTGATCAAATACCACCAAAAGAAAGCTCTGTTTGTGGGACAAAAAAAACATCAATTTAATTTGGGTACAGCATCGCACGACCGCGCAATTGTCCGTTAAATTCACGCAGTGCCGAATCGCAAAATAGGCCCTGGTCTTTGAGCAGGAAAATCCTCCGGGGCTTAAGTGGTTAAATAATTAACAAACAATGCAAATTTTAACTTTAACACTTTTGAAACAGTTACAGCAAAAGTTGTAGGGCCTCTTTTACATGGGCCTAGCTGCTGACTCGCATTCCATGGTAGACCACTTTGTCGGCAGCAGCTGGCCTGCAATTATCAAGTTTTTAGGAGAAGATATGCTGCCTCCTGCACATCTGCTTAAAGAGAGAGTTTTCACACCAAAATCGCTCTTCACTGAGCCGCAACTGCATATATTAGGGCTTGTTCACACTTGAATACATTTCTAACGCTTAACAAACGCTCCTATAGCCATAGTATGGGTTTTAGGCTGGCATTTTACAAGCGTTAACGACGAGGTAAAAATGCTCCTCAAATTCTCTATAGGCAGTTTTGAAGCATATGATGAGCGTAAGTCCCAGTTTACACTAGGTCGCTCCGACTTAGGGGGCGACCTGTGAAGTCGCGTGCGGCGCGACTTGCACGGACTTCATAAAATTAATGTCAATGCAAGTCGCCTCCAGGTCGCCCCGAAGTAGTACAGGACCATTTTTCTAAGTCGGAGCGACTTGTGTCGCTCCTATTAGAACCGTTCCTGTACTACTCAATGACCGCGACGGTGCACGACTTGCCAGGCTTATCAAGTCGCCTGACAAGTCGCCTGACAAGTCGTATTAGTGTGAACCGGCACTTAAGGTGCATTCATTTTAAAATTGCTCCACAATTGCCTTTTCCAATATAGTAAATAACTAAACTTAACGCTCCACAACTGCCGGCTAGAGCATTTACGAAGCATCACTATAGACTTGAATGGGAGGCCACAACTTCAGGCTGTCCTGCACCCATTGCCTGGATTTAACAGGCGGATAAGGTCAGTTAAATATGTGCCTCAAGTGCCTGATTGTGCCACCCGACATTGCCCGTATAAAAGGGGCCTAAACGGTATATTACTTTTTTAACATTTCATAATAGATTTGTTTTTTGTTTTCCCAGAACCTTATGGCAAGAGCTTTGTATGATAACGTGCCAGAATGCGCAGAAGAATTATCATTCCGGAAAGGCGATATCTTAACAGTAATTGAGCAGAACACTGGAGGCCTGGAGGGATGGTGGCTTTGTTCATTACATGGACGGCAAGGCATTGCACCAGGAAACAGACTGAAGCTTCTCATAGGCCCAGTGACTGAGGCTCCTAGACATGACATCCCCAAACAAGAAGCATCACCGCAGCCTGGCTATCAACATCAGCCTTACCAGACTCCACAGTCTTCATTTCCAGATCCTGTTTATCAGGTGCCCCCGTCTCACCACAGTCCAGCTATGTTTAAAGCCTATCGGGGTCATGACTTAGCAGATGTGAAGCAAGGAGCACCATATATGGAAAATGTAGATGGCTCTCCAGGCAACAAAGTAAGTATATATCCATACATTGTACTTGCAGTATACAAAAGATTTGTACTTTGATGTTATGAATTTAGGGGCTAATTACGTTTTTGATAAAATCCCTTAAAAACAGGCAGTATAATGAGATCACTGTTTCTGGCGGCCCCAGTAATTTCACTGTAGTGATTGCAATACTTAGCATGTTTATGAGTAGTCATGGGTAATTACATTCTGTGATTGACTTGAACTTCCTCAATTCAGGTAAAAAGTGAATACAAAAACATACAGTACGGGCATAATGCAGTAACATAAAACTTTTGACCTTTGTTTAATAAAACCCTGTCTAAAGATTAGGAACATATTTTTATCCACATCAACAAAAAAATGACTTTAATTGTTATGATGAGGCATACTTCTAAAAGCCAGTGTCTGATTGGATAACACCCGATCTGGCTGATAACTATCAAATCAGGAAGCAATTATATGTCTTTTGGATAAAAAATAAACTTGTGCAGGCACCCTTAGGGCCAAGTGATGGAAGTGGGAAGAAATGATCCATAGTTTCCTGAAGATTAGAATAGTCCCTCGGATTGGGGTGATTGCTAAGAGGCTTTATATGAATGCTCATCCAGTGCAGCTGTTTGCGGTTTTGCTACAATTCTTCATTAGGCCAGTTTTATAGCAATGACAGTTTCCGATCATCATCTGCCTTTGGTGGTACATGGTTTTATATACTGTTTTTTTGTGGTGTATGTTGTAGGCAGTGGGTGGTATATTTTAGTTTTGTGCTGCCCTAGGCAAGACTAAAATTGGGCGCCCCCTTTCCCCCTCCTATGTAAATTTGCCCCACTCCTTCCTTTTTAACGGATGTGACTCCCTCCAAAATTGAAGGGCTCCAAGTGCCAGCATGTACCCCTGAGATCTCACGAGAGGGGGGGGGGGTGAGAGGGGGTGGGAGAGAGAGAGAGAGAGAGAGGGGGGGGTGGGTGAGAGAGAGAGGGGGGAATGACAGAGAGAGAGGGGGTGGGTGAGGTAGGGAGGGAGGGAGAGAGGGGGGGTGAGAGAGAGAGAGGGAGGGATGAGAGAGGGAGGGGGGATGAAAGGGAGAGAGAGAGGGGGGTGGTGACAGAGAGAAAGGATGAGAGAGAGAGAAAGAGGGGGTTAGAGTGAGAAAGAGAGAGGGGTGAGAGAAGAGGGGTTGAGAGAGAGGGGGGTGAGAGAGAAAGAGAGAGGGAGAGAGAGAGAGGGGAGGGGAGAGAGTGAGGGGTGAGTGAGTGACAGAGAGGAGGGGGAGGTGAGAGAGAGAGAGGTGGGAGAGGCGGCTCTAGCAACCAGTGGCCAAAAGAGTCTCAGGTGGAGGTGGGGGCAGCTTTTTTGCTGCCCCCCTGCTAAGTGCCGCCCTAGGCCTGGGCCTTGTCGGCCTAGGCCAAAATACAGCACTGGTTGTAGGTACAGGACGTTCTGTTTGCAAATTAGTGTTTTGCAGTAATACCTTCCTTGTGTTCATGAAAGGTTTGGAATAGATATTTGAACCCTGCTTAGAATGATTCCTTCTCAATTCCAGCATCAATTAATTCTTGGCTTTAAAATCCAATAAAGTCTGAGTCCTTTTGGCTCCATATAATCTTTAGTCAGCTCTTTGTTGAAACTATGAAATTAAGTTTAAGTAATGTCATCTGTTGACTCTAAATGAAAAACAAAACTTTTGGCTTTATAATAGCGTATGTTTTATGCTGTTAAAGCTTGGATGAGTGTGTATATAGATTTCAAATTAAAACAGATTTCATAGGGGTTACATTATGCGTTAACACATATGGGTATGGGATAACATTCCATGTTAGCCTACAGATTATACTTTGCTGCCAAAAAGTCATAATCTCCAATAGTGGACTTATCATTAAAATACACACTTCATCAATTATTAGGGCACATGTCCACTGAACCACTTGACAGCATTACTTTGTGTTAAAGGGACCCCTTAACCACAGGGTCACTTTTACAAAAATACCCTCCTGCAAAAGAAGTGTTCATTTACTTACCTTTCCGGTGGCCAATGTAAGGAAAATCCACTGCATTTCCACTCTCCAGCCACTGCAAGCAATCAACAATCTGTTGAGTTAGGCACTTGATCTCCATAAGATTTACCCCCCTTCATGCCCAGGCCATTTTTTGTGATACGGCACTGCATTACTTTAACTGACATTAACTTTAACTAACAATTGCGCGGTCATGCAACACTGTACACAAATAAAATGTATGTCTTTTTTTCCCACAAATAGAGATTTCTTTTGGTGGTATGTGATCACCACTGCATTTTTAATTTTTTTTTGCGCTATAAACAAAAAAATAGCGACAATTTTTTGAAAAATTGCTATAAAACATATCCAATAAGAAAAATTCATAAATTCATAAATTTAGGCCAATATCTATTCTGCTACTAATTTTTGTTAAACAAAATCCCAATAAGAGTATATTGATTGGTTTGCGCAAAAGTTATGGCGCCTAAATACTATGAGATATATACTGGAATATTTATTTATTTTTTATACTAGTAATGGTGGCGATCATTGACTTATAGCATGATTGCGATATTGAAGCAGACAATCGGATGCCAACTGACATTTTGTCGGAACCAGTGACACTAATACACCAATCAGTGCTAAAAATATGCACTGTCACTATACTAATGATACTGGCTGGCAAGGGGTTAAACATCTAGAGAAATCAAAGGGTTAAATGTGTGCCTGGCAGTGTTTTTGTGTACTGTGTTAGGTGCTTTTACTAAGGGAAGTGATGGATTTTATTCCCTGCTTTGCACCCCCTCCCCTTGTCAGAACGAAGCTCTGCTTTGTTTACATAGGCAGAGCTCCATTCTGTGTATCTGCCCAATGATCGACAGGTGTCGGTGGACATCCATTGCCTGGCACTCGCAGATTGGCTTCTTCTGTGAGTAATCACAGCAGAAGCAGGGCCCCTAGGCGTAAGTGCAGAATCACGTATATATACGGGATTCTGCACAGTAGGGCCACCCTGTAGCAGTAGATTTGCTATGGGGCGGTCCCTACCTGGTTAAAAACTTGCTCCCCTCAAAGGCTGCTGTGGTTCCTTTCTCCAGTTCATAATCACTTTGGGAGGTACAAGCCAACAGGAGGAACTGCAGCAGCATCTGTCCAATGATCGACGAGTGTCGGTCGACATACATTGCCTGGCACTCGCAGATTGGCTTCTGCGGTGAGTAAGCGTAAGTGCAGAATCACGTATATATACGGGATTCTGCACAGTAGGGCCACCCTGTAGCAATTGATCTGCTATGGGGCGGTCCCTACCTGGTTAAATGCTTGCTCCCCTCAACGGCTGCTGTGGTTCCTTTCTCCAGTTCATACATCACTTTGGGAGGTACAAGCCAACAGGAGGAACTGCAGCAGCATCTGCCCAATGATTGACGGGTGTCGGTGGACATCCTTTGCCTGGCACTCGCACATTGGCTTCTGCTGTGAGTAATCACAGCAGAAGCAGGCCCCCTAGGCGTAAGTGCAGAATCATGTATATATACGGTATTCTGCACAGTAGGGCCACCCTGTAGCAATTGATCTGCTATGGGGCGGTCCCTACCTGGTTAAATGCTTGCACCCCTCAGTGGCTGCTGTGGTTCCATTCTCCAGTTCATGCATCACTTTGGGAGGTACAACGAAAACAGGAGGAACTGCAGCAGCAGCTGACGGGGGGGGGGGGGGAGCAAGCATTCAACTCATCCAGCAGGGGGTGCGAGCATTCAACTCATCTGATCGAATGCTTACAACGAGAAGGGGCAGCATTCCTTTACATGGGCCACTGGAATGGTAGTTGAAGAAACATTTCTTTTACAGGTGGGATTTTTTGTAAAAATGTCTCTGTGGTCACCAGGTCACATTAAAGAAAAAGTACCCCCTGCCACTAATAAAGAAAAATCACTGCTCCTAAGCAGCCTTTTTTACAAAAAAAATACTGTACTTCCTTGAGACAATAGTAGGTTTCCTTGCTTTGTTTCACATAACCTGTGCTGTCTTTCTTTATAGTATAGAGTAGGGGCATAGACACAATATTATCCAGGGTGTCCCAGATTGCTCATTAGCTGCTTTTCCATTCCAATGAAGGTATATGGATAGTTGACTGTATTTAGTGAGCTCTACAGTTACTCGTTTTAAAACGAGGTCTTGTTTTTCAATTAGACCATGCTTCTTTAAGCATTAGACTTTAAAGAGTTGTTGTCAATATGTTTTCAGCATTCCTGACTCCGCCAAGCAGACAAAGGCAGGACAGTGGAGGATATGCTTGGCTGCTTTTGCCGTTTAGGCTTTGAACGCCAGCTTATATTGGCAGCAAGGTCAGACATTTTCCTCTCTAGACTTAATGCTGCTGCTTGCAGACCTTTGTAATATTTCTTGTGGGACTTGTACTCCAGACTACATTTTTTGAAGCCGCTATAATGCATATTTGGAAAACCGAGGCTCACATATGGATTTTCTGTTTCATAACACTTACGGAAGCTCCTCCTGTTTTTGATCAAAGCCAGGTGCTGGATTATTTTTCAAGTAGTATTCATTACCAGTAGAAAGTTCAGCTCTGGAGCTAGTGCCTTTGTTTACAGGTCCTTTCAGTTTGGAGCACCTTGTGTGTGTTTTTTTAGCTAACCGTATCAAATACAGCTGGGCCCTACATAGCACATAATAGGCTATGTTCATAAAAGGTCAGATGCAAAACAGGATGCATCTTCTGAGCATTTAGAATCTTGGACAAATTGCAGGTGCCATGGCTGTTGTCCGTTATTTTTCACTCAAAAATTACATTTTTCTGGGGGGTTTGAGATCAAAGAGCAAGGAGTTATTAACTTTTCACAAAATAATGTTACATTTAGGCATGTATTTAGTTATAGTCTATAGTATTAAAAAAAACTACTCTAAAGTATGTGTGACATAAGTGGAGTAATTGGAACACGCCTATAAGGATTTAGCATATAAACCTCAGAAATAAATGAGCATATATTTCATTGAGTTATCTGAAACGAAGCAAAATGGAGCAATTACATGCTGCTAATTCCTGATAAATCCCTGCATACTGAGGAAGGGATTAGATTTTGCATTACAGAAACCTTGAGACTTGTTCGGTGAACTTGTTAAGTTTGGAGAAAGTTGATATATTATACTCATCCATCTGTTACATTGGAATGCAATAAAGAACTGATGAAAACCACCAACAAGCCACAGTGTGACCTTCAACCAATCCTGTGCAAGCGAGCGCATTACTGTTGAGAAACGGCATTTCCAAAGCACCTTCGAATACCTTTGATGGAGCTATTAAAAGGATAAAGAGGCAGCCAGTTGAGGTTTAAGGATTATATTTCACGATAATTCAGCCAACAAATGCGTGGAAATATGGTTAGGATGGCCATACGTGGCGTGGTAAATGAAAGAAATGCAACTAGTTAAAGCTGGACCATAGGCAAATTTAAAAAGATACATATTGATGTAGCATTGTAGTCATTAAAAGATGAATAAATGTATTAAAGCAAGCAGTGTGAGTACCTCAGTTTGACCTAATATCAATTTCTTGCAATCCTCTGTAGAGCAGCCTTCAGAGTGGAAGAGAGAGTAGCCAGTCAGTTATGCTGTAGTGCTCATGTTCTAACAAGAAGCATGTCGATAAGAGGAGAGAGCACAGTGACAGAGAGATGAGCACATCAGTCCTCTGCTTCTCCTTCACAGTCCAGTCACAGGCTGCGGGAGGGACAAGACTTGTAAGGCCCCTTTCACGTGACCCGCTTTTCTAAGCAGGGGATCTGTTCTCTAATGTGATCTGAGCAGAGTGGGTGGAGGAGCGGTCCGCTCCATTTATGCAGAATGGACACAACCTGCTCTGCTCTATGGGCAGTCATATGTAAATGGACCGGCTGTCTGCTTACACCTAACTGCCCTCCAATCCAGTTCCTATCCCCGTTCGCCCCCATTCCATTTGTTTTTATTGGATCGGAGGTGGGCAGGTGTAAATGGGCACAAGACCATTTGCAAACAGAAAGAGCAGTGCTACTACCCATAAACAAGCTCCTGGGTGCCCAATCTACAGCCATTTAACTGTGATGTGTAGAAAGATGATCCGCACACCGGTAGTTGCTCTTAAAAACCTTCATCTTTATTCAGGAACCACAGAACACAACTTCTGATAACATCAGTTGACGTGTTTCAGCCTATAAGGCCTTAGTCATAACTCAGTTAATTAACTCAGTGCAGTTAATCTTTCTGCATAATACTGTTTACATCCACCAATCCATACAGGAGAATGGAGGATTGGATCGGGTCCGCGTGAAAAACGAACAAGCAGACTCAATCAGACTGCTCAAGTGAAAGTTGCCTTAGTGCAACAAAGAATAATCAGGTCCCCTGCACTGTTAGAGAGGGATGTGCTGTGTGCTGATAGACAGAAATATAAATCAGGTATTTCAACTGTTTATGTAGCTGCTTGCTTGGAGTTTATCTTTAAGTATAATTTGCAACAAAATATAAAGTTGCTAGCATTTCTGGTAGACAGAAGTTATTCTTATTTTTTTTTTTTTAGCCTGATGGTAAATTTGAGACTGATAACCAGTTCTGTTTTTATCAATGAAAAGGAAATAAAGTGTTTATCAAGTACTATGTTCTGACGCTGAAGCTAAATTAGGGAAGTGATCACACATCGGGCATTAACCATTCAAGGAGAACCAGGTATTTTGTCAATGACAATTCTTGGTGATTCATACCCACTTGGTTCCCCTTGAGGAAGATTTCCTTGTGACCTACTGATGTCTCTACTTTTTATTAAAAAAAAAAAATTGTAAATATTACTTTATAAGAAACAAGCGTGGTTCCCATGCTCACATTTTTTTGTCCGTTGTTGGCCAACACAGAATTAGCATGGCAGATTGGTGGCCAGTCATTCTGGATAAGCAACCAGTAATTTTTAGCAGTGGCCAAGCATTGCATGCTACTGTAACTTACAAGTAAGAAACCACATACACTAATGTGGGCAAGCCCTAGCACATTCACATTGCAGAAGATGTCAAGGTCAAAACTGTAAAATTCAACCAAACATTTAACAACATTTGGTACATAAATTCCAGCTATTCAATGGCAGTTACTTTGTGGTTGAATAGACTGCTATTTTAATATTGTAAGGCTCATTTACAGAGGTGACTTTATAAAAAGATATCGGTCACAATAATATAAGCACCATGGTGTTCTTATTATCACATTATGATGGAATAGTCCAAAGTTCTCCAAGATAACAGCAATGACTGTGCTGTTTTCTGCTTTCTTCTCCAATCAGAGCCTTTGCAGGGGGCCAGTGCTCTGATGTAATTGTGTAACCAGTAAGTCATACTGCTTATTGCCTACGGTTCTTAGCTAATGATCTGGCAAAAAAAGACAGACCTTAAATGTATTGCACAGTGCTTTACTGTGTGCTGTTTACTTAACCAGTGGTGTAAAAATAGGAGTCACAACTGGGCTTAAAGTGATAGTAAAGTCTCTTTTTTTTTTTGTTTTTTGTTTTTTTTTCATTTTGTTTAAAAATCACAAACATATCATACTTACCTATTCTTTGCAGTGGTTTTGCACAGAGCAGCCCAGATCCTCCTCTTCTCGGGTCCCTCGTCGGCACTCCTGCCCCCCCTCCTGTTTAGTGCCACCATAGTAAGTAGCTTGCTATGTGGGTGCCCGAGCCGAGCCGCTGGTTTATGTATCCATTCAGACACAGAGCCGTAGCTCGGCCCTACCCCCTCTCTCTTGACAGCAGCTGGGGCCAATGGCACACGCTGCTTTGTCTCAGCTATTCTCCTGCAAGTATTAGGGGGCTAAAGGGGGCTGGTGCATGCCAAAGGGTTTTTATCTTATTGCATGGAATGCATTAAGATAAAAAACCTTCTTACTTTAGAACCACTTTAATAGAGACCCACGTACCAGCTATTCAACTAACCAATATAGGCCTTATCCTCTTATTTTCCATAATTCCGGCAGGTTGAGGGATTGGGGAAAAAAATTCAGGCCTAGTATCCGAAAGCATCAAGAATTGCAAGATATTGGCTACTCACAGGCACAAGATGTCATGGCCCAAAAATGGCTTTACAAATAGTGGAAACAAATATGGTACAAATTGTACAAATATGGTACAAAAATGGAACAAAAAGTAAGCACTCCAGTCCAGAAAGGCAAAACCTTGTAAAGAAAAAGGTGGACTAAGGGCTCTTATTCAAAGACACCTTATTTGGTTGTTGTAATGCAATTTGGGGTTTTAGTATTATCTCTTCATCAGGAAATAAACCAATGATCTAATAAACAATATCAAGACTATATTGAAAGAGAATCGACAAATAAAAGGTTAAAGATTAAAATATATATTTAAAAAAGTACTTTCAGGTCTACTATCTAACACACTGCTGAAGGACCTAAGACATCTGTGGGTATGGTAGACAACAATGCCCAGCAGTTGCTCAATGCCGGTATGTGTTTAGATTGGGGTTAGCACAGCGTTATGAGCAGAAACAAACTCATTCACTGCATTAGTATGCACTCGGCTTGTGCATTTGCTTTTGACATGTTCTTCCAACCCGTAAAGTATGCGTTCAGGGAATACGTCATACACACGTGCGTGTTTTTTACTGTTGTTATATAATAATTATACAGGAATACTGCCCCGTACAGCTTTTTGTTTCTTTGACTAGCTTTGCGTCACCTGTGGCTCCCTGGGCAGGAAAAATGATGGCAGGGTTTTACACTACAACATAATTGAAGCCTAAAACTATGTGCATTAGGCCCCAAATTATGTTTCAGGACCCCTGATCCTAAAAAAAACAACGAGAACTCCTTACGTGCACGTTTTTTGGAATAAAATCCCCTTTTATACAAATTTAATACATGATTTAGTAATGCAGTGCATTAATATGAAATGACTAACAGAAGCCATCTAAATTTATGTAAGCATTTGCTCTATTAGCCTCCCCAGGGCTGCTTTTATTCATAAGCATGTTGCTATGTGACAAATAGACTGAATCATCACTACAGCCAGAGACGTGTTGCTTTTTTTAGTATCTGAGTTTCACAGAACAGAGTTAACACGATTCACATTTTTGGCCACACAAGAGTAATATTCAACTTGAGAGCAAACACAGCTAGCAGGATGCAGAATTCAGGAGTAAACACCATATGCCTCTGACCATTTGGGTGTAAAGAAAATTCTACCAAGTAGCCACAGCAATGTAAACACTTTTAGCGGCTCTGTATAATTATATGAAACACCATGTGCAATATTTATGCTGGGCTATATTATTGAATCTAAATATGAACTTGCACCATACTTATTTATAGCCAGTGTTGCAATTTGTAGATTTCACACTATGAAAGCCAGTTTAAACACTTGTGAAATAGCCTTTTGATCAACGCAAACCAAAAGTTAAAAAGTCAGTTCACACAAAAGTGATAGTTTGGTCCCTGGCCTAATTTACAACCCTGTTTCTGTCCGAATTGGAGTTTTGGTTGTTTCATAGTTAAATAGTTAAGTTAAAAAAGACATAAGTCCACGTAGTTCAACCAATAGAAAAAAATAAATAAATAGAAAACCTCCATATACACAATCCTATAACCACAGTGGATCCAAAAAACCTATGAAGCATGGTCCAATTTACTCCAGTAGGGGACAGTCGGAATATTCCCCTGAATCAAAAATCTCCGGTGGTGTTACTTATAAATGTTAATATTTACTACCTATGAATGTAAAGCTTGCCATAGATGGATCAAAGTTCAGCAGGGAGCAGCCGAATTTCAATCCACGTGTGGCTGTCCCTGTGTGTCAGAAGTCGATCATTGGATTGAACTCTGTTGACTGGAAAGTTGGAAAACTTTTATCGATCAGCAGCTGCAGTCTCTGATCAGTGTATTCTGACAAAGCTGTCAGAATACAATGGGGTAGATTTACTAAAACTGGTGCACTCTGGTTGTGCATGGTAGCCAATCAGCTTCTAGCTTCAGCTTGTTCAATTAAACTTCGCCAATAAAACATGGAAGCTGATTGGTTTCTATGCACAGCTGCACCAGAATTTGGACTCTCCAGTTTTAGTAAATAACCCTTAATGTCTCAGCTTGGAGGATTCCACCACCCTTGTGTCGAGGGAAGAAACTGTTCATTTAACAACCCAACTTTGATATCTTTCTTCCAGAATTGTGTGTTTCTGGAACCTCTTCTTTATCAAAATAATACGGGTAGACTGGGACCTTCCCATAATGGACACAACAGGTGTGTGGACCCTGGAAAGCAAATCTCACCTCTAAAGTTTGAGAGTGGTCATCATGTGGTTTGACTCCATACCATCTACCAAATATCAGTGGACCTGTCAATCTACAGAGACGAAAAAATCAAGCATAATTTTAATAATTGGGTTGCATATTGGTGGTCTTTAAAATATATAATGATGGGCTTTACAGAGGAACAAGTGTCCGCCTCAGAGATAGTCTAGCAAGCTGGAAAAAGCATGGCACATAGACATAAAATCATGAAATTAGAGGGTAAGAAATGAAAATGAGCCATTACATACAGCCTACTTAGCGACATAAATGCACCCTAAAACCATCATTGATGTGCCAATGCTAAAAAGACCTCAGCAGTCATTTACATGAGTGATCATCAGAACTTTTAGGAAATGGCTTTTGGAACTTTAAAGCCTTTTCTGATCATTTAGTTTTGACTGCTGTTGTATAACTAATGGGTTAAATGGATGGCATTCATTGAATAGATGGGCCCTGAATGTTCTGTTCTGTCCTGAGTGTTTGTACAGCAAGAGCACCTGCTGTTTGTCCAGGCCCTTGTGTTTCATTGGTGATTCACCTGGGGCAGCTGAAAAGCTTTATTGAAAACCTTCTGAAATGTTATTTACGTCCTTGTCTTATTTTATGACGTGGGTTTTGTAGAATAAAAAAATGAGAGCCTGCTACATATTATGTTACCTTTCAGCCAGGTGTCATTGATATGTGCTAGAAAAGGTTTGATCTGTATTATTAATATCATAGATACATCTGTCTTAAAGTGATTGTAAACGATCACCTCGTAAAACAACCCATTCAATATAAAATAGAAATGAAAGATGAAACATTTTTGTATAGATATAAAAAACATTATAAAAAACTTGTTTCCCTTTTTTTTTTATAAGTGATCACATTCCCTCTGTTCTCAGCTGCATAAGAGCTGGGGGGAGGACAAGCAGCAGCACACTGAGCTTCCCAGTCAATGGCTGTGCAGCGGGGGGGTGTCAGGATAAGTCTAAGCATTGGAGGAGGGTACACTATGATGTGTTTTACTGCTTAGTGTGGTCAGTTTTTAAAGAGGAAGTAAAGCTTAAGCATAGCCTATGATAAGGCTTACTTATAGGCAGTGCTTTAAGTGGCCCAAAAGAGGTGACGGTACTCTATTATAGCCTATAAATGTTGTCCCCCACCCCACATCAGGGTCCCCACAGAGCACCCCCACTGGCCTGGGCTGGGACTCCAGAGCAGGGGGACTCACTTGTGGTGACTGGTTTTGTGGGAAATATTATTTCGGGGTGGGGGCAATTGAGGGCGCAGATGTCCAAAATGAGCGTACTGGTACGCTAAGGCGTACGGAGAGGTGGCGGTATGCTCAAGAGCCATATTTTGAAATGGCGGTACTGAGTACCAGTGCATACCAGCCCACTTAAAGCACTGCCTATAGGTACTGTAAATATCTTCTAAACATGCACCGCTTAGGAGATATTTACTTTGCATGCAGCCAGTGACATCAGTGGCGCATGTGCTTTGATGGAACGGCTGCCCGTGCCATTCCTTCAGAGCCCTGTGCTGTGAACAGCGGCTCCCGCACGGAAGTGACGTCATCGTGGCTCTGGCCAATCAGATGGCCAGAGGATGTGAAACGGAAGGAAGATGGGTGAACATGTTGGCCGTGTCAGCGGTGAGCTGGCGGGGCTGCCGGGGCTTCCTTCTAAGGGAAGTAATTCATATTGAGCTAGTATGCAATGCATACTAGCGCATTATGCCTTCGTCTTTCATTTTTTGTTTTGTTTTTTTTTTTGGAAGTTTACAAACTCTTTAATAGGAAAGCAAGGGGACTTGCAGGAATTTTACATAAAGTAAGCATACTAAGAGAACGGGATACTTTCTCATACATGTACAAGGTACAGCAGGCTCATAACAGGAATATGAAGTGTTGGGGAAACAAATGCTTTAAATATCTGATGTCAGCAGGGCAGTCTTGGAACTTTAGCAAAAGATAGACAGTCATCAATGAAAGTGTATGCACTAAAAATCATTAAAGCAGTGTTTATTTAAGCACTGCCAGTGTAAATACAAAAAAAGAACCACAGACTTGATGTCAAACATGTGGCTGTTTTGCATGTCAGAGGTGAATCTATCACAATAGTGGCGGGAACGGAGGAAAACAGTTTGCGCATATCTATTTCAGCAGTCTAGTTACCCGTTGGGGTACAGTTGACTGGTATGGACGTAGTTCACCCCCAAACTGACATAGCACTTTTTTCAGCTGCTTATATCTCTACATGACCATAACAAAAAATGTCCCCACAAGTTACAGACCTCCTATTTTAGGTCGGCCAAACAGTGAGTGAATTTCTTTCCCGCAGGAAATAAATTTGCTTGATTCCCCCATTAATAGAGACAGTGTTGATGTGGGAATCCCTCCTGTCGGGCCATTTTCTTCCCCGCTAGCGATAATCGCAGGTAAAACCCGGCATTGATTGATCGATCAGCTTGGTACAATCAACCTGCCCATACACGGTTCAAATCTCAGTCGGTTCCTGCTGAACCGGCCAAGATGTGAACCGTGTATGGCCTGCCTTAGTTACCATTACCCTTCTTATGGAAATAACTGCTTTTTTTCTTTAAAGAAAACTAGTCACCTATCTGAATCCCCACAGCTGAATTGTTCTACTAGGGCAGCTTTATCTATCAGGGATTGTTTGTTTTTGATTATTTACTTGAATTCTCACCTTGTCAGAGCAGAAATGTCAAGTAAGGCTTATCTCCTGCCTGAAATACCTTAAAGCGGTAGTAATCCCCGCGTGGTCATTTTTACCTACAGGTAAGCCTATAATAAGGCCTACCTGTAGGTAAAATAAATATCTCCTAAACTGTTTAGCAGGTATTGACTCTGGATGCAGCCTGTTACGTCACCGGCGCATGCGCTGTTAAGTCCGGGCACACCTTGCCAGAACTTCAGACCTTTGTGCCAGAAGCAAGGGCTCCACGCACATGCGCGGGAATGACATCATTGTGGTTCTGGCCAATCACATGGCCAGAGCTTGCGAACCCAGAGGAAAGACCCGGAAGAAGATGTCAGCCCTCTCAGTGCTGGAGGGCTTTATTCCAAGGTGAGTATTTCATCATGTGCTAGTATGTGATGCATACTAGCACATTTATGCCATTGTCTTGCATGTGTTTTTTTTTTTTTTTACAAAAGCCGCAGTTTCCTACTGCTTTTGGCCTCTTTCACACGGTCCGCCTCCGTAGGCGGATCCGTGTTGCTCAGCGGGGATCGATCCGCGATCCCCGCTGAGCCGGCAGATGACAGCTCCATCTCCGCTTGCAGTGCGGAGAGGGAGGTGTCTCAGCCCCCGCTGCCCTCTATGGGGGATCGGATGAGAGTGGACCGCCTTTCCGCTCTCATCCGATCCAATCACTGAACGGATGGAAAAATAGGGTTTCCATCCGACCAGATTTCACGGACAGGATCGGATACGGATGGCAGCGGGTGTCAGCGGAGGTGTCTCCGCTGACATCCGCTGCCCCATAGAGCTGTATGGAGGATCCGATCAGATCCGCCTAAAAAACTGACAGGCGGATCTGATCGGATCGCCCGTGTGAAAGAGCCCTTAATGAGAAGAATACAGCATTATGGCCACTAAATGGAAATGACAATTAAAAGAAATAAACATATTAGACTATTAGACATAATATGGGGATTATTGATGATGCTTGTGCATATGCTCAGACATTAAGACCCCGTTCACACTGGGGCGACCTGTCAGGCGACCTGGTCGCCTGACAGGTCGCCGTAGGTCGCCTGCCATAGAGAAGCTGTGGACCCCGTTCTAATAGGAGCGACACAAGTCGCTCCGACTTAGAAAAAGGGTCCGGAGCTTCTTTGGGGCGACCTGGAGCGACCTGCATTGACTTCAATGATATGAAGTCCATGCCGGCCGCTCCGAGGTCGCGGTGCGAGCTGCGCACTGCGACCTGTGAGGTCGCCCCGGCAAGTAGCGTCGCCCCAGTGTGAACAGGGTCTAAGGGCCAGTTCACACCATAAAAACGCAGTCCGGATGTTCTGGATGCTTTTCTGTGTGTGCATTTTTGATGCTTTTTTTATGCATTCCAGTGCGTTTTTGATACAGGCCTCCTTTCCCACCGCCTTTTTTTTTCTTAATCCTAAATAAGGACATGTGTGTTCCAGTGCGTTTAGGTGCGTTCCAGTACATTTTAAATATGTTTTACCGCATTCCAGTGCAAAAAAAAATGCAGCATGTTCTATTTCTCTTTTTTTTTCTGGAACTGGAAATGACTGCACTGGTGTGAACTACGTCATTGGAAACCATAAAACCTATTATTCATGCATTTTTTGATGCAGAAAAAAACGCACAGGTGTGAACTGGCCCTCACACAACAGTTTTTCTATAAATAGTGCAATAGAAGCTTTATGCCTTCTGTTTTATATAAGCAATGATGTATGAGAAGAGTCATTTATTGAGACATTTAATATACACCACAGTTTTGTAGCTAATTTCTGAACCTGATCAAATTGAACTTGCTTGAAAATGTGTATGTACAGTGTGTAAATACGAAGAACATACCAGGATAGGACAGTATTGCCGTGTCAGGGACGTAAATATCGGTGACCAGTACTGGTGACATTACTAGCCACAACACCTGCCCCTGCCTATAAGGAGTGACAGCAGAGGTCAGATCATTTCCCTCTGATCTCAGGCTACTTTACAGGCTGTCACCTTGCCTCTCAGATATCTGGAGCACGTCCAGTAGCGGAAAGAAATGATTTGCTTCACTATTATTTTCTCACACAAGATCCCTCATTGTTTCCCCTACAGCTTCTCCCTGAGAAAATCAGTCTTTATGGGAAGACCAGGAACTGAAATGTGAGGGACAGGAAGTAGTGTAACCTCTGTGTACGCCGGTACACAGGAAATTACACAGAGTACAGACGCATTTCTTCAGTGTGGGCAGATACTGTAATAGGCTGCTTTTATCTAAGCCTCTGTATTCTTTCAAAGTTTATAACATTGTCCTTTTTGTTTCTCACGTTTCACTATGGGTGCATTGTTTCAGGCCTCCTTCACAGCAAGGGCACCACAATATGGTACATTTACATTAAATTAACCCTTCACAGTTAGTAAACTGATTCAAATGATGCCACATACAGAGAGGAAATGGTTTATCACTAAAGATTGCAAGCATTTGTTCTTTTTATCTGCTGCGTTTTATTTATTTATCCTTTTATGCACATGTTATCCTTTATCCTTTTATGCACATTTTGTTATATTTTTGCTTCACCAAAAAGAGTATAAATTCTACAATAAACTTGGAAAATTCTACATTATAATATATTTTTGAGATGCAAAGTATGGTTCTATGCTTTAGGATTTCATCAGACAGCCGCTGGCATCCTTCCTGCGTGTTGTTGAGCCTCTATTTTTCCACATTTGCATCCACCTTAGAGCTTCAAGCAGGCAGCCCATAGAAGTGCATGTAGACACAGTGGAAGACAAAAACAGAGGAAATTCCCAAATTAAAGGCCCGTACACACGATAAGAATATCTGTAGAGAAAATTCGTCCGACGACCGATCTGCCGATTTTCGGATTGTTAGTATGGTGCTTTCGACAGCCATCTCCGACTTTTCGGCTGACAAAATCCTGATGTGCAGGCTATAATATTTTTGTTGTCCGTAATACAACCTCCAATTTTCGTCTCATTAGTACAGATTTTGACAGAAGAAAAATCCTAAGAGCAAGACTAGGCATGCTCAGAGATGAAAGAACACATACAAAGCAATCCAACACATGACATCACTTCTGAAGTAGAATTCTGTCGTACGGGAAAATTCGTATGAAAATAACCTCTTTACTTTCCACATCAGACTAGCATGCCACACAAAACGGACGACGGATCTTTCGATAATCTGATTGCTCAACTCACCAACCATTCTGCTTACCAACCAAATTAACCTGTCCAACAGTATGCGTTAAAAACAGGGGTTTAGTTGGCACACATTTGCAAATGCATGTGTAAGCTGCAAGGCCCCTTCACGGCACCCTGTATTACTTGCAGTCCTAACCCTACTAATTTACGAGAGTCTCCCCAATGGAAGCACATGCATTTAATGGATAGATGAGGGGCAGGTGGGCCTGGAGGTAACCAAATCCTCCCAAAGGGGGAGGGGCACCATGGACACCAAGCACATAGCACAATGGCAGCAAAGGTGTCCAGTGTGTCCCCCCCATCACCATCACCATAGTACACACAATGAGATTATCAGATGTATGATCGTTAATTTTTTTTTTTTTTTGCATGCTAGTCTCCATATCGAAAAAGAATAGGTTACCAGAGTATGAAAATTCCCGACAGAATAAAAATTCGGAAGCGATGTAATGTATTTGTATTGTATTTTCGAACGAAAACTGTACTGATTAAACAAAAATCGTACGATCTGGTATCGTATGAGAAAAATTTTCAAGTTTGTCTCTTTGGAAAATTTCAGGTGAAGGCTATGTTCTAACGATCAGATTATCGTACAATGGATTAGAAAGAGGTATTTTTGGTACAATATTCTGATTGTGTGTACAGGGCTTAATAGTCTGTCCTTGGGTGGCTTTGCTCACTCTTCCACTGTATCTATGGCTGGACCAGGCTATATCTCAACCTGGCTGGACTTCAAACACCCAATTCGTAAACATTGCATTCCTCATCAATACTTTTAATGTCTTAGGCTGGCCATACATTATACAATTTTCTGTACAATTTTCTTTAGATTTACCTTCAACTATGTAGTACAAGGGCCTGCCTAATTGGATACAATTGAAAGTGTTGTTTAGCTTTGGCCTCATATTATATGGTTTTTGGTAAATCTAACAGAAAAATGTACAATAAAATTAAACATGTATGGCCAGCCTTAGACTGGAGGGTGCACGGCCAGTAATGATGCATGGTCAACATATAAAGAAAATGGCTAGCACTCTAAATTGGAAAATACCTCATGTATCTCATCTCATGGATGCAAACGTACAAAAACCAATATCATTCCACTGAAGTTTTGGGGACACATAGACCCAGCATTTTTTTTCTTAATTATGCTATGTGAGTGGGAACATGTAGCAGATAGTAGGTGAGATCCCAGTTTGGCTGCAAAGTAGAAATATGCCTTAAATTTGTTCAATTTGTTGCTTTAATGCAATATCCCTTTTTTTTTTTAACATAAATGTCATCCAACCTATATATATATAAAACTATGTAAGTATTCCATCCTGAATCGGAAGGACTCTACTGTATGCCCTTGTCACGTAGCCTAAGACATAAGCATTTCTCGCAGAGATGTGATTACAGGCCTGCTTATTCGGTGTTTGGGTTAGGGCCTTACCATTATCTGCAGGCTCTCCAGCTGTTTCTTTTGTTGCACAAGCAAGCAATTATAAGATTGGAATGTGCTGTTTGTTCCACAAAATGACTGAAGGAATTTAGTGGAAACCTAAATAAGTGAAATGGCAAGGAGTTCATTAGCATAGAAGCCAGGAAGTACATTCCGAAAGAGGCAGCACATATAGCCAAAGAAATATTTCCTTTTACTGGAATGTCCCTGGTTTTTTTCACTGGATAAGAAGTTTATAATAAAAATATTCCCCATTCTTTAGATAGTATTGTCATCCCACAACTATAAATAAAGGCACAAGGTTATAATGCTTGCCATTTTTATATTTCATTTTCTGCAAATTACTGAAAAAATATGCTGGCACTGTTTAGCACTGCTTTGACATGATATTGCAGAAATGTATGTAAATAATTATAATCAGAGAAAATAATTGTCTTTTTTATTTGTTTGCTACTGGAACTCATTTTTGATGTGTCTGAAAGAACTGTGGGGTTGATTTACTAAAACTGGAGCATGCAGAACCTGGTTCAGCTGTGCACGGTAGCCAACCAGCTTCTAACTTCAGCTTGTTCAATTAGGCTTTGACAAATAAATCTGGAAGCTGATTGGTTGCTATGCAGAGCTACACCAGATTTTGAACTACACCCGTTTTAGTAAATCAACCCCTGTGTTTCCCAAAGCAACTATTTACCACCACTAAAAAAAGTTAACGTTTGTCTAGTAGTTACTAGAGGATTGCAGACAGGACTACCTTTTACTTTTTAATAAACGAGGACTGTCTACTGTTGTATGTGTGTGTGTATATGTATATATGTGTATATGTGTGTGTGTATATATATATATATATATATATATATATATATATATATATATATATATATATATTTATTTATCTATATATTACAGGTATATACTGCTTACTTACTTACTGCATTTATTACATACTATATTATTACTATATAGAAGCTGTCTCCGGTTGTATGTGTGTGTGTATATGCATATATGTATATATGTGTGTGTATATATATATATATATATATATATATATATATGTATATGTATATATATTACAGGTATATACTGCTTACTTACTGCATTTATTACATACTATATTATTACTATATAGAAGTTGTCATTTAACGCTCATGTAGTATTTCTGTTTTGTTTTTTTGCATTATAGGCAGTAAATCCAATCAGGCATTGTCAAGGATATAACCATGAATCCGCTACAGTATGGCAGGCCAGTGTCTATGATATCCCGCCGGCTCGTCCTCAGGGGGTAGGTACATAAGGGCATACCAAAAACTCTAAATATTTGATATCAACATTTTGTTTTAATTATTACATTTATTTTTTGTATTTGGAGAGGTCACAATTTTGGTTTTTCTTACATCAGTTATTGAGTTGGTTGCACTGGTATTCGCTAGAAATGCTGGAAACCAAGCAGTTATTAATTCTTTATCAGAATTATTTTTGCCCTTCCCTAGTGGACATATAAAAAAGGAAAAATTGCTGTAGTTGTATTTACTGCTTTACAGGTTAAAGTTGACCCTACATGGGCTAAATTGGACATTTTATCTTTACAGTAAAGACTTTTCCTAACTTCAAATTACAAAAGGAACCCATGAATATTATATACAGTAATGATCAGGTGACAATTATCATGTCTATGGGCAGCAGCAAATATCGGTAATGAGCCACTGACTGACTAACAGTTGGGTTAAAATATTTTTGAAGGACCCTGTGATTAAGACTGCACTCTGGATATCTGCATGCTCTCCTCCTTTCTCCGTAGCTCACAATCTGGCAAAGTGAAGTCGCAAATTAATGAAAACATTTTTAATGAAAAATATATTTTGCCAATCAGATCATGCTCACGTGCCCATGTGCCTCCTGTGGCCAACGTAATTAATTAAGCCTGCAAATTGAGGATTCAGCATTTTCTGAGTGACTTAATTGCTAAAGTACAACAATTCTTTGGATATCCAATCCAAAAAAGGGCAGTTGCTACACATATATCTGTATCCAGATAGTTGTGTAGTTTTGCTCTGTCCAGACGATGTGTAGTTTTGATAAGGTTCTGCTATTAGGAAGCAATTTACAAATTCTGTAACTCTAAAGACTATAATAATCAAATCCGTTTATCCCAATTCTGTTCCAGGTATATGATGTTCCACCACCTTCTAAAAATAGCATGTGCTTTAGTCCAGCCAGAGAACAAGGAATTTACGACGTTCCTCCTCCACAAGTGGTAAGGATTTGATTTCTCTCTTCATTATTCATTATTTCAATCTTGGTTACCTATGCACAGAGCTGCATTTATTATTCATGACAAGAATTAGGTAATTTTATTCATATTCATTTGATAATATTGATATGTGACCTAATAATTTATGTGAAGTGTGTGTTTTTTTAATGCTCCAATTTATATTTATGTTAAAAGTACTGCTGAATAGAATAATGATGAATAATACAGCCTTCTTACTTGGCTGGTTCTTGCCTGAAAGGAAGGATCAGCTAGTTTGAATTCTAAACTTCCTCATTGGTAGAGATCACATTGCCAAAATCTAGGCTTTTAAAAAAAAAAAAAAACACAAAACACTGGAGGACCCTGGAGAAGCAGTTTATTCTAGAAAGGTAAATATCTTAGACCTTCTGTTAGTCCCTTATTCATCCACTTCAAAATGACTATTAACATTGAATGATGAAAATAGGATTAATTTAAAATGGTTGTAAAGCTCATTCATGAAATCTGACCTAGTCACATATATCTGTAGTGTTTACTTTTCTCTCTCCAAAGCTCTAAGGTCCGTTTGTCTCTGGTGCTCTGTTGCTCTGTTATCAGCAGGGTCACTCCTGACAAGTTCTCTGACACACAAGATAAAAGCAGTTGAAAATTTGTGTCAGGGAGGGAGCTTAGAGGTAGATTAGCAGAGAGCTGGTCTATTCAGACTACAGCTCTGCATGTTCCTTTGTTCCTCTGCCTATGTGGAGGGGGGGCTTTCCTCCAATCAACTCATACACAGTGTAAGCCCAACCCCCCCCACTGCTACATGAGGAGGAAGAAAGACTTCTAACACGATCTGCCCAAAAAGTGTAGAAATAGGAAGATATGCTATAATATATAGATAGAAGTAAAACTTATAAAGGGAGATTCAATTAATCTCTGTGTATCATCTGAGGCTATTCACGTCACGGGGTATATGTGAAGGTTTACATCAAGTTTAATTAAGTCCACTAAGACCAGGCAGACTGAAAAACAGAATGTTTTTCTTTCTTTTTTTTGTATTTTTTGGAAATTTTTTATTTTCGAACTCCAGTAGAGCAGAGCAAACGGTTACAGAAATGAACAAACCAAGGGGACATCCAAAGGCACTGAGGCATTCACACTTATTGAAATTCAAAGCATATATGAAAGAGAACAGGCTTATATATTTAAGTGCAACTGCTGCCCTGACTTGTCCCATTTTCTGGAGGGAAGAAGGGGGCAGGGAAAAAGAGAGAGGAAACTTCCACAGTTTCCCATCCTGAATGTGGTCCCCTGACTCGTTCATGAGGGCCCAGAGTCTTAGTAAAGGAACCACGGGTCCGGAATTGAAATTGTTTTTCTGTTTGTTCTCTGACATCGGCCGTCAGCTGTTCCATCAACTGTATGTTAGCTACACGATCCATCCAGTGTGCAATAGTAGGTGGAGATTTCTTCCACATGGCAGCTATACACGCCTGTTTTAGGAGAGAGTTTTTGTAGCATTTGATGGAGTAACGTGGAGTAGATATTCCGCCGGATCTCCCACAAGAGACACATCCGTCCCCTTGTGTATTGTTGTAAGTCCAAAAGTCCTGTAGGGCTGGGCAAGACTAGAATATGTGGAGTAAAGTGCCTTCCTCTCGACTGCATCTCCAGCAGAGAGAGAATATTCAGGGATTGATTTTTATGTGGGATTTGGGGGGTCCTGTACCACAGTAATATCATTTTATAGCCATTCTCTTGGTATGAATAAGCGATAGATGCCTTAGGGGCAAAAAGATTATTTTGTCATTTTTTTAAAACCGACAAACAAACATACATTGTGTAGTTTAAAGTTTGTTAACCTGGCATAAAATATGTCATATAGATTAAAATGACAACTGCATTTTTAAATATTAGACTTGCTGTAAACAGAATTGTTTTTTTAATTAACACAGTTGGTCTGCTAAATAAGTAATTTGGTTACATTTGCTGTTTAACAGATCTATAACACCTTGCCCCCAAGTAAGGATAAAATGTATGATTTCCCTTCTTCAATGAAGCAAAAGCCTGAAGCAACATATGACACCTTGCCTCCAAGTTCAAAAACATGTCAAGAACAATGCATGAAAATGAACGGTCATTTACATTCTGAGACACCTCCAAGGAAATCCAGCTTATACGATTTTCCTCGTAACCAGCAAAATCAGTGCACATCTGAAGATTATGATTTCCCTCGTGGAGTCCATTTCTCTGAAGAGACCGGAAGTTTTCCTGATGACCAGGAAGGGATCTATGACTTCCCACCACAGGTTCAGCAGGACTGTAAAGGGATTCAGGATGCAACTGATGGTGTAAATAGACTTTCATTCTCTAGCACTGGAAGCACTAGGAGCAACATGTCTACATCTTCCACAACTTCCAAGGAATCTTCCGTGACATCCTCGCCTTCTCAGGACAAAAAGCTCTTGATGGATCCTGACTCTGCTATTGAACTGTTGTTGAAACTTCAACAAATGGTGGAGTCTTCTGTCTCCAAACTTTTGACATTTGTCAATGCTGAGTGGCGATCCTACAGTTACATGGAAAGGCATATTAATGAAATACATTCTGCTGTAGACAAAGTAAAGCAGACCCTATTGGAGTTTCTCCAGTTTTCAAAAGGGGCTACAATAAATGCATCTTGTGTGTCGGAGCCTGGGCTTTACAATAAAATTAAAAGAGAGTTTCAGAGAATGGAGGACTCTCATCAGATCTTAACACAAACCAGTCAAGAACTCAATAATTGCAACTGGTCGCTCAATGTTCTTTCGTTCAATAAAACTGCCAACAAATGTGACAGCCTTGAAAGGTTTATCATGGTTGCTAGGACAATTGTGGACGATGCAAAGCAGCTAACAACAACAATTAGTAATAATGCTGTGCATTTATTTAAGCATGCTCCTGCTAATATGCAAAAAAGAAGACCTTCGGAGGTAATCAGCAGTGTTTCTGAAATTATGTACAGTGACTCAAAACCTCATATACAAGATGACAACAAAAAGTCCTTTCCACATATGGGGAAAGAGCATAACCCTAATTTCATGGGTCGGGATAGTACAATGAGAAGCTGGATGGATGACTACGATTATGTCCACTTACAGGTAACATTTGCATATTTAACAAGTTTGAAGTGTTAATATACTCTATTTTAGCTATGCACAAGCAGTACATTTTTGCAGAGCTAGCAAGTCATTTTAAATTATAGCACTGCTAGAAGTGTTCACATATCCTATGACTAGTTATGTAAAAGTCTTAGAAGACCTACATAGTCACAGCATTTCTATTGACTGAGGGAATGCAGAGCATTCTCTCACACTTAGTAAAAAGGTTTTCTGAGGACCTCATCAGACCATCTGTACACCTGTTGCGCACCAGTGGCATAAATAGTTTACAGTGTCCCTATTTAAGAGAAAACCCATTAAATTCATTCTGCTCTGTTTGAAATGTAGTCAGTGTTTTTCTGAACCCTATACTTCCCTGCTGTTACTATTAGTATGTGCAAGTACTTTTAATGTATAAAGTGCAGGACTTCATGTGGATTTTTGGAATCACAGATGAGAAACAGTGTGCAGTTATAACTGGTTAACTGTGGACCACTAAGTTATAAACTTGTTGTTGCAGGTCTAGTCTGTGGGTTATTTTGCTTACTGACAGGCTCCAAATTCTATAATGTTGGCCATAATGCAAAGTTATTATACAGATGATCTAAATATCCTACAACCCCTTTTTCACAGCTGACATAACCTAATAACACCCCATTGGCTTTAAAGTGCTCTACCCCTATTTTATCCACTTAGATCGCCCAAAATGTTCCAACCCATCCTGCCTGCTTTGCAGCAGAGTTTATTTGTTGTAATTGTTCTTAACCTCCCTGGCGGTATGATTATGTCAGGAATTACATACCAAAAGCGGTACAATTCTTTTCATGGAAATTTGGCGTTATGTATTATAGGCCTACAATTCTTAGTAATTACTGACTTAAACCTGACCAAAACAAGACTCTAGTAGACATCCCAGATGTGATAAATTTCAAACACAAACACGTGAATTATAATCGAATCAATAATATTATTTTATTATTTAATATATAATATATATAATAAAATTATATTATTGATTAGATTATAATTCATGCATTATATATTATATATAGAAATATGTGTGTATATATATATATATATAATATATAAAGCATGAATTATAATTGAATCAATAATATAATCTTATATATATATATATATATGTGTGTGTGTGCATATATATATATATATATATATATATACACATATGCATATATATATACCGGTATATATATATATATACCGGTATATATATATATATGCATATATATATATGCATATATATATATATATATATATGCATATATATATGCATATATATATATATATATATATATATATAATATAAAATGTGTTATGTGTTTTGTGCAGCGTTTTTTTTTTTTTTTTTTGAATTTCCCTCCCTAGTTCCGCTCCCATGCAGCATTGCTGCTGCAGGGAACGGAACTAGGAAGTGATCACACCGACGGAGGGACGGAGGAGCGGCGGGACTCTCGGCTGGCGGTCACAGCAATGAGAGATCATCGTTGGATCGCCAGGAGAAGGTAAGAGAACACCGCTGCGCTCTCTGCAATCCACCCCGAGCGTGACTCGGGGTTACCGCTCCTGATATGAAAAATCAACCCCGAGTCACGCTCGGGATTACCGCCAAGGAGGTTAATGAACTTCATATCCAGATATCTCAAAATAAATTACAATTGTATCGATTAGATGACCTGTCCTACCTCCTGTATGACTTTATAGCAGCAGAAGTTCTTTAGTATGGTTGGACAATACAGTAAACCCCCCTCCATTGCGAGGGTTACGTTCCGGACCCAGCCGCGAAAAGTGAATATCCGCGAAATAGAAAAAACCTATTAAAATGCATTGTAGGCATGTTTTTTTTTTACTGTCACTGTACGTGTAAAAGCATTTAGGTCTTTAAACACACTTTTAAAACAATAGAAACTCATTTAAACACATAAAAGATACTGAGAGACATAGCAAGAGCTAAGGAAAACACAAAAATATTTCATTTTTAATGATTTATATAGTAAAATAACATTACAAAAAAAAAACGCAATATACCGGGACCGCAAAAACTGAACCGCGATGGAGCGGGGGTTTACTGTATATTCAAAACCAATAAACTGCAATGGAGTCAATGGTATCTATACAAAAGATCATACAATCCAATAAATGTGTAGTGCTCGTCAAAAACCATAATATCTAATAAAGCTGATTTCCAGCCTGGTTTTTTACCTAAAATGAAATAAGATGTTATACTTACCTCCTCTTCTGAGTGTGCCCTCATAAAAAGTTGCTTGCTATGGGGGCACATGTCCGGACATGCTCCCGAGCCAGGCTATGTGCATCCTTAGACACGTCGGTACAGCATGGCTAAGCCATGCCCCCAGCAACCTTCTTACTGGATTTTATTGACAGCAGCAGAAGCCAATGGTTCGCACTGCTATCAATGTGTCCTTTGAGCACAGAAAGAGAGACCAGAGCTGTTGCAGATGGGCACACCGCTGGATCGATGTAAGACTCAGATAAGTATTTATGGAGGGGGTGACAAACAGATTGTGATGTTTTTTTTTTTTTTTTTTTTCCCTAATACAGGTAATGCATTACAGTAAAAACCTTTAGAACCACTTTAAATAGTTTGTTTAGACCAAGCTAGTCTAAATAAACTATAAGCTTCACTACTAGATGTGCCCACTGTGAGTGCTGTTAAAGACTTTATGTAGCCTCAGCTACATTCAGCATATAGTGGTGTGTTTCGGCATCAGGACTAGAACTTCCAGTCCTGCTCCCAGAATCAAATCGTGTCGTGATGAACCTGGTTGAATGCTGCTCAGCCATTCGCCGAGAGCTTTGTATTCTATGAATGAATGGTCAGAGTTTATGATGCCATCGACCTGCCTTCATTCATAGAATACAAAGCTCCCTGTGAATAGCTGAGCAGTGTTCAGCCTGACTAGATTTTGTTCTGGGACCAGTCCCCATCTGCTACTGGAACACAGAACTGTATATTGTATGTATCTAAGGCTACATACATAGAAAGCACACAGTGGGCACGTCCAGTAGTGAAGAAATTAGTTCATTTGGACCCGCTTGGCTCAAATTAATTATATACATTTCACTAAAATCTGGGCATCTGCTTTAAACATGTCACTTTTTATGCACTTGCATGTTGTGTTGCCAAAAACTTGTTTTTCATGATTCTGTTTTTTCAGTTTCAGAAATGCTAAAATTTGAGTTACAGTATCTCACAAAAGTGAGTGCACCCCTCACATTTTTGTAAATGTTTTATTATATCTTTTCATGTGACAACACTGAAGAAAGTAGTGAGTGTACAGCTTCTATAACAGTGTAAATTTGCTGTCCCCTCAAAATAACTCAACACACAGCCATTAATGTCTAAACCACTGGCAACAAAACTTAGTACACCCCTAAGTAAATATGTCAAAATTGGGTCCAAAGTGTCAATATTTTGGATGGCCACCATTATTTTCTGGCACTGCCTTAACCCTCTTGGGCACGAAGTTCACCAGAGCTTCACAGGTTGCCACTGGAGTCCTCTTCCACTCCTCCATGACGACATCACAGACCTGGTGGATGTTAGAAACCTTGCGCTCCTACACCTTCCATTTGAGGATGCCCCACAGATGCTCAATAGGGTTTAGGTCTGGAGACATTCTTGGTCAGTCCATCACATTTATCCTCAGCTTCTTTAGCAAGGCAGTCGTCGTCTTGGAGGTGTGTTTGGGGCCGTTATCATGTTGGAATACTACCCTGCGGCCCAGTCTCCAAAGGGAGGGGATCATGCTTTGCTTTAGTATGTCTCAGTACATGTTGGCATTCATGGTTCTCTCAATGAAATGTAGCTCCCCAGTGCCAGCAGCACTTATACAGCCCCAGACCATGACACTCCCACCACCATGCTGGACTGTAGGCAAGACACACTTGTGTTTGTACTCCTCACCTGGTTGCCGCCACACAAGCTTGGCACCCTCTGAACCAAATAAGTTTATCTTGGTCTCATCAGACCACAGAACATGGTTACTTTAATCCATGTCCTTAGTCTGCTTGTCTTCAGCAAACTTTGCGGGCTTTCTTGTGCATCATCTTTAGAAGGGGCTTCCTTTTGGGATGACAGCCATGCAGACCAATTTAATGCAGTGTGCGGCACATGGTCGGAGCACTGACAGGTTGACCCCCCACCCCTTCAACCTCTGCAGCAATGCTGGCAGCACTCATACATCTATTTCCCAAAGACAACCTCTGGATATGACGCTGAGCATGTGCACTCAACCTCTTTGGTCGACCATGATGAGGCCTATTCTGAGTGGAACCTGTCCTATTAAACCACTGTAGGGTCTTGGCCACAGTGCTGCAGCTCAGTTTCAGGGTCTTGGTAATCTTCTTATAGCCCAGGCCATCTTTATCTAGAGCAACAATTCTTTTTTTCAGATCCTCAGAGAGTTCTTTGCCATGAGGTGCCATGTTGAACTTCCAGTGACCAGTATGAGAGAGTGAGAGCGATAACAGCAAATTTAACACACCTACTCCCCATTCACACCTGAGACCTTGTAACATGAACGAGTCACATGACAACGGGGGGGGGGATAGCTAATTGGGCCCAATTTGGACATTTTCACTTAGGGGTGTACTCACTTTTTTTGCCAGCGGTTTAGGACATTAATGGCTGTGTGTTGAGTTATTTTGAGGGGGCAGCAAATTTACACTGTTATACAAGCTGTACACTCGTTACTTTACATTGTAGCAAAGTGTCAATTCTTCAGTGTTGTCACAAAAAAAGATAAAATAAAATATTTACAAAAATGTGAGGGGTGTACTCTGTGAGATACTGTATGTCTGCCTGCATAATGAAACTTCAAACTTCTCATATGTCTGTATTTGTACAAGATTTTGTTACAAAAGAAAAGCTATTTTTTTTTTTTTTTTTTATTAAAGTTTAATCTGCACTAAAATATCTAAAACTTATTAATATCAAACATATTAAATTTTAATCATGTAAAAGTAATCCAGGTTAGAACCTGCATGATGTGCGCACTGCAGTTCCTGCCTACAAGTTAATTAAATTATAGGCATCCTTGCTGAAGGCCCCTTTTGAGCCATAATCCCTGGAATTCATAAAGACTGGCGCAGGTAGATTTTGCGAAAGTGTCCCTCGTGCATTTTAAATATGGCCAAATTCATATCCCTGTCTAGAACTTAAATGTGACTCATGCTGCACCACTTTTAGAAGGCACAAGGGACACTTTCCTAAAGACAAGAGACACGTTCCTGTCTGAACCAGTTTTTCTCTCTGCATGCCAAAAGAGAATTGGTCTTAATTAGATGCACTTTTACATTTGGTGGATTCAGTGTGACACAATGAGTGGCGCATTTTAGAACTATCTGAATTTGGTGCATGGGTCTCTTAGAACCAAAAGTGTCACAAATGCTTCATGAATTTGGTGCAATACAAGAGGGATGGATGCCAGAAAAGCAGCTTTATTGAATCTTCCCTATGTGTGTTCTGCATGCTCACTTCCAGTATTTCTTATGAAAATTTACAGATATATTAATGGAACATGGGTCAGCTTGTTTCCTTTGAAATGTTGCTACCCTATTTTTCAGCCTTTCAATAAATTGAGGCCTTGGAATTACCAGACTACAGGCCAATTCTAGAGCAGCAGCAGAGTCCTAAATCATATTTGTGGCCTTCCTTTACAGCCTTGCTAATAGGTAAATTGCACAGCCAGCATGGACACTCCAGCTAGAGGCACTGATTGGTGGGTTTCTTTGGCATTCTGGGAGTGAATGGTTCAGAGATTACATTTAAAGTACTCATTGACCAGCCTTTCTAAACCTTTTCAACACAGAGGAAACCTTGAAATAACTTTCTGGTCTCAGGGATTCCGTGCTAAAAAATACTATATTTACAGCTCTTGGTACATTAGATTGATGGCCAATGGGAAAGAAATGCTGCTTACACTTGTGGACATTTGGAAGAATCACCCCCTTACAGATAGCTAAAAAGATCAATAGTGTCAGTGGGAACCTATCTGAGAGGCAGAATTGGTCATTGCTCAAGGAACCCTTAGAAACCTCTGGAGGAACCCTAGGCTTCCATGGAACCCTGGTTGAGAAACTCTGTCATAGACCAACTGGATTAAAGTGCAACTGTGGCTTCCCATTAAAAAGAAATATGTGCTGCAGCACTTAATTATAACTGTATCTGCACCAGAGTTGTATAAAGTACTCGAAACCCATACTTGAGTAAAAGTACAAGTGCTCAATCAAAAAGTGACTTGAGTAGAAGTGGAAGTGCTCAATCAAAAAGTGACTTGAGTTAAAGTACTAAAGTATTCAACATTTTTTGTACTTAAGTATTGCAAGTAGTTTTTTAAAAAATTTTGCTACTCAAGTACTAAAAATTTAAAATAACAGTAGTTTTGAAAAAAAAATTGCTACTCAAGTACTGAAAGTAAAAGTACAAGTACTGTGTTATGTAGTTATTAAAGAAAAAAGTCAAAAGTTTGAACATCATATTGTTTTTTATTATTTCAAATGCAGCTTTTATTTATACATACAGTAGCATTTATTTTCGTATGCGCTGATAATACACATGTTTTGAGCTTCATGAAACCTGTCATCTACTGTTCTGGCAGTTAATAATTTTTTATAATTGTAACGAGTAACTATGCAGCACAAAAAAAAATATCGGAGTAGAAGTATTAAAATCATTGAAAAAATGTAGTGAAGTAAAAGTGGAAGTAGGAGAAAAAAATTCTACTCTAGGAAAGTACAGATACCGCCTTTCGGTACTTAAGTACAGTAGTGAAGTAGTTCTACTTAGTTACTATACATCTCTGATCTGCACATACAGTTTTCTTTTAGTCCCCCCTGCAATGCCCTACCAATACCTAAGGATTCTGCCAGTAAATATATCTAATGCAGCTTCCTGTGATGGTGTGGCAACAATGCTGCACTGCTAATTGCTACTTTCATGTAGGTTGTACCTCCTTGCACTGCCGTGTAATGAATAAGTGTTGTAGGGGACGTGTCCATCATCATTACTCAAAATACTGCCAATTCACAGTCTGCAGGTTGTCAATCAGCACCTGACCCAGTCCTGCCTGCTGCTTTCTAGATTGGCAGCAATGCCTCTAAAACTGAAACCCTCCCAGTGTGAGCTGCAGCGTCTGGAAGGGGAGCGTATGAGCGTTTGAGACACAAATGAAAGCGTATTTGGCTAGGTCAGGGAGGAAAAAGAAAGATTTTTGTTTTCTGTATGAGGCTTGTGCAATGCATAGTAACTAGATATTGTGCTTGCTTACACTGTCATACAGGAACCTTTGTTGTACTTTAGGCACCACCTTCAGCTCATTTTTACATCATGACTTTCCCCTAATGAAATGTTTGGCAGATTCTATATATAGAAATTACCTCACTGTGATTTATGTCATGACCCGCTGTTTCCACTACATAATCACTAAAATGTTTTAACCAACTTGCTTTATTTTTCAGGGAAAAGAAGAATTTGAACGTCACCAGAGAGAACTTTTAGAAAAGGAAAATATTATCAAGCACGGAAAACCACAACTGGAACAACATCAGGTAAGCCGTTTCCCCTTTCTTTTCATTTACCGTTATTTTTAGAGATGACAGAGGAGATCATGTTTTTCATTATCTCTGTTGCAGCTGAGTCAGTTCCAGCAGCTGGAGCAAGAGATTACCAGACCAATGGAAAGTGATATCTCAAAGTGGAAGTCACCTCATAGTGTCCCTGTTGAAAGCAGTACCCTGACTCCTCAAGATAAGCAGCTGCTGTCCTTCTACTCTGACCAATGTGAGAGACTCTTCATCTCCCTCCTCAACGCCATTGACGCTTTCTTCAACTGCATGAGCACCTCACAGCCTCCCAGGATTTTTGTTGCTCACAGCAAATTTGTCATCCTGAGTGCCCACAAACTGGTATTTATTGGCGACACTCTGGCAAGACAAGTGTCCACAAAGGAAATCTGCAACAGACTGATGAATTCCAGCAACCAGTTGTGTGAACTCCTTAAAAGTATTGTGATGGCTACCAAGATGGCCGCTTTGAACTATCCAAGTTCCGCTTCATTGCAGGCAATGGTGGACCGCGTGACAGAACTTTCCAACCATGCGCAGCTTTTTAAACTTTCTTTAGTTCAGATGGCGTCCTTATGAGACTCTCTGTATCTATTATAGCTGTATATATTTGTATTGTCTATGACTAGAGATTCAGAGTTTTTTTTGTAAATATTAACATTATATTTTTGTAGATTTTTGTATTGTGTAAAAAGAGAACAAATGTGGTATTTTGGCTTGGCCATAACATTTAGAACAAATATAATCCTCATTGATATACAATGATATATTACATGCTAACGTTCCCCCAAAATAAGCACCTTACGTGATGTAAAAAAGACATTGAAAAAACCTGTACATCCCTATACTTTACTTCTGTGAATGTACTGAAATAACAAATTACTTTATAAGGCACCAACACCGTTTGCCCATCTAGATGTTAGTTGACAATGTGACCTTTGCAAGAAAAAATACTGACTTTCCTATAGTTGCTATTTTCCGTTCTATGAATAATTTCACACCAAGGTCCATTTTTTTCCAGCTAAGCCAATAGTGCTGATCAGATGGCCTTTTTTGATGACAAATGAGGATGTAGATAAGGTAGTGTGCAGTATCTTTAAGCAAAGATGCCATCTATTATTAAGGTAAAAGGGAAGAAAGATGAATTCGAACTGCCTGGTTTTGGAACTTTCCACATTGCTATTAACTTTATTAAAGCCCAACTTCACTCAAACCTTCCTTTCAAATTTTGGAGTATATGTAAAAGGGATAAAATATGTTTTTTTTTTTCGCTTTTGGAGTTCCAATTGGGCATATTTCTCCTCACTTCTTGTCACTCTGTCATCAGGACAGGAAGTCAAATGAAATCTCACCAAAAGAGACAAACAGCAGTGAAAGTTTTAGTAGAGCGGGGTAGCCATAGAACTTCTCAGGTCCTTATTCTGGTTAGTGTCCTCTTTTAACAGTTTGACCCTGATTTCCTGTCCTAGTGACACCATATCAGGACAGTACACAGAGATCTCAACAGCACACCATTTAGAAAGAATATCAACAAGATGCTTATTCACCACCAGGGCCATCTTTAATATTGATTGGACCCTGGGCAAACATTTTCTTGGGCTCTCCTGAATTCACTTATCAACTATTTGCAGACAGTGCGGGCTCAAGGGGCAGCTGCTTTGGGCCCCACAGCAATGACTGGGCCCAGGGCAGCTGCCCCTTTTGCCTTGTGTTAAAGACAGCCCTGTTCACCACCATAGAGAAAGTGATGTTTCTGGGCAACTAAGGACCCCTTCCTCAGCCAGACAATGCCTCTGGTCACAGTCTGTCTGGGGAAGGGGTCCTCATTGGCCCAAAAAGGTGATAGTGAGTAAATGTCTTGTTGATTATCTGTTATGGTGTGCTGGTGAGATCACTGTATTTGAACTTTGTTTTGGGACACCGTCATCTGTCTCTTTACTGCAACACCCATGATATCTTAGATCTATGGCTGTAAGAAAAGTGCTGCTAGAATTCACAAACCTACAAAATCTTCATGACACAGACATCAATAAAAACACGACATTGGTATTTAAACCCTTCCCCACTCTATGCAAAACTAAAAAAAATATATATATAGGCTGGGGTTTAGCTTTAAAGGTCACAATACCTGACTCATTTTGAAAGTAAAGACAGTGTCATAACTTATATTAATGTTTATTAGATCACGTTTGTACCACAGGTATGTATGTGAGGTAAATATTTAAACATTTTTATGTAAAAAAAATAAAATGCAAAAGATAATTTTGCCGAAAGAAACTCATCACTGTTTACTGGTTTTATTACTATCTTATGGGGCCTTATGCAAACTGAGCGTTTAACCCTGGCATATGAGACTGTGGTGTTTAGGTGCAGGCAAAAGGCAAAGGTGCACAATCCAGTCCCACTGCCGGTAGCCTGTAAAACTTTATAAGAAACTGAAAGCTGCTGTGGCTTGATGGTGCAGCAAGTGCTATTAACATTTAGGATACTGAAGAGAAAGGAAGCCGCTCAGGTGTGTTAGCCCAACCTGGTGCTGGTTGGATCCGCCATCCGGAAATGTGCAATGGAAATTGTGGAACCGCACACAAGATAGATGAAAGCAAAATTGTTTCTTTATTCTTCAAAGTTCATGAACAGACAGACAGTGTGAGGAACAGACAAGTCCAAAGGTTGACGCGTTTCATGGCACGAATGGCCGCTTACTCATAACCACAGTGGTGGTGACTGTGGCTATGAGTAAGCGGCCGTTCGTGCCGTGAAACGCGTCAACCTTTGGACTTGTCTGTTCCTCACACTGTGTGTCTGTTCATGAACTTTGAAGAATAAAGAAACAATTTTGCTTTCATCTACTTTGTGTGCGGTTCCACAATTTCCATTGCACTATTAAAATTTAGGGCAGTATGTGCCCAGGGGCCAATGTTTAAAATTATTATTATATTATTATACAGGATTTATATAGCGCCGACAGTTTGCACAGCGCTTTACAATATGATCCGAGCAGTCTTCATTCTGGACATTCGTTACTGGGCACCTATTGTCCTAAACATTTGTAGCATTTGAAAAGCATTTGTAATTTACTTCCTAAAAATGACTGATGCTCCTTTAGGACCCACAATCTGGCCATACTTGCCATTCAGTGTGGACGCCACTCTATTGCTGATTGTATTTTTTTTTATGTATATGTGAAAGTGCCAGGAGTGTGGCACAGCTCTCCCATGTTGCAGGCTGATGGAAGGTTCAATTTATGAACTTGCACATAGTCCATTGCATTCAGAAAATACTCCTGGCCCTGGGTAAGGTCCAAGTCACACATACAGCCCAAAGGTAAACATGAAATGCAAAGCCTCACGGTCCACTAAAAAGACTTTGCAAATCTCTGGTATGAAGAAATCACTTTAATTGCTTTATCCTGGAATAGTAATTCAATTTTGGGTAAATGATAGCAGGCTTAATCACCCACTGACTTTCAGGCAGTCCATACATGAATCCTTGTTTTACATTCATCCATTGGGTTGAGCGAAAAAAAAAAAAAAAGACCTGATTTTCCTCATCACATTTAAGGTGGATGGGGGAATCCTCCCCGCTGATCTGTTGTGTTCTGACAGTGGGCAGACTTCCCTGCCATCAGAATAGCCAGCAACACTGATCAAGCGAAAATCCAACAGGGCGGTTGTACAAAGGATGATCAGTAGATCGGCTTCTGTACAACCACCCTGCCCATACATGGATCGCCAGTCCCTGATGAACCAGCCAAATTTTCAGGCATGGCTGGCTTTAGTATCTCTTCCCGAAGCCACCCATTTGCTTGGAAAGGCAGGATTGGTAGTTTAATGTAAAAATGAGTTGGATCTTTCACCACAAACTCCTGTCCTGTACATGTTGAGGTATCTTGACCTAATTGTGAGCAGGGACTTACCTATTTCATAATTTCCAAAACAGGAAAATAATCCAGAATGGCAATCAACACAGTACCATAAACCCTTCCATTAAACAGTGGCAGCCACATCATCTGCTCCATCACCTATTTCAAAAACACCTTTTCCCAAAATGTACAACCTAAGCTGTTTGTATATGATATGCAATAGTTCAGTTATGGTAAGCATCTAAACCCTCATCTCCTTATCTAATTCTCTTTGGTTGTTGTAGGTCTTAGGCAATGACACAGGACTGGCACAGAAAAGGCATATGTGTAAATGACATGCATGCTTCAATCTCTGTATGCTGTCCAAGAGGCAAGATGACTAAGCCCAGCAGGAAATAATTAAGGCTCCTGGGCTAGACTAAAGCAGAGTTTGTGTTCACTGGTTATAGCACTTTGATAGTATGTAGGCATCCCTACAATGCTGCAAGTCCTATTACCTGCAATCCTTAGACCTCAGAGACAGTAGAGCAGAAGGTGGCCTCCATGCTCCTCCTTGGCTCTGTCACACAATACAGCTTCGAGGAGGCCTGTAGCTTCACAATATCTCTCAGGTGCCGTTCACAGACCTTAGTTGTCTGCTTGGAAGAGGATTTTGAGTAATGAGGAGGGGAAATTTCTGATGAGAGGAGATTTGTGTTGGATTGTGCCAGGGGAGGAGGTTAATGTTGGAGTGATCATTTTACTTTTCGGGAGAATTGTGTGATGAGGTGGGAGATTAGTGCTGGGGGAATATTTGCACTGGCAAGAAGGCAAGGGGGGGGAGGGGGTTGCAGGAGGTAAATGAGTGTTTCAATAGTGTATTATATGTGTTGTGACTGAAGGAAATAGGGGGAAGATTGGTGGTGGTGGTGATTTTGTGCTTGGGGGGAGGGATATTTGTTTAGAAGGGGGTAGGTTTTTGCTGAAGGTAAGGGTCCCTTAGGCCAACTTTACAGTAGCAGCAGCCCACCCCTCTGAAAAGCGGTATTGCCCCCCTTTGAAAATGCATACGACAAGCTGTAAGTAGGCATTGCCACTGCATCACTACCTGTTTTAACCCGTAAATACCATACCACTGTGCCACAATCATATGCACTACATACGTTTGTGAAGCCGCCCCGTTCACTTAAATGGGTTGTGTTTGGTGGTGGTACTGCCGGCTAAATGCGACAGAGGGGGATAATTTTTGC
Source organism: Pelophylax lessonae (assembly GCF_965119305.1). Classification (NCBI taxonomy): domain Eukaryota; kingdom Metazoa; phylum Chordata; class Amphibia; order Anura; family Ranidae; genus Pelophylax; species Pelophylax lessonae. Next base: position 334,706,254 of record NC_138772.1, on the reverse strand, counting down.
CTCGACATGTGTACAACCCCATTCGGCTGCCTTTGGAGCTTAAGGGGGATGGTTGGTAAGGTTTGGGTATAAGCTTAAATTCTACTCTGCATATTAAACTTCCTAATTTTATAACTGTTGGGAAAAAGGAACTTTTTGGCACTAAGTAGATCAGAAAAAGCTTTCATGAGGATAATATGAACAAAGAGGCTTCCAGCCTTCATTTAAAAATAACAAGTCAGTAAACAATACATGCTGCTTGCACTTGCAATTGGCAGAAATGGGTTTAAACATTCCCCAACATTTTAAATACTTTGATTTACTTCCACATCCCTTTGTGAAGGATAGATGTTTATTCTTTGTCAGTGTGGTTCCAATTGTCAGTGTATGTTTAGTGGCTTTATGTGCCCCCTAAGTCAAAAGAATGACCACATCACATATGCCCTTCGACCTCCAGGAAGGGTCAGAGAAAAGCCCCTGAACTCCTTCTTTTTTTTCTTAGAGACATCAAACCTTCAGCCATAAAAGTCTGAGGATGTCTTTCAGTGGCAATTACATCTAAGTATCCTCCTAACGTCCTGAATGATTAACTTACTCTTCTTTGTTGACTTAGCAAAAACTCAGTGGGAGGTTCATGAATTGTTCAAGGTTAACTGTGAATACCTTCTTGATGAGTTATGTGTTGTTCTTCACATGTGTTAAATAATTTTATGGAGCTCTTTTTTGGGGAGTGGGGGTGGGGGGGGGGGGGGGAGCTATACATTAATACAGAAAATAAAAGCTGTCAGTTTATCTGTAGAGTGTTAAAATGCTTTAGTAATGGATGCTAGAGGTACCTGATCTTAACCAGAACCATTTATGATGTTGTTGGAGCTTTTACAGAATAAACTTTAGAGTGAAATTCCCAGTCATGGTCCTATTGGTGCAAACTGGCAGGGCAGATGAACAAGAGTACAAAGAGTAAGGCAGGCTGGTAATCTATTTCAGGCCAAAGGTCAGCTATAAGAAAGTCAAACAGCTAGAGCAATCTTCCAGGACAGGGACAGAAGTGAAGTGAAGAACAAAGCAGAGGTCAGGGCAGATGAGAAATTAGATCAGACAGGAAAGCTATGACGGCCACAATGGTAGCAAGAGTAGGTCACCAACAAAGCAACAGACTCAACTGCTAGCAGAGCATCCTAGGAGAACCGGTCCCCCTAAAGTGATGTTAAACCTTTTTTAAGGGCTTTTAGCAGCTATTTAAAGCAGTAGTTAACTCTGTTTATTTTTTTTTTTTTATTTCAGGTACTTTTAGACTCGATTCACACTAGCGCGACTTGTCAGGCGACTTTTCAGCCTGACAAGTCGCGGTCCCTCGCAGTCCATTGACTGCTACAGGACCCGTTCTAATAGGAGCGACACAAGTCGCTCCCACTTTAAAAAAGTGTCCTGTACTACTTCGGGGCGACCTCGGAGCGACTTGCATAGACTTCCATTATGTGAAGTCCGTGCAAGTCGCGCCGAAGTCGTGGTGCACGGGACTGCACAAGTCGCCCCCAAAGTAGTACAGAGTCGTGCCGCCCCAGTGTGAACCGACTCTGATAGCGATGTCAATTTACGCAGCGCTTTACATATACATTGCCCTCAAGGAGCTTACAATCTAAGTTCCCTAACTCACATTCATACATACATAGTAGGGCCAATTTTTTTTTTTTTTTTATACAGGATCCAAATTAACCTACCAGCATGTCTTTGGACTTGTACCTACAGATAAGCTTACAATCAGGCCTACCTGTAGGTACAATGAATATCTCCTACCGTTTAGGAGAATTTGACATCAGCAATAGCCGATGATATCACCCACGCATGCACAGTGACGCTCTTCAGGGCACATAGTGTGACATGGAATGCTGAGCATGTGCTGCTCCCATTCACATACGCTGGAGTGACATCATTGCAACCCGGTCATTCAAATGGCGGAGCCCACGAAGGAACACCAGGTGAAAATGGAAGCCCCAAGAGAGGTGACAACGTGCCGCTGGAAGGCTTTGTTTAAAAGGTAGGTTTGTCAAAATGGGCATGTATGTGGTCCATACTAGCACATCATGGTATAAGCCTGCAGGGGGCCCAGGTTTTTTTTTTTTGTGGTCAGTTTACTACAACTTTAATCACTGTATGCAGCTTCTTTATCTTTTAACCCTTTTCTATGTTCTATTTTAAAGGATAAATTTACCTTTGTGAACATGTTACATGTTACACCTGTTTTGAGGGTGGGACATATAACAAGTTCCCACTCCTGCAGCTGCTCCCTGATTCCCCCCCTCCCTGTGACAGCGGGTGGAGGATCTTCACCCTGCACCCGCTGTCACTATTTGAAAATAACATGGTCATGTGGGGCTCTGCCCACAAGGCCCCGTCATTCATTCACAAAGTTCTGTGAATGAATGAACTACAAGTACTGACAGGCTTTGCAGCTGGCAGCTTGTAGTTCTCAACCACCAGGGTACTGTTGAGGCCTCTAGGTAGTTCAATGATTCTTCCTGTCACGTGCAAGGTACAAGCAGACCACTTACACTGACAGACTGCAGGAGCCCTGCATTACACCTGCGATCTGCTGATCGCGAGTGCAAATCTTTCTAAGCTCCTACAATAATAATTATAAATGCACATTTTTTTACCTGCAAAAATGTGCATTACTTATTTTTATTATTGGTATTTTTTTTTTTTGTTGTTCTTTTTATTGCAATATTTTTAGAGAAAACAAAACATAGCCAATTGGGGCATTCCCCAGCTTAGGTAAAACAAAACATAACTATCTACTTACTACTACAAAAACATAGAAGCCAGTAACAGCCCCAGCGCCATAGATCAGGGCCGAACTATATTGTTTTTTAAAGGTGATATCTTTTAAGCTGGTGCCAAGACCTCTGCTTCAGGTTTCCTTTTTTAGGGTGGATCCTTGCAGCATCCTATGCAGTCACCATTGTGGAGCTGAAGTTGTCTTCCTACACTGTGTGCATCGATAGAAACACACATCCCTATAGCCTAGGATGGCCAGGCACTCCCCTCTTGCCTCCCTTCTCCAAGCTAACAGACTGACTACATACAGGAAGATCAGAGAAGCAGCACTAGAAGAGCAGGAGCCAGCACCATTGAATGTTTTAAATTGCAAGTGCTACTGTAAGAATTTTAACAAATAGTTTACTAGAGAATGTTTAATTTATTGTGCTCACTGCAATAAGCTAAAAAATGCTGAGGGTTTAATACTACTTTAACCACTTCAGCCCCAGAAGGTTTTACCCCCTTAATGGCCAGGCCATTTTTTGCAAAACAGCACTGCATTTATTTAACTGACAATTGTGCGGTCGTGCGACACTGTACCCAAATAAAATTAATGTCCTTTTTTTCCCACAAATAGAAGTTTCTTTTGGTGGTATTTGATCACCTATGCAGTTTTTAATTTTTGCACTATAAACAATAAAAGAGCGACAATTTTGAAAAAAAAAAAAAAAAAAATGTTTTACTTTCTGCTGAAAACACATCCAATAAAAAAAATATAAAAAAAAATAAAATGTATTCATCAATTTAGGCCAATATGTTTTCTGCTACATGTTTTTGGTAAAAAAAATCTCAATAAGCATATATTGATTAGTTTGCGCAAAAGTTATAGCCTCTACAAACTGTAGGATATTTTTATGGCATTTTTATTTATTTAATTTTTTTTTACTAGTAATAACGGCGATAATCAATTTGTAGCAGGGCTGCGATTGCGGCGGACAAATCGGACACCTAAATTACACTTTTTGTGGGACCAATGACATTATTACAGTAATCAGTGCTAAAAAATATGCACTGTCACTATACTAATGACACTGGCAGGGAAGAGGTTAAATCTTGGGCGATCAAAGGGTTAAATGTGTCCCCAGATGTGCTTGCTAACTGTGTGGGGGATGGTATGACTAAGAGAAGACAGAGATCAGTGTTCCTGTTTAGCGATCGCCCCAGACCAGGAAGAGGAAGCGACATACAGGTACGTCGCTTCGCGCAGCCAGGCTACCCTTTCGCAGTAAATGTGCAGTGGTCGGTCCGGTGTCACCTTCATTACTATTCCCTCAGTTCCCCTGTGTCATCTTCATTACTATTCCCTTATTCTCTGTATCACCTTCATTACTGTCCCCCAGTTTCCTGTGTCACCTTCATTACTGTCCCCCAGTTTCCTGTGCCCCGTTCATTACCATTCCCTCAGTTCCCCTGTGTCACCTTTATTACGATTTCCTTACTTCTCCGTGTCACCTTATTTACTGTCCCCTCAGTTTCCTGTGTCACCTTTATTACTGTCCCCTCAGTTTTTTGTGTCACCTTCATTACTATTCCCTCAGTTCCCCTGTGTCACCTTCATTACTATTCCCTCAGTTTCCCTGTGTGACACAGGGCCGGATTAAGAGCATCATGGGCTTGGTGCTGAGGATTTTGAAGGGCCTTAAGGGCCGTGCCTTGGCATGCACCCAGAGGAGGAAGGGTGCAGCCATGCATGCCTAATTCAACATGGGATGCCGTCTCTGAAGCCCATAAACACATCCATGCATCGGCAACTGTCCCTCCTTGTCCGGCATTCGTGCTGTGTGGGGAGGTTCTGAGGGAGCTGCCTGGGGAAGCGAGCATAGAAGCCAGACTTCTGTGTTTACAAGTGACAGAAGAGCGGTAACAGTGAATATGGCCAACCCGGGGCCTATATAAAGGCAGGGGCCTGGAGCTGCAGCTCCAATAGCCCCTACGTTAATCTGGCCAGCCCCTACGTTAATCTGGCCCTGCCTGTGTCACCTTCATTACTATTCCCTCAGTTCCCCTGTGTCACCTTTATTACGATTTCCTTACTTCTCTGTGTCACCTTATTTAATGTCCCCTCAGTTTCCTGTGTCACCTTTATTACTTTCCCCTCAGTTTTCTGTGTCACCTTCATTACTATTCTCTCAGTTCCCCTGTGTCACCTTCATATCCCCTCACTTGTCACCTTCATTACTGTCCCCCACTTATGTCACCTTCTTCATCACTATTCCCTCACCTTCTATCCCCTCTGGTGAGTGAGGTCCCTCAGTCGGTCGTGGGCGGGAGGAGGAGAAGTCAGGCAGCTGTTGAATCAATCTGAGCCAGCAGTGCAGCAGCAGCACACAATCACACCAGTCCCTGCTGCAAGTCACTCCCTCTGAATGCCGCCGGGCGCGGAAGAAGGAGGAGGTGGGCGGAGACAAGAGTGAAGATGATCAAACCAGTCCCTGCTGCAAAAGCAAGTCACTCCCTCTGTCTGCATGGCACCGGAGAAGGAGGAGGTGGGTGGAGACAGCAGTGCAGCACTAGGGGCAGGCCTCGCTCCCAGCCTCACTCTGAGAGTCTGTGACATGTCTGGTTGCTAGATGCCAGGCAGCCTAGCAACCAGTTCTGGCAAACAGCTATGCTGGGAACCCAGCCTGCTCTCCTCCAATGATCGGACTTGTTCAGACAGACACACCCTGCACAGCTATTCACTGGCAAGATCAGTATACTGTTGCTTCATTTCCCCCAGCTCTTATGCAGCTGGAAATAGAGGGAATGTGATTACCTAAAAAAAAGGCAAACAAAGGTATTTATAATGATTTTTTTTTATATCTATACACAAATGTTTTCATTTCTATGTAGCACTACTCCCATGGGAGCTGCTGTGTGTGGGTTCCCCTGGGTTACCATTAGCAACAACAGAACAGTCTGCCATTTTTCCAAGTGTTTTACCTCAGAGGAGAAGCAGTCCAGTATCTTTGGTTTTTATAGCTACAATAGAGGGGGCAAGGTGGGACTTTAAAGGTGCAAATGATGGAGAAAAATCTGAATTCTCAAAAAATAAACATTTTATTCAACATATAGGATTGGGACAAGACATAACATTGGTTAAAATGTTAAAAGCAAGAAAATGCACTCGATAATATCAACTCTACATGTTTCGCCATCTTCACAATAGCTTCTTCAGGAGTTTTGATAGATATTTCTCGAGAGTGAACATTTCTAAATTGCAAAGGGAAAAGACATGAAAAGTAGGACAAATATAGTCACAACAGGGCATATAACAATGGTCCTAAATTGAGTGCCCAAACAAATTTCATACTTCTAGTACTAATGACAAAATGTACCTTAAAGAGACCTGAACCTTTTCATTTGCCGGGAGTGGAAGCAACGAAGGTGCTGAGACCAGGGTGAGTGGAAAGGGGGGGACTGAGACACCTGACCTCTTAACGTTGACCCATAGAGAAGATGATAGCCAAGCCAAATATAGCACGTATGATAGTGAGAGACTGCAATATAGGAATACATTTCAAAGATATAAGTTGCATGGTCTCCTGTTAGGGAGTAGATATCAAATTTCGGAACATGAATATATTTACCAATTTGATTCAAGGGTAAATGCCTCAAAGGGCACCCCAACACCAGAAGAGGGGAGGGAAAATTATCCCACAAAATCCCAAGAGACAGATATCCCTTTAAAACAACAAAGGAGATGTTGTAAATATATCTTCCATAGGGAAAAACTACCAACATAGTATTGATCGTATCAAATTGTGAAATAAAAATGCCATTTACCCTGGTGGTCCAATGTTGTACGCATCAAAATTTCCATGCAAAAATGTCTATAGGGACCCGCCAAATCACGGAGAATCTCCCAATGGTGCGCTCCAATATGAAGGCTGCACAAGAGATAAAACAGAATATACAAGAAAAGGGATGGTTAAGTCACCATATTCAGTCATTCAAGGGTGAAGAGAGGGTCGAAAGAGAGGGATTCCATTACCGCGTGTGTCTCCAAACGGATGTACTGTTCCCCGGTGGTCTAGTGGAATACTGACCATGTTGCGCCGGCATTTGTACATCTCCTCCACTCCCTCGACGTCTGACGTCACCGAGGGAGTGAGGCGCGCCCGGCCGTCCAATCGGAATCAACGGAGGAAGTGCGTCATTAAGGCGCGACGGCATCATATGGTAGAAACCGGAAACCGGAAGTCGAGGACAACAACATCCGGTCCGGCCACCATGTTTAATGCTGTAAACAAAGAAGTACACAGAGAAGGACAAAGGCTATAGTGGAGGAAAAATCGCTCCCAAAGTAGCTCAAGCAGTCCAAAACGGATCAAGTTAAGACAATAAAAGAATGCCAGGAGTTGTAATCCAGCAGAAATGTAAATATACTGTGGAGGATTTTATAGGAACTCAGTCACATACAAAAATCCAAGCTCAGATTATTATAATGAAAGGTCATTAAACTGTTCACTCGTTCAGCAAAAGAGAAATTTATTTTGAAAGAAATATCTTGAGACTCCAATGAGGGACAGGCTGGGAGTCAAAGGCGGTGCCTCTACTGACCAGGTCGGACCAAAATACCTGGAAATAATGTAGGGCACCGCGGGTGCCCATATGGGCAACAAGAATGGGGGCAGGAAGTTTAAGCTCAGTCCAAAGATCCTCTCAGCAGGTGGAAATGCTGTCACCCACACGGCTCAGCACCCATAGTCACATTCACTTACCGGCAAGGATCAGGAAAATTGTTAGAAGGTTAAACCAAAGAGGAATCCTTTGTTCAATCATAGGTAGATAGACTACATCTGAAAAATACAATGCAGAAAATCTGCACCCAAAAATACATATTATTAATACATAAGACCATAATAGGGACTTATAACACATGTACAAAGTCCAATTTGTTAGTTTTCAGCCAAAATTTATGGATTATACTAACAATGAATTGTAATGACATTTTCCTAGCCAAGAAAGGGTTTGAAACTAATGGATTCGTTTATACCAGGATACTGAGTGGCCGATAGATTAAATATCCACTTAGTTTCACATTGCAATACATTTTTGTCTACACTTCCACCTCGTTCGTTGAGTGGGATATATTTACAACATCTCCTTTGTTGTTTTAAAGGGATATCTGTCTCTTGGGATTTTGTGGGATAATTTTCCCTCCCCTCTTCTGGTGTTGGGGTGCCCTTTGAGGCATTTACCCTTGAATCAAATTGGTAAATATATTCATGTTCCGAAAGTTGATATCTACTCCCTAACAGGAGACCATGCAACTTATATCTTTGAAATGTATTCCTATATTGCAGTCTCTCACTATCATACGTGCTATATTTGGCTTGCCTATCATCTTCTCTATGGGTCAACGTTAAGAGGTCAGGTGTCTTAGTCCCCCCCTTTCCACTCACCCCGGTCTCAGCACCTTCGTTGCTTCCACTCCCGGCAAATGAAAAGGTTCAGGTCTCTTTAAGGTACATTTTGTCATTAGTACTAGAAGTATGAAATTTGTTTGGGCACTCAATTTAGGACCATTGTTATATGCCCTGTTGTGACTATATTTGTCCTACTTTTCATGTCTTTTCCATTTGCAATTTAGAAATGTTCACTCTCGAGAAATATCTATCAAAACTCCTGAAGAAGCTATTCTGAAGATGGCGAAACATGTAGAGTTGATATTATCGAGTGCATTTTCTTGCTTTTAACATTCTAACCAATGTTATGTCTTTTAAAAAAGAATAGTGCGCAAATGCAAAAGAAATAACTACCAAATCTGAAGACAATCCATAAATAAAAATGGGGGTTTGGTCCCACCATATGGCCATATCGTGCTCAAGCCCACTACTGCGTCAAAGTACCCCATTATCAGTGGGTCCTACACTATCCATGAAAAAGAGATGAATCCAGCCATTCTAACCCTTGGAGATAATACTCCTTGCTGGGAAGGATGTGCAAATGCACTACAGGGGACTCCTCCTATATCCAATTGATGGTGGACACTGATTGAGTACAGGTGTGTGTGGGGGGGGTGGGGAGGGTTGCTCAACCTCGATGGTCTGGTCAGACCGAATACATAATAAACAGGCAAAAAATTTGGGGGAGCATACCCATGTATTTCTAAAGCTGCTGCAGCTATGAACCAAAAGACATGTATATTAAAAAAGAATAGTGCGCAAATGCAAAAGAAATAACTACCAAATCTGAAGACAATCCATAAATAAAAATGGGGGTTTGGTCCCACCATATGGCCATATCGTGCTCAAGCCCACTACTGCGTCAAAGTACCCCATTATCAGTGGGTCCTACACTATCCATGAAAAAGAGATGAATCCAGCCATTCTAACCCTTGGAGATAATACTCCTTGCTGGGAAGGATGTGCAAATGCACTACAGGGGACTCCTCCTATATCCAATTGATGGTGGACACTGATTGAGTACAGGTGTGTGTGGGAGGGTTGCTCAACCTCGATGGTCTGGTCAGACCGAATACATAATAAACAGGCAAAAAATTTGGGGGAGCATACCCATGTATTTCTAAAGCTGCTGCAGCTATGAACCAAAAGACATGTATATTAAAAAAGAATAGTGCGCAAATGCAAAAGAAATAACTACCAAATCTGAAGACAATCCATAAATAAAAATGGGGGTTTGGTCCCACCATATGGCCATATCGTGCTCAAGCCCACTACTGCGTCAAAGTACCCCATTATCAGTGGGTCCTACACTATCCATGAAAAAGAGATGAATCCAGCCATTCTAACCCTTGGAGATAATACTCCTTGCTGGGAAGGATGTGCAAATGCACTACAGGGGACTCCTCCTATATCCAATTGATGGTGGACACTGATTGAGTACAGGTGTGTGTGGGGGGGGTGGGGAGGGTTGCTCAACCTCGATGGTCTGGTCAGACCGAATACATAATAAACAGGCAAAAAATTTGGGGGAGCATACCCAGAGTTGATATTATCGAGTGCATTTTCTTGCTTTTAACATTTTAACCAATGTTATGTCTTGTCCCAATCCTATATGTTGAATAAAATGTGTATTTTTTGAGAATTCAGATTTTTCTCCATCATTTGCACCTTTAAAGTCCCACCTTGCCCCCTCTATTGTAGCTACTATTTGTTTCAGGGATGTGGTGCTTTCCATTGTCTTAAACCTCTAGCAATATTTCTCAAAATTCTTTGGTTTTTATGTTTTATTTGGAACTTTGGATAGGAGAAGGGAATGAGTGGGATACTCCAACTTAAAAAACTATGCACAATAGGCTGGGACAACTTGAATAGAGTTGAATAGCGCTGATTAACGCTGTATGATGCTGAGTAACGCTGAATAGAGCTAGTCATGGCTAGGCCGCTGCTTCACTTTGCCCTTGGCTGTGAATGAAGTGATAAAGCTTCCTGAGGTAAACTGTATCCTGAGGTAAGCTGTACTCTGAGGTAGACTGTACTGCTCAACAACTGCAGGGCCCTTCCTGGCACCACCTTTGTCCCTAATCTTCAGGGTTCACTACTTGGCACCCCCTTTCCTGTAACAATCTGTTTGAGCTGGCTCCTTGATCCCCTGACTTCTCTGGGGTGGTCTCCTTTCCTAGGCAGACCCTTGAGCAGATCCCTCAGTACTCATGATACTGTTTTTCCCAAAGTCTTCTGCCCAACAGCCAACTGGTCAGCACACTGTATCCTCTGCAGCCCAGCTCCACACCTGGTTCAATAGGCCGACTGCCTGAACCAATTCATCACATCAGCAGGAGGAGAGACAGCCGTCCACCTCCTCCTAGGACTTTGCTCCTGCCAAAAGACACCCTGTCACATGCTCCCTCCGTATTTATGGGCAATCCCAGGATGCATTGCAGTAATGGCCTCCCACTGGGACTGCCATAAAACACAATGTGTCACTGGCTAGGTTTCCTCCACTGTCCAACAAGCTCCCTCATTGGACACAGTGGGAACACTCCCTCAGACCCAGTGAATCAACAGATCAGGCTCCCCTGATAAGCAGAAAAGAGCCACCAAATGTGTTTTCCCTGCACCTACCTAGGAGGGTGCTACACCTATTTTAAACTGAATAGGTGTTTTTTACAAGGTGATCCTTTACAATCACTTTAAGGCCTCTTTTAAACAGGAGGGACCATGCTTAAGTCCGGTTTGCTCAGCTGGGCTCATTGGACAGGTCTAATAGCCCGCTCTTCTCTATGGACATTCAGATGTTAAGATATTGTCTGTCTGTTTGCACCTGACTGCTCTCCGATCCGGCCAGATAGAGGGGAACGGATCCCCTTCCGTTTGTTTTTCATCAGATCGGAGGTATTTGGGTGTAAACAGATACAAGTCCATTTACATCTAACTACCCATACAGGAGAGCGAAGGGTCCGATTGGGTCCGCCTATAAAACAGACAGGCCGACCCAATAAGACCTCTCATGAGAAAGGGGTCTTAGATATGCTTTAGGATTTCAAGCATCCCTATATGTTGTACTGAAGAGAGCTGCGGGAACTTATGTTAGTGAATGGATTTCAGGAAGTTCATTATTAACCCTTTATTTAACCACTTAAGCCCCAGAAGATTTTACCCCCTTCCTGACCAGGGGGTATTTTGCGATTCGCACTGCGTGACTTTAACGGACAATTGCGTGGTCGTGCGACGCTGTACCTAAACGAATTTGACGTCCTTTTTTCCCATAAACAGAGCTTTCTTTTGGTGGTATTTGATCCCCTGTGCGATTTTTTGATCATGCGCTATAAACAAAAAGAGAGCGTCAATTTTGCAAAAATAACAATATTTTTCATATTTTTTTATATGAAATTCCCCCCAAAAAATGTAAAAAATCAAAATATTTTAACATTTTAGGCCAATTTGTTTTATGCTACATATTTTTGGTAAAAAAAAAAATCGCAAAAAGCGTATTTTGATTGGTTTGCGCAAAAGTTATTGCGTTTACTAACTAAGGGAAAGATTTCTGTCATTTTTGTTGTTTTTTTTTTAACGCGTAATGGCGACAATCTGCGATTGTTTTTGCGGGACTGCGACATTGCGGCGGACAGATCGGACCCTTGACTGACATTTTTGACACTTTTGGGGTTACCAGTGACATTACTACAGTAATCAGTGCTATACATATGCACTGTTACTGTAAAATGACACTGGCAGTGAAGGGGTTAACTTTATTTGAGAGGGAGGGGCTGTGTGTGTCCCTAGGGGCGTGATTCTAACTGTGATTGGCTGTGGCTTGAGGTGTAGGAACAGTGATCAACGGTCCTACATAGTAGAACCGTATGATCACTGTTCTTACACAGGGAAGAATGACAGGCGGCTTGTTTACATCAGCCGCCTGCCTTTCTCCCGCTCTAACGGACGATCGCGAGTGCCCGGCGGACATCGGGTCCGCAGGGCACACGCGCGGGGGGGTCTGTGACCAAGCGGGAGCGCGCCTCCGGCGGCGCACGCTCGTTCCCCAGAGCCTCACAGGCTAGCGACGTACCCATACGTCACTTCGCCTGTGAGGGGCTGATCGCCGCAGTATATGTACTTGTCGGCAAGTGGTTAAACCTCGCCAACCTTAAGCTGCAAAGCATCAATGGTATAAGTGACTTTCCCTTGGCTGTTTTTTCATGTCAATAGATAAATAGTTCCTTTATTTAAACTGTTTGGCACATCAGATCCAAGAGAGATAGAATTGTACAGGATATTAAGGATACAAGTGATAGATGGGTATGAACAAGAAGCCTGCATAACATTGGCACGAGTTATGTCCATGTTAAAGTGGCATTAAACCCAAAAGCAAACATTTATTATACTGTAGCTTACCAATTCTTAGATGTGATGGCTGCATTAGTTTTCTTTTTTAGGTTTTCTTCCTTCTATTTTCATTTGTTGATCTTGCCAGCAAGTCTGCTATTTTTTGAAAAAAAAAAAAAAAAAAAAAACAAGTTTCCAGCAGAATGTATCAGTTACAGAATGAGACAAACCACCTAACACTGGCAGAGGTGCTTACAATAATCAGCTGTTATTTATTTATGTAAAACCCTTTTCCCCAAAAGGAAAAAAAATAGTTTGCTGTAATTGCTTATAAAGTGTTAGCTGGAGTTCGGCTTCAATTTGTTAGTGTATTTAAATCTACTAGTACATGTAACCCCCAGACTGACAATTTGCTATGCCCCTTGTTCTCATTCATCCAGAGTGGGGGCACACTAATACAGGAGGTGTGTTACTGGCCAGCTCACCAGGTAAAAACAGAGGGAAAAAAGCCTAAGAAAAGAAAACTGATGCAGCCACCACATCTAATGTTCGGTATTTTGTAATAAACTCTTTTTTCTTTTTTTTTGTTTTGGGTTTAAAACCACTCTAACTAGTTAATCACTATACATTTTCAAGCTGTAACCATGTCTATAACATGCACCTTCAATTGCAGATTGTTATATAGTGCCATCTGGTGGTTGAGCTGTAGAATTACCTTTATAACACAGTGTGGGTTATTAATGCAACACAAAAATCTGATCATACAAGAGAATATTATTTCCACATATTCAATCATGGAACTGATCCCACACATGTTGTACAAATTGGTTTTGGACATAGATGTGCACAGCCTATTGCATTAGGGTGTGCACCCCAAATCTCAAAATGCATATACATGTGCATGTGTATATATACTGCCGATGTCAGTAGAGCAGTGGACAGTGTCACCAGGGCAGTAGAAGGTGTCAGTAGTTTTTAATTGTATTATTTACTTTTTATAATATTGTTTACAATTTCATTTTTTTATTTTTTATTTATTTTCGGAGCCCCCGGGGAGCTTTAGGCCCCGTTCACATAGGGGCGATCCGACTTCGGGTGGCGACCTCCGAGGTCGCGGTGCGAGCAACGCGCCGCGACCTCGGAGCGGCCGCCACGGACTTCATAACATTGAAGTCTATAGCGGTCGCCTCCTGGTCGCCCCAAAGAAGCTCCGGACCCTTTTTCTAAGTCGGAGCGACTTGTGTCGCTCCTATTAGAATGGGTCCGCAGCTTCCCTATGGAAGGCGACCTATGGCGACCTGTGAGGCGACCAGGTCGCCTCACAGGTCGCCTCAGTGTGAACGGGGGCTTTGTGAACTATCAGAGGTCTAAACAGGGGAAATCTGCAGCACACTGGGTGATTAGGGTGTTCCCAAGTACACCTGGCACACCCTGTGTGCATGCCTATGGTTTTGGAAATAAGTATTGCAAAAAGGCATAAAGTATATAGTTTGCGGTAGATATACTTTAATATTCCAGGAGCCAACATTGTCTGAAATTAAATATTTAGACATGTTGGTAAAAAATATAGGTTAACATGTTAAAAAAAATAATATATACAGTGCCTTGCGAAAGTATTCGGCCCCCTTGAACTTTGCGACCTTTTGCCACATTTCAGGCTTCAAACATAAAGATATAAAACTGTAATTTTTTGTGAAGAATCAACAACAAGTGGGACACAATCATGAAGTGGAATGAAATTTATTGGATATTTCAAACTTTGTTAACAAAAAAAAAAAACTGAAAAATTGGGCGGGCAAAATTATTCAGCCCCTTTACTTTCAGTGCAGCAAACTCTCTCCAGAAGTTCAGTGAGGATCTCTGAATGATCCAATGTTGACCTAAATGACTAATGATGATAAATAGAATCCACCTGTGTGTAATCAAGTCTCCGTATAAATGCACCTGCACTGTGATAGTCTCAGAGGTCCGTTTAAAGAGCAGAGAGCATCGTGAAGAACAAGGAACACACCAGGCAGGTCCGAGATACTGTTGTGGAGAAGTTTAAAGCCGGGTTTGGATACAAAAAGATTTCCTAAGCTTTAAACATCCCAAGGAGCACGGTGCAAGTGATAATATTGAAATGGAAGGAGTATCAGACCACTGCAAATCTATGAAGACCTGGCCGTCCCTCTAAACTTTCAGCTCATACAAGGAGAAGACTGATCAGAGATGCAGCCAAGAGGCCCATGATCACTCTGGATGAACTGCAGAGAACTACAGCTGAGGTGGGAGACTGTCCATAGGAAAACAATCAGTCGTATACTGCACAAATCTGGCCTTTATGGAAGAGTGGCAAGAAGAAAGCCATTTCTTAAAGATATCAATAAAAAGTGGCGTTTAATGTTTGCCACAAGCCACCTGGGAGACACACCAAACATGTGGAAGAAGGTGCTCTGGTCAGATGAAACCAAAATCGAACTTTTTGGCAACAATGCAAAACGTTATGTTTGGCGTAAAAGCAACACAGCTCATCACCCTGAACACACCATCCCCACTGTCAAACATGGTGGTTGCAGCATCATGGTTTGGGCCTGCTTTTCTTCAGCAGGGACAGGGAAGATGGTTAAAATTGATGGGAAGATGGATGGAGCCAAATACAGGACCATTCTGGAAGAAAACCTGTTGGAGTCTGCAAAAGACCTGAGACTGGGACGGAGATTTGTCTTCCAACAAGACAATGATCCAAAACATAAAGCAAAATCTACAATGGAATGGTTCACAAATAAACACATCCAGGTGTTAGAATGGCCAAGTCAAAGTCCAGACCTGAATCCAATCGAGAATCTGTGGAAAGAACTGAAAACTGCTTTTCACAAAAGCTCTCCATCCAACCTCACTGAGCTCGAGCTGTTTTGCAAGGAGGAATGGACAAAAATTTCAGTCTCTCGATGTGCAAAACTGACAGAGACATACCCCAAGCGACTTACAGCTGTAATCGCAGCAAAAGGTGGCGCTACAAAGTATTAACTTAAGGGGGCTGAATAATTTTGCACGCTCAATTTTTCAGTTTTTTATTTGTTAACAAAGTTTGAAATATCCAATAAATTACGTTCCACTTCATGATTGTGTCCCACTAGTTGTTGATTCTTCACAAAAAATTACAGTTTTATATCTTTATGTTTGAAGCCTGAAATGTGGCAAAAGGTCGCAAAGTTCAAGGGGGACGAATACTTCGCAAGGCACTGTATATAATTATGTTTATATATACATATATACACACACACACACACGTACACAGCACTATGCAAAAGTTTTAGGCAGAAATAAAGAAATAAAAAACAAAAGGGAACCTAAAGATAGACCCCTAACCCATGCAAGTGAAAATTCAAATAAAGTTCAAATAAATTGTAGTAAGGAAGCTGCTCATTGTAAAGTGTGATCAACACCTGCATGAATAAATAAAAATCAAATAACCACGCTCCTTATTATATATAAATCAATAACCTCACCACAGTGGTAAGTTACAATAAACAAACAAACTTAAAATTAAAAAAATTAGTATGAAATAAAGTCCATCGATAATCCACAATTAATCCCAATGTGACTAGCGTCCGTTGTGAGTAAAGAAAAGTGTTCTCCCCACCAACATGCAGATACACTACACACTCACCAGACTCTATTGACCCCTATTACAGGGAGTAGAATTGCCCATAAGGGATATTCCTAAAAGATCACAGGTTGGTCACCATAAAATGAATCCAAAATCACTGCTGACATGCATCTGAATTCCAAGTGAAACTGTACTTCAACGCTCCAATATTACCATATGAGAGTAGGAAGGGAGAGAGGAGAGGGCTCTCATGGTGTAGTAATTAAAGTATAAAAAAAAAAAATCAATAATAATGCACTTACATCTGAAAAAAAAGCAAAGATCAGCATACAAGGTAGTGGGAATGCCGATTTGCGCTCCACCTGCGCTCCAACTACCGGAAATGACATATCCTGAAAACTTCACCCAACGCCGTTTCGTCAGCCAACATCTGACGTCATCAGGGGTCATGTGCTCAGATACGTTTATCCTTTATATACATTTATTAACCAGCCTAGGCCAATCTGATTGAATCCCTAGCCATCCCCAATAATTATGCAATTATAGTCACAATGTCCCCGGGTTCGGCCAGGATAAATAAAATACATGGAAACATGAAAATTGAAATACAATGGAAAATAAGTAAGAAACATGCTAGGGGGATCATTGTGTGTGTGTGTGTGTGTGTGTGTGTGTGTGTGTGTGTGGTGTGTGTGTGTGTGTGGTGTGTGTGTGTGTGTGTGTGTGTGTGTGTGTAAAACGATAAACTTGTAACCTTATGGTTGTTGGTGATTACCACTTTACAACCACTTTAATGAAATTGGCTGTATGTTTATGGTAGTTGTCCTGCGGTAGAATAAATTTGGAGCCAATGTACCTAGAATTGATGCTGTTTTAAAGGCAAAGGGTGGTCACACCAAATACTATCTGGATTGGGATTTCTCTTCTGTTCATTTACTTTTCATTTTGTTCATTGATAAAAAATAAGCTATTAAGTGCCGGTTCACATTTCTGCGATCACAGAGATCGCATGTAATTCGGATCGCACTGCCCGATCTCTGTGCGGTGCAAATTCAGCCATACAGTTTGTATGGCTGAATTCGCACCGCAATCGCACCCAACACGCACAGGACCCTTTTTTTGCTCTGCATCAGAATCGGATCGCATGGTGGTTCACACTAGTGCGATATGCGATCTGATCTGGGGGTGTCATTAACGTTTAATTAACATCCCCAGCGTATTGCATATGGCAGTGTGAACTGCCAGGGGTGCGGATGCGATGCGGACACACGCTGTATATTCGCAGCATTCCCGCATCGCAGAAATGTGAACCGGGACTTAAACTTCTATTTCTGAAAGCATTGCTAATTTACAGCATTTTTTCAGACCTGCCTAAATCTTTTGCACAGTAGTGTATGTAATGTACACTACCGTGTATATAGTTCAGGGGTCTATTAACACACACAGTGCTGGTATCAATGTTGGGTTTAGGAGGACATTACATGCGGGGTGCAAGGGTCGTGTGTGTAATGCAGAGAATGCAAGGGTCAGGAATATATAATGCACAAATGCTTGGGTCAGATGTGTATAATGTGCAGAGTGCAGGGGTAAGGAGCACAACATGAGTGCACTGGAGTCCTGGTTGTTTACCCTCTTAGACAGATCCCCTCCCTCTCACATTCTACCTAGCCAAACCAACCCCCCCCCCCACACACACACACACACATACACACACATACACATATAGACAATTCTAACTCCTAGCACAAATACCGTCCCCCTAAATCCTCCTTCCCCAACACAAATCCTCTCCCCCTAGAACAAATCCTCTCATACCCCCACCATTAATCTTCCCTCCCAAATCCCCCCTTCCCAGCACAAATCCTCTCCTCCAGTAAACCCCCAAAATCTTCTTCCTAAAGTTTCCCCACTTAGCACAAATCCTCCCCTAGCACAAATCCTCTTGCCCCCAAATCCTACTTCCTAGCGCAAACGAACCCCCCGCAATTACCCAAGAACTAACCTTCTCCCCCCAGAATTCCACCAAGCCTTAATTTACCCCCCCCCCCCAATCCCCTCTCTTAGCAAAAATCCTTTCCTTCCCCGAAATTCCACCTCCTAGTGCAATTCCACGCCCCCTAAAAACCCTCCTTCCCAGCACAAGTTCTCCCTCATCCAAATCTCACCTACTAGCACAACCCATCCCCCAAATCCTTGCACCCCAGCACAAATCTTCCCCCACCAGAACATATCCTCTCCTCTCCCAAATCTCCTCCAGAACAGATCCTCTCCCATACAAATCCTTCCTCCTAACACCAATCCTTTCCTACCTCCCAGTACAAACCCCCCTAACACATATCCTCCCACCTCCAAATATCCCAGAGCACATATCTTCCACCCAGCACTAATGCCTTTTTCCCAAATTTTATATCCCTAGCACAAATTATCTTCCCCTGAAATCTTCTGTCTTAACACTAACCTGTCCGTCCCCCCCAAATTACCTCTTATCGCACAATTCCTCTCGCTGCTTCATAGCAAAAATCCCCCCCCCCCTCAACTCACCGCAGCGCTAATTTTTTGCCCCTCTAAACCCCACCAAGCATAAATCATCTTCACCCCTAACCCCTTCTTATAATAAATATTCTCCTTCCTCCAAATTCCACCTCTTAGCATAATTCTACTCCACCCCAAATCCTCCCCTCCCAGCACAAATCCTCTTCCCCTAGTATAGATCCTGTCCTCCCCCAAAATCCTTCCCAGCAACAATTCCCCCCCCCCCCCAATTCCCCATTCCAACACAAATTCTCCCACTTGCAAATTCAGCCAACTAGCCCAAACCCTTCACTAATGGGGCTTTTCCACTGCCTGATACGGATCAGTTTGGCTCGGTTTGGTTCGGTTTGGCGCTTTTCCACTGCATGGTACCGCATGGTACATGTTAGAACGGTTCGGTACGGTTTGGTACAGTGTCGCTTTTCCACTACATGGTAAGGCTCGGTACGGCTCGCTTAAACAGTACCACCTTGGTTGGGGTTCCAAGCAGGCCGTACCAATACCATATCCCACAATCCTTTGCATGCAGAATTGATTGTTTGTCACTACTAGCCACTGATTGATCAGAGAATCGTTGTAATCCCACCCACTTACTACTGTATGGAAAAGCAAACCGAGCCGAGTAGAGCCTATACAGTGCAAATCCTTTGCTCCCCCAAATTCCCCCCCCCCCCAGCACAAATCCTCTCACTCACAAATACCTCCCCTTATTCACCCTCCCAGCTAAAATCCACCCCCAATCCCCCTCCCCCAAGCACTAATCCTCTTCCCTCAAATCTCCCCTCTAAGTACAAATCATCTTCCTTCCCAAACCTTCTAGTGTCCTTTTAAAAGGGACACATTTTTAAACAGTATGTATGACAGTATAACAGTATGTCTACTTTTCCTGTCCAGGCGCTCACAGGGGGAGTTACAGTGAGGCAGAAAAACACTGTAAGAGATAATTTCATGTAAACTAGTTTACAGGGCCATTAAGTAGTGGATGTGAATGAGTTATTTTTAGAGAAAAACTATATTGTTTACTTTCACTTTAAAGGAGTTGTAAAGGCAGAACGTTTTTGCATTAAGATAAAAAGCCCTCTGTTTGAAGCAGCCTCCCTAGCACCCCCTGACACTTACCTGAGCCCCATCTCTGTCCAGCGATGTCCATGAGTCCCTTGGCCGTCACAGGCTCTCCCTCCTGATTGGCTGAGACTCAGCCGTGGTGCTACTGGATCCTGCGGCTGTCAATAAAAATCAGTTAGCCAATCAGGAGAGAATGGGGGAAGGGCCGAACAGCCGCTCCGTGTCTGAATGGAAACACGGAGCTGCAGCTCGGCTCGGATGCCCCCATCACAAGCTGCTTGCTGTGGGGGCACTCAACAGGAGGGAGGGGCCAGGAGCAGAGAAGAGGGACCCGAGAAGAGGAGGATCCTGACTGCCCTATGCAAAACCAACTGTACCGAGGAGGTAAGTTTGTTATTAAAAAAAAAAAAGAACAAGACTTTACAATCACTTTAAAGCCTGGCTATGGGAATTGGTCAAATGCATTCTAGCCCCTCGACATAACAAGCATTTAACCCTTGCAGTCCAAGTGAACCCCACTGCAAAGGTTCACTTGGACTGCAAGGTTAAAAAGGCTTGTTATGTCTAGGGGGTAGAATGCAAGGCAGTATTACATAACCTAACCCTGGCTTCAGCCCCATCCTCTTCTCCCTGAACCTCTGATCTTTGGGCAGTCCCTCCACATCATCAAGTGCAGTACAAGGCTATTAACCCTGCATTGTACATGGAGGGGGTAAGCCTGCAACCGTAGCTGTGAGTTGTTTGCGGTTTAGAGAGGAGGCTGTAGCAACCCTGTCACCCTGCTGGAGGGAGCTTGCTGGAGTGCAAAATAAGTATTTCTCCTTTATTCCAGCACCCCTAGACATAATGAGCATTTAACCTTTGTAAACCCTTCCGCCATCCCATAGGAAAGAGGGGCTTAGAGTAGCCCCCTTTCTAATATTTTCATATATGCAGTGTATCAATCTATCAGAAAATAGACTAGCATCAAAAAAAGTCCAAAAGACAATAAAATTCTCCAGTAAAAATCGATCAATCCCAAACAGATGAAAAATCTGGCCACCTGTGTGTAGTAATCAAGACAACAGGTGCTCCAAAAAAATCCTCCACCGATATTCACTAACTGCTCACCTCCAGCTTTGACTCCTGTTTTACCAGGGAGTCAAAGTACGTTGTTCCCCTTTGGGGATAATCAAGCTCAGTGTAGATGGATGGATGTCCCTGGATCTATCAGGATCCCACGCTTTCTTTATTCAGGTGCTTGCACGATAATCAGCCATTTAAAACAAAAAGCAAAGTATCTAGTGCTTGCCGTAAAAAATTATTTATCATATCACAATAAAAATAAGCTCACTCACATTGAGCAGCACTATGAGCCGTGTCAGCTGTATACAGCATGACGTACAATCCTCCGGTTTGCAGCCGTCAATCTGGTAATGGACGTGGGTGAGAGTCAGATAACAGGAACCTGTCCTGTTAAACCACTGTATGGTCTTGGCCACTGTGCTGCAGCTCAGTTTCAGGGTCTTGACAATGTTCTTACAGCCTAGGCCATCTTTATGTAGAACATCTATTTTTTTTTTCAGATCCTCAGAGAGTTCTTAGTCATGAGGTGCCATATTGAACTTCCAGTGACCAGTATGAAAGAGTGAGAGCGATAAAACAAAATTTACCATACCTGCTCCCCATTCACACCTGAGACCTTCTAACACTAACGAGTCACATGACACCAGGGAGGGAAAATGGCTAACTGGGCACAATTTGGACATTTTCACTTAGGGGTATACTCACTTTTGTTTCCAGCGGTTTAGACATGAATGGCTGTGTGCTGAGTTATTTTGAGGGGACAGCAAACTTACACTGTTATACAAGCTGTACACTTTGTAGCAAAGTGTCATTTCTTCAATGTTATCACATGAAAAGATATAATAAAGTATTTACAAAAATGTGAAGGGGTGTACTCACTTTTGTGAGATACTGTATATATGTATATTATTTTACATTTTCATTACTATAGAATATTGTGTGACATTTGTGGGTGTTATATGAAACATCAAACTCATAACTGAAGTAAGCACACATGAGATGAACTTATTAATGTGGAAGGGGAAGATGATCTAAACGTTATCTCAAGCTTTGAATAAATGTGGTGGATAATGTGTGAATAAATTGCTCATTCTAGAAATGGCAAGTTGTATTTTTGATTTATGTAACCTTTAATAAGAAACTAAAACGATTCCTACCCAAAATGCCCAGAGTTAGTAATCTTGAGAAACAAGAGAGGAGTTTATAAAGTTTTTAGTGCTTCATAAATGAAAGGATGTGGGTAGAATCTTGTGGCTACCATAGGATCATACTGTACATCTGGTAACACTACTGCGGCAATCTATGCTTACAATAGTTTTCCAGTGCCTATGCATTGTGTTTTTCCTCTTTTGAAGGGTACATAGTTTATAATCTTTCAGTTTGCTCATCTTGTAACTTATTACATTTACTGAAGTTCAGGCAACCGTAAAAGTCACAAATAATGCAGCCCTGTGTTCAATAGTGCATCATACATATATTCCTTTAAATGCAAGTAGTATTAGTACCTGGATTTGACCTGGTATCAACCTCTTGTAGTCCCTGTATTGCAAGTTCAGACTGGGAGAGGAGGAAGCCATACAGAAGTCAGTCAGCTGTGCTGTATTGCACATGTGCTAACAAATGTAGGGATCTACTTCCCTCTACTGTCCAAATTTGGAAATGTCTATAAATGCCTGTTAATTAATTATGTATGCACTTCCTGCCCCTGAATGTTGGGTTAGGAGCCCAGAAGGAGAAAGTGGAGAGAGAGAAAGACTCAGCCACATGTCCTGTTAATGCTACTAAATCCTGGACTAGAAGGGACTATTATAAACTACTAGGGAGGGACTAAAGTACAGAGTAGATAGGCTGACTCTGGGTTCCAGTGCCACTCCACAGTTCCTGCCAGTGAGAAGTCCCATTCCAGGCTGGTCAGACAACAGTTGGAGGATACTACTGTGACTGCTGATTTCGTCTTCAGGTCACTGATAGATTCTGCATCATCCTCAGAGTCTCCTGCAACTGAACTTTGCTGCAAGATTCATCTAAGGGTATCTTTATCAATAATAATATATACCCAGATACACTATATTACCAAAAGTATCTTTACACGCACATGAACTTTAATGGCATCCAATTCTTAGTACATAGCTTTCAATATTGGGTTGGTCCACTTTTTGCAGCTATAACAGCTTCAACTCTTCTGGGAAGGCTGTCCACAAGGTTTAGGAATGTGTTTATGGGAATGTTTGACCATTCTTCCAGAAGCACATTTGTGAGGTCAGGTACTGATGTGAATAAGAAGGCCTGGCTCGCACTCTCGCTCTAATTCATTCCAAAATTATTCTATCGGGTTTAGGTCAGGACTCTGTGCAGGCCAGTCAAGTTTCTCCACCCCAAACTCGCTAATCCATGTCTTTGTGGACCTTGCTTTGTGCACTGGTCCAAATCATTTGTTGGAGGGGGGGATTATGGTGTGGGGTTGTTTTTCATGGGTTGGGCTTGGCACCTTAGTTTCAGTGGAGGTAACTCTTAAGGTGTCAGCATACCAAGACATTTTGGACAATTTCATGATCTCAACTTTGGGAGAACAGTTTGGGAATGGCCCTTCCTGCTCCAACATGACTGCCCACCAGTGCACAAAGCAAGGTCCATAAAGACATGGATGAGTGAGTTTGTGGTTGAGGAACTTGACTGGCCTGCACAGATTCCTGACCTTTAACCCAATAGAACTCCTTTGGGATGAACTAGAGTGAAGACTCGTCCAACACCAGTTGGTCAAACATTCCCAGACACACTCCTAAACCTTGAGGACAGCCTTCCCAGAAGAGTTGAAGCTGTAAGCCGCAAACGGTGGGCCAACTGAATATTGAACACTACAGACTAAGACTGGGATGCCATTAAAGTTCATGTGCGTGTTAAGGCAGATGACCCAATATTATACAGTATATATATATATGTAGCACCCTCCTAGGTAGGTGCTAGGAAAAGTATATATGTGGCCCTGTCTGCTTATCAGGGGGGCCTGATCATTCAGTTAGGCTGTCATGTGCTTCTAGGTGTGGTCTGTTGAGTCTGGGGGTCTCCCCACTGCATCCAATGAGGGTTCTTATTGGACAAGTGGAGGAAACTTGGCCAATAGCACACCCAGGCTTATAGCTGTCTCAGTGGGCGGAGGTTGCCGCAATGCACCCTGGGATCAGATATAAGTCTGAAGTCTGAGGGGAGCATGTGACAGGTCGTCTTTGGCGGGAAGCAGAGTCCCAGGAGAAGGGTAATGGCTGTCTCTCCTCCTGTCAGAGCAAGTGTGGGTGTCCTGGGTAGTCGGCCTAGAGGACCGGAGGCTGAGCTGGGCTACAGGAAGGATCCAGAGTGCTGTGATCCGAGTGGAACTGCTGGGCAGAAGTTTCCTGGAAAAACAGTGTTGTGGGTACTCAAAACTGCCCAGGGGTCTGCCTGAGAGAGGGGACCACTACAGAAGGTCAAAGGGATCCAGGAGCCAGCTAGCCTGTAGTGGTGGCTTAGAAAGGGGGTGCCAGTATCTAAGCCCTGAAAATTAGAGAGAGAAAGGGGGTGACGGTGCTGGCCCTGAAGTGTTTAGCAGTGCAGCAGTGTATTCAAGTAGCTACCTCAGCAGGAGTGCTTAGGGGAGCTTGAAGAGGACTTCTATAGTCAGAAAGCAGTCCCAAGTCAATTCAGCGTTAACAGGCATCCGGCCAGCGTTAACAAGCGTCAAGTCAGCGTTGATAGGCATTCAGCCAGCGTCAAGTCAGCGCCAAACAGCGATATTCAAGTGTCTCCGCCAATTGTGCCTAGTTTAGTTCCAGGAGTATCCCACTCATCCCTTCTCCCATCCAAGTTACCAAATAAATACAAAAGATACTGGACTGGTCATAGTCTCAGTGCTCACACTCCGAGAACATGCTTAAATGTGCTGTTGCTGCTAGCGTTAACCCGGGGGAACCCATATCCAGCAAAACGGCTGGGAATTGTGCTACACACACATATATATATATATATATATATATATATATATATATATATATATATATATATATATATATATAAAAAGGGGGGAGGAAGTTTGGGACTTTGAATGAGGAAATGACGGGGTAGGGTCATATTCCTCCATCCATATATATATTTATATACTGTGGTATTGAAAAAAGTTAAAAATATATTTTTTTCCCACATTTTTAGTCTTTTTTCGGGGATATAATAAAAAAATAGAAAAAACTCAGTGGTGATAAAATACCAACAAAAGAAAGCTCTATTTGTGTGACAAAAAGCGAGCAATTTAATGTGGATACAGCGGTGCGTGACTGCGCAATTACCAGTTAATATAGTGCAGTGCTAAATACCAAAAAATGGCCTGGTCATCAAGGGTGTAAAACCTTCCGGAGCTGAAGTAGTGAAAAGTAGAGGGGAGAGGCCCATAATTATGAGGTGCCTAGGGCCTAGGGCCCACAGGAAAGTACGGTAAATCCAGGGCTTTACCTAACCTATCCTTCATCCTGGACCAGCTAATTAGTATTATAGTAGAACATACAGTGTATTACTTGCTCAGTGTAGTGAATGCAGTGTTTGGGATATTATGAACTGTATTTTTAGTATCTTAAGCTACTGTATAACCATACTTATCAGGGATATGAGAGGAGCATTCCCTTGCAAATACTATGTGTCTGTGGACTTAGATTTCCATCCTCCTGGGTGTTGATGTTTATGTTCCAGTCATTTCCCTCATAAACAAGCATTCAGGCTGTGACCTGAGGGAAACAAATACGTAAGTGAGGTTAGTCAGTGTGTTTTTCAAAGCATGACGTTTTAGCTTTATCTCTGTAATTAGCTGATCTACGCTTTTATTCATTTTAATTCTTAGTTTTATAATGCTGTTTTCAAAGGCCTTATTGTGATACTGTGTTCTGTAACCATTGCTAAACTAAAGGTGCCCGTAGATTTTAGATGCCAGCAGACACAATACCCTCAAACATCACTGTTAGGGCTTATTTACACTTACATTGGTCTCTGAAAAGCAGTTTTTTTTTTTTTTTTGTGGATCGCTTTGTACAAAGCCGCATAAGAGCTGCTGACTTGAATTCAGGAGCCAATACTGCCACCTCCTAAATCCATGTTTTTTTTTTTTTTTTTTTCAGCCAAACAAGGTTTTCGCCCTAGTGAGTTAGAGTTGCAGTGCAGCCTCATTCATAGGGTTTACATTCAGCAGGGGTACGGCCAGCCAAACATGACAGGGAGGATCATTTTTTCTGCGCTGCGAAGCATCAACCCAAAGCGTACAACCCCATCTAGCTACATTTATAGCTGCAACTTAAGGGGGTAAGTGATAAAACTGCAACTCGTCCATCTATTTTTACAGCAGGTGTAAACCAAGCCTGAAATCCCATGTGCATAAACATCTCAGTTCAGCCAAGACAAGAGTCGTGCATAGAGAGGAGAGGAGATGTATAATGGCAGACACTTGTAGATAGGACTGCCATTCACAGGGACTGAAGCTGGCCATACACCTGTCGAATTTTGTTCGTAATTCTTCTTTTTAGGGATGTTCGTTCCGCAGTGATGAGAAAATTCTAAGAAACAGGATGGCAATTTTTTTCCGTTTATGTAGTTTTTGTTTGGGAAAGTCCATTTATTCCAAAATTGAATGTTAAAGCCAGCAAAATGTCAAAGTACTTTTGAACGGCATTCAAATGAATGTGGTTGACCAGTAGACTTGCATAGGCTACTTACAGTACCTGCAAAAGTCCAAAGCAGGCAAATTGCTCATGTGAGATGATGTTCAGGTGCAAGTCGGATCCGCCATCCAGATTTATAAGCCAAATACAAAGATAATGACCGCACTCAGATGTAGATCAAAACAAATGGAGTCATTTATTCTTCATCACAGACATCAACGCAAGACTGATATGACACAGGACAGGTAATAGGTTGACGCGTTTCACGACATTCCCAGTCGCTTACTCATAACCACACCAACACTTACAGTACCTACCAACACTAGATGGTAGCCAGCTGTGCATGCAGGATCCAGCCTCCTAATAATCGTTCTCATGAAAGATTGTTGTACAAAAATGCACCATTGCTTCAGGTGAATGTGTACGTTTGTGCAAGGACAGTGGAGCACAAATGAGCCTGCTTATCTTAAAGTGGTTGTAAAGTTTATGCAGTTCCCTTGTCTTAAACTGGGGCTAAAATGTCGATTTAGTTTTTGTCTTGGCTGTAGTTGACTCAGACTGATTGTACAGTTTTTCACCTGGTTTTTCCCTAACAATAAGTTGGCTTGTGATTTCTCACTGTCACTGGTAGATGCTCAAATCCAAATCCTCACAGGATTTGACTGACAGCAGCAGGAGCCAATCACTCCTGCTGCTCTCAGCCAGGCCTGAGAGAGGAAAGAAAAGATAAAGTCCATGCCAAAAAAAAAAAAAAAACAAGCATGGGGTCCCCCCAAAATCCATACTAGACCCTTATCCGAGCAAGCCAGGAAAGGGGGGGCATGCGTGCTCCCCCCCTAAACCATACCAGGCCACATACCCTTAACATCGAGTGGTGGGTGCTTTGTGGCAGGAGGTCTCACCTTGTCCCCTTGTTGATGGGGACAAGGACCTCATCCCCACAACCCTGGGATGTGGTGGTGGGGGTCTGCGGGCAGGAGGCTTATCAGTATCTGGAAGCCCCCTTTAATAAGAGGGCCCCCAGATGCCAGCCCCCAATGTGAATGAGTATGGGGTACATAGTAAAACTACCCATTCACCAAAAAAGTGTCAAAAAGTAAAAAAAAAAAAAAACACACACACACAGTTTTTGACATTTCCTTCATTAAAAAATAAAAAAAAAGTTTCCCCCATGTAAACTCATTGTCAATCACGATGCTCGCCGCACCACCGGACCCGAAAAAAAAAAAAAAAATTGCTCCGCAGTCAACTAAGGCAAACCACCAAATGCCTGGCTTGCTGTATGACAGCTGTTATATAGATAAGGGCCACCTGGCCACATCACCTGGTGGCACCGCCCCCTTGTGATGTAACTGACCCAGCATGCACAAGTCAGTGATGTCACAAGGGGGCCGTTCCACCAGGTGATGTCGCCATGTGGCCCCATCTCTAACCTATATAAGAACTGTCAAATGGCAGGCCAGGCATTTGGCGGTTTGCCTTAGTTGACAGCAAAGCATTTATTTTTCTTTTTTGGTTCCGGT
Source organism: Pelophylax lessonae (assembly GCF_965119305.1). Lineage (NCBI taxonomy): Eukaryota > Metazoa > Chordata > Amphibia > Anura > Ranidae > Pelophylax > Pelophylax lessonae. Next base: position 334,678,296 of record NC_138772.1, on the reverse strand, counting down.
GGTGGTGGATCTACATCGGGGGACACTGTTTTTTTATTTTTTTAATAAAGGAATTAATAAAGGAATCATCAAAGACTGTATCTGTGCTTTTATTACTTTTTGACACTTCTTTGGTGAATGGGTAGTCATTCACATGGGGGGGGGCTGGGATCTGGGGCCCCCCTGCCCGCAGACCCCCACATTCACAGCCCAGGGTTGTGGGGATGAGCCCCCACTGCCCCAAAGCACTCACCCCCCATGTTGAGGGCACGTGGCCTGGTATGGTTCAGGAGGGGGCCACTCACTTGCCCCCCCCCCCCCCCATCCTGACCTTCCAGGCTGCATGCTCGGATAAGGGTCTGGTAGTGATTTTGGACCCCATGCCATTTTTTTTTCTAAATTTTGGCATGGGGTTCCCCTTAAAATCCATACCAGACCTGAAGGGCCTGGCATGCATTGGGGGCGGGGGAGGGGGGGAACCACACACTGTTTCTTTTTACAATTTTCAGCATATTTTTTTACATTCAGCTGTCAGCAGGGAACCCGCTGACAGCTGATAAGTCATCTGCTGTTAAGGACTCAGCGGGTGGCTTTACAGCCCGCTCCTTAACAACCAGCTTTAGGGGGGAACCCCCAGGCTGTTTCTGACAAATACCGCCAGCAAAACCCTGGTGATAAATATTGCACATTTTTTTACTCTCTGCTCGGGTTGTTTTCATTTTGCGGTAAATACCACATAATCATTTATGTCTGTGTGTGAATTGAAGTTTATTTACCGCATGCAATAATTTATGCAAATTAGTCAGGTGACCCTTTATCGCTTGTGGTGAACGTTAGTTTGTCAGGCAAAGCACTGACACCTTTGCTGCCATAATGCTATGGGCTGGGTGTTCAGTGTGCCCCTGTGCCTTTAAGGAGAGGTGGGCTCCCTTCAGGTTTCTCTGCCCATACCCCTTTCCATCTAAATGCATGTGCTTCCATTGTTGGAGACTCACATAAATTAGAGTTTAGATCAACAGAAAATGGGGTGCCTTGCCGGGGCTCTATGGCTTAGGCATGTATTTGCAAATGTGTGCAACTAAACCCATGTTTTTAACGCATTCTGTTGGACAGGTCCGTTCAGTTGGTCGCAGGATAGTTGGTAAGTTGAGGTTGGAAATTTCTTTGTTTTTTTTTATATGCGTTGCCTTTCCAATGCTCCTTGCTGCAGTGACCAGTTACAGGTGGGAGCCGTAACCACTTGTTTGTAAATGTTAGTGAATTGACCCCAAAGTACTATAAACTTCCACCTCCATCCTCCCTAATGAGCTGGAGGTTTTTCTTGTATAAGAACTATGAAGAATCACGCTACAGAAAGTTCTGAAATCCATTGAGCTGCTCAAAGCAAAAAGTGGCCCAATTCCTTGATATTTGTATTGTTTGGTGCTTCGGTTATTTTGTTAACCTTTGTATTGCAGTCACTGCACTTTTCACTCCCTTGAATATTCAGTTATGGTTCAGCTATCTTGTCTCACTTTTATCTTTACACTGCAGAGTTTACATATGAATGTGACCAAATCTGAAACTGCCATTTGCAATATCTTTCGCAATATCAACAATTTTGAAGCTTGTATTTCTTTTACTCTAATACATTAAAAGGAGTTGTTGTCTTGAGCAATGTACCTATTATAGAACATTTTATTCATGAAAAAGTGGAACTAGTAGAAGTAAGAGGAGGTGAAAAAGTTTTTGGCTGAGAGAGCCATGAACACCTCATATTTTCAAATGTAATTCCGTGAGAGCCATACACTAAATTTCAGGGGTCGGGAACCTTTATTTAATATTCATATTCATGGGCCGCAGCTATACAGTGAGTAGATGGAGCCATGTGAAAGTGCCTGGAGTCCGGTCGGGAAGAGAGCAGAGCAGGCAGGTATGCAATGAGGCCGGAGTGGTGAAGCGCCTGCAGGCCTGCGAGTGATGGAGGTGAGTATAGACCCTGAGAAAGATCCGCTGAAGGCCTCAGAAGTGGATGTGAGAGGCAGTCCCCGGGTGTCAGAGGGGAAGGAGATTGGTGATTGCCAAGGCCCTCAGATGCACAGCACACGAGCCGGCGGCGGTACCGCGAGTAGGCCGCGGGGTCTGTAGCGTGGCAATCCTGTCACCCAGAGACGAACTGAGGGTAGTGGTGGGTAGCCCACAAAGTGTACCGTCGATGGGTGCAGAAATCTCCTGGGCACCGGGCACAGCTACGCGGATGGCACTGGATTGAGTGGTAGATGCGGCGGAGCTCTGGGACTACACGCCCCCCTTTATTAAAGATTTGTTTGCGAGCCAGATGCAGCCATCAAAAGAGCAACGACTGGCTCGCGAGCCATAGGTTTCCTACCCCTGCTATATAGTGTGTCTTGGTTCAGCCTCTTCTAAATTTTAGCCTGGCTGTCAATTCTTTCTTCTGCCAGTAGGTGTCACTGGTACCTCTAGACTTAGGGTAAGCTGAAGCATGCTCTCTTCCCCCTGGGATGCAGCCTAGGGAGGGTGCATGTTTTTCTGAGCTCTCTCTTTAGCGCTGCATACACCTTTATGTGACTGGGCCTGAAGCTTAGGCCTGCAGCTGCCCATTCTGGATACAAGATGGAGTCCCAGAGAAGCTGGTTGACTCTCCTGGAGATAAAGATTATAGCTGCCCACTATGTCTGGGAGTTGCTAGAAGACAGGAGTGTCGGTCACAACATAAAGGTCCCTTTCCTGGGCAGCAGCATGTAGAGTTCTGTAAAAGTTCTGGAGCATCTAAAAATCTTTTCCCTCTCTCCTGTGATGTTATTTCACTAAAGTGACTGGTCCCCAATTCTTCACAGACCCCCCAAATACTCACCAAGGATCCAGCTCTGAGGTGAAATGTCAGACCTTTCTGTCTGGGGATACTCCACCTGCCCCTGTATTATGGTGTTTCCACTCCACTGCAGGAGCAATTGGGACACTGCTGGACAACAACATTGTCGGTCTGGGGAGAAGGTAGTGTTAAGCTAGCAGATTTAGATGGACATGACTAACAAATTAAAGCAAACTTCAGCTAAAACTTTTTAAAGCAGTCACAGCAAACTGTTTTATTTTTCCTTCTGGGTAAAGGTTTTACAATGAATGAATAAAAGCTAACCATTATAATCACCTCGGTCAGTGGTAAATAGTTTGTCTCAACCCTCTAACTGCCACTTTTACTGGAAAGCTTGGTCTGTTACAGTCTAAGAGCTGTTAATTAAGCTGGCCATACATTTTACAATGTTCTTATTCCATTTTCTTTACATTCACCTTCAACTATGTAGTGCAAGGGCCTGCCTGATTGCATACAAATGGAAAGTGTTTAGGTTTGACCTCTTAATATATGGTTTTGGTAAATCTAAAGAAAAATTGTACAAGAAGATTGTATATTGTATTGCCAACCTTACCAGCTGGATTACCAATGGATAATAAATAAATAAAAAAAAGAAAACAAATGCAGCTGCTCCATCTAAGAACTGATAAGCTGCAAAATAGTAGATCTTTGTTTCTGGGTTTTATACTGTTTTAATGAAATGCTAGTGAAAAACAAGACTTCAAAGTATGCAGGTAAGGCTCCATTCACACCTAAGGGTAGTAGGGTACTGCAGTAACACCTGCTGCACAGTGTTTCTTTTAAATTATTTTTTTTTTAAACTTCTTTTTATTAATTTTATCAATTAAACAACAAGATAAGACACGAGTATAGGTACATTACAGAAAAATACCGTGCACAGTATCTACAAAGGTAAGGTAGAACAAGAATAGAAGCAACAGTACACATTCATGAACATGTCTTAATGAATGAAAATGGCAGTGCTACAACATAGTTTGCTTACTCAGCATAATACAAGAAACTCAGCAGTAATAGCAAATGGTGGTCAGAGTTATACCCATTCCCCTAAGCGGAGTGTAGACGCAGGGCGGACCCCACCGTGCCCACACACCCCACTCAATTAGACCAGAGCAGAGCCACACGTGTCAGCCAGGTCAACCCACTCACCCCAAATTTTCTGAAATTTTTTTGGACAGCCCCTGGCTTCATAAGTCAATTTATATAGAGGTAGAACATGGTTAATCAGATTCTTCCAGAGGTCAAGTGGAATCCTGTCCGTAGATACCCACTGCATCACCACAGTTTTTCTGGCGTAAAACAACAAAAGTCTAAGAAACTGTTTTTGGTGAGAGCGAAGATCAACATCACCGAGAATCCCCAATATGCACCACTTAGGATTGCAAACATTAGGGAGGCCCAGGGATGCCGAGATGAAGTGCGTAACCTGAGACCAAAAAGGCCTGATTTTTGGACAGCTCCACAACATATGAAGTAGATCCCCTCGATCTCCACTGCATTTATGACACTCCGGAGTGGATCTCTGTTTCATCACAAACAATCTATAAGGTGTGTAATAAGTTCTATGAAAAATACGTAATTGTATCAAACGCTCCCTGGCAGATATTGGAGTCTTAAAATATACCTCCAGCAACACCTCCCAGTCATCGTCTGAAAGATCCGGGATGTCTCTCGTCCACCCAGCCCTGATGGCCTCCAATCTAGACGGCACACTACCAATGAGAACACTATAGTAGGAGCTAGTTAATTTAGTGTGCTCATCCCGCAACAACTCCTTTTCCATAGGAGAGTTGCAGAGAGAGACAGTGCCAGGCCCAAATTGGGCCAAGGCTGCATGTCGCAATTGGAGATAGTGGTAATGCCAAGAGCTGGGTATCCGAAAGTCCATCTGGAACTGTTGAAATGTCTTAAAAATCCCTTCCTCAAATAGTTGGTGAGCATACTTCAGGCCCCGCTCTGCCCACTGCGTCGCATATTGGGACGCGGAGAAGTGAGGTAAACTAGGATTACACCACAAGGGCTGATTCGGAGAAAAGAGGCCCAGAGATGCCGCCAACAGTGTCTCACACCTGATATAAATCTTTAGAGAAGAAGTCAAAAGTGCTGTACCCTCAAAGGCCACAACGCTGCGCCTGTAAATAAGAAAAATAAATACATTTTTCTCCTTGACTGATGTGCGCTGATGAGGCAGCACTGATGGGCACTGATAGGCTGCACTGATGGGCACTGATGAGGTGGCACTTATGGGCACTGATGAGGTGGCACTTATGGGCACTGATGAGGTGGCACTGATGAGGAGGTACTAATATGCCGCACTGATGAGCACTGATAGGCGGCACTGGTGAGCACTGATAGGCGGCACTGATGAGCACTGATAGGTGGCACTGCTGGGCACTGAGAGGTGGCACTGCTGGGCACTGAGAGGTGGCACTGACGGGCAGCACTGATGGGCACTTAGAGGCGGCACTGCTGGACACTGATGGGTGGCACTGTTGGACACTGACGGACACTGACGGGTGGCACTGATGAGCACTGATGGGCGGCACTGATGAGCACTGATGGGCAGCACCATCAGTGCCCACACTCAGTGCCCATAGTGCTGCCAGTCAGTGCTCATCAGTGCCTAGATGAGCAGGCACTGATGGGCACTGACTGGCAGCACTATGGGCACTGAGTGTGGGCACTGATGGGGGGCACTGATGGAGGGCACTGTGGGCACTGATGGTGGGCACATTGTGTTTTATTTACCTCTGTTGTAATCAGGGCACTGGTGATCAGTGCCCTGATTACATTTTTCTGTGTCCCCGAACGGCTGATCGGCTCTGCTCCTTCCTCACACGCAGTCTCTGTGTGAGGAAGGAGAGCTGGCGATGAGAGATAATCTCATATGTTTACATATGAGATCATCTCTCATTGCATGGGCCGATCACGTGGTAAATGGCCGCTGTGATTGGCCATTTACCACGATCTGTGATTGGCTGTGTCCAAGGGATACGGCCGACACAGATTTTCACTGATGCGCGCTTGCGGGAGCGTGCGGGGAGCCTGTTACTGGGAGGCCGTTTAAAGACTGCCTCCCGGAAATTCGAGTCCGCGCTGTAGCCGTCTTTCGGCTATAGCGCGCACCGGAAGAAGTTAAACAAATTAACCCTTCCGGTCAGAGTCAGTGGCAGATGCTTCCAGTGTTCCAACTTAGACCTAAAAACAGTCAGGCAAGGGAGAAGATTATTGGTCAAATATAAGGATATGGGCTGTTGGACCTGGACTCCCAGGTATCGGAAAGGAAAATTTGATTTTTAAGGGGCAGCCCTCCGGGAGAGAGAGAGGTGTATCCATATCTACAGGAAACAGGCTGGATTTAGACCAGTTGACCCGGAAACCGGAGAAAAAAAACAAAATTTTGGATGAGTTGAAGTACCTTCATAAGCAAAGTTTGAGGATCAGTCAAGTATAGCAACATGTCATCTGCATAAAGAGAGACTCTCTCCTCCAGGGTCCCCACACACATCCCTCGGACATCCGTGGAAGTTCTCAACAGCTGGGCCAGAGGTTCTATGGCAAGCGCAAGAAGTAAGGGGGATAAGGGGCAGCCTTGCCGAGTACCCCTATGTATGTGCAAGGGACTAGACACCACCCCATTCACTCGAATATGGGCTAGTGGTTGATCATATAGGAACCTAAGCCAGGCAAGGAAGCCCTTCCCAAAGCCAAACCTCTCCAGTACGTAGAACAGATACGGCCACTCCACAGAGTCAAAAGCCTTCTGTGTGTTGAGTGAAAGAACCACCCTAGGCAAAGGAGAGGGATTCGGGGTCTGAAGATTAGTAAACAACCGACGAATATTCGTATATGCTGAGCGCCCTGGAGTAAAACCAGTCTGATCTATCCCCACTATAGAACCAATCACCTTATTAAGCTGTAACGCAAGAATTTTGTTAAGGATTTTAAGTTCAACATTAATAAGCGATATGGGCCGGTAGGAGTCACAATACAGTGGGTCCTTGTTGGGTTTAGGAATTAAGACTATCAGGGCCTCCCGCAGCGAAGGTGGCAGGGAACCCCCATCGAATATCGTTTTAAAGAGCACCAAAAGCCGTGGCAGTAACAGCTCCCCATGATGTAAATACCATTCCACTGGGAAGCCATCAGGGCCCGGAGTTTTATGCTTCGGAAAGGTCTTAAGGGCCACCTCCACCTCTTCCAGAGTGAAAGGAGCATCAAGACCAGTACTCTGGTCCACGCTAAGGGTGCGAAACGGGATAGAATCTACATAAGCATAAAGTTTGGGAGGGGTATAGAGATCCGAGTAAAAGTGATGGAAGGCACCGAGAATAGCGTCCGTAGACGAGAGGGAGTGACCTAGATGATCAAAAATGACAGGGATAGCGACCGGTCCCGGAACGGGGCTGGCCAAGAAGGCCAGCAAACGACCGTTCCTGTCCCCGGTCTCAAAGATGCGTTGAGACTGATAGAGGAGATCCTTCTGAGTCCTCTCAACCAATGCCAACTCATAAGCCCGCTGCGCCGCCTTCCACAAACTACAATTCTCAGGAGTGGGATCTAAAGTATAGGTCCATTTGGAGCCACTCAAAGCATCCGCCAATTCCTCAATATTAGCCGCTACGGCCTTCTTAAATTTAGGAACTCCTTGCATATATGCCCCACGCAGGACCGCCTTAGAAGCGTCCCAACAGGTAAGGTCAGCCACCCCCTCCGCATTCTCCACCCAGTAATGGGACATAGCAGTAGCACATTCAGCCGACACCATCGGCTCCACAAGCCAATAAGGGCTCATACGCCACACCGACCTGGACGGCTGTCTGGCCACTACCAGTGTCATCGCCAGGGGTGAATGATCTGAGATCGCTCTTGGCAAGTATGCCACCTCCAAGAGTGTGGGAAGAACCTCAGAGGAGACAAACCACATGTCCAATCTGGAGAAAGTACCATAAGAACTGGAGTAACAGGAATATTTCCTCAGTGGATACTTCCAACGCCATGTCTCCGTCAGACCGTACACGGCTGCCCAATCAGCCAAAGCCAGCGAGGGTCGCACCGGGCCATGGAGTCAATCAAGTTGCGGATCCAACACAGCGTTAAAGTCCCCCCTTATAATAAAAGAGCCCTGGGCAATCAAGAGGACATCCCACATACAGCCATCAAGGCGTCCAGCCTCCACGGGCGGAGGGAGATATAAATTAACCACAGTATACAAGTGATCCATATAATTCAAAACCACTATAACATAGCACCCGTCACGATCGGTCTTAACCTCCAGTACTTGCACCGAGCAGGCCCTGGAGATCAAGGTCGAGACACCCCTTGAGTAGGTATAATAGGTAGCATGAAATGCATGAGCAATACGTGGCCGTTTTAACGCCCTTGTTTTAGGATCCATCAAGTGTGTCTCCTGCAAAAGAAGGACGTCTGCCTTGGAGCGTCTAAAATGGGGTATTCCCCTATTGTACATGCTCCAGCAGGGATCCCGGAAACAGCAGAGGTGTCATTCCCCCAATATAATCCACAGCAGTGGCCACGGACTCCCGATGGAGTATGTGGATAAATAAAACGCTATATAGTTTAGAACCTTGAAAAGAAAGCTAATGATTATTCTAAAAGAAATACACTCACATAGTTGAACGAGATATGCGCATAAAACAGAGTACATTCAAGCAGGTAAAATGGCATCTTTACTTCCAGGTAACGCAATGACATGGAATAACTCCGCCCTATGCGTTTCGTCACAATAGGAATTCTTCAGTCAGCTACATTGGCTACAGCAGAGCCCAGAAAATGACTAAATTTACCTAAGAACAACCTATACTAGCACCTAACTAGGGGAGTGCTACATTGGGTAAATGTTGCCTTTGATATTGACATCTTTGGAACTTGGTGTCTAAACTTTCCGTATGACCCCAGGAAACCTCAAATCCTACGCTTTGGCAATCAGTAAAAAAAAATATAATTCTCACCTGTACATCATTTTTCTTGCCTGGCGCATGTTATGGCTGCATACCATGGGTTGATGCGTTGGACCCCACAGGAATAATTATCTAAAAAACGTCCCCCAGCTAAAAACACCATTCTTGTAACTATGAGAAGCATTAGACAGACTGTGGATATGCACAGAGAAGGGTCCCAAACACCGCACACCTAGCAAAGCCATTAATATACAGGTGAAGGCAGCCTCCGCCAACTTCATCCAAAGCCACCCCCCTAAAGCGTTTCACCCCACCCATGGGACTTAATCATGGTTAATCACCATGTGGGTGGGATTAAATGCGTTGAGGGCATGGCTTTGGATGAAGCTGGCTGAGGCTGCTTTCACCTGTGGAATGGTAAGTAGGAGTGCTTCTGCTAGAAGAGTCCTCCAGGTGCTATATACATTCAGGATTATCCAAGATAGCAGGATATCAAGCTGACAGGCACTCGAGCAGCATTTACAGGAGAGAAGCAGCCTCTGGATAAACAAAGATATGGAGAGAAAGGCACTTCTATGTGCAGCAATTTTATTAAAAAACAACGATAAAAAAACCTTACAGCATTACAGAGTAAACAGGCTCATCAATTTATGAAGTCCTCCTGAGTTGGTCTACCCTGTCACTTTGCCAACCCAGCAGCTGACATCACTTCCAGTGCATGTATTTACAGGAGCCTGAGCAGAGACTTTACATTTTATGAGGTTACAAAGCATTAGACAGACATTATAATTAAAAAAAGAATGGTTTAAAATTGCATGTTGTCATTAGATGTACCAGGACAAGGCAATCATGGAAATATAAAATGGAACTTAATTAGCAAACCTGTGTATGCAGGGTCAAAAGAACGTGGGCATAATGTTTAATTCCCAGGTACCATCAACAAGCCTCTTGTCCTAGCATCTGTGTTAGCATATCTCCCCACTTCCTGAGGGAGCATATTACATGTACTGTTCCACACTACATGTAAATTAAACTTGACACTTCACCTCACATTCTTCCTGGCCAAGCCAGGTAGTGGTTTAAGGTATAGGCCATCCGTAACAAGAAAAAATGAGTCCGAAAAGTTTTCAAAACTTTACTTTTAGGACTTCAGAGCATACAACTTCTCACTAATTTTAGTAGCGGTTGTCGACACTTTCCCAGGTTGGGTTTGTCCTGTCCCCAGGTATGGTACATTCTAGGGTACCAGGACCTTTCGTGTATCCCCCAGCTGGGGAATTCCACTTGCTGGAACTCTACATCTCTGCAGAAAGTCCCATGGGGGCCAGTTTCAGAATGAGTATTGTGCTGAATGGACTCTTGAGCTTAATCTAGAGTATATCATCTATATTGGCTGCCAGTATGTCATTTATGTAGCACTACCCCGAAGGAGGCTGCTTGTAACTGGCTCTCCTACTCCTGCACAGCCAGGCAACACACATTCTCCACTTGCATATTTTATTAGGAGTAACGACTCGGATGGGTGAAGGGATTTATGGTATGCCCAACTTGAATTAGGAACAACAACAGGAGACAACTTCGTTCCTCTGTACAAAAGATATAGAACTGCTTTCCTTCCTGTATATACACACTGTCCTTAGAGGATGTAGTAGCAAAAGTCCATTACAGACTAGTTCCTCTGACTTCCTGTTTTGGCTGTGGGATGAGAACTGAAGGTAAATCTACCCAATGGGACACAGATGGCAAAAAAAAATTCTGACAAGGGTTATAAGTTGTATAATTTTCCCCATGCCACTGCTGGTAGGTTAATTGGATCCTGTATAAAAAAAAAATTGGCCCTTCTGTGTATGTATGTGAGTTAGGGACCCTAGATTGTAAGCTCCTTGAGGGCAGGGACTGATGTGAATGTACAATGTATATGTAAAGCGCTGCGTAAATTGACAGCGCTATATAAGTACCTGAAATAAAATAAAATAAATAAATGCCACGAGGCAAAGCATTAAAGCCCCAGCAATATTTGAAAATCCCCTGGCTGCCATTGCACAATTTAGTTGGGCAGTTGGTGAAAATGAAGAGCAACTGCCTGTTTTTTCTGCCCCCCTGGCTGCCCGTAAAGGCTATAAAATGCTTATATTTCCCAGATAATTTATTCTAAAGTACGAAGGAAGATATGATGAAGATCTCCTGGCTGGAGTCCCAGACTGTGTTAAAAACAGGGCAGGTGGTTGAACTTCTGATTTAATTAAGGTCAGGTACACCCGACCCAAGTGAACTTACTGGGTGTGATTATTTAGTATTGAGCAATAACTTGACACAGGTACAACATTTGCTTTCCAGAATGATTGAAACATATGTTTATGTTTCCTTGAGCAGGTTGCACAATGATTATCTTACAGTGTTTCACATTTAGTGATGTAAGCTTTTGCTATTTTCTCAGGGAATCCAGCATGACTTTCACTTTTTACAGCTTCTGTATGTGGCATCCTCACCTCCAATTCTCTCAATTCCAGTTTTAGCAAAGAAACCTAAGAGATGTGAATTTAAATTGAACATTTGTAAACAGTGTTCTCCTGTGTTCAGAAATTATGTTCCTGTACCTCTGCAGGCTCAGATCTAGGGGGTGTTGGGATGGTCTGCGCCTCCTTATGTCTCCACTAATCTGTAAGCCAGACTGATGGGACAATTGATATAAAGGGTTTTTTTGATGGGGACATTTAAAGTAAGGGGCGCTCTGATAAAAGCAGTCAATGTAGGAAGGCACTCTGATGGGGACAACTGCTGTAAGAGCGCACTCTAAGGGGAACCTTGATGTAAAGGGGAACTCTAATGCGGAACGTAATAAAAAGAGGGGCTCCTAATGTAACAAGGGACTTTGATAGGGACAACAGATATAAAGGGGCACAGGTTCTAAGTAATCATCCTAATCTAACTACTGAATACATATTGGTGTTCTCTTTTCACTCCTGTACCAGCCCTATATGTTCTGGGTGCAGTAAAAGATGAAGAGGGGGCATAATGTGAACACTGTGTGTGAGACAATATATCACACAGTTTGACAGAGATGCAGGAAACCAGTAATCCCTGCTCACTTGGCACTATTCTGTACCACGAGCCACAACCCGAAAGTAACATCTGACAGGTAGTGCAGAGGCGGTGCAAGAGTGAGCAGGGAAAACAAGTATGTATTAGGCTATTAGGCTGTCAATAGGGTAGAGTGATTGAACAGAAACTGTGCCCGCTTATATTGGGTGTCCCTAACAGAGTTTCTCCCTCCATTAGGAGTCCTCATCATAGACTACCCTTCACATGACAGTCCCCATCAGAGTCCCTCCTTACATCAACTGTTAGCATCAAAATGCCTCCTTACATCATTTGCCCCTCTCAGACTGCCCCTTTACGTCAACTATCTCTATCTTACATTGTACATCAACTGTGCCTATCAGAGTTTACTCTTACATCAACCATTCCCATCAGAGTGCCTTTTTTCATCCACTGTCTCTATCAAAGTGCCTCCTTACATTAACTGTTTTCATCAGTGTGTCCTCTTACATTAAATGTCCCCAACAGAGTGCTCCCTTACATCAAATGTCCCTATCGAAATGCCCCCTTGTATCAATGGTTCCCATCAGACTAGCTAAGAGATTAGTGGATGCACTCTTAAAGACCTAGGGAAGGAGATTGCAACAAAAATCTGGAGGGGGCACAGTCCACCCCAACACCCCCTGATGTGTGAGAAATTTTAAAGGTCTTTTCTCTACATCTTCCAAAAACAAATATGAAAGAGACTGGAGTGAAGAAGGACATACGTGCATAACCTTAGAAAGAAAATGCAACTTTTCAATTGTTTATAAAGCAGAGCTCCAAATATATGTTCCCTCTTTACAATCTGCCATCAGACTGTTCCCCCTCTTTACCTTAAAAGCATATTCCTTCTGCCCCCCCATCCCCAGATTGTGCCAGTTCTCCAAACACTGCACTTCTCTAAACTACTTCTACCCTTCATATGATGTATCCCAATTGTGCCCTTCCTTGCCTAAAAATTGTATTCTAATTACTCCTAGAATGTGTCCTCTGTGCTCCTTCTGGACTCTGCCCTCAGAATATGAACCACTTTTGTACTTTCTATGCTCCACAATATTTTGGAACCCAATATCACTTAAAGCGGAACATGACCCTCCACTTTATGTACTCCTCCCCTCCTCTAACACATTTGGCACATGATCATTTTTTTGGGGGAGCAGGTATCTAGTTTTGATAGGTACTGGCTCTCACTTCCGCTCAGATTGCCTAGGCAATCAAAGCAGAAGTTTGGCCCCCCTCTCTTTGGGCAGAGCCCTCTGGGACATGTCACAAGTCCCAGAAGGTTATGGGACCTTTCACAAAGCACAGCCCGGCTTGTGTAGTGGGAAACCAGTTATGAAGCCACAAGGAGTCACAGCCGACTTTCCACACTAAAACCATGGCAGTGCTGGGGACCCGATCACTGGTGAAGAACCAGCCTGGTTGAGGACAGAGCTAGATCCTTGACCAGGTAAGGGTCCTTTTATTAAAATTCAGCAACTACAGTATTTGTGGCTGCTGAATTTACATTTTTTCTTTCTAGGGTGAAGATCCTTTAATATGCATTACTAAAAGATGTCCACATCTTATGTTATCTCTACAAATGTGGTCTTCTCTGAGAAGATAAAATGTGATGTTCCAGTGGTGATCTTTTATTTTTCATTCCATTATATTTCACTATTCAAAAAATTCTGTTGTGACAGGAGTAGGATAGGAAGTGATTTTTATTTCTAATACCAATCATGCTGGGGATAGGGGCGGGAGACATAGCTGTACGCTACGCCTGAGTGACCAGTCCTCAGCTTTCAAAATGTTAAACATTTGGCAGGGGGCTAATGGAAATACAGCAGGTTCAAAAATCTATCTGCCGCTTTATTTACAGTACATTGGATTTAAGTTGTTGAGCAGATTAAGCTACCTGATCCGTAAAATGAATTATGAAGATATTATGTGCTTCAAGCGATTGTAAAGTCTTGTTTTTTTTCCTATAAAAATAACAAACATGTTATACTTACCTCTTATGTGCAGTGGATTTGCACAGAGCAGCCCAGATCCTCCTCTTCTTAGGCCCTCTTCTGTGATCCTGGCCCCTCCCTCCTGTTCAGTGCCCCCACAGCAAACAGCTTGACCTGGCCCCACCCCTCTCTCTCTCCTGATTGGCTAGCTGACTTTAATTGACAGCAGCGTCAGCCAATGACGCCGCTGCTGTGTCTCAGCCAATCAGGAGGGAGAATCTCAGACAGCTTAGACACTTTTGGACATCGCTGGACAGAGAGGGACCTCAGGTAAGTGTTAGGAGGGCTGCTGCACACAGGAGTTTTTTTTATTTTAATGCATAGAATACATTAGCATACAAAAACCTTCTGACTTTACATCTCCTTTCAGAAAATGAATTTGAAAAAGTTGTAAAATTCCCAGCCAATGTATTGGTTCAGCATTGCTGTAGAGGCAGTTCTCTGCATGGTCATGATCATGTTTGCATAGAGCGACCAGCCCACCAGCACGGATGAGAAAAAACACAGACAAAACAAGAATATACACTCACCAGCCACTTTATTAGGTACACCATGCTAGTACTGGGTTGAACCCCCTTTTGCATAGTTACATAGTTAGTCAGGTTGAAAAAAGGCACAAGTCCATCTGGCTCAACCAATAAAAAACAAAAATCAGTAAAGAAAACACAACCATACATATACACAATCTTATACCTGCAGTTGATCCAGAGGAAGGCGAAAAACCCCAGCAAAGCATGATCCAATTTGCTACAGCAGGGGAAAAAATTCCTTCCTGATCACCCGAGAGGCAATCGGATATTCCCTGGATCAACTTTACCTCTAAATATTAGTACCCATTTATATTATGTACACCCAGGAAAGAATCCAGGCTTTTTTTTAAAGCAATCTAGCGAGCTGCCAAAAACCACTTCTGGAGGGAGTCTATTTCACATTTTCACAGCTCTTACTGTAAAGAAACCTTTCCATATTTGGAGACAAAATCTCTTTTCCTCTAGATGTAAAGAGTGCCCCCTTGTCCTCTGTGATGACCTTAAAGTGAATAACTCAACACCATGTTCGCTATATGTACCCCTTGTATTTATATATGTTGATCATATCCCCCCTTAATCTCTTCTTTTTAGGAGAGAAAAAAACTAAGTTCCTCTAATCTTTCCTCATAGCTGAGCTCCTCCATGCCTCTTATCAGTTAGGTTGCCCTTCTCTGCACTTTCTCCAGTTCCCTGATATCCTTTTTAAGAACTTGTGCCCAAAACTAAACTGCATATTCCAGATGAGGTCTTACTAATGATTTATACAGGGGCAAAATTATATCTCCCTCTCTGGAGTCCATGCCTCTGTTAATACAAGAAAGGACTTTGCTTGCTTTGGAAACCGCAGCTTGGCATTGCATGCTATTATTAAGCTTATGATCTACCAGAACATCCCAGATCCTTCTCAACTATGGATTCCTCCAGTTGTACTCCCCCTAGTATGTATGATGCATGCATATTCTTAGTCCCCAAGTGCATAACTTTACTTTTATCAACATTAAACCTCATTTGCCACATAGTTGCCCAATAAAACATTGAGGTCAGCTTGTTGGAGACATCCTGTAAAGAAGTTATTCCACTGCAAAGCTTGGTGTCATCTGCAAAGACTGAAATGGTACATTAAATCCCAGACCCTATTTCTATTATAAAGGTATTAAAAAGTAAGGGTCCCAACTTTGAACCTTGAGGTACACCACTATTAACCTTAGACCATTCAGAGTAAGAATCATTAACCACTACTCTCTTAATTATATATTTTAGCCAATTTTCTATCCATTTACAAACTGATCTTTCCAAGCCTGTAAACTTTACCTTATACATTAGCCATGTGTGGGAAACTGTGTCACACGCTTTTGCATAATCCAAGTATACTGCATCCACAGCCACCCCTCTGTCCAAGGTTTTACTTACCTCCTCATTAAAAGAAATCAGGTTTGTTTGACAACTTCTGTCTTTCATGAATCCATGCTGTCTGTTGCTTAAAATATTTTTTTTCTTTTATTAAACTCTCCAGTATCTTTCCAACTATAGAAGTTAAACTAACAGGTCTATAGTTACTTGGCAAAGACTTTGATCCCTTTTTAAATATAGGCATCACATTGGCCCTATGCCAATCCAGTGGTACCATTCCAGTCCTTAACGAGTCCTTAAACATTAGAAACAAAGGCTTTGAAATGACAGAGCTCAATTATTTTAGAATACCTGGGTGGATGCCATCTGGTCCATCCACTTTATCCACCTTTATTCAGCCTAAATATTTCTGGACCATATCACTTTTGAGTCATTGTGGATCATTTGGGGCTGTGTCAATACCGACCTCATTATGGTCATGAGCTCCCCCATGCTCCCTTGTATACACAGAGCTGAAGAAAATATTTAAAAAATGTGCCTTCTCTTTGTCCCCAGTTACCCACTCCAGATTATTTTGTAAAGGGCCTACATGCTCAGACTTCAGAACTTGCCTTAATTCTTTGTGGCTTCGATTTAACAAGGTGTTGGAAACATCCCTCAGAGATTTTGGTCCATATTGACATGATAGTATCACGTAGTTGCTGCAGATTTGTCGGCTGCACATCCATGATGCAAATCTTACAATCCACCACATCCCAAAGGTGCTCTATTGGATTGAGATATGGTGGAGGATATTGGAGTAGAGTGAACTTATTGTCATGTTCCAAAAGCCAGTTTGAGATGATTGGAGCTTTGTGAAATGGTGCATTATCCTGCTGAAAGGAGCCATCAGAAGATGGGTACACTGTATTCATAAAGGGATAGACATGGTCAGCAACAATACTAAGGTAGGCTGTAGCGTTTAAAGTGGCCCAAAGTGTGCCAAGAAAACATCCCCCACACTATTACATCACCACCAGCCTGAACTGTTCATACAAGGTAGGATGGATCCATGCTTTTATCTTGTTTATGCCAATTTCTGACCCTACCATCTGAATGTTGCAGCTGAACTCGAGACTTGTTAGACTAGACAACATTTTTCTAATCTTCTATTGTCCAATTTTGGTGAGCCTGTGCAAATTGTAGCCTCAGTTTTCTGTTCTTAGCTGGCAGGAGTGGCACCCAGTGTGGTCTTCTGCTGCTATAGCCCATTTTCTTCAAGGTTCGATGTGTTGTGCATTCAGAGATGGTATTCTGCATACCTCAGTTGTAACGAGTGGTTATTGGAGTTACTGTTGCCTTTCTATCATCTTGAACCAGTCTGCCCATTCCCCTCTGACATCAACAAGGCTTTTCCCTCCACACAACAGCCGCTCACTGGGTATTTTTTGCACCATTCTCTGTAAACCTTATAGATGATGGTACATGAAAATCCCAGTAGATCAGCAGTTTTTTTTAAAATATTCAGACTAGCTTATCTGGCACCAACAAACATGCCACGTTCAAAGTCACTTAAATCCCCTTTCTTCCCCCATTCTGATGCTCGGTTCAAACTTCAGCAAATCGTTTTCAATATAACCAGATGCCTAAATGCATCCATGTGATTGGCTGAATTTCAGTTTGTGTTACCATGCAATTGAACAGGGATAGACTAATGGTTTGGAACTGCAGGGGGCTTTTTCTACACTTTACCTGAAATATTACCTTACTTTTAAACTACGGTAGCTTAATCTTTTTAAGTTGCCGACTTCAGTCACCTGAAAATAACTGTGTTGTAGTTTTAATAAGAAAATAAAGCTCTGGATTCATATTTCAACCTTCTACAGTCTCACAAACAGCAAGCCTTGTTTGACTTTAAGACTATATAATATTTCTTTGAAAAGGCTGAGTTATGGGATTTTATCTTATCCTGTCTGCTCTCTTCTGAATGTCATGGTTAGATATTCATGGCACAAGGACTTTTAGACTGCATTTGCACAGGCCTTTAGCTATGGTGCAAATTACAGTGGCAGGAATCTACTTATTCAAGCTGCTAAGTATGACAGCTGAGTGGCAAACTTAGGCTGCCTAGCCTGTACACTGTAATGACAGACTGCCAGCGGCTGCAGCTATTTGTGGCTGTTCGCAAAGCCAGCGATCACCTGCTTTAATGGCAGCTGGATGCTGGGATTCACATTATGGCTAAATGCTTGTGCGAATGCAGTCTATAAGTTCTAAAGTTTTTTTTTTTTTTTAAGTTTTAAACTTACAATACAGGTATTTCAGCAGAAACTCGGTAAAAGTTGAACAAACTCAAGGTTTACTGGTACATTTTGACCTAACTTGATTTTCCCTTTGAAGATCAGTACTCAAAACAGATTACTAATGTACTTCTAATGAATGGCATTCATGTTCCTTAACAGTGGATACAAAAACAACATGGAAGTACCTGAGGTTTAAAACTATATAGACAGTTCTTAGTAAATAAATTTGCTCAGGTGCTGTCAGAACTGGATTGTGCTCATTGCTTTAATACAAAGTTACTTTATAATGTAAGGTTCACATGGATGGCTTTTTCCATCCTGTACAAGTAATTCTCATTTCCAGTTATCGTTGACAGCAGGGCTTTTTTTTCAGCGAGAACGCGGGGGAACTTCCGGCACCTCCAGCACTAAGTGTATGTAATGGCAAGGAGTGCTGGGTTGTGCTACCCTGTCTATTCATGCTGGCTGCTGCGGAACCTATTGTTGCTGGAGGGGATCTAATCCTGCAGGAGAATTTATTGCTGCTGGGGAGATCTGGTGTGGCCGCTGGGGGATCTATTGTCTCTGGAAGAGATCTCCTTTTGCAGGGGGGTCTATTGTTGCTGGGGTGGGTCTTATGTTGCTGAGGGGTCAGTTGTTGCTCGGAGTGATCTGCTGTTTAGGCAGCAGTCTATTGATCCTGGCTGCTGGGAGATCTGTTGTTGATGCTGATGGCCCATTGTTTCTGGCTGGATCTATTGTTGCTGGGGGATCTATTTTACTGCTTTTTTGTTATCATTAACAAATTCCATTCAAAATTACTTAGTACCACAAATGCTACTTTGTTCTGTATTTTCTAAAAGGGATGGTACTGGGAGGTGGGTATTGGGTGGAACCAAGGAACCGTTCACGGAGGTAGGTAGGGGCGGAGACAAGGAGTAAGACCAAAAGAGGGAGTTCCTGCACCTATTCTCTGAGAAAAAAAGCCCTGGTTGACATCCAGTAGTCATCCAACATTCTATATCAAACTAACTTTTTTGGTAATTTCGGTAACATCTTTTCAGTTATTTCTACCCAAGAGCAACGTAGGTAGCCTTCTGTGATACTTTTCGTTTAAGAAGAGAATTGCAACAATACAAAAGTAGACCATAAATATATGACCTTTATTATTGAACAATTTCCCTTAAATGGGTAAATCCAAACAACACTGGCTATTGGCTAATCATCTTGACTCTAGTAGGGCATAGTAACTTGATAGGTGGCTACTAGGAATATCCACACCCTCTTATTATTCTGGCTTCACCCTCTCCTCTGGATATGTCAGGTCTTTTCCTAAAGTGTTGTACATACTGTATGTTATCATGGTCAGGAAATGTGTGATTAAGAGGTTATGCCCTTTTTTCTTTTAATAGTCCTATACGGCCATATGTTGTGATTTTTTTAAACTGAGTTTGGCTTGGAAATACCCTTTTCCCTTAACCCAAATGTATTTTCTGTTGACTTAGATAATGACCCCTAGCTCTTATCAAAAGATATTAAACAATTTGAAAAAGTATACATTTAAAAAATTGAAGTTGACCTAAAGCTGTTATAATTGCCTATTAACACAAAGCTCCTGTTGCAAGGTTTGGGCTCCTGTTGCAAGGTTTGGGAATTCCAGCACATGCAGGGTGACAAAATAACATGTGTATAATTTGTGATATTTGTGCAAAAATGGAGGAGGTGTGACTGTTGAGGTCCTGGGCAAGGGAGAATTGGGCATTTGCCTCAGGCCAGTACAAATAAGATACTGTAGATTGGGCTACTACTCAATTTATAGATATTCCCTCATTCAGACTGGTATAATAATGGCATGAGCAGTCACAGCTGCTGGGCACCCCAATTAGGTCTGCGATTACAGCTCGTGGCAGATGGAAGAATACTTTACAGATGTTGACACACCCATGACTGAATGCAGGGAGCCACAAAGAAAACCATAACGGAAAGCTATGACTGCAAGTCTAAATCCTGCACCCAGAATGTAGCTACAGTATATATACTGTATTATGGTTAGCATCTGGCCCCTTTCGGTGTCTATAAATAAAATTGTAATTTTTTTTTTAAACATACTCCCCCATTATATATCCTTCCTGTGATGTGACTGTAATTACACAAAGGATTTATAGCCAATAATTTAGACCACACTCTGACTTTGAAAGACTTCTGCCCCCTCTAGACCAGCGATCTCCAACCTTTTTGGCACCAGGGAACTGTTTCATGGCAGCCAATTTTCGAAGGTACCGGCGGGGGGGGGGGGGGGGCGTTTAGGAGGAAGATTAAGAAGTCTGTCCTAAGCCCCCTCTTTATCTCAGTGTCTTCAGTTCCCCTTCACATCATAGCCCTCTTTACATTACAGTGACCCTTTACAGTGCAGTCCACTTTACCTTAATGTAACAGGGCCTGCTCTGTAAAGGAGGCCCTGTAATTAAAAGGGGGGTGTGTACTGTAAATAAGGTACTGTAATGTGAAGGGGGCCAAAGGAGACTACTACAATGTAAAGGGGGTGTGTACTGTAAATGAGGTACTGTAATGTAAAGGGGGCACTGTAGTGTAAAAGGAGACTACTATAATGTACAGGGGGGCTGTGATGTAAAGGGGCACTGTAATGTAAAGGGGGGTGTGTACTGTAAATGAGGTACTGTAATGTAAAGGGGGCCCTGTAGTGTAAAAGGAGACTACTATAATGTAAAGGGGGGCTGTGATGTAAAGGGTCACTGTAATGTAAAGGGGGTGTGTACTGTAAATGAAGTACTGTAATGTAAAGGGGGCACTGTAGTGTAAAAGGAGACTACTATAATGTACAGGGGGGCTGTGATGTAAAGGGGCACTGTAATGTAAAGGGGGGTGTGTACTGTAAATAAGGTACTGTAATGTGAAGGTGGCACTGTAGTGTAAAAGGAGACTACTATAATGTAAAGGGGGGCTGTGATGTAAAGGGGCACTGTAATGTAAAGGGTGGTGTGTACTGTAAATAAGGTACTGTAATGTAAAGGGGGCACTGTAGTGTAAAAGGAGACTACTACAATGTAAAGGGGCACTGTAATGTAAAGAGGGGTGTGTACTGTAAATAAGGTACTGTAATGTAAAGGGGGCACTGTAGTGTAAAAGGAGACTACTGTAATGTAAAGGGGACTGCACTGTAAAGGGGCACTGTAAAGTGTCCTTTATATTATTGTGCCCCTAGCAATCACAGCCTCCCCAATCACAGTGCCCCTGCGGTCTGCCCCCCCCCCCTCCTTCCTCTCTAACATAATACATCGCTAATCTCTGCCTTCCCTCTACAGCTGTGGTCCTCAACCCTGGCCTACAGGGCCCACTAACAGGCCAGATTTTAAGTATTACCTTGGGGAGATGCAGACTAGAATACTGCAATCACTGAGCAGCATCACCTGGGATGTATTTCAGTTATCTTGCAAACCTGGCCTGTTAGTGGGCCCTGTGGGCCAGGGTTGAGGACCACTGCTCTACAGGACTCCTACACATTTGGCAGGGCAGAGACTGTGATCAGTCTGTGTGTGCTCACTCGGCTCCCCTGCCCACCCAGCGATATCATCCTATCAACAGGGCAGGGGGTGGGAGGAGCTCTCCATTCCGATCTTCAGCTCCTCCCGCCATCTGCTCTGCAGATTTGGATGATATGGTTGAATAAAATGAAAAGGGATTATAACCTTTGTTGAGTTTTTATTTCTGTCTGTGTCCTTGCTGGAGAGATTCAGCCTCACTGTTGGCCCAGTGGCCATTGTTTGTTACAGAAAGTGATGGAAATCCAAATGTTTTAAGTAGTTACAGAAATAGGAAAAGTAAGGGAGAATCTTCCAATAGGGAAACCTGTTTTGGTGACAACTGTAGAAGAGTGGATATCTCTTCACTTTTATAATATCTCCTTTTAGTTCCTGATTTTTCTCTTGGTAAAGAAAGTTTAGGCTTTAAATGCCTTTGGTCTGCAGTGGGTGCATCACATAAATTGATTATATACATATACAATTATTGCTTAAAGTGGTTAAAACCTCAGACATGAAATATGAACCAAGCATATCCATCAATAGTGTGTACTTTTCTCACTTCAGAGCACTAAGTTACTTCTGACATGTTTTCCTGACACCATTAGAAAAAGGTGACAGGGGAGGGAGCTCCAGCTGACTGCCGGTGTTCTGTGAAAAAACCCTACCCATGAAAATTCCCTACCCTCGTCACTTCCAGTGAGGGTACGTAATACATCAGCTGAGCCGCTTCCCAGTGCGCATGCTCACAGCGGCGGAGGGTAGGGAATTTTCACGGGGTAGTGTTTTTTCCCGGAACACCACGTCATTCATCAGCTGTTGCCACGCGGAATCATCTCGGCTCCAACCCGTCAGACTTCCCTCATCTCTGCTCCAGGAAACTTAAATTGGCAGCGGTTCTATGAAAATACATATCACGGCTACAGTGTTTTATAATGTAACAGTCACTCATTTGGGACGCTGCACCTGCTGATGAGGGATATCTCCGAGATGATTTAATTTAGCGGCTGGGCATGTGCAGTGGAACGCGCTGCAACAGCTGATAAATGACGCGGTGTTTGGTTAAAAAACACTACCCCATGAAAATTCCCTACCCGCCGCAGCTGTGAGCATGCGCACTGGGAAGCTGCCCAGCTGTTGAATGACGTACCCTCACAGGAAGTGACGAGGGTAGGGAATTTTCACGGGGTAGGATTTTTTTTAACGTTACACCCAGGGCCAGATTAACGTAGGGGCTATTGGAGCTGCAGCTCCAGGCCCCTACCTTTTATATAGGCCCCGGGTTGGCCATATTCACTGTGACCGCTCTTCTGTCACTTGTAAACACAGAAGTCTGGCTTCTATGCTCGCTTCCCCAGGCAGCACCCTCAGAACCTCCCCACACAGCGCGAAGGCCTGACAAGGAGGGACAGTTGCCGATGCATGGATGTGTTTATGGGCTTCAGAGACAGCATCCCATGTTGAATTAGGCATGCATGGCTGCACCCTTCCTCCTCTGGGTGCATGCCAAGGCACGGCCCTTAAGGCCCTTCAAAATCCTCAGCACCAAGACCATGATGCTCTTAATCCGGCCCTGGTTACACCGGCCTCAGCTTTGTTCCTGTGAGCTGTATGAAGAGGGGTGTCCCTTCCTTCTAATCAGCTCTCAGAGCACATGAAGGGGGTTGTCCCTTCCTTCTAATCAGCTCTCAGAGCTCTCCTCACTGATGTAGCTTCAGCTCTCCACCCCCTTCTTATCAGAGCTGAGATAGACTGTGTAAATTCTGCACTTTGAATAGATGTAGGGGAAATACCGCTGTAGATAAACAGGTACAACTTTTGTAGAAGGATTGGTTTCATCTCTGTGATTCCCCTGAGGATAGTCACTTCACTCAGTGGTGTATTTAGGTTTTGTGCTGCCCTAGGCCTTAATATGTTTGCGCATCCCCCAAATTTAAATATGACCCTCCCCTTCCTGTAAATGCCACAACCCTTTTTGGTTTATGACCCGCCCTGTCATCTGTACACCACAGACCACAACCACAGTCTATCGTTGCCCATCAGCATAGCTTTATCAGTTCCTATAAGTTCAGCCTCATCAGTGCCGCCTCATTACTGCCCATTAGTGCAGCCTTATCAGTGCAACATATCAGTGTGCCCTCATCAGTGGCTATCAGTACAGCCCCATCAGTGGCCACCAGTGTAGCCTATCAGTGCCCATTAGTGCAGCCTATCATAAAAGCAGATAGCAGTGTGACTGCTTTATGGGGGTGCCAGACTGATTTGCCTCCTGGACCCTGCCCTCTGGCCCAATTCATCCCATAATACTGGCACTAAACTATAAGTGTAGCGCAAGCCAGCAGGGACCCTTTTCACATGAAAGTCGGGAGGAGGCTGCTTTTTTTTCATGTGGTGTGCAGCTTTTTTGCTGCCCACCCCCCCCCCCCCCCTGCAAAGTGCCTCCCTAGGCCTGGGCCTTGTCGGCCTAGGCCAAGATACAGCACTGACTTCACGGGGTATATGGGTATATGTGTGAGGGTTGACAACCACTTAAATTATTAAATAAAAACAACAATGTGAAAAAAGGAAGCAAAACTTCAGTCTGTATCGTCTTTTATTATGATTCATAACACTGAAGAGGCAAATGCTAAGTGCTAAGTCAAGGCAATCACCAGCTAGTCTTAAAAAATGCCCAACATAATGATCCTAACAGAGACAAACCTTAAGTTAACACAGATGCCATGTGGTGTAAACATATGACGACACAGCAGGTAGACAATTGTGCATATTGCTGCTGGTGCAATGTAATTACACAGGACAAAGTCTGCTAGGGATAATTGCACAAGCACAATTTTCCCTTAACAAGCATAAAAAAAAACAGAAAAAAAAAAAAAAAACTCTTTCCACGTGACCTAGGCAACAATTCTACTTCAATGGTGAAAAAAGACACTGAAAATATTCGTATGTGCAATCACCCTTAAATTAATTCCTTGATAAATACAGTATAAAGTGCGTTTGGTGAGGCACCACCAAATACAGTTTAAAGACACTAGCTTATATGACAAATATATGGTAGCTATGGGTCAATGCCATTTAATGGCAAAATAAAGACTGTATTCCTAAGGCAAATCCATCGTAAAATATAAGCAGGTTTTGACAGCCTCAACTAAAACTTATTGCAAGTGGCTAGAAAACCCCCATATGCTATTAAAAATGCAGTTCATTTATTTGCAAGTCTTATTACTGAAGTACATAATGCCACAAACCATAAAATTGAATAAAATCTGCTCATGATGAACAGCATTACCATTTAACATAACAAAATAAAAAAAAATATATACTCACATCAGAAAGCACCCTACTGTATCTATTCAATGGTTGCCAAACTACAACACTCAGCATGCTCTGGCATTCAAAGATATAAAGATGTCGCTGCAGTACCAATGCAGCCTTTCACACGAATGATACTACATATAAAACAATTAAAGCAAATTAAAAATATTGCAGTAAATATCAGTTGCCTGAAATATTTTCAGCTTTATGCTGAACACCAAAATAATGTCACATATTTCTTACGATCACACTAAAAACAGCGAAAGGCAAACATATTCATACAAATTTTAAAGCAAAACTTACTTAACAACCCCAAAGAATGGTAGAACACTATCAGGCTTACATAATAAGGCAAAAAAGCAAGGTACAAAGGGCATGTATCCTTCACGATCAATCAGAACCCATCTTTCACTGTTAAGACTATAGTAAACAGAGTTCTGATTGTTTGCTATTGTGTTATATCATTGCTCTTTGTACTGTCTTAATAATCAATATGTACAAGGTATAGGGAATACCATTTATTTCACTGCTTAGTGCAGTGAGGTTACAAAATGGCTTTTAAACCATGGGGCGACAAGAGAAGTCACAACTTTACCCCACTTTTGGGCACTGGATGGCTTTCGGAGGACTGGTATACCTCCTTTCCAACAATGTCAAGCCTTTTGGAAACCATTCTTAGGCTGGCCATACACTATACAATTTTCTTATTCAATTTCCTTTAGATTTACCTTAAACTATGTAGTGCAAGGGCCTGCCTGACTGCATACAAATTGAAAGTGTTTAGGTTTGACCCTATATTACATGGTTTTGGTAAATCTAAAAGAAAGTTGAACAAGAAAATTGTATAGTGTATGGCCAGCCTTAGGCTTTTCGTTGTCAACAGTTTCTAACTGTAGGTTCCCCTTTTACCCATGGTGGTAGTATCTTGCAATATGCGGTGGCATCACAGTGCCAAAGTCCTGACAGTTTTCTGCAGTGGACCATTGGAAAATTGAGGTATGCTATACAAAGGTTTTTTTGAAAAGTCAGCTTTTTGTCAATAGGATCGACTTAGTCTCAGTGCGTGTATCTTAGAAGTCTGAATAATTCCTATACCTCTCTACGTGTAAAGAAACCTAAGAATGTTGATATTTTTGGTTATCTACGTTACATAACATGACCTTATCACACATATTAAATGTCAGTATACAATATACTCTATAGTGGTCCCTATGCATTACTCCTAATAATTATGTCTTCATATCACAACAGTTATAATACCCTCTTTTCAAAAAAAAAAAAAAAAAAAGCAATCTTCCTATTTGTCAATGTATTGTATTCACATGGAATACATTGTAAAGAGCTTCTATTACAATACTTAAACTATTAGCAAAATACCTGTACTGTCAGAAATATATATATAGTATATATGGGTGTGTGAAGGAAAAATGGTAACAACCCTTCAATGCTGTACCAGCCTAAATACTGACAGGTCAACCACAGCAAAAACATAGACTCAATATATAAAAAGGAACAGGGCATTTTAGGGTGACCCAACAGTATTGTACTAGAGACAATTTTTTTTTGTGCCTATTGCCCCAATGGTGGCTGTTCATATGGGGTGCAGGGTGGTGGCTGTTCATATGGGTGCAGGGGCCGCCCCCCCCCCCCCCATCCATGCGTCTGGGCCCCCTAATCTACAGTTCAATGGGGATTTTTTTTTAACCATGTGATTAGAGCCAGAGGCTCTCACAGGCTAAAAAAAAAGGGTGGGCTTGGGGCGCAAAGCAATGCGCCCCGAGCCCACCCAGTTGTGTGACAATAGCGAATGAAAATTCGCTATTGTCACATGGATCCTCCTCCTGGCCAACTAGGAAGCGGGTTTTGAGACCCGTTTCCCGATTGGCCAAAAGGAGAAGCCATGCCATTGGGCATGGAGGAGGAGGGAGGAGACGTAGAAGACGGGAATGAAGCCAAAGCTGCCGCCCCCGCCATCTGCTGCATCCAGGCAGGGTGAGTGAGCGGGGGGGGGGGGGGTCCTGCCTGTCCTGTCCTCTCCTGTCTTGCTGTGGTCCTGGGGGGGGGGGGAATGGTGTGCGGCCTGGTGTGGTCCGGGGGGGGGGGATAGTGCTGTCGGTCTCTGCCACCCCCTGGCCCATGGAGCACCAGCCGCCACTGGTCAGCCCCCATCTCTTGTGGGATAGATGAACTGGTATTTGACGTTGTAGAAAACATGCATTTCGAGTATTTTGTTTATATCACCATATTTGCAGTTATAATATAAAGTGAATACATAATGTATGTTTAACAAAGGAAATTCACCAATATATGGCATTTTATTCTATGAAGAAATTGAATAACCTGAAGAAGCGGCATAAGACCGTTAAGCCCGTTGACAGACATTTTCTAGTGGATTCTTGTCATTATACCTTCTGATTTTTATATTGATATGTAATGTTTTTAATTGATGTCCTTGTTAAATAAAATTGTATTTTTTAAAATTCAACCACCTCTGGAAGATTTACCCCCCATCATGACCAGGCCATTTTCTTTGCGATACAGCAGTTACTTTAACTGAAAACTGCGTGGTCATGCGATGCTGTATCCAGATAAAATGTATATCCTTTTTTCCCCACAAATATATTAAAATATAAAAATAAATTTTTGCGCATAAAAAGACCATCAATTTTGAAAAAAATATATTTTTTTACTTTCTGCTATAAAACACATCCAATAAAAAAAGAAAAAATGTAAAAAAAATCAAATGTCTTCATCAATTTAGGCCAATTTGTATTCTGCTACATATTTTTGGTAAAAAAAAGATCCCAATAAGCGTATATATTGATTGGTTTGCATAAAAGGTATAGTGTCTACAAACTATGAGATACTTTTATTTATTTATTTTTACTAGTAATGGCGGAAATCAGCGACTTATAGCGGGACTGAGATGTTGCAGCGGACAGTTGAGACACTGACACTTTTTGGGGAGCAGCGACACGAATACAGGGATCAGTGCTAAAAAATATACACTATCACTGTACTGATGACACTGGCTGGGAATGGGGTTAACATTAGGGGTGATCGAAGGGTTGAATGTGTGCCTAGCTGGTGTTTTACAAAACTGTGGGAGGTGCTTTTACTAGGGGAAGGCAAATATCCGTGTCCCTGCTTTGCAGGGACACAGGATCAATGCCCTCCCTGCTGACAGAAGAGCAACCTGTCCTGTTTACATAGGCAGACTGCAGTTCTGCCTTTGCAGACTGCAGTTCTGCCTTTGTAACGAACAATCGGCAGGTGCTAGCAGACATCGAATACGCGGTACCTGC
Organism: Pelophylax lessonae; assembly: GCF_965119305.1. NCBI lineage: Eukaryota > Metazoa > Chordata > Amphibia > Anura > Ranidae > Pelophylax > Pelophylax lessonae. The sequence goes on along the minus strand of NC_138772.1, from coordinate 334,650,155 downwards.
TGATCGGCTCCCACTGTAAATAATCAGTGGGAGCGGGCCGCCGATGACGCTCCTGCCCACTCCCAACCCGGAAGTGCTGGATAACTTAGTACAGGAGTGATGGATCACAGCAGAGCCAGCTTGCCACTGTATAAGTAAGTTATTCGGTCAGCAAGCGGTTGAAATATTTATTATAGTCTCTAGTATAATACTGTTGAGTCACCCTTAAATGCCCTGTTCATTTTTGTATGTTGATTCTACATTTACTGTCACTTACAGTATTCCAGGTTACAAAAAAGAAAAAATTAGGATAAGCCTAGTACACACAGGCCGAATTTCAGGCGAAATCGGCCAGGTCGGCCGGCTTCTGTCGGACGAGCATGCTGGAAAACCAGTAGCCGACCGATTCCTGATCAGTGCTCTCAGCCAATGACTGAGTGTGCTGACCGGAATGTTCTGGCGGGAGGGGGGGGGGGTGTCATAACACAATAGAACAGCAGGGGAGATCGCTGTACTTACATCGGAGCTGTCCATTTTTTTTTGTTCAACCCAGTGGAACAAAAAAAAAAAAAAAAAAACTAGGGGTGTGTACTAAGCTTTACCGAACAAGCCAGAGAGGGAACAATCTTCTACAATTCTTAACCTTTAACTTGATTTACAGACATACAAGATAGCAGGTTCATTTATCTTATAACTGCCAGGTATGTGAAAAGATGTAGAGATATGAATATTTACAAACTTACATGTAATGGAAAGAAACTGCGAATTTAGTCAAGACTAAGCAGAAGGCAGGCACAAATACTTAAATATTAGGAGGACTATGCGAACATTGGATATGGCTTTTCTGTAGCTGTAGTTCTATAAGAAACCGTAAAATTGTGTAATGTAAACAAAAGCAACAGTTACTATTTCATTGTCACCAGTAGATAAATTCATAGTAAAAAATGGTGAAAGAAGTGGAGTACCGCACATAGCTACCATATGCTCTCAATGCAGTCATTCTATACAAAGGTTAAAGAACGGGTGATTGGTTAACATGTACTTGTTAAAATTGCAAGTGTGGCAATTATAGTGCAAGGCTGGATACACACTATACAACTTTTTTTGTTAGATTTCCTTTAGATTGAAGCCTCGTACACATGCAACTATTGTTGGCCGTGAATTTTCGGCCAACGTCCAATCGGCCGATTTTCGGCTTGTTAGTATGATGCTTCCGACAACCGACTGCGACTTTTCGGCCGAACAAAATCTGGTGTGCATGCTATAAAATTTTTGTTGGCCGTCAACAGAACGGCCGATTTTCCGTCAGTCAGTACAGATTTCAGCAGACAAAAATCAGATGAGCAAGACTGGGCATGCTCAGAGAAGAAAAAACACACGGAAAGTTAACCAGCACATGACATCACTTCTGAAGTTGGTTTTTGTTGGCCCATTTCAACCAACACAACAACACTGGACAAAAGACGGCCGATCGGTCGGCCAACAATCGTTGCGTATGTACGAGGCATTACCTTCAACTATGTAGTGCAAGGGCCTGCCTGATTGCATACATATTGAAAGAGTTTAGGTTTGACCTCATATAATATGGTTTTGGTAAATCTAATGCTGGATACACACTATACAACTTTTGTTGTTAGATTTCCTTTAGATTTACCTTCAGCTATGTAGTGCAAGGGCCGGCCTGATTGCATACACATTGAAAGTGTTTAGGTCTGACCTCATATTATATGGTAAGTCTAAAGGAAAAAATCTAAAGAAAATTGTATAGTGTGTATCCAGCTTAAAGGAAAAAATCTAAAGAAAGTTGTATAGTGTGTATCCAGCTTAACATCCAGTGTGCGATCAGATGAATCCACGCTGAAAAAAAAAAAAAACTAAAGTCCCAGATCAGGTTTAACAGAGATACTTCCATGGGGCCAAATTGTAGTGGTGCTCTTAGAAGCAGTATTATATGGAATGCAGGAGCACCTAATACACAACATGCTCTACAGTTATGATAACCATGACTAAAGGTGCCTACACAGTGCTTTCTTCTTCCATACACAACTGATATTAGACATCACAGAAGTGAAGTGAGAAGTCCTGCACACTGAAAGCGTTCGTCATTACATTTTGATGGACATCAAGGCAGCAGAATGAGCTCATAGGTGATTTTTACATGATAACCTAAGTAGATGTTCTTTTATAAACGACAGCTGAAATTCAGTATGTATTACTAGTGGTAACCGCCAATTCCATGTTCTCACTAAGAAGCAAAACTGGTTTAGATTAAATAATCCCGGGTAGTTAATGTAATGCAAAGCAGAAAATGAAACAGCCACATTTATCACTTTACAGCTTGTTGGACAATCAGTGCAGTGGCGAAATATGTCCATGTCTAGGGTCATGCACTTAGAGCTTCAGATCCTTTGGAAGCATAAGTATTTGAGGACAGGTAATGAAAACTTCATTCATTGTGCCATACTTTTATGAAGCCATTATTCCCATAAAGTCATATAGTGTTGCCTTCTACAGTGCACATGCTGAAAGCATGATGTCAGAATTGCCACTGATAAAGTCTCAGCAGCGTTGCCATGCTTAGGTGGCCTCTTCAGCTGGAGCTCTCCTCTGTCGTGCAGATTTTGCTCTTGTCTTCTGTGGAGTCAGTGGGGATTCTGACTCTGTAGCCGACTCCGGTGATTCATTTTCTCCTTGAAGGGAGGCACTATCACAGACGAGTTCTCGGAGGAACTTGAATTTAGACAAAAAGAGGTGCCAGACCACGTACCAGCCTAAGAAGGAAAGCACAAAAGCATGAAGGAACAGCTCTGTAGCTGAAATCCAGGCATTTAAAACATTTAATATGGTCACATATTCATTTATAATCTTTATATAAATCTTTTTTAAATCCCCTCTATAGCAAATCTCAGACCGGTGAGAGAGAGGATCAGTACTCTATGTAAATCAAAAATAATCAGCGCAAGCCCACATTAAACAGAAAAAAAGAATCAATCAAAGTTCTTGTGCACAAGGCTGCAAACAATCAGTGCCAAACACAAAAACACCTGTGAAAACTTAAAGAAAATAATATTGCTGCGCCAAGTCTTCTTCTTCTGACAGGGTATAGCTGTGGTCACTCTGGTATTGAGAGGAAGGCATGCTTTGTTCACTTTGCATTGAAAGGGGGGCACGCTGTGGTCCCTCTGCATTGAAAGGGGGGCACGCTGTGGTCACTCTGGCATTGAAAGGTGGCACCCTGTGGTCTCTCTGGCATTGAAAGGGGGCACCCTGTGGTCACTCTGGCATTGAAAGGGGGCACGCTGTGGTCACTCTGGCATTGAAAGGGGGCACGCTGTGGTCACTCTGGCATTGAAAGGGGGCACGCTGTGGTCACTCTGGCATTGAAAGGGGGCACGCTGTGGTCACCCTGGCATTGAAAGGGGGCACGCTGTGGTCACCCTGGCATTGAAAGGGGGCACGCTGTGGTCACTCTGGCATTGAAAGGGGGCACGCTGTGGTCACTCTGGCATTGAAAGGGGGCACGCTGTGGTCACTCTGCATTGAAAGGGGGACATGTTTTGGTCTCTCTGCATTGAAAGGGGGCACGCTGTGGTCACTCTGTATTGAAAGGGGGCACGCTGTGGTCACTCTGTATTGAAAGGGGGCACGCTGTGGTCACTCTGCATTGAAAGGGGGCACGCTGTGGTCACTCTGCATTGAAAGGGGGACACGCTGTGGTCACTCTGCATTGAAAGGGGGCACGCTGTGGTCACTCTGGCATTGAAAGGGGGCACGCTGTGGTCACTCTGGCATTGAAAGGGGGCACGCTGTGGTCACTCTGGCATTGAAAGGGGGCACGCTGTGGTCACTCTGGCATTGAAAGGGGGCACGCTGTGGTCACTCTGGCATTGAAAGGGGGCACGCTGTGGTCACTCTGGCAATTAAAGGGGGGCACGCTGTGGTTTTTATATATATATATATATATATATATATATATATATATATATATATATATATATATATATATATATATATATATATATATATAAAAATAAAACAATAAATATTGTATTGTTTTTCCTGTTTTTTTGTGCACTACAAATAAAATATGCGCATTGGAATTCGTGCATATTTTTTTTTCAAACTATAGTCCGGCCCCCAACAGTGTCTGAGGGACCGTGAACTGGCCCCCTGTTTAAAAAGTTTGAGGACCCCTGGATTAGCAGCTCACCTTAGGAACAGACTCCTGAGAGTCAATACACACTCTGGGATAATCACTGCAGTCTGGTTTGCCTTCCCATCACCGCCTCCTGATAGTCCCTCCAGGTTTATATGGCATCGGTGTGGAAAAATAAAAGCAAGATCTAGTGCTCTCTGATTTTAAGGCTATTTATTAAATCATAAATGGTGAAATCGCACTTACATTTCAAAGCACTTCAGCAGTGCGGACTTATCATAGCATCAAACGCTGCCTGTGGTCTCCGGGAATCGACGTGATGACGTGCAGGCTCCTCCCCCGTACGCGTTGCGTCATAGACTTCGTCAGCGGGGTGGTCCGCACTGCTGAAGTGCTTTGAAATGTAAGTGCGATTTCACCATTTATGATTTAATAAATAGCCTTAAAATCAAAGAGCACTAGATCTTGCCATATGAAACAGACCCCTGACATCCCACCTTTGGACAAAAAAGGAATTGAGGACAGAGATTCCCCTGTCCCTCTCTCTGTAACCTCAGCTGCACTGAAGATGAATAAAACAGGAGACAGAGGCTCTTGTTCATTCATAAACTGAAGCATAGTAAACAGTTTACTATGCTCAGTTATCAATGGACACAGGAACGATCAGTACTGATTACTCACTGTAAGGAAGGGGCTAGTAAATGACATTTACTGGCCCCTTCCCCCACTCTCCAACCACCTGTATACCCACAGTAGCCAGGGGAAGAGTAAATCCGGCAGCGCTGCGGGGGGGGGGGGGGGGGAGAAACCGGCTTTCAAATCCTGGAGGGAGAGACACAGACAAAGTGCAGCATTCTGTAACTGTCCTCCCGTCCCGCCGCACTGATGTCCCTTGTGTTCGGGCTCTCTTGTGTGCCAGGGCCCCCGCAAGAGGCCCTGTGGTACCCACCGATCGGCGGCCCTGGCTGTGCTGTGTTGTAAGGCTGTGTACATCTCTGGACTAAATGGGCTAAATAGCTTCCATAAGCATATTAACTGTTTATTTACCAGTTTGCTGTGAGCTCAGCTTTGAAGGATTACATTCATTTATTTTAAAACTGGGCTCTGAAACAAATTAGCATACATACCTACTTATAATGGACGAACAGTTAATATTTTATCCAATGTCCGATATCATAGAAACGTTTGTGCCCACTGCCACCACAGCATGCTGCTGACTAAACAATAACAGTACTAAACGTCAAAAAATACTCACCACCACCTTCCAGCAAAGTGGTGAATACATCCCTCGCCAGCAGGCATCATCCCCCCCCCCCCCCCCAGCTACTTCTGGGTGCCGGGTTTTTTTCCTCTTGATTGGTCAATGGTGGAAGGACATCATTCCGCGCATGCACACGGGATACAGTCATTCCAGGCACAACTGGAGTGTGCCAGGAATGCACACTAACTGTGTATGCATTCAATAGAAGACTTTTAGCAGGCAGGTGAGTGCTTGTTATTGCATTTCTTCTGCAATAAAGAGTTGGCTGCTTTTTTTTTTTTTCAAAATAGTCTCACGGGTTTTTAAAATACTGTATATAAGCATATATGCTCACTTTATAAGACTAGGCTGGGTGTAACAAGATGTCTGCCTATGCCTTCTGGCTGCAGGTGTTCTGTCAGATTAGCAAATCTGCAAGTGGTGGAACACATGCGTACAAAGTATTTTTGGTAATGTAGTGGTGTGCCCCTTTATCCAGATTCAGGTGCAAGTTCCTTTAACTCAACTCCCCACAATCCTCTGGGCTCCCAGCATCCCCTGAGCTCCTGGACACACCCAGGGAGTATAAATGCCAGCTCCTCCCAGCTTCCGGTGCTCAGAGAGATCCTGCCTGTTGGGACAGCAGTGACTGGGCAAGTGAGCTGTCCCCAGTTGCTGGTTCCTCCCCTGTTAAGTCTGGTGTGCGGGCCACCAGCAATGAGCACAAGAGCACGCAGCATCTGTCCAAGCCCCAGTCACTGAAGAGGACTCTGTTACAGTCCATTCGGAGAAGCTGTCCATGCAGTGGGGTGGTCCTATCTACAGCCCCAAGAGACTCCTGACCGAAGTCAGCATCAGCAGTGAAAGTTCGAAGCCTGTGCCAGCAGGAAATCCCCTCAATTCACAGTCTGTTTAATGAAAGATTACTAATCTTGGACATGTGAGATTTATTTAGCTCTCTACTCTGTCAGTAATCTGAACTCAGAGGCAGTGGCGGCTGGCCGATAGGGGGCGCAGGGCCAGCCCCCCCCGAAAAAAGAAGGAAAAAAAAAAAGTAGATTTTTAGCCCACTAGCGGCGCCGGCCTACTGGTGGGTATGGGGGGGGTGGGTTTTTGCCTCCCACGTGAGGCAGACAGAGGCGCCGATTGGCGGCCTTCTGGGGGGTCATCGGGGCGCAGAGCAATGCGCCCTGACACTCCCCACTTTCCTGGGCTCCGGGCTGTGATTGGTCCAGACTCCAGCGTGGACCAATCACAGGAGGAGATGCCCGGGACGGTCCTGTGGTCACGTGACACGTGGGGGCGGTGTACCGCCCCGGCGTCATGTGACCATCCTTCCCGCCCACCCTTCTTCACATGTTGGGCCGTCGGGGTGTCAGGCCGGTGTTACGTGCAGAGCGGCCAGCCCAACCCGCATCGCTGTGTGAAGCAGCTGCGGCAGCTCCTTCAGTCCGGGACCAGGCTGCTCGCGGGGGGGGGAGAAGGTAAGTGCCTGCAGTCACTTGTGCAGCCCCATGACACTGCCATCCCTCTGCCTCATGCCCTCAATCCATCCCTCCCACTGCCATCCCTCTGCCTCATGCCCTCAATCCATCCCTCTGCTCTGCCTCATCCCATGACCATCCATCCATCCTTTCCACCGCCATCCCTCTGCTCTGCCTTAACCCATGACAATCCCTCCCACCGCCATCCCTCTGCTCTGCCTCATCCCAGGACCATCCATCCATCCCTCCCACCACCATCCCTCTGCTCTGCCTCATCCCATGACCATCCATCAATCCCTCTGCTCTGCCTCATCCCATGACCATCCATCCATCCATCCCACCACCATCCCTCTGCTCTGCCTCATCCCATGACCATCCATCCCTTCCACCGCCATCCCTCTGCTCTGCCTCATCCCATGACCATACATCCATCCCTCTGCTCTGCCTCATCCCATGACCATCCATCCATCCCTCCCACCACCATCATCCCTCTGCTCTGCCTCATCCCATGACCATCCATCACTCCCACCACCATCCCTCTGCTCTGCCTCATCCCATGACCATCCATCCATCCCACCGCCATCCCTCTGCTCTGCCTTATCCCATGACCATCCCTCCCACCGCTATCCCTCTGCTCTGCCTCACCCCATGACCATCCCTCCCACCGCCATCCCTCTGCTCTGCCTCATCCCATGACCATCCCTCCCACCACCATCCCTCTGCTCTGCCTCATCCCATGACCATCCATCCATCCCTCTGCTCTGCCTCATCCCATGACCATCCCTCCCACCACCATCCCTCTGCTCTGCCTCGTCCCATGACCATCCCTCCCACCACCATCCCTCTGCCTCATGCCGTCAATCCATCCCTCTGCTCTGCCTGATCCCATGACCATCCCTCCCACCGCCTTCCCTCTGCCTGATCCCATGACCATCTCTCTCACCGCCATCCCTCTGCCTCATCCCATGACCATCCCGCTCACCGCCATCCCTCTGCCTCATCCCATGACCATCACGCTCACCGCCATCCCTCTGCCTCATCCCATGACCATCCATCCCACCGCCATCCCTCTGCCTCATCCCATGACCATCCCTCCCACCGCCATCCCTCTGCCTCATGCCGTCAATCCATCCCTCTGCTCTGCCTCATCCCATGACCATCCCTCCCACCGCCATCCCTCTGCCTCATCCCATGACCATCCCTCCCACCACCATCCCTCTGCCTCATCCCATGACCATCCCTCCCACCACCATCCCTCTGCCTCATCCCATGACCATCCCTCTCACCGCCATCCTTCTGCCTCATCCCATGACCATCCCTCCCACCGCCATCCCTCTGCCTCATCCCATGACTATCCCTCCCACTGCCATCCCTCTGCCTCATCCCATGACCATCCCTCTCACCGCCATCCCTCTGCCTCATCCCATGACCATCCTTTTACCTCATGCCGTCAATCCATCCCTCTGCTCTGCCTCATCCCATGACCACCCCTCCCACCGCCATCCCTCTGCCTCATCCCATGACCATCCCTCCCACCGCCATCCCTCTGCCTCATCCAATGACCATCCCTCCCACCGCCATCCCTCTGCCTCATCCCATGACCATCCCTCTCACCACCATCCCTCTGCCTCATCCCATGACCATCCCTCCCACCGCCATCCCTCTGCCTCATGCCGTCAATCCATCCCTCTGCTCTGCCTCATCCCATGATCATCCCTCCCACCGCCATCCCTCTGCCTCATCCCATGACCATCCCTCTGCTCTGCCTCATCCCATGACCATCCCTCCCACCGCCATCCCTCTGCTCTGCCTCATCCCATGACCATCCCTCCCACCGCCATCCCTCTCTGCCTCATGCCCTCATCCCATCCCTCCCACCGCCATCCCTCTGCCTGATCCCATCTCTCCCACCGCCATCCCTCTGCCTGATCCCATCTCTCCCACCGCCATCCCTCTGCCTGATCCCATCTCTCCCACCGCCATCCCTCTGCCTGATCCCATCTCTCCCACTGCCATCCCTCTGCCTGATCCCATCCCTCCCACCGCCATCCCTCTGCCTGATCCCATCTCTCTCACCTCCATCCCTCTGCCTGATCTCATCCCTCCCACCACCTGATCCCATCCTACCCACCTCCATCCCACCACCTGATCCCATCTCTCCCACCTCCATCCCTCTTTCTGATCCCATCTCTCCCACCACCATCCCTCTGCCTGATCCCATCTCTCCCACCACCATCCTTCTGCCTGATCCCATCTCTCCCACTGCCATACCTCTGCAGGGGGCCTGTACGCTTGTCACTGCATTGAAAGGGGGCCTGTATACTGGTCACTACATTGAAAGGGGGCATGTATACTGGTCACTACATTGAAAGGGAGCATGTACGCTGGTCACTACATTGAAAGGGAGCATGTACGCTGGTCACTACATTGAAAGGAGGAATGTATACTGGTCACTACATTGAAATGGGGAATGTACGCTGGTCACTACATTGAAAGGGGGCCTGTACACTGGTCACTACATTGAAAGGGGGCATGTACGCTGGTCACTACATTGAAAGGGGGCCTGTACTGTGGGGTTTGTGCTAGGGGGCCTGTACTGTGGGGTTTGTGCTAGGGGGCCTGTACTGTGGGGTTTGTGCTAGGGGGCCTGTACTGTGGGGTTTGTGCTAGGGGGCCTGTACTGTGGGGTTTGTGCTAGGGGGCCTGTACTGTGGGGTTTGTGCTAGGGGGCCTGTACTGTGGGGTTTGTGCTAGGGGGCCTGTACTGTGGGGTTTGTGCTAGGGGGCCTGTACTGTGGGGTTTAGTGCTAGGGGGCCTGTACTGTGGGGTTTAGTGCTAGGGGGTCTGTACTGGGGGATTAGTGCTAGGGGGTCTGTACTGTGGGGTTTAGTGCTAGGGGGTCTGTACTGTGGGGTTTGTGCTAGGGGGCCTGTACTCTGAGGTTTGTGCTAGGGGGCCTGTACTCTGGGGTTTGTGCTAGGGGGCCTGTACTCTGGGGTTTGTGCTAGGGGGCCTGTACTCTGGGGTTTGTGCTAGGGGGCCTGTACTCTGGGGTTTGTGCTAGGGGGCCTGTACTCTGGGGTTTGTGCTAGGGGGCCTGTACTCTGGGGTTTGTGCTAGGGGGCCTGTACTCTGGGGTTTGTGCTAGGGGGCCTGTACTCTGGGGTTTGTGCTAGGGGGCCTGTACTCTGGGGTTTGTGCTAGGGGGCCTGTACTCTGGGGTTTGTGCTAGGGGGCCTGTACTCTGGGGTTTGTGCTAGGGGGCCTGTACTCTGGGGTTTGTGCTAGGGGGCCTGTACTCTGGGGTTTGTGCTAGGGGGCCTGTACTCTGGGGTTTGTGCTAGGGGGCCTGTACTCTGGGGTTTGTGCTAGGGGGCCTGTACTCTGGGGTTTGTGCTAGGGGGCCTGTACTCTGGGGTTTGTGCTAGGGGGCCTGTACTCTGGGGTTTGTGCTAGGGGGCCTGTACTCTGGGGTTTGTGCTAGGGGGCCTGTACTCTGGGGTTTGTGCTAGGGGGCCTGTACTCTGGGGTTTGTGCTAGGGGGCCTGTACTCTGGGGTTTGTGCTAGGGGGCCTGTACTCTGGGGTTTGTGCTAGGGGGCCTGTACTCTGGGGTTTGTGCTAGGGGGCCTGTACTCTGGGGTTTGTGCTAGGGGGCCTGTACTCTGGGGTTTGTGCTAGGGGGCCTGTACTCTGGGGTTTGTGCTAGGGGGCCTGTACTCTGGGGTTTGTGCTAGGGGGCCTGTACTCTGGGGTTTGTGCTAGGGGGCCTGTACTCTGGGGTTTGTGCTAGGGGGCCTGTACTCTGGGGTTTGTGCTAGGGGGCCTGTACTCTGGGGTTTGTGCTAGGGGGCCTGTACTCTGGGGTTTGTGCTAGGGGGCCTGTACTCTGGGGTTTGTGCTAGGGGGCCTGTACTCTGGGGTTTGTGCTAGGGGGCCTGTACTCTGGGGTTTGTGCTAGGGGGCCTGTACTCTGGGGTTTGTGCTAGGGGGCCTGTACTCTGGGGTTTGTGCTAGGGGGCCTGTACTCTGGGGTTTGTGCTAGGGGGCCTGTACTGTGGAGTTTGTGCTAGGGGGCCTGTACTGTGGGGTTTGTGCTAGGGGGCCTGTACTGTGGGGTTTGTGCTAGGGGGTCTGTACTGTGGGGTTTGTGCTAGGGGGCCTGTACTGTGGGGTTTGTGCTAGGGGGCCTGTACTGTGGGGTTTGTGCTAGGGGGCCTGTACTGTGGGGTTTGTGCTAGGGGGCCTGTACTGTGGGGTTTGTGCTAGGGGGTCTGTACTGTGGGGTTTGTGCTAGGGGGTCTGTACTGGGGGATTAGTGCTAGGGGGTCTGTACTGTGGGGTTTGTGCTAGGGGGTCTGTACTGGGGGATTAGTGCTAGGGGGCCTGTACTGTGGGGTTTGTGCTAGGGGGCCTGTACTGTGGGGTTTGTGCTAAGGGGCCTGTACTGTGGGGTTTGTGCTAAGGGGCCTGTACTGTGGGGTTTGTGCCACTCTCAGTCAGTGTATCCCATAATAGGGTGTCTCTCACAGTATATCCCATAATAGGGCCCCTGCTCCCTATTATGGGATATACTAGTACTGATGGACCCCTTAATATGTGATATATTGGGAGAATTTGTTCACGCAAGCAAAATACAGGGGACAAAATGGGTGGGGTCTATAAGGGGTGTGGCTTCTGCGAAATGGGAGGGGTCAAAATAGAACGGCGGGGTCTTGCACCCCCCCATCTTAAAACTTCACCAGCCGCCATTGCTCAGAGGTCTCTGCTGCCATCCAGTGGCCATTAGTAGAACCACAGTATAATTTTTTCATATGTTCTAACCCTGCTTCTCTACTGTCCATATTATGGTTTTGTACAGCAAACCCCTGTTCATATGATCTCCTGTGTAATCTAAGTTGATATTCAGTGTTTAGTAAAGTAGAATTTACACATCACCACTGGTCTGATCATTTGGCTGATACCGTTACAGAACACTAAGTCATCTGACGTCACTTAGTTTGCTGATCGGATGGGTTCGGTAATCTGACAGAACACCTGCACTAAGGGCACCTAGATTCCAGGAAGTAAACCCTACATGAATCATTTGCCCTTACTCAAGATGGTCACAGCCAGAAACGCTAGGGGGTGTTTTTCTCACTAAAATAAAGCATGGAGACATGGATGAATGGGTGAGTTTGCTTTGAATATTAAAAATGAATTAAATAGCGTGTTTGGTTTGTGATGCTCAGATGCAGTGTAGTTCCGCTCCCCCCTCCTCATTACAAGCTATGAAATTGCTGAATATATAGATTTATGATAAAAAAAAGCACAGACTCCAATAAACTGCTAGATATAAAACACCACATACAGTATACTGTACACTAACAGAATATTATAATCTCCTGCAATAATACTCACCACACAGCATAAACAGTAGGACACAGATTAATGTGGCCACAAAGACCAAAAATGTCAATCCAACACTCTGCCACATTTTCTATTTTCTGTAACACAAAAAAGAAACAAAAATGTTAAAAAAAGGGAAAAGAAAAAAATATTAAAAAACAGGATAACGTTCAATATGACTGGGTATTTTGATAAAAGCTGCACATTTAAAAAAATATTGACAATTACTTTTGCAATTACTTTACAGTGTTTTAAATGAAATGTTAGTGATTGGGTTTACATGTACGTGAATGTATGCATCCTTGGATCGTGCACGCCCTCTTTTTGTACATTAATCAGGGGCAACCATCCTGTCTTTATTTTGCACCAAGCCTGGGGATAGAGGGACATGTCATTCAGCAGGATCTCTACCACCAGATTCTTGACCGAGAAGGATTCGGCTGCCCACATTATCAGCAAGGTAGGCTGAAGTAATATGGAAAGAGTCTAACTATGTTCAGCCCTGGTTCACACTGATGGGATGCGGGAAACGCACAAATATCGCTGCATTTCCCTGCATCACATTGCACTGCATAGCAATCACATGGCGTCCATGCCATCTGCTGCGGTTGTCAATGTTAGATTAACCACTTTACCACCGGAGGATTTTGCTGTCTTACGTCTGGGCCACTTTTTGCGATTCGGCGCTGTGCGACCTTAACTGACAATTGCGCGGTCGTGCGACGCCGTACCCAAACGAAATTTACGTCCTTTTTTTCCCACAAACAGAGCTTTCCTTTAGTGGTATTTGATCACCTGTGCGATTTTTACTTTTTGCGCTATAAACAAAAAAAGAGCGTTTATTTTGAAAAAATAACAATATTTTAAACATTTTTTTATATGAAATTCCCCCCCCAAAAAAATGTAAAAATCTAATTTTTTTTAAATTTTTGGCCAATTTGCTTTCTGCTACCTATGTTTGGTAAAAAAATCAGAATAAGCGTATTTTGATTGTTTTGCGCAAAAGTTATTGCGTTTACTAACAAAGGGAAAGATTTCTGTCATTTTTAGTGGTTTTTTTTTTTAACGCGTAATGGCGGCGATCTGCGATTTTTTTTGCGGGACTGCGAACATTGTGGCGGACAGATCGGACCCTTGACTGACATTTTTGACACTTTTGGGGGCACCAGTGACATTACTGCAGTAATCAGTGCTATATATATGCACTGTTACTTTAAAAATGACACTGGCAGGGAAGGGGTTAATTTTATTGGAGAGGGAGGGGTTAATGTATGCCTGGTGCTTACTAACGTGTGGGGGGGGGAGGTGACTGAGTGACACAAGGACAGATCGAGGGTTCAGCTAAGCTGAACCCTGCAATCTGACCCTGCCTGTCACTTAGGAGATCCGCCCGCTCTGTTTACACAAGCGGGCGGATCTCCAAACTAGATTCCCCGACGATCGGGGAAGAGCAGCGGCGATCGCCGCCGCTCCTCCCCAGGCCCGACTCCCGCTGTGACTGAAAACAGCGGGAGCGAGCCTCCGGCGGTGCGTGCGCGCCGCCGAGAGAGGGGAATGTCTGGTGACCGTAGACCTACATCGCCAGACGATAACGAGCCACTGTGCCGCAGTAGCAGCACAGTGAGCAGTGGGGAAGCGGTTAACAAGCGGGTGTCAATGTTAGATTAACAAAACAGATTGCAAAACAGTGTGATTGCCAGAATTGCAATGCATAGGTGTGATCACCCATGCAATGCTATTCAGGTGCGAAAAAAAAAAGGGTCCTGCACCCTTTTGGTGCGGGTGTGATTTGGGCCATACAAAATGTAGGACTCAAATCGCACAGATATCACATGTGATGTGTACGGGAATGAGGTGCGATTGCACAAACCAATCATAATACGCTTATTGGGATTTTTTTTTTTACCAAAAATATGTAGCAGAATACAACTTGGCCTAAAAGGATGAGAAAATTAGATTTTTTTTTTTTTTTTTTGGGAATGTTATATAGCAGAATGTGAAATTTTTTTTTTTTTTTTTCAGAATTGTCGCTCTTTTTGTTTATAGCGCAAAAAAATAAAAATCGCACAAGTGATTAAATACCACCAAAAGAAAGCTCTATTTGTGGGGAAAAAAGGACATAAATGTTATTATCGTACAGTGTCACACGACCGCACAATTGTCAGTTAACCACATGCGGACCGGTCACGTTGACCGTACTGCGGCAAAGTGGCTCGTTCCCGTCCAGCGACGTAGACCTACGTCGCTGGACTCCTCCCCTTGTGGGCGGCGCGCGCGCACCGCCGGAGGCTCACTCCCACTGTATTCAGTCACAGAGGGAGTCGGGCCAGGGGGCGATCGCCGCTGCTCTTCCCCGATCATCGGGAATCGAGTGTGGAGATCCGCCCGCTTTGTTTACACAAGCGGGCGGATCTCCTAAGTGACAGACAGGGTCAGATTGCAGGGTTCAGCTTAGCTGAACCTGCGATTTATCTCTGTGTCACTCAGTGCCGGTTCACACTTATGCGATGCGGGAAGGCTGCGAATTTGCAGCCTGTTCCCGCATCGCAAACGCACCCCTGGCAGTTCACACTGCCATATGCGATACACTGGGGGTGTCAATGAAGTGTTAACGACACCCCCCAGTTTGATCGCATATCACAGTGCGATCTTACAGTTCGCACAGGATCGGATCGCACAAGTGTGAACCACTGTGCGATCCGATCCTGATGCGGCTGCAAAAAAAGGGTCCTGTGCGTCTTTGCTGCGGGTGCAGTGCGAATTTAGCCATACAAAGTGTATGGCTGAACTCGCACCGCACAGCCGATCGCATGTAATGAAGGAGCATGCGATCGCCGCAGCCGCACATATGTGAACCAGCACTCAGTCACCTCCCCCCACACACGTCAGTAAGCACCAGGCATACATTAACCCCTCCCTCTCCAATAAAATTAACCCCTTCCCTGCCAGTGTCATTTTTACAGTAACAGTGCATATTTATAGCACTGATTACTGCAGTAATGTCACTGGTACCCCCAAAAGTGTCAAAAATGTCAGTCAAGGGTCCGATCTGTCCGCCGCAATGTCACAGTCCCGCAAAAAAAAAAAAAAAAAATCGCCGCCATTACTCGTTAAAAAAAAAAAACACCAAAAATGACAGAAATCTTTCCCTTAGTTAGTAAACGCAATAACTTTTGCGCAAACCAATCAAAATACGCTTATTGTGATTTTTTTTTACCAAACATAGGTAGCAGAAAACAAATTGGCCAAAAATTTAAAAAAATTTTGATTTTTACATTTTTTTGGGTGGAATTTCATATAAAAAAATGTGAAAAATATTGTTATTTTTTCAAAATTTACGCTATTTTTTTGTTTATAGCGCAAATAGTAAAAATCGCACAGGTGATCAAATACCACTAAAAGAAAGCTCTGTTTGTGGGAAAAAAAGGATGTAAATTTTGTTTGGGTACGGCGTCGCACGACCGCGCAATTGTCAGTTAAAGTCGCACAGTTGCGAATCGCAAAAAGTGGCCTGGACGTAAGACAGCAAAATCCTCCAGTGGTAAAGTGGTTAAAGTAACACAGTGCCAAATCGCAAAAAATGGCCTGCTCATTAGGGGGGCAAGATATAGGGGTGTTTTTTTTTTTTTTGATCAGTATACTGTATGTATGAATGAAAATGAAAGTAAGTTACTGGTATAAGATATGGTAGCTGAACAGGGGATTATGTAGGAGTAGAAAGAGAAGGAAAGAAACAATGAAAACTGACTACACTGAGCCGCGAAGAAGTCAAGTGCCTTTCCCAGAAATCATTGGATCATCATTGTTCTCTTCCATACTGCTGGTGACTCACTCCATTCATTCATTCATTTATGAAACATTGACCAAGAACATTACAGGCAGTCCCCGGGTTACAAACATGATAGGAACTGTAGGTTTGTTCTTAAATTGAATTTGTTTGTAAGTAGGAACAGGTACATTTTTTAGGTATAGCTCCAGGCAAAAAAAAATATTTTTAGTTTTTTTGGATAGCATAGGGAAGTGTTAACACCCCTTTAACATTTGTTTTGCAGTCTGTGCCCTTGAGAATATTTCACCTCATTTTCTGTCCCTGTGACAATTGGATTATGAAAATTTTGGGTTGTTGTGGAAACAAGGATTGGTGATAAAGCTTCAGTGGAGACACCTTTTTCCATGATCACTAATACAGGAGTGAATTTCCTTTCCAAGGGGTAGATTTCCTCTCACTTCCTGTTGTCTCCCTCTGTTTGTAACCCGAGGACCGCCTGTAGTTCATACCTTTCCCATGTCTAATACTTTAGAGTATTTAAAATAAAAAGAAAAACAAGCTGCGCTAATCTGATAAGGAACAACCAAATGTCCCAAAAAGTGAATAATATAAAACTATTAATGAAAACTATGACCAATCTAGGGCAATAAATCACAAAAATATCGCAAATGTGGTGCACAAAATGAATCACAAGTGATGTGAACAAATTAATCAGAGTGTGTCTCTCTTATAAATGTGTCACATTTATAAATGAATTAAAATGTGACACATTTTGATTAACTTGTTCACATTACTTGTGATTAATTTGTGTTCACTACACTTGTGTCATTTTGTGATTAATTGTGATTTATTGCATATCAACTGCTTATGATTGGTCACAGTTTCCATTAATATTTGGGACTCTTTATTTATAAGAGAGACACACTCTGATTAATTTGTTCACATCACTTGTGATTCATTTTGTTCACCACATTTGCGATATTTTTGTGATTTATTGCCCTAGATTGGTCATAGTTTTCATTAATATTTTTATATTATTCACTTTTTGGGACATTTGGTTATTCCTTATCAGATTAGCGCAGCTTGTTTTTCTTTTTTGCTTAGGTTTGGTGTTATCTCACTTTTAGAGCCGGTTCACACTGAGGCGACACGACTCCTTACTACTTCGGGGGCGACCTTTGCATTACCATGCACCACGACTTCGGAGCGACTTGCAAGTCGCTCCGAGGTCGCCCCGAAGTAGTACAGGACCCTTTTTCTAAGTCGGAGCGACTTGTGTCGCTCCTATTAGAACGGGTCCTGTAGCGGTCAATGGAGTGATACCGGTGGGTACCTTGGATCATATCCGCTACTAGGAGCCTATTAGGAACCACTACAGGGGATACCGTACACTAGGACCATCCAGGTTTCCAGTAGGACGTTCCTATCCAGATACAAGTGGATATCGCTGGGTCGCTGGATTTACTTTACACACCCGCTATATACCCCTGTGTGGGGTGGGTGTCTCTGGTAAGTGTGCCCTTTTACCAGAAGGATCACCCAGCACCTTACCACCCACCACGGGGTCACTCCTCGTAAATGGTCACCAGAGTGTTGTCACCTATATCAATTTGGGATTAAACACTTGCTTGTGGTCACTGCATGTGACATATAGACTGTTTACCTATACTGGACTTTTTTGATGTGCATATTGAATACCGTTTGCTGTTGGCACTTTATATCACCCCCACACCATATTACATGGTAGTACTGGGTTTTTTTACAGACACTATAGCACTTTCTTGATAAGCACTTTATAATTGCATGAATTTTAAAATATTTGTTGGGTGCTATTTGTCGTTTATTGCTAATTTTTGATATTTATCACATGTATCACAACTTTATGCACCAGTCACTTTATATTTCTTTATAGAAGCACCTTAAATATTGCTTTTAAATATGCTATTATGCTATTAAATATTTGATATTTATACCATTTTGTTGCTAGTAATTACATTTATACTATAGATTGCCGATCTTTGGATACCTATCACTTTGCAACACTGTTTTATTTATTTATAAGCATTAAGTCACTGTATATGTTTGGCAATTGATGATATATTACTAGGATCACTTTGCTACACTTCATATCAAGTTTTCTATTTATAGGCAGCGCCACTATCCCTCCTTTTTCTTATATTGCCCTAGATTGGTCATAGTTTTTCATTAATATTTTTATATTATTCACGTTTTGTGACATTTGGTTATTCCTTATCAGATTAGCGCAGCTTGTTTTTCTTTTTTGCTTATGTTTTGGTGTTATCTCACTTTTAGAGCCGGTTCACACTGAGGCGACACGACTCCTTACTACTTCGGGGGCGACCTTTGCATTACCATGCACCACGACTTCGGAGCGACTTGCAAGTCGCTCCGAGGTCGCCCCGAAGTAGTACAGGACCCTTTTTCTAAGTCGGAGCGACTTGTGTCGCTCCTATTAGAACGGGTCCTGTAGCGGTCAATGGACCACGAGGGAGCGCGACTTGTCAGGCTGACCAAGTCGCGCTAGTGTGAACCGACTCTTAAGCTGCAGCTCTTGATCTTTGGGCTTTATTAGCGTGGTTACATACTGGTTATATACTTTAGAGTATTTGCAGAGTATGCAATTGGAAAGATACAAAAATTACACCCAGCATCTCTAGCTGCTGTGGATCTGCAAAGTCAAGCATGGGCTGATCTCAAACTCTAGCCATCAGGAAATCTTTGGACTTCTAGTTCCCCTTTAAAGACTCATTCACATGGGAGGCAGTGCTTACCATCCTCTAAAAAAAGTGATCCACAGTGGATCACTTTTGATCCTGCTACCTTCTAATTGTCTTTTTTTTTTTTTTTTAATCCCAAAGGATTTTATTTTTTTTTTCACTAATACTGCACCACAACCTTGTCCCAAGCATTTGACTTGCAGTTGTGGTGCATTCCCACTGCCTGTCAGAGCATCACAGCTGCATCGTGTGTACAGTCCTGTCCGGCTTTAATGGTAGAATTTAGGCACTTTTACTGGGAGTGCCCCTTTGCACAGGACCTGCTGAGGGCCTTGGAACCAGATTTTGTGTCACAGACAGCCATCATACCTTTTGGTGTGCTGAACAGACTATTCTGTGGAACTTTTACACAGGAGGACATTGATGGCGCCTGGCGGGTGATGTATTGCTTTAAACGGTTCACCCCCTTCCTGCCCAGCAGAATTTTCTGCTTTCAGCGCTCGCACACTTTCAATGACAATTGCGTGGTTATGCAACACTGTACTCAAATGAAATTTTTATCTTTTTTTTTTTTTTTTACACAAACAGAGCTTTCTTTTGGTGGTATTCATCACCGCTGGGTTTTTTTTTTTTTTTTTTTGAAAAAAAAGGAAAAAAGACTGGAAAATGTAAAACAATTAAAATAAAAGATAAAAATAAAAGTATTTCTTAGTTTCTGTCAGAAAATTTTGTAAAAAAAATGTTTTTCTCCTTCACTGACGTGCGCTGATGAGGCTACACTGATAGGCTGCACTGATGGACATTGATGAGATGGCACTAGCATGCAGCATTGATGGGCACTTATAGGTGGCACTGATACACAACACTGATGAGCACAGATAGGTGGCACTGATGGGCACTGACTGGCAATTCTGATGGGTACAGATTGGCATCACTGATGGGCATTGTTGGGGCTGCAGATAATCAGGGCACTGATGATCAATGTCCTGATTACAGTATCTGTACAAGTCTCCCCTGTGAGGAGATGCTGCTGATCGGCTCTCCTCTCCTCACTCGGTCAGTGTGAGGCGAGGAGATCCGTCAACCGGCATTTCCTTGTTTAAAGCTTTGATTAGACACATCCAATCACATAGGTAAAGAGCCACGGCATCAGTTCTATACGGAGATCGGGGTTGACTGGGGAGACGTAATATAACATCATCCCAGAACAAGAGAGGATCCCACCCGCCGTCTTTGTCTATATGGCAGGCGGGAGGTAGTTAACCACTTAAGCCCCGGAAGATTTTACCCCCTTCCTGACCAGGGCCTATTTTGCAATTCGGCACTGCGTGACTTTAACGGACAATTGCGTGGTCGTGCGACGCTGTACCTAAACGAATTTGATGTCCTTTTTTTCCCACAAACAGAGCTTTCTTTTGGCGGTATTTGATCACATATGCGATTTTTTGATCATGCGCTATAAACAAAAAAAAGACTGGAAAATGTAAAACAATTAAAATAAAAGATAAAAATAAAAGTATTTCTTAGTTTCTGTCAGAAAATTTTGTAAAAAAAATGTTTTTCTCCTTCACTGACGTGTGCTGATGAGGCTACACTGATAGGCTGCACTGATGGACATTGATGAGATGGCACTAGCATGCAGCATTGATGGGCACTTATAGGTGGCACTGATACACAACACTGATGAGCACAGATAGGTGGCACTGATGGGCACTGACTGGCAATTCTGATGGGTACAGATTGGCATCACTGATGGGCATTGTTGGGGCTGCAGATAATCAGGGCACTGATGATCAATGTCCTGATTACAGTATCTGTACAAGTCTCCCCTGTGAGGAGATGCGTCAATTTTGCAAAAATAGCAATATTTTTCACATTTTTTTATATGAAATTCCCCCCCAAAAAAAATGTAAAAATCCAAATTTTTTAACATTTACGGCAAATTTGTTTTATGCTACATATGTTTGGTAAAAAAAAAAAAAAAAAAAAAAAAAATCGCAAAAAGCGTATTTGGATTGGTTTGCGCAAAAGTTATCGCGTTTACTAACAAAGGGAAAGATTTTTGTTGTTTTTTTTAATGCGTAATGGCGGCGATCTGCGATTTTTTTCGCGGTACTGCGACGGACAGATCGGACCCTTGACTGACATTTTTGACACTATTGGGGTTACCAGTGAATTACTGCAGTAATCAGTGCTATACATATGCACTGTTACTGCAAAATGACACTGGTAGTGAAGGGATTAACTTTATTTGAGAGGGAGGGGCTGTGTGTGTCCCTAGGGGTGTGATTCTAACTGTGATTGGCTGTGGCTTGAGCTGTAGAAACAGTGATCAACGGTCCTACATAGTAGAACCGTATGATCATTGTTTCTACACGGGGGAGAATGACAGGCGGCTTGTTTACACTAGCCGCCTGACTTTCTCCCTCTGCAGCAACGATCGCAGAGTGACCGGCGGACATCGGGTCCACCGGTCACACGCGCGGGGGGGGTCCGTGACCACGCGGGAGCGCGCCTCCGGGGGCACGCGCGCGATCCCTAGACCCTCACAGGCTAGCGACGTAGATCTACGTCACTTTGCCTGTGAGGGGCTGACTGCCGACGTAAATAGTCGTGCGGCAGTCGGCAAGTGGGTAAGGATGTTTTATGGTACGCCAGAAAGCTCCTTATCGACCAGCGGGAGAAGATGTCCATTCAGAACTGTCACAGACTGGTCCACAGTATGCTCAGAGATCATAATTCAAGAAGGAAGAGGATTTCTCTAGATTTCCCCTTCCCCCACTCTCCCTGATGTGTCTTTGTCCTTTCAATAAAGCTTTAGGCCTGTGAACTCTTTTCCCCTCCTTTATCTCTGTTCCCTACCTCTCATCACACGCATGTTTATTTAATTGTGTTTTGAAACATTGCATGTTTTGTATTAGTTGTGGTGCCATGTAGGACGTGCGGGACACAGGGGTCTAACTCAGGCACTGCACGTTCGACATCGCTCCGCTAAACTCGGTATTGTGTCTTGGTCAATGCTTTTCAAAGGTGAAGCCATGGCTCAGCTGCCTGATTTCAATTAACCTCTATAGCCACGTATGTTAAAGAACCCTGACTGGTAAGTCACCAGTGGTTTGCCTGTTGTAGGAACTAATCAGTAGAGAAGAGGTTCCGGTACACCACTTCAAGACCCATAGTCCAGGCAAATTCATGTGCTGATCCACACAGGAGAATGCTTTTAAACCATATTGCACTGCATGGTGTCTGGACTATGGTCAGCGGGCTTAGAAGAACCAACAAAGCAACTTTTGGAAAATACATACTATAAAAAGGGGGATGGGGCACTCTGACAGTGTGAGACTAGGAGAGCAGATAAATGGCACTTCCTCATTTACACGTGACTGGCTGTGATTGTACACAGTCGATCACATGGGTATCAGCCATGTCATCAGCTCTTTACCAAGATCGGGGTCACGCCGTGTCCTAGCAACACTGCGCGGCCACGATCGCCGCACTGTGCGTCCCCGTGGGCACGCGAGAGAGGCTGTTCTGGGGCGCCATTATATGACGTCGTCCCAGAACGAGAGCCGCACCGCTCCACCGTCATTTGACGGTGGACGGGCAGCAAGTAGTTAAGTTAAATTGTTTTTTTAAACTGCAAGGCTCCCTTTTTTTTTTTTTTTTTTTAAGTGGACATTTTTGTGTAGAAATCATTCATCCCGTCACACTGGCATTGTACCAGAAACAAAAACAGAGCTGTGCATGCGCAGAGCATTGCAAACTACATTGCATTTTTTAGTCCATCTGTTGGAAAAAAAAAATTGCCTTTAGTTCCGCTTTAAAATTACCTTTTTTCCATCTCTGTTTCCCCCAACCTGTAAAGAAATAGCATATTTTTTTGGGTGGGGGGAGAAAGTACCTTTTTTTTGAGTGGTAGCTGCTCCCACTTCTTTGCTTCTCACCTGAGATAATGTCACATGTCCCAGAAGGCTACAAAATAGTTCATGTTCCCATCGCACACCTTCCTGGATATAGGCACTTTAGTTGTGGGTGCTGAAGCGATCACCAGCTGGACACAGGATCTATCACAGATACATGCACACCATGGATCTTGCACAGCAGTCCGAAGAAACTTTTTATTTCAAAAGAATCACATCAGGATAGGTGCAACGTTTCGGAGTCACGCAGGACCCCTTCATGCCACATGCCTGACAAAGGGGCCACATGCCCGACGAAGGGGTCCTGCGTGACTCTGCAATGTTGCACCTATCCTGATGTGATCCGTTTGAAATAAAAAGTTTCTTTGGACTGTTGTGCAAGATCCTTGGTGTGCTGGCAAATATGTATGTACCAGTAGGCTACAAGACAAGCCTCACCACAGGCTGTGACTCACGCATGCGCAATAGGGAGCCAACTGTGAGTTATCACAAAGTGACAGTTATCTCCTGAAGCCAAGATGGTGGCACAGAGGAACAGACATCTGGGAGCATCAGCTGTGTGGAAAACTGCACTTACTTTACTTTGTGGGATGGTATTGGTTTCTTTAAAGTGGTTGTAAAGCGGAGGCCAGCAACCAGTAGCACGAGGCCAGTTGACTAGTAGATCGCAGCCTGGGCTTGTTGAACTGCCATTCCAGAGCATCAAACAGAGTGCAATGCAGAGGGACTACTTGTAAAGTTGGAGCTGTAGTAGGGAGCAAGAGCCGCATAAGCTGATGCCTCCTCTGTAGTGCTGGTTCCTGTCCCATGCAGAGTAATACCAACTGCACTCCATCTCTTATCCCAGCTAGTGGTCTCTGGAGTGGTGCCATCAGCAGGAGAGAAGAGATCTTTAGGTCAGTGTGAAGCAATACACTGGGCATAAAAGTATAGGGCTGCTTTCTCACGGATGTGTTGCAGTTTACCTGCACCGTAGATGCAGTGCGGTGTACTTACAGCTTTCCTGCAGGTTTGCTGCGCTTAGCCATAAACTTCCATTATATCCTGCAGGTTTGATGCACTTCCTGAAAGCGCACCACACCTGCAAAATATAACAGAAGTCTATGGCAAAGTGCAGCTAACCCTGGAAAAATCGCAGATGCACTACACTGCACCAGCGGTGCAAGTAAATCGCAGCACATCAGTGTGAAAGCAGCCTTATAGGGGGCTCAGAACAGTAAGGGTTAATTTACATCTGCAGTTGGGGGTGGTAAAATCCAATAGTTATGACATGTTTTTAACACCCCCTTTAGATGCAGTGGCCAGGGGTGTACACGTCAAAGCTGGAATTATGCGCCCTGTCATGGTTGGTGGGTGCAGCACCTGCCAAGCATGACCCATTTAAGTGAATGAGGCCACTCTACAAGTGCCCTGTAACCTTGTACAGTACATCAAAGAAAAGGTTACAGCAGGCATCGTTGTGGTCCTTTCTCACCATAGGCTTTAACCCCTTGGACCCACAGTTGTGGGGTGCTTGCAGAGTGGCCCCATTTACTTGAATTGGTCTCAATTGGCAGGCAATAGCACCCACCCAATGCAACAAGGGGTTTAATTCCTGGTGCAGAATGTGTACACCTTTGGCTGCCCCCTTGACAGCTAAAGGGGGTATGGATTGGAGGCTATAAAATCCTGACTCAACAGCAGGGTTTTTACAACCCCCCCAGCTTTACGCATAACCAAACCCTAAGGGTGCCGCTACCGAATGCAAGTAGGGGGTCATTCACAAGTGCAGCAAGCACTGCTGCTCCTCTGAAAAGCAATCCGAGTGTGTTTGACAGGTGGTACGAAGGCGATATGTTGCCTCCTCACCACCTGATTTACTGTAAACCCATGACTGCCGTGCAATGCACGTGATTGCGACACTGTAGTACAGCAATTAGAAGTTTAAATCCGGTGTGAGAAGGCGACACTGTGCCCGGGGATCTTTGACTTCTCCCATGCTGTTCAGGTAGATCTCCACCCCTGTAAAGGATGTTTTTTCTCTATACTTACCTGCTATGTGCAATGGAATTGCACAGAGAGCGGCCTGGAACCGTCTCTTCTCGGGTCCCCTGCCAGCGCTGCTGGCTCTTCCCCTCTGTCAAGTGCCCCCACAGGAAGCACCGCTTGACACAGACAGCAGGGGACCGTGTCGGGGCTTCGTTCTAAGGTAAGTATTTCATAATGAGCTAGTATGCGATGCATACTAGCTCATTGTGCCTTTGTCCTGCAGGGTTTGGTTTTTTTTTTGTTTTTTTGTTTTTTTTGAGGATACAACCGCTTTAATGCAAGGAATGCATTAAGGTTTAGGCTTTCAAACCAGTTTAAGTATTTGTAGCTTTGACTTTCTGTTCCCCATCCCCCACTGAAGTTCCTCTTCAAGAAATACTGCCATATGTGAACTTGGAGGTAATTAAGGCTAAGTTCACCACTTCACAACTCATGAAAAGGTGAACTGACTCCAAAATTTCCTGGCTACTCCTTCGGACCCTACTGCACCATAGTGTTGCCACCTCATCCCTCTAAACCCAAACACATAATAATTACACAGGTTCTGGGGCTAATTTAATGCAAATACAGTGCACTTTCACCCCCTTCCTGCTCAGGCCAATTTTCAGCGCTGTCCAACTTTGAATGACAATTGCGCGGTGTACCCATATGACATTTTTATCCTTTTTTTCCACACAAATAGAGCTTTCTTTTGGGGGTATTTAATCACCGCTGGATTTTTAAATTTTTACAAAAAAAAATTGTTTTCTATGAGTACATTTTGAAAATAGGTAATTTTTCTCCTTCACTGATGGGCACTGATGAGGAGGTACTAATATGCCCCACTGATGGGTGGCACTGATGAGCACTGAGAGGCGGCACTGATGGGCACTGACTGGCAACACTATGGGCACTGATTTTGAACTTTTCTGTACTCAGGGCACTGATGATCAGTGCCCCGATTACCTTTTCTAGGTTCCCCTTTGAGGAGGCGCCACTGATCGGCTCTCCTCGCCACATACTCTGACAGACAGTATGAGGCGAAGAGAGCTGATAAACTGCACTTCCTCATTTACATGTGACCGGATCACATGGGTAAAGAGACAAGTCATTGGGGTTGCGCGGTGTCCTAGCAACACGGCGCGGCCACAATCGCTGCACTGCGCGTCTCCGCGGGCGCGCGAGAGAGGCTGTTCTGGTGCACCGTCATATGACGTTGTCCCAGAACAATAGCCGCACTGCTCCGCCGTCATTTGACGGTGGGAGGGAAGTGGTTAATCAGCCACAGAACCTGTGTAATATGTGTTTGGGTTTAAAGGGATTAGGTGGCAAATATACATAGCTCTCGTCATTCCGTGTTGCCAATGTAGACATGTGACTGCTCCTTTCTTTTGCAACACTTCAGATGTGCTTCTGTTTGGTCAGCGTGGTCATGTGGCTGCTGGGGGTTGCCACCTCATCCCTTTAAATCCGGACACATATTAATTACACAGGTTTGGTGGCTGATTAAGGTGGTAATTAAACTCACTTAGTGCCTAAGGCCCCTTTCACACGGGCTTTCCAATCAGGTCCGCCTGTCAGTTTTTTCAGGCGGACCTGATCGGATGCTCCATGCACCTCTATGGGGGAGGCGGCTGCTCTGATTTGATCCTGTCTGTGAAATCCAGATGGATGGAAACCCTATTTTCCATCCGACTGGAGGATCGGATCAGATGAAAACGGACAGGCGGTCTATTTCATCCAATCTCCCATAGAGCAGAGTGGGGCTCTGACAGGTCTGTCTATGCAAAGTAAGCAGAGGCCGAGCTGTCATCCGCCTGCTCAGTAGGGATCAATCCCCCGCTGAGCAAAACGGAGCTTGCCGGGCGGAAATCCCGTGTGAAAGGACCCTTATGTGCATTATATCAGCCTCAGAACCTGTGTATTTAAGGCTACGTTCACATCTTGGCCTTGCTATTTAGGCGTTTTTATGGTCGTTTTTTTCAGGCGTTTTTAGGTTGACTAGTGACCAATGGAAAAAAATAGAAAACGCCTGTAATCTGCCCAAAAAGAAGCTCATGTACTTTTTTGAGCGTTGGGCTTTTGCTTAAAATGTCAAAACACTCAGATGTGAACAGGGGCCATTGAAATGAATAGCATTTGTCTTGTTGCGCGTTTTTTGAGCTGATCCTAGAGCAGAAAAACTCCCCAAAAACGCCCCAAAACGCCTACATGTGAACTTAGCCTAATATGTGTCCTGGAATAAAGGGATAAGGTGGCTGCCCTGACCAATGAGTATTTGCCATTGCGAGCATTATGATGGATACTCACTTTAATCCTGTATATTGCGGTGTCCGGACTGCTACACCAAATGCGCGAGGCATCATGGCTGCCATATGCAGCAGTTCCAGAGGGGAGGCCAAGATCTTTGGAGTTAGTTCACCTTTTCATTTTATGTAAAAAGTTCAGTTAATATATCATTTTTACGATCTATTTCTTTTTTGATTTATTTGTGTCGATGCATAGCAAAGCTGGCGCTTCTTTGCAACGAATTCATGTTTCCGGCTAGGTACTAGAAACCGTCGCACACTAAGTATTTGTCGCGTGGACACCCAAAATGCATCAAAAAGTGCGCCATTGCCACGCTTTATGAATTCCAGAGTACATTCTGATTGAATAAGGTCTGCAGTATCCCGAATGAGGTATGAGGATCATCTTTTTGAAAGTCCACAATAAATACTTGCCTATCTATAGAGTATGCTGGCTGGCCGGTGAATTTTGTTTCCTTTTTATAACCCACTGACAGCTGCTAGATCAGAGATGAGCGTCACTCCCAGCCTAGGAATACTGAGCCTCATTGTTTACTGCTGACTGAATCATATAGAGCAGCTGGGAAAACCATGGCTTGTTTATGCTGATTCCTGCAAAGGAGCTCTGCTTCAGAAGAGCGCTGCTCCAGTTACCTTAAGACATATTCATTTCACCGGAGAGTAACGTAACCCCACTAGAGATCTGCCATACACACACTTAAAGGGTAACTACACCCTGCCATAAACAACAACAAATCTGATAAATAGTGCACCTTACCTGTTCAGAAGTCTGTTATGTGTATGGAGAGCTGTGTCCCGGCTGGAAACACGCCAGAAATGGCCAATGTCATTACATGTCCTGAGCTGAAGCAAATTTTGAAGACAGGGACACTGTATCTGGAGAGCTTACAGCCACATTTCCCATTGTGCTTTGCGAGCAGTGATATCACGCTGTCCCCTCCTCCCTCTGCTACGTGCTCCAGCTGTCCCCCCCTCCTCTCTCTGCTCTCTAATTCTCCTCCTTCAAAGCCAGGCACATGGAAGAAAGCATTCACAAAGAGAGAACCATTGTGTGACCGCCTCATTCACACCCAAACTGACATACATCTGTTTATTATTATTATACAGGATTTGATTTATATAGCGCCGACAGTTTACGCAGCGCTTTACAACTTGAGGGTAGACAGTGCAACTACAATACACTTTAATACAGTAGGAATCAGAGGGCCCTGCTCCTTGGAGCTTACAATCATTTAGAGGACATTTCTAAATGCATGCAATCATTTTAACCACTTAAGCCCCGGAAGATTTTACCCCCTTCCTGACCAGGGCTTTTTTTGCGATTCGGCACTGCGTGAATTTAACGGACAATTGCGCGGTCGTACGACGCTGTACCTAAACGAATTTGACGTCCTTTTTTCCCCACAAACAGAGCTTTCTTTTGGTGGTATTTGATCACCTGTGCGATTTTTACTTTTTGCGCTATAAACAAAAAAAGAGCGTCAATTTTGCAAAAATAACAATATTTTTTCACATTTTTTTATATGAAATTCCCCAAAAAAATGTAAAAATCAAAATTTTTTAACATTTTTGGACAATTTGTTTTCTGCTACATATGTTTGGTAAAAAAAAATCGCAAAAAACGTATTTTGATTGGTTTGCGCAAAAGTTATTGCGTTTACTAACTAAGGGAAAGATTTCTGTCATTTTTGGTGTTTTTTTTAACGCATAATGGCGGCGATCTGCAATTTTTTTTGCGGTACTGCGACATTGCGGCGGACAGATCGGAACCTTGACTGACATTTTTTACACGTTTGGGGTTACCAGTGACATTACTGCAGTAATCAGTGCTATACATATGCACTGTTACTGTAAAAATGACACTAGCAGGGAAATAACTTTATTGGGGAAGGAGGGGTTAAGTGTGTCCCTAGGGGCGTGATTCTTACTGTGATTGGACATGGCTACTGGTGTAGGAACAGTGATCAACGGTCCTACATAGTAGAACCGTATGATCACCATTCTTACACAAGGGAGAATGACAGGCGGCTTGTTTACATTAGCCGCCTGCCTTTCTCCCTTCACGGCGGACGATCGCGAGTGACCGGCGGACATCGGGTCCGCCGGTCACACGCACGGACTTCCCAGGGAACAAGCCGGGGCGGGCGTGCTATTGGCTCACAAGGAAGTGACAGGCTAGTGACGTACCGGCGGCGGTCGGCAACCGGTTAAAGCTGGATACACACTGTACAACTTTTGTTGTATAGTGTCCTTAAAGCTGGATAAATACTATACAACTTTTGTAGTTAGATTTCCTTTAGATTTACCTTCAACTATGTAGTGCAAGGGCCTGCCTGATTGCATACAAATTGAAAATGCTTAGGTCTGACCTCATATTATATTATATGGTTTTGGTAAATCTAAAAGGAAAAAATCTAAAGAAAATTGTGTACTGTGTATCCAGCTTTAGATTTACCTTCAACTATGTAGTGCTAGCAGGGCAGCCATCAGAAATTTTGGGGCCCCTTACACAGCTTTAAGCCTGGGCCCCTCTGGGCCTGACAACCAACATTCCCCAGGGCCAGCCCTCTGGCCGTCCAACCGAATCTGCCCACTGGCCATCCCACTGATTCCTTCAGTGCACCCACTTTTATTTTAACACTCTTATAACCTAATATATGAAAATGAATCCAATCCAGCAAAAAGACATTCCCATTTATTCAGCAAAGAGACACCCCAATCCAGGAAAGATACAGCCTTATATATTCAACAAAGATACTGCTCAATCCAGCAAAAAGACATCCCAATCCTCAAAGAGACAACCTCATATATTCAGCAAAGTGACAGCCCAGTCCAGCAAAGAGACATCCCTTTGGCCGCATCAGCTTACTCTGCGGCCACCCTGCTTTAGCAAATGCTAGTTACTACAGCAGCAACAACTTGATCTTGTGGGTTGGGCCTCGGCAACTGGGCCCCTTGGAATGCCTGGGCCCCCTACATGTGTATGGGCTGTCTCCCCCTGATGGCAGCCCTGAGTGCTAGGGCCTCTCTGATTGCATACAAATTGAAAGTGTTTAGGTTTGACCTCATATTATATGGTTTTGGTAACTCTAAAGAAAATTGTATAGTGTGTATCCAGCTTAAGGGCTCATTCAGTCAATCGACTAATGCCTCGTACACACGTTCAGATAATCGTACGAAAAAAAACGCTTTCGACTTGATTGCACAATAATCTGATTGTTAGTACACAGCTTTCGACAGCCGATCACAACAGTTTGTCCAACAAAATCCGAAGGGACAAACACGAAAACTTCTGTCATACAATAGCCTAGCAAACGGCAATCGTTTAATCAGCACAGTATGCGTCCGCTAAAAATCAATAGACAAGGGTCACATATATATGACACCACTTCCGATACGTAGCTACACACTCAGGAAACTTTTCCACATTTGTATGACAAAAATCATTCGGTTAGAACGCATTGTTGAATTCGATATTAGTATCATGCAACAAAATGCGAATGATAAGTCGTCCGATTATCTGAACGTGTGTACGAGGCATAAGCCCGTCTTCTGTGCAGAGCCGCATCAGAGCTGCATGCAGACAGCCCATAGAAATAGATGGACGTGCAGAAGCTACACGGACACAATTACATGTCGCAAGCGCGTGCACGGATGCGAAACACAGTGGGGTTGATTAACCACTTCTGGACCGGAAGGATTTGCCCCCTTAATGAACAGGTTATTTTTTGCAATACGGCAAAGCGTTATTTTAACTGACAATTGCGCGGTCATATGATGCTGTGCCCAAATAAAATTGATGTCCTTTTTTTCTTCACGAATAGAGGTTTTTTTTGGTGGTATTTGATCACCTGTGCGATTTAGATTTTTTGCGCTATAAACAAAAAAAAAAGCTACAATTCTAAAAAAAACAAACACAAAAAAAAAAAAACATTTTTTTTCTTTCTGTTTAATAACATTCCCAATAAAAAAAAAAATTAAAAATCAAAATTTTTCATCATTTTAGGCCAATTTGTATTCTGCTACATATTTACGGTAAAAAAAAAAAAAAAGCGTATACTGATTGGTTTGCGCAAAAGTTATCACGTCTACAAACTAGGGGAAAGATTTATGTCATTTTTATTTATTTATTTTTTTTACTAGTAATGGCGGCAATCTGCGTTTTTTAGCAGGACTGCAACATTGCGGCGGACAGATCGGACACCTAACTGACATTTTTGACACCTTTGGGGGGACCAGTGACATTACTACAGTTATCAGTGCTAAAAATATGCACTGTTCACACATATGCTATACGGGAACCCTGCGAATCCACTGCGGGTTCCCACATCGCATCCAAATCGCAGGCAGTTCACACTGCCATATGGGAATCGCTGGGGGTGTCAATACAAAGTTAACGACACCCCCAGATCAGTTCGCATATCGCAGTGCGAACTGTCAGTTCAGACATGAATCACATAGGTGTGATCCGATTCTGGTGCGGACCCATAAAGGGTCCTGTGCGAGTTGTGTCCGAATGCGATGCAAATCCAGCCATACAATCTGTATGGCTGAATTTGCATCGCACAGACATCGCATATGATTTTCAGGGCAGTGCGCTCCGAATCACATGAGATGTCTGTCATCGCACATATGTGAACCGGGACATACTGTACTAATGACACTGGAAGGGAAGGAGTTAACACCAGGGGCAATTAAAGGGTTAAGTGTGTCCCTAGGGGATGTTTTCGTACTGTGTGGGGGATGGGCTTGCTGCATGAACACAGAGACCTGTGTTCCTAAATTAGAGGAACACAGGATCCCTGTGTTCATAACTGACAGAACAGCGGCCACTGGACCCGCTGATCAGCTTCCCCTGTGGCGAATGGGCATGGGTGCCCCCCGCTAGCAGATCCGACCTGTCGCCATAAAATGACGGAAGTTGGTCGGCCAGTGGTTAACTTAAACTGGAGAGTGCAAAATCTGGTGCAGCTCTGCAAAGAAACCAATCAGCTTCCATGTTTTTTCTCAAAACTTAACCACTTCAGCTCTGGAAGGTTTACCCTCTTTTATGTTGCAGAGTGCGATCACTGGGTGCAGCGGAGTCCATTCAGATCAGACATTGTGGAGTAAACAGGAACTGGCTTCTTTATTAGAACATAACACAGAAATCAAAGATGTCACCTCATTGTAATAAGAACACAGACAGGAAGAGATAACCAACAAGTTCAGTACAGTGTACAGGAAATACAACACATCATAGAAATGCATAGCATATCACTGAGCATTAGCGACATCTAGTGTCCAATTTGTGAACTGCAGTTAATCTGCTAAACTGAAAGCTGTTGTATCTCCAACATTTCATGACCAGGCCATTTTTTTTGCGATATGGCGCTGCGTTATTTTAACTGACAATTGCACGATCGTGCGACGCTGTACCCAAAATAAATTTATGTCCCTTTTTCCCCACAAATAGAGCTTTCCTTTGCTGGTATTATATCACCTCTGCGGTTTTTATTTTTTGCGCTATAAGCAAAAAAGGCCGACAATTTTAAAAAAGAAAAAACAATATTTTTTACTTTATGCTATAAAATATATGCAATAAAAAAAAAATGTAAAAATCGAAATTGTTCATCAATTTAGGCCACTATGCATTCGGCTACATATTTTTGGTAAATAAAAATCCCAATAAGTGTATATTGATTGGTTTGCACAAATGTTATAGCGTCTACAAACTAGGGGAAATTTTTATGGAATTTTTATTTTCTTTACTAGTAATGGCGGTGATCAGCGAATTGCGGCAGACAAATTGCACACTTAACTGACACTTTTGACACTTTTTGGGGGCCAGTGACACTAATACAGTGATCAGTGCTAAAAAAAAAAGTGCACTGTCACTGTACTAATGACATTGGCAGGGAAGGGGTTAACATCAGGGACGATCAAAGGGTTAAATGTGTCCCCAGAGGTGCTTTCTAACTTCGTGTAGGGTGGCTTAACTGGAGGAAGACAAAGATCTGTGTTCCTGCTTACATAGGCAGACCGCCATTCTGCCTTCCCTGTGAACGATCAGCGGGTCCTGGTGGACATCACGTCTGCCGGACCCACTGACTGGCTCCCGTTGTATCCAATCACAGCCGGAGCGGGTCGCTGGTGGCACACGGGCGCTCCATAGAGCCTGTGCACGAAATCACGTACAGGTACGTGATTTCGCGCAGGAGGGCTGCCCTGCAGCAATATATCTGCGTGGGGCAGTCCATAAGTGACTAACTAAGCCTGGAGAGGCCAAACTCTGGTGCAGCTCTGCAAAGAAACCAACCGGCTTCCTACTGCGCATGCACGAGTCGTGCTGTGCGTTCTAAATGGTTCCGTCATCTTCTGGGGCACACACAGGTCCCAGATGGCAGCCGGGTGGGGGAGGGCACGATGCAATCATGGAAATGACATACCAAGCTGCAGCAAGGTAGGACGGAAGTCCACCTGAAAATGAACTCAAAAGGTACCTAAAAGACAAAAAAAAAAGATATCCAAAAATGAGGGGGTGTGGGGTGCTGTATTGTTTGGCCCGGAACTCCGCTTTAAAATGATTGTAAACGAACGCCTCATAAAACAACCTATTCAGTTAAAAAAAAGAAATGAAAAGTAAAATATTTGTGTACAGATATAAAAATACATTATAAATACCCTTTTTCATAAGTAATTACATTCCCTCTCAGCTGCGTAAGAGCTGGGGGAGGAGAAGCAGCAGCACACTGAGCTTCCTAGTGAAAGGCTGTGAAGGGGGATGTGTCTGGATAAGTCTGATCATTGGAGCAGAGCATCCTGAGTTCTCAGCACAGCTAGGGAATTGACCATGGTAAGCTCTCCTGCCTAGTGTGGTCAGTTGTTAGCAAGGACTGGCAGGAACACCAGGGATTTCACACAAAGGAAGCAATACAAATATAACCGGACACTTTTTTTTAAGTGTAGCAATGTTTCCAGCCCTTGGGCCTGAGGTGGGTCTGACATTAGTACCGGTAACACTTCCAACACATTTAAGCTGTGAACCCAAGTGTGAGAACTGAGACAATGACCATTCCGGCATCTTTGGTTTGTTTTGTTTATTGTATATTGGGGATGGGAGAAGGGAATGAGTGGGATACTCCTCTGGCTCTTCTAGGCTTAACTGGGACTTTGTACAAAAATGCCCGTTAGCGCTGTCTTGATGCCAGCTGAATGCCGACCAGCGCTTCCTGGCGTTCAAAGATACTGTTATGCTGAAATTGTGCTGGAACCTCGACTTTAACTTGTTAGTTAACTCAGAAGATCCAGGACTGTAGAACTCTTGGCACTCGATTTAGCTCAAAAGTCACTAAACAGCTCCCTCCAGCCCTTCACTGACTGTGGTAGCTCCTTGTCACTGCTTGTGCTGCTGCAACTCTTAACTCTGTACACTACACACTGTACACTGACTCTTCAGGGCCCAACCACGGGTGCCCCCTTTTACACTTCAGGGTCCTCTGACTAGGTACCTCCTCTAGCACTTCAGGGTCCTCTGACTAGGCACCCCTTTTACAGCTAGCTGACTCCTGGATCCCTTGAACCTTCTCTGGAGTGGTCCCCTCTACACTTGGCAGACCCCTAGGAGCAGTTCACAGTACTCACGACCTTGGCAGGCTTTCCTGGAACTGAACCCTCTTCCTCCACTGGTCCTCTGCACACTGGATCCCCTTGGCAGCTCAACTCAACACCCTCTGGATTCCCAGGTCGCCACCTGGGACACCCAATCCTTCTGACAGGAGGAGAGACAGCCGTACTCTCCCTCCTGGGACTCTGCTTCCCGCCAAAGACACTGCGTCATTCGTTTCCTCAAAACTTATACCCACTTCCAGAATCCTCTGCGGCAGAATCTGCCTTCTGGGGTAGATACAGGCCTGAATGTGTCTCTGATTGGGTTTCCTCCACTGCCCAATGAGAATCCTCTTATGGAGCCAGTGGGGAGACTCCCCGCTCAGCAGACACACCTGGGAGACATGACAGCCAGCTGAAATCATGGCCCTGCTGTTAGACAGCCAAGGCCCACTATACTTTTACCTAGCACCTACCTGTAGGGTGCAACACAAGCACATGGTACAGCATGGTACAGCAGGCACATATCAGGAATTTGAAATCCTCGGGTAACAAACTGCTTGCTGACTGCATAACTTACATATACAGTGGCAAGGACGCTCTGCTGCGCAGGATCACAAACCTATTACGTGAACCTGCACTTCCGGTGCTGGGGCACGCATGTGCGCCACCGCCAGCCCGCTCCCGCTGGGGTTATCTAAAGCGCGAGCTGATCTGCAGGTACCGTTTTGGCAGAGAGCCAGAATGGCATTTCGCCGTTCTGTCAGTAGGGAAGACATGGATCCTGTGTTCCTGCAAAGCAGGGATATTGATCAGTGCCTTCCTCTAGTAAAAGCACCTCCCAAAGTACACAGAAACACTAGCTAGGTACACAGTTACCCATTTGATCACCCCTGATGTTAACCCCTTCCCAGCCAGTGTCATTAGTAAAGTAACATATTTTTTAGCACTGATCACTGTATTAGTGTCACTGGTCCCAAAAAGTGTCAGTTAGTGTCCAATTTGTCTGCCACTATAAGTCGCTGATCGCCGCCATTACCAGAAAAAAATAAAAACAATTCCATAAATATAACCCATAGTTTGATTAAAATAAGATTTGCGCAAATCAATCAATATACGCTTATTGGGATTTTTTTTCACCAAAAATATGTAGCAGAATACATATTGGCGTTAATTGATAAAGAAATTTGATTTTTTACATTTTTTTTGGATGTGTTTTATAGCAGAAAGATTGTTTGACTGTTTTTTTTTTTTTTTCAAAATTGTCGGTCTTTTTTTGTTCATAACTCAAAAAAAAAAAAAAACGCAGAGGTGATCAAAAAAAAAAAAAAAGAAACAGTGAAAAAATAAACAAATTCATAATAAAATGTAAAAAATAATAATAAAGCACCACTGTCCCCCTCCCCCCCCCTGTCCCCCCTCCCTGAGCTCACATGCAAATGCACAGTGAATGTGCACGTTGGTCCCGCACGCTAGCTCTGCATGATTACACATTAAAAAACGTGATCTCGATTTAACCCCACGCTCACGATCCTAATCCGGCATTTCCACGATTCAGTGCAGAGCCGTTCTCTGCTCACAGCTGACAGTTGTAAAAAAAAAAAAAAAAAGGCAGCTGGCAAAGTTTATCACAACATTGCTCAGCGCTGAGAGATAAAATTAAACATTGTATCATTTGGTGCTTTTAGAACAAGTTAAAAACAGTATTTTTTGCTAGAAATTAGCTTAGAACCCCCAAACATTAAATATATTTTTAGCAGAGACCCTAGAGAATAAAATGACGGTCGTTAGCAATGCTTTGTTACCCTGTATTTGCTCAGCGGTCTTTCAAACGCATTTTTTTGGGAAAAAATACACTTCAATATAAAAAACGAAATAGTAAAGTTAGCCCAATTAATTTATATAATGTGAAAGATGGTGTTATGCTGAGAATCGTGATCTTTTTTCTAAGCAAAAAAAAAATTTAATTTTATCCAGAATCGTGCAGCTCTACCACACTCATATGTAAATGGCGATCACACCACACATGCAAGATATCACCGCGACCGTCAGAGTGAGAGCAATAATGCTAGCACCAGTGCTCCTGTGTAACTCTAAACTGGTACCCTGTAAAGGCTTTTAAATAGTTGTCTATGCAGATTTTTAAGTACTGTAGTTTCTTGCATTTCAACGGGCGTGCAGAATTTTAAAGCGTGACATGTTGGGTATTAATTTAATCGACATAACATCATCTTTTATATTTTACCAAACTTTATTGTATTATTTTGTGTTTATGTGCACTGAGATTCCTTAAAGTGTATTTTTCCCAATGTACAGGAAGGGGAGAGACAACAGTAGGGGATTTACTGGAAATGTTTACCCTTCGGCCTCGTTTACATGAGCGGCTAAGGGATGGTAAAAACAGGCAGTTGAGCTGTGCTTTTAGTTCAGAAAGGGCCCATTACAGGCAGGAGCACTCAGTCCCTTGACAAAAGTAACACAACTAAGCCTCGTATACACGATCAGATTATCGGACAAATTTGTGTCCTTTTTTTTGTTGCATGCCAGTTTCATATCGAAAGTGAAGAGGTTACTTTCATATGAAAATTCTCATACGACAGCATTCAACTTCAGAAGTGATGTAATGTGTTGAATTGTTTTGTATGTATTCTTTAGTTTCCGAGCATGCTTAGTCTTGCTCTTACAATTTTTTTCGGACAAAAACTGTACTAATTAAATGAAAATCGGACATTGTACTCAAATACAATAAACATTTCATAGCCTACACATTCAGCTTTTGTCGTAAGAAAATTCGTAATCGCCTGTCAAAAGCACCATACTAACGATCCAAAAATCGGCAGATCGTTCGTCGGATTCAATTTTACTTCCGATTATCGTGTGTACGAGCCTTAAGAATGGACAGCATGACACATCTCCTTCTGCTTCCCTGTGGCCACTGATCTCAGTGCCACTCGCTTGCAGAAATGCTAGCCCACAAAGTGCCTTATGCGCTGTGGCATTAGAAGAACTTGATCTCTCTGACTTCAGTCTAACCAGACTGTCTGTTACTCTATAAATTCCTCCAATACCGTTCTATGGAAAGCAGTAGGTTTAAAGAGCACACCAAACGCTTAAGATATCTTCTTTATTAACTTCAACTTTTCTTCATAGATAACAGTGACACTTTTGCAGCAGACAGTCCATGTACAACATGTGCTGAATAAAGTATAACAAATGGTGGATATATTTCTCTCTCTATTGCTGTTTGAGTTTGTTTGCTTGGGTTTGGTTTTGAGTTATTAAAGTTGTTTGGGTTTGTTCGATAGTTTGAATTCGATATAACTTTTGAAGTTTTATTGTTTGTTTGGTGGAACTACAAGTGAACACATAACTAGTTCAGTATACAGCTCTAATCACATTACTAACAATAGGAACATGTATAACTGTTAATTACCTATTTTTGGCCACTTACTTCCATAAAACTGCTCTGTAGATCTGTGTGTCTATTCAGTTCTCTTGCTCTGTAGTGGAAAATGAGAAGGCTGGCTGAAGCATGAGGCTTCAGAGAAAAAATGGGTGTAAGGCTGGCTGTAATTGGCATAGACTGTTGCTGAGTGTGAGATTGGCTGTGATTGGCCACAAACTCCTTATGGGTAATAAAGTTTAACTCTGTGCTTTCTGGTTTCAACTCTGCTGTGTCTGAGCTTACCTTACATGCATACAAATGAATCTTACAGGCATATTTTTCCTTTGCTTCTGTGAACACAATATACAATTGTTATATGACATCCAAACATGAAATCACAGTAAATAATTCTGCTTTTGTCTCTCACATATAAACATATGCACTGTATTGAGGTTATTAACAGGTCTAGCTGTATATACATGTAGGTCATATTAGCAACCTAGGACAGGTTCTAGCTGGCCAGCTACACTCCCACCAAAATTACCTATAATTCTATGTTCTCTATAGTAGGATTTGAACATGAATTTGGGGAATTTTCTATCAGGTTCTCAACTTCCAAGTGTCTTTTATCACTTTCAAGTAGAACAACTAACTGCTGTATAGGACGTTCCAACTTGAGTGGAGTAGTGAGACGTTTTCCCTTTTTGTCAAGTTTTGAGTCTCCTATTTGTAACAACGCTCTTCTTACTAGTCTGTCTTTATCCTTTTGAACTTCTAGAACTTTAGCCAATTTCCATTGACTTCCAGGTAAATCTTCTTCTTTCACTAATACTATGTCACCAACTTGGACATTTCTTCTGGGTGTTTGCCATTTACTTCTTAGCGTAAGATTGGCTAAGTACTCTTTCCTCCATCTATTCCAAAACTGTTCTGATAGATATTGAACTCTTCGCCATCTCTTTTTGGCGTATAAATCCTCTTTGGTGAACTTGCCAGGTGGTGGATGTATGTAATCAGACTTAAGGTGAAGTAGATGGTTGGAAGTTAAAGGTTCCAAACTTGTTGGATCATTGATGTTGTCAACTGTAAGTGGACGACTGTTAACAATAGACATTACTTCATAGAATAGGGTCCTAAGTGAAGCATCATCCATTCTTCCGGAGTTCTTTTTCAACATTGAACTTAACACATTTCTTACAGTTCTGATTTGTCTTTCCCAAACTCTTCCTGTGTGGCTTGCATGTGGAGCATTCATATAAAAGTCACATTGATTCCGTGACAAATACTCTGTTACTTTTTCTTTGTCGATCTCTTTTAGAGCTTTCTTCAATTCATTCCTTGCTCCGACAAAATTGGATCCTTGGTCAGATCTAAGCTCTCTGACAGCACCTCTAATGGCTATGAAACATCTCAAGGCATTGATGAATGCATCAGTTGACATATCTTCTAACATTTCAAGATGAATTGCTCTGGAGCTTAGACATGTAAATATTAGTCCATATCTCTTGTACTCCTTGCGGTTTTGCTTGGTAATGAATGGGCCGAAACAATCCATTCCACTATAAAGAAATGGTGGTGATGGGTTTACACGATCTCTCGGTAGATCTGCCATTCTTTGTTCTTCGGTAGGTGTACGTGCCTTTCTAAAAGTTACGCATTTACTGATATACTTTGCAATAACTTTGCTTCCTTTCACTATCCAGTAACCACCTTCTCTCAAACAGTTCTGGGTAATGCTTCTTCCTTGATGCAAGGATTTGTTGTGGTAGTGATCAATGATCAATCTTGTGAAGGTAGAATTTTTGGGTAGAATTGCTGGATGCTTCACTCTGCTGGGTAACAATGCATTTTCCAGTCTCCCTCCCACCTTCAGTATACCATCCTGTAGAACAAGATTAAGCTTGTACAATGGGTGGTTGTTGGGAAGCCTTTTAGGTTCCTGACTAAGTCTCTTCAACTCTTCACTATAGAATCTCTGTTGAATGAGTCTTATGACTGTTTCTTCAGCTTTCATTCTTTCCTCTACATTCAATGATTCCTTCTTTCTGATTCCCTTTGCCAAACGTTGAATTCGAGTTACTACGTTTATGACTGTATTCCATTTTTAACATCTGGCTAGTCTTTCAAGTATTTCATCTTGACACTTGGCAGCAATGCTCAATGTTTGTACAACTTTTACTTCTGGATCACCCATGGACAATTCGGTGTAACCTTCACTGGGTATGATCTCCTTTTCCCAAAGGAACTCTGGACCGGTGAACCAATTTGAATTTCTCAATTCTGTTACATTCAGGCCTCTTGAAGCATGATCTGCTTTGTTATGCTTTGTATCAATGTGATGCCAATGTTCCGGATTTGTTATTTCCCGAATCTTCTGAACTCTGTTGGCGATAAAGACATGGAATCTTCGAGCTTCGTTATTTATGTATCCTAGGACAACTCGTGAGTCTGTCCAGAAGTATTCTTCATCTATTTTTAACTCTAATTCTTCTCTCAGAAACTTGCTTACTGATGCTGAAACAACAGCTGCTGTCAGTTCAAGTCTTGGTATTGTCTGAATACTGGTAGGTGCGACTCTGGTCTTTCCCATAACCAGGGCACAGTGTATTTTTCCTTCTCCTATCACTCTGATGTAGGAGCACTGACCATAACCATAACTACTGGCGTCTGAAAAGTGATGAAGTTCTATTTTCTTGTACTCTCCGAAATCATGAGGTACAAAACATCTGGGTATCCAAACTTCTCTCAAGTTCTGCAAGTCTCTTATCCAAGCCTCCCACCTTGGCCTCAAATCTTCAGGTATGGGTTCATCCCATCCCAACTTCCGTCTGCATAATTCTTGTAGTATTTCTTTTGCTTTGAGGATCACTGGGGCCAAGAATCCCAATGGATCATATATAGAAGCCACTGCGGAAAGAATGGTATGTCTAGTTGCAACTTTCTCTTCAAAGGATACTTCAAAGAAGAACTCATCATTCTCTACATTCCATCCCAATCCAAGTACATTCTGAACTGGAAGATGATCATAATTGAGATCTACATCCTTCATTGTTGATGCATGTTCAGAGTCACTGATGAATTCCAGTACCTCTCTGTTGTTTGAGATGAATTTATGAAGGCGCAGATTTCCTCTTGCGCATAACTCTTGGCTTTCTTTTACTAGTTTGATTGCAGATTCTGTGGACTCTAGACTTATAAGACCATCATCTACATAGAAGTTTTTCTTAAGAAAATTTGCTGCTGATGGGCAATCCTCTTCATTTTTGTTGACCAGGTACTTCATACCATAATTGGCGCAACCTGGAGACGATGCTGCTCCAAACAAGTGTACTTTCATTCTGTATTCTGCTGGCTCTGTATCTGTATCTCCGTCCTCCTACCATAGAAACCTCAGGAAGTCTCTATCTTCATTCTTCACATGAAACTGGTGGAACATCTTTTCAACGTCACACATGACCGCTACGGGATACTTTCTGAATCTACAGAGTACTCCAGGCAGAGTGTTTGTAAGGTCTGGTCCTTTTAGTAGATGATCGTTCAATGCAACACCATCATACTTTGCTGAGCAATCAAATACTACTCTAATCTTATCTGGTTTCTTTGGGTGGTAAACACCTTGATGTGGGATGTACCACACTTCTCCTTCTTTAGGTTGGTTATTCACCTTCTCTGCATGTCCTTCTTCAAGGATGCCTTCCATGAATTTAAAATAATCTTGCTTGAATTTGGGATCTCTTCCCATCTTTTTCTTCAGGCATTTCAATCTTGCTAGGGCAAGATTTCTGTTATTTGGCAGACAAGGTCGTTCTCTAAAGGGTAAGGGCATTTCAAGATAACCTTGTTGATTCTGCTGAATACTAGAGTGTGTACGAACTTTATGTCTTCTTGAGATACACTCTTTTCTTCAGAACTTATGTCTGAAAAGTCAGACTCAAGGATCTTGATTACTTTTGCTGAACTTACAGTTGGTAACTCTTGGACGGATATTCGATGACACAATCCTGTCACCTGTCTTGAGTTTGCAATCTGCTGTTTTCCTCCAACAACACCCCATCCTAGATCAGTTTGAACAGCGTAGGGTTCACCCTTTCCTCCTGTGATTACCTCTAGTGGTACCAAAGCTTCGGAACAATCGTAGCCTATCAACAGTCCAACACCAAACTCCTTCAGTGGGGACATTTCATGTGATATGACAGATAGGTGTTCCCATTTATTGGCTGTTTCACAGGTAGGTATGCGATCTCGATCTAGAGGTATATCGTCTTTCGTATAGGCTGGAGGTAGATTTAATGTGAGGTTTGAATGAAGTCCTCTAACTCTCAATCCTTTGACTCTTTGACTGTTCACTAATGTATCTCTCCCCGTCATTGTGGTGAGTTTGAGCTTAACTGGTTCTGTAGCCACTTGTAATTTCTTGCAGATTTCTTGATCAATGAAGGTAACATCGCTTTGGGCATCCAATAGTGCATAGGCATATACCTTCTTATTCCTCCTTTTAGGATTTGAAATGCACACTGGTACTACCATTGATGTGCCGTTGCTTTCTCCTTCCCTTACTCTGCAAGAGAAAACTGATACTTTCTTTTCTTCCTCAGCATCTTTAGGTATTGAGGATTCATCCTTCTTTGGACGTTCGTCTTGTAGTGGTGTAGGATGGCGTCCTTTGCAAACACTAC
The DNA here is from genome assembly GCF_965119305.1 of Pelophylax lessonae. NCBI lineage: Eukaryota > Metazoa > Chordata > Amphibia > Anura > Ranidae > Pelophylax > Pelophylax lessonae. The sequence continues at coordinate 334,607,517 of NC_138772.1, read as the reverse complement.
ATGTGGCCCTTTTCTTACACTCCTTAGTAATATGTCCTTTTCTTAGGCATCCAAAACAGAGTTGATTATCAAGTACAAATTTTTTCTTTTCATTTGAGGACTTCTCTTTCAATTGTTGGCACTTGTGTATGGAGTGGTTCTCTCCACAGAACATACACTTAAAGGTAGTCTGAGGATTTGTCAGTTCTGTCTCTCTACTGATCCCAGTAGTGACTTTGAACTTGCTCTCGTTGGTATCTAGACCTTTAGCTGCTGTGTTGGTTGCAAAGCTAGCTGCTCTTGAACGTCTTATATCTCTCGCAGGCCTTTCTTCTAAGGATTTTAAGGCATAAGATGCTGTTACTGGGTTACATGCTATTCGTGCTTCCTTATTGACAAACTCAGAGAACTTTTCAAAACTTGGGAAGTCCTTATTTAGATCTAACTGTTCAGTCACATAGCGATTCCACCTAGAAGCCACTCCTTCAGGTAGTTTAGCTAGCATCCTGTGGTTTTCCAGATAGTCATTCAGTACTTCTAGTCCTCGTACATGTGGGATGGCATTGCTGCATGCTTGCAGGAAGTCACCATACTCTTGGAGTTTGAAATGTTCTTTAGGACCTATCTTAGGCCAGTTATTCAATTTCTCCCTAAAAGCTCTTTGTACTAAGAAAGGATGACCATATCTTGCATTTAACTTTTCCCAAGCTTGCTTGTAGGCTTCTTCGTCTGTTCTATAGAAGTTACCTTCAAGAGCTTTCTTTGCTTCTCCACCAACATATTTCTGAAGGTAGAATAACTTGTCAACTGGCCTGGAGCAATAGTGCTCAATGATCATTTCAAAACTCGCCTTCCACTCTATGAACTTCAGTATGTCTCCTGAAAATACAGCAGGTTCTGGAATGGGCAGTCTTGCTGGGACTGTTCTTTGTCGTCTTGCTGGGACAATAGTTGCAACATTTTCCTGATCATTGCAGTGACATCTAGGAATAGGATCATCTAGTTTTATTTTCTCACCTAGTTCTGAATTAGGTAAGTCTCTCTCTTTGTCTTTCTGAGCAGGGATAGAAGGGCACTGACTTTTTTCTTCACTACGTACTGGTGATTTCCTTTCATTCTCCTGGGCGTATGAAAGGAAGTAGGAGTCTGCATCTTCACTTAGTACAGATTTGGACTTATGATTACTATTGATGTCCTTTTCGTGTACTCTGTCTGGCTTCTATAATCCTGACTTCTTTCAGCCTTTCCAGACTTTCCATTTTAGCTTCCATTTCAGCTTTTCGTAGGCGCTGCGCCTCAATGGCAGATTCCATCTCAATTTCTGCTTTCTTGACAGCAAGTTGTTCGACCAGTTCCTTTCTTTTGGCTATTAAGGTACTTGAGGACTTTGATATGTTACTGGCACTTCTGCTAGTGAAGGAAGTCCCACTTGAGATTGTGGTTCCCCCTAAGGACCTAGCATAGTCTCTCATAAAGAGCTCGTTCATTCTCTTTCTTGCCTTAACTTCATCATAGTTAGCTTCAGATGATAGTTCTCTCATGAGCTTTACTAAATCTTTAGTGACTGCAGTACACGTGTCCATGTTCCTTACAATATCCTGGGAAGGTGTCGTGGATGACCCCAGATTGACATATGCTGCCATGAGCTCTGATTCAGATTCTTCTATCGTCTCTACAATATCACTCAAGTTTCCTTTTATACTTTCTTGCTTTAGCCTTCTACGAACATCTTTAATGTATAATTTCCACTTATCATACATTCTGGTGAACTTTTTTCCTTTTAATGCTGCTTCTTGCTCCAAATTTTCCACCATCTTTGCGGTCGGTTTTCTGATACGTTCTGAACGTCTTAGTTTGTCTGGTTGGGATATATCAGTTTGGGGCAAGACTAATGCTGCATCTGACTCTTTTACCTCAGACAGGTTCCCTTGCTCTTCACTTTCTAACTTATCTATCCTTGTATCCTCTAACAGTGGCATAGAAATACTAGACTTAGACATTTTTACTCTAAATGCTATAACACTCAATAAGAATATTAAGAAGACTTTCACTTTAAATGCAATAGCAATAGGTGCAGGCAATAAAAATGACTTTCACTTTAAGTGCAATAGCAATAGGTGCAGGCAGTAAAAAACGACATTCACTTTAAATACTTTAGAGTCCGTGTACTACAACTGCCCCTTGTTTTTTACTTACAGTCCTTTTATTCCTGAACACGAAAATGTCTCTTTCTTGTCAAGCCTATTGCAATGATAAGTATTAAAGAAAAGTCCTGACCTTATTCTGAAGAGCAGGATACTGCGATCTGTAGGTTGCTGGAACAAATATCAGTCTTAAAGAGGTTGTAAACCCTCTTGTATAATTTTTACCTATAGGTAAGCCTATATTAAGGCTTACCTATAGGTGCTATAAATATCTCCCAAACTTGCACCGTTTAGGAGATATTTACAGCGCAAACTGCCGATGACGTCATCGGCGCAGGCGCTCTGAGGGAACGGCCACCCGTGCCGTTCCTTCAGAGCTCAGTGCCGTGAACAGCGGCTCCCGCGCGCATGCGCGGGAGTGATGTAATCGCGCCTCCGGCCAATCAGATGGCCGGAGGACGCGAACCCGGAAGCGGGACGGCAGGACATGTCGCCGTCCTGTCGCTAAGGTGGCGGCACGGCGGGGGCTTCGTTTTAAGGTAAGTACTACATAATGAGCTAGAATGCGATGCATACTAGCTCATTATGCCTTTCTCTTTACAGGGCTTTTTTTCTCTCGGTTTTTTTTTTTTGGACTTTACTTCCTCTTTAAAGGAGACTTGTCTTTTCTTGATCTGATGCTCTATGCAGACTTGCGATGCTTTGCGCTGACTTGCGATGCTCTGCGCTGACTTGCGATGCTCTGCGCTGACTTGCGTTGCTCTGCGCTGACCCGCGATGCTCTGCTCTGACTTGCGATGCTCTGCTCTGACTTGCGATGCTTTGTGCTGCAGGCTTTGGGCCTAGTGGCGGGAAACTAGCTGGCTGCAGTACGTGGTCTCTCCGTGTGTAGCGGTGCAGGCACTCTAGCTCTGGACTTTGGCCTCCCACCATGCGTCTCTTTCTCTCTCTAGGAATCGCAGGAGGGTGGCGCTCTTTCTGTGTCTGACTTGCCTTTGCCGTTCTGCCAATTTAAGAGTCGGCTGCAGTTTGACTAGTCTAGAGTAGACTGTCTGTTACTCTATAGATTCCTCTAATACCGTTCTATGGAAAGCAGTAGGTTTAAAGAGCACACCAAACGCTTAAGATATCTTCTTTATTAACTTCAACTTTTCTTCATAGATAACAGTGACACTTTTGCAGCAGACAGTCCATGTACAACATGTGCGGAATAAAGTATAACAAATGGTGGATATATTTCTCTCTCTATTGCTGTTTGCTGTTTGAGTTTGTTTGCTTGGGTTTGGTTTTGAGTTGTTAGAGTTGTTTGGGTTTGTTCGATAGTTTGAATTCGATATAACTTTTGAAGTTTGATTGTTTGTTTGTTTGTTTGGTGGAACTACAAGTGAACACATAACTAGTTCAGTATACAGCTCTAACCACATTACTACAATAGGAACATGTATAACTGTTAATTACCTATTTTTGGCCACTTGCTTCCATAAAACTGCTCTGTGGATCTGTGTGTCTATTCAGTTCTCTTCTGTAGTGGAAAATGAGAAGGCTGGCTGAAGCATGAGGCTTCAGAGAAAAAATGGGTGTAAGGCTGGCTGTAATTGGCCAAGACTGTTGCTGAGTGTGAGATTGGCTGTGATTGGCCACAAACTCCTTATGGGTAATAAAGTTTAACTCTGTGCTTTCTGGTTTCAACTCTGCTGTGTCTGAGCTTACCTTACATGCATACAAATGAATCTTACAGGCATATTTTTCCTTTGCTTCTGTGAACACAATATACAATTGTTATATGACATCCAAACATGAAATCACAGTAAATAACTGCTTTTGTCTCTCACATATAAACATATGCACTGTATTGAGGTTATTAACAGGTCTAGCTGTAAATGCATGTAGGTCATATTAGCAACCTAGGACAGGTTCTAGCTGGCCAGCTACACACATGGCTGCCACCAGCCACACCTGACTGATTTTTCTCCCAGTCCTCCCAACTGATTTTCTGCCCCAGTCCTGCCCAACTAGCACACACACATGGAGACCTCCTGGGGCAAGGTTAGATGAGGACTTGGCACCATGCGGTCTATAAGAAAGCACTATAACATCTGACAGTCTCTCTCCTTGTCTGTCCCTGCACCATGCTGATCTACTCACTGTCTCTCCTTGCTCCTTCCTGCTGCCTCTCCGGTATGAATCCTTCCACTGCTTCCGGTGTTAGGATCCTACCAGGCCTGCTTTTCTGGACTGGCAGCTTGAGGTAAACCCCCCCTCCCCTGGTAAGGGGTCCCTCTAGGGCCACCGACAGCCTCCCTCAGCACTGCTTCTCCATCTTCCACCTGACTTCCCCTGCTGGCATGGCTCAGGTCTATTTATGAGGATTCCAGTTCCCTGCCAGCCCACCGCTGGGGATTGGCTGAGAGCCCATACATATTCAAGGCAGCCCCTCCTAACCCCTGCTCTCCAGTTCTAGAAGGTTCTCCAACCCACCAGATACCAGGGGGAGGCACCAGAGAGCTGCCAGAATGAGTCATCCAGCCTCTAGTAACCCTGACCCAATTCAGTGACTCAGGTTTATTCCTGGCCAGAAATATGCTTATAGCTACTCTCACTTGTAGTAGCACAAACTAGAGGGTGCTACACATTTATTTATTATTTTGGAGCCTGTAAATTGCACCAGCGATCAGCAAGGCCCACCTTCTCAAGAAAGCACATGTACAGGCCTATCTGAAGTTGGCTAATAAACATCTGAATGATTCAGAGGAAAGCTGGGTGAAAGTGTTGTGGTCAGCGGAGACCTAAATCAAGCTCTTTGGCATCAATTCAACTCACCGTATTTGGAGGAGGAGGAATGCTGCCTATGGCCCCAAGAACACCATCCCCGTCCTCAAACATGGAAGTGGAAACATTATGCTTTGGGGGGGTTGCTAAGGGGACAGGACAACTTCTCCGCGTCAAAGGGACGATGGACGGGGCCATGTACCATCAAATCTTGGGTGAGAACATCCTTCTCTCAGCCAGGGCATTGAAAATGGGTCGTGGATGGGTTTTTCAGCATGACAATGACCCAAAACACATTACCAAGGCAACAAAGGAGTGGCTAATGAAGAATCACCCATCATCTGCCCATCAGTGCTGCCCACCAGTGTTGCCTGTCAGTGCCACCTCTCCGTGCCCATCAGTGCAGCATATTAGTGCTGCCTCATCAGTGCCACCTTATCAGTGCCCTTCAGTGCCACTGCATCAGTGCCCGTAAGTGCCACCGCATCAGTGCCCATAAGTGCCACCTCATCAGTGCCCATCAATGCAGCCTATCAGTGCCCATTAGTGGTGCCACATTAGCGCACATCAGTGAAGGAGAACAATTACTTATTTACAAAATTTACTGACAGACACAAAGAAAAACTTTTTTTTTCTTCTAAATTTTCTGTCTTTTTTCTTTTTTTTTTTTGTAAAAATTAAAAAACCCAGCAGTTAATAAATACCACCAAAAGACAGCTCTATTTGTGTGAAAAAATGATAAAAACGTAATTTGGGTACAGCATTACGTGACCACGCAATTGTCATTCAAAGTGTGACATCGCTGAAAGCTGAAAATTGGCCTGGGCAGGAAGGGGGTAAAAGTGCCCTGTATTGAAGTGGTAAGTGGCCTAGCCAGTCTCCAGACCTAATCCAATAGAAAATATGTGGAGGGAGCAGAAGCTTCAAGTTACCAATTGTCAGCCTCAAAACCTTAATGACTTGGAGAGGATCTGCAAAGAGGAGTGGGACAAAATCCCTCCTGAGATGTGTGCAAACCTGGTGGCCAACTACAAGAAATGTCTGACCTCTGTGACTGCCAACAAGGGTTTTGCCACCAAGTACTAAATCATGTTTTGTGAAGGAGTCAAATACTAATTTCACTCATCAAAATGCAAATCAATTTATAACTTTTTTTTAAATGCATTTTTCTGGATATTTTTGTTATTCTCTCGTAGAATAAACCTACTAATAAAATTATAGATTGATCATTTCTTTTTCAGTGGGCAAACGTACAAAAATCTGCAGGGGATCAAACTATTTTTTTCTCACACTGTATATGACTTTTGCTTTTTAAATTGAATTACTGAAATAAATTAACTTTTTTTAGATATTCTAATTTTATGAGCTGCACCTGTAGGGGTTATAAACGGGGCTTTTTTTTCCTCAGAGAATAGATGCAGGAGCTCACACTTTTCTCTGCCCCTACCCACCTCCAAGCACCATTGCTTGGTTCCACCCCCTACCCACCTCCCAGAATCCTAGAATACAGAACCACATATTATTTTGTGGTGCTAAGTAACTTGTATAGAATTTGGTAATGATAATAAGAAAAGCAGTAAAATAGGTCTCCTGCAGCCAGTAGGGTCAATAGGGTCCCTGCCAGCAACAATAGATCCCCTAACAATGGACCACCTGCAAGAACATTTTCCCCCTAGCAACAACAGATCTCCTCACAGCCAGCATAAATAGACTCTCTGTCAGCCAGCATTGTGCACCTATCACACACTGGTGTGCATTTTAATGCACACTTAAGTGTATTGTTAACATACATTGCAGTGCTTTATTTATTTATTTTAGACAACCTAATTTTACCACGCATCAGATCAAGTTGCCATACGTTACAGTGTGTCGAAATTTGCTGGGTAAAAATGCAACAGGTCCTACCCTTTTTTTTGTGTGTAGCACCCTACAGGTAGGTGCTAGGTAAAGTATAGTGGGCCTTGGCTGCTTAACAGCAGGGCCATGATTTCAGCTGGACTGTCATGGCTCCCAGGTGAGGTTACTGAGAGGGGAGTCTCCCCACTGGCTCTGTGAGAGGATTCTCATTGGGCAGTGGAGGAAATCCAATCAGTGGCTCAGTCAGGCTTGTATCTACCCCAGAAGGCAGATTATGCCGCAGAGGATTCTGGGAGTGGGTATATGTTTGAAGGGAACGCATGACGCAGCGTCATTGGTTGGAAGCAGAGTCCCAGGAGGGAGAGTACAGCTGTCTCTCCTCCAGTCAGAGGAACCGGGTGTCCCGGGTGGTGGCCTGGGAATCCAAAGTGTGTGAAGCTGAGCTGCAGAGGGGATCCGGTGTGCCGAGAACCAGCGGAGAGATAGAGGGGTCCAGTTCCAGGAAAGCCTACAAAGGTCGTGAGTACTGTGGATTGCCCCTGGGGGTCTACCTAGTGTCAGAGGGGACCACTCCGGAGAAGGTTCTAGGGATCCAGGAGACAGCTAGCGGTTAAAGGGGATGCCTAGCCAGAGGACCCTGAAGTATTAGAGGGGGTACCTAGGTAGAGGACCCTGAAGTGTTAAAGAGGGCGCCTGCAGTTTGGGCCCTGAAGAGTCAGTGTACAGTGGGAAATGTACAAGGTTAAGAGTTGCAGCAGCACAAGTATCTACACAGAGCTACCTCAGCCAGTGCAGGGCTGGAGGGAGCTGTTCAGTGACTTTTGAGCAAAAGCAGTGTCAGGAGTCAAGTTTTCTACAGTCCTGGATCTTCAGAGTTAAAGTCCAGGTTCCAGCACAGTTTCAGTACTACAGTATCTCTAAGCGTCAGGAAGCGCTGGTCGGCATTCAGCTGGCGTCAAGACAGCGCCAAAAGGCATTTTTCTTCAAGTGTCCCAAAGTGTACCTAGTTGAGCCAGAGGAGTATCCCACTCATTCCCTTCTCCCAAAATACAATAAAACAAAACAAACCAAAGATGCCGGAATGGTCATTGTCTCAGTTTTCACACCTGGGTTCACAACTCAAAAGTGCTGGAGGTGTCACCGGTAACAATGGCAGACCCACATCAGGCATAAGACCTGGAAAAACTGCTACATGTGCATATGAACACTGCCCATTGATATGAACTAAAGCAATTGGACAAAAGGGAAATTGCTTTGTCTTGCATTGGGTAGGCAGCCCAACACTACTAGAGTGAATGGGACCTCAAGCTGTTAGTCTGGAGAGTGGGTGAAGGACATGGCTGTCAGGTCACAGTACGGGGGTTGTGGGTGAGGGGATACAGTTCTATCTGTGAAAGGGTGTAAAATCCGCGCTAATGGAAAGTGGGGAGGGTGGCTGCGGCCTACCTTCAATAGAAGTATATACCTCTAAAAGGGGTAATATACTAATAATAAAAAATGGAAAAGGGGGAAGGTACTTGGCGCTGCTACTAAATAAAGGTAGATGTGTGGATGTATGCAAAGCCCCAATGTGGGTGGGGAATATAAATAATAAGGTGCTGCTGACAATAAACAAAATGTGCAAATGGTAAAGACTAAAGGCAATAAATAAATACAAGAAAAAATGTACTATCAATGCATAATAAAATCATATACAAATATGTTGAATATATTAAAATAAAGTGCAACAGATGTCCCGTAATTGGTATAAAAATAAAGTGCAACAGTGAAAAGTGCAATTGCAAATAAAAGTGGCTAGGTGCACTAAATAAAAATGATAGTGCTCCTTTGTATAAAGGGGAAGGGGTTGGAAGTGTCCCCAGAGATGGAAAAAAGAAAAAATGCCAGTGCTGAGAAGAAATCACATAAAGTGATCTGTGATCAAAAGTGCACAAGTAATTAAGTGCGTGAGAAAGGGAATGTTGGACAAAGTAAGGAAAATTAATAAATGGTGAAGTGAAGTTAACAACAGTATCAATATGGTAAGCAGGTAAGAACCAATGACACTTTAAAAATTGATGAGTGCCCTGTATAGGGAAAAAAGTGACTAAGCAGGTGAGTCCATGTGGAATCAATAGTTCATAATCCAAAGAAAATTACAATCATCCAATAACGAGCCGTGATAGTTTAAAGTGAGATTTCTTTATACGGTGACACGTGCAGGTGAATCCTTGTGCTCCCCCAATGAATAGCGCACTCACCGGATAAAGGTACCCCTACAGGGGTGACAAGCGTTGAATATCAAGAGTAGGAGTTCACAATAGCCTCAGTAAGGGGGTATGCACCGTCTCCAGAATCCCATTAACCCTCATGGCAAGTAGCGGTCATATATACATTAGGAGGTCCGGATCATGAATGGGGAGGAAAAAGGCTTACAATAGTGAAGTACTGTATGATGAGTTTTTTATTTAAAGTTGAAAAGTTACTCACAATTTAGCGGTGAAACAAAAGCAGTTCAAATACAGATGATTCAGTAACGTTCCTGGGTACTTCCGGAATGCGATGCGCTCCAAACGCCGGAAATGCGGTTCACAGGTACAAGCGGAAGTGACGGAAGGTCGCTCTACATGTTTAGTCGTATGACATCATCAGGAGCTCCTGGTTATTGCATTCATTGACACCAATGCCAGTGGTTAATATTGCACTAACTGACACAAATGTTGGGGGTTAAATTTTGCAACCACTAAAACAAATTTTGGGATTATTATTGTGTCTATTGACTCCATTGGTGGGGGTTATAATTACACTCACTGACACCAACACATAATTTATGTAGGATATTTTATATACATATACATACACACAGTTTTTTATAATATGTATATAAGTGCGTACTGTAGGCCTGATGATTTATGGCCTAACACAGCTGGCAGGTAAGTTGCATTTTACACATCAATAGGGCCAGAAGAATTGTAAAATGTAAATCAGACTTGAAAAGAATAGTAAAAAGGACCATGAGGGTGGTTAATACAATTTGGTAAGAAGGCATTCATTCTTTCTTACAGTGGTGGCTGGTGCATGATAATTTGGGGGGGGGCAGCAAATCCACCACCCCCCCTCCCCAGCGGGACGGCGGGCCGGCAGGCAAATACACCCCACCCCACCAGTGGGACAGCTGGCAGGCAGACAAATACACCACCCCACCCCCCAACGGGACAGACGGCCGGCCAGCAGGCGAACACATCACCCCGCCCCACCAGAGGGACAGACGGATGGACATTCTTAACTTTTCCAGCCGTGCATCTGGCCAGTAAAATCGCTTCTCTTTTCAGCCAATCAGGAAAGGGGTCTCACGACCTGCCTCCTGATTGACTGGGAGGAGAATCAGTGTGATAATAGCGAATATTCATTCGCTATTGTCATACAACTGGGTGGGCTCAGGGCGCAGTGCCTATTAGAGCTTCTGGCTCTAATCAGGCGCTTAAAAAAAAAAACCCCTATTGGAATCTATGCATCTGGCGCCCTGCATGTAGATTAGGGGGCTGGATGCATGGATGGGGGGGGGCGGCGGCGCCCCTGTGCCCCCAATGGACGGGCTGCGACTGCTTTCTTACATTCTTTCTTATTCAAGATAAGAGTACAGGTCTAGATTATAAAACATATTATTGCATGTGTATCACCCTACAGATAGGTGCTAGGTAAAACTATAATGGGCCTTGTCTGCCTAACAGCAGGGCTGTGATTTATCTAGTCAGGGTGTCAGAGCTTCCAGATGTGCCTGCTGAGGGGAGAAGTATCCCCACTGGCTCCTGTGAGAGGCTTCTCATAGGGCAGTGTGGGAAGCTCAATCAGGGGACACATCCCAGCTTGTAACTACCCCAGAAGGCAGATTATGCTGCCAAGGATTCTGGGAGTGGGTATAAGTTTGGGGGGAAGTGCGTGGCACGGTGTCTTTGGTGAGAGCAGAGTCCAAGGAAGGAGAGTGCGTATGTCTCTCCTCCTGTCTGAGGAAGGTGGATATCTCGGGGTGTCGCCTGAGTGTCCAGAGAGTGCTGAGTTGAGTTGAGGGGATCCGGTGTGCCAAGAGCCTGCGGAGAGAGGGGTCCAGTCCCAGGAAAGCCTACACAGGTCCTGAGTACTGAGGATTGCCCTTGGGGGTCTGCCGGAGTCAGAGGGGACCACTCCGGAAGAGGTTCTGGAATCCAGTGTCAGCTAGCTGTAAAGGGGGTACCTAGGTTTAGGACCCTGAAGTTGTAAAGGGGGTACATAGTCAGTGGACCCTGAAGAGTTCAAAGAGTAAAGGGGGCACCTGCAGTCTGGGCCCTGAATTGTATTGCGTGTGCCAGTTATTCAGAGTTCTACAAAATATTACCTCAAGCTGTGCCAGGCGGGGGGAAAGTATTCAGAGACTTACACAGTGAAATAGTGTCAGGAGTTCTACAGTTCTCAGTCTTGGATCTACTGGACTATAGGTCGGGGATTCAACACTTCTTCTGTTATACAGAGTGTTCTCAGAGTCAGTGAGCATTGGATGGCGCCGGCTGGCGTCAAGGAAGCGCCAACGGGCATTTTCAGGATCGAAGTCCCAATTGTAATTAGTTCAAGCCGAAAGGAGTTTCCCACTCATTCCCTTCTCCCATCCCCTTAATTAAAAAAAAACACAAACAAAGATGCCAGAGTTGTCACTGCTTCAGTTGTCACACCTGGGGACTCAGCTAACATGGGCTGGAGAGGATTCCGGTACTAATGGCAGACCCACTTCAGGTCATAGGCCTAGAAACCTTGCTACACATGCATGGAAGCTATATAGGTGCATATTATAGAGGGGACATATGCTGGATTGTAGTGTCTCTATGCTTGCTAATATATGCTAGGGTGAATGGGACTCTGAAGGCTACTGTTCACTGTAATATTTACTCTGTTGGATTTTGTCTCATCTGTTGCAAGTATCTTGTGGACTTTATTCTGTGCTGGGACTCAATAAATGCATCTCTCTGGAAGAACCGATTGCTGTGGAAATAACTTATTATAATAATTATTAATCATCATCTTACTACTTCATCACTACACAATGTTGGGTTATTATTACACTCACTGACACTAATATTGTTAATTATTATTGCACTTACTAACACTAATTCTGGGAAATGATATCACGATCATCGACCTATAGCGGGACTGTGATAGTATGGCAGGCGGTCTGACACTGACTGACACTTTGTGGGAACCAGTGAGCAGTGCTAAAAATATACTCTGTCACTGTACTAATGACACTGGTTAGGAAGGGGTTAACATCTAAGCCGATCAAAGGGTTAAATGTGTGCCTAGCAATGCTTGGTGTGTTGACTGAGGTGCTTTTACTAGGGGATGTGCTGGAAACAAAAACCAGCACATCCCTGCTGAGACGACAGAACTCTGCCTTGTTTACATTGACAGAGCTCTGTCCTGTCTTCCTACTTGCTGATCAGCGGATGCCGGTGGACATCTATTTGCCAGCACCCGCTGATCGGCTTTTGCTGTGACTAATCACAGCACAGCCAGCATGCTCCCCTACCCAGAAGTGCCGGATCATGTATTAGGTGCGTGATCTGGCACAGGAGCGCTGCTCTGCCACCATACTCATACATGAGGCAGTCGGCAAGCAGTTAACGAGGGTGTAAACCTCCTAAAAAAAAAAAAAAACCTGAAAGGCAAAGGCATAATGAGCTAGTTTGCATCGCATACTAGCTCATTATGAAATACTTAACTTGACCACTTCAGCCCCGGAAGGATTTGCCCCCTTAATGACCAGGCCATTTTTTGTGATTCGGCACTGCATTACTTTAACGGATAATTGCGCAGGCGTGCTACACTGTACCCAAATAAAATTGATGACCTTTTTTTCCACAAATAGCGCTTTCTTTTGGTGCTATTTGATCACCTCTGCGGTTTTTTGATTTTGCGCTATAAACAAAGAAAGAGTGACAATTGTGAAAAAAACGCCATATTTTTTACTTTCTGCTATAAAACATTCCAAATAAAATTTTTTAAAAAATTTTATTTTTTTATCAGTTTAGGCCAATTTGTATTCTGCTACATATTTTTGGTAAAAAAATATCCCAAAAAGCGTATTTTAATTGATTTGCGCCAAAGTTATAATGTTTAAAATCTACGGGATAGATTTTTGGACTTTTTATTTATTTATTTATTTTTTTTTATTAGTAATGGAGGCAATCTGCGATTTTTAGCGGGACTACGACATTACGGCGGACAGATCGGACCCCCTCACTGAAATTTTTGACACTTTTTGGGGACCAGTGACACTAATACAGTAATAAGTGCAAAATAATATGCACTGTTACTGTATAAATGACACTGGCAGGGAAAGGGTTAATACTGGGGGTGATTAAAGGGGTTAAATGTATGCCTCTGTGCTTACTGACTGTGTATGTGTGTGTGTGTGTGTGAAACTGCTGATCTGTCCCTGCCTGTCTGAGAGAAGATCAGCCTGCTTTGTTTACATAAGCAGGTGGGTCTTCTCTCCATTTCCCGGACGATTGTGGGAGGAAGGCGGCGATCGCGGCCTCTCCTCCCATGGCCCGCCTCCCGCTGTGTCTAAACAGCGGGAGTGTGGCTCCGGCAGCGCGAGCGTGCCGCTGAAACCACATGCACTCCAGTCACGTAGTACTACGTGACTGGACACAGCCAAGCTGCCCCGTCACAGTAAAAGGCCAGCGGGCGGTCGGCAAGTGGTTAAAACGAAGCCCCCGCAGCGGCGCCCACACAACACTTACATGGCTGATATGTTAACCTGTCTTCCTTCCGGGTTCAAGTCCTCTGGATTGTCCAGAGCCATGATGATGTCACTCCCGCGCATGCGCACAGGAGCTGCCGTTTATGGCACAGGGCTCTGAAGGAATGGCATGGGCGGCCGTTCCTTCAGAGCGCATGCGCCAGTGATGTCACTGGCTGCATGCAAAGTAAATATCTCCTAAATGGTGCATGTTTAGGAGATATTTACAGTAGGTAAGGATTACTTATAGGTACAAGTTACAGTTGGTTGGATACCCAGTAAGATAATGATTTCCCTATCACGTTTCACTGAATGTCTGTAGAATAATGGGTCATTATATTGTGATGTATGTAAAGGCCAACCCGCTGCTCCAGCTGATTCATTTGATTTTCTTTGATTTTTAGTACCCCAAAAATACCACAAGATGGCAGAAAAAGGGTAATGAGAAGCACATTTTCAAATTGAAACTTTTTAGTCTGCAGTATTTATCCAGATCAGGGTATAGTTTGTCACATTCAACAAGATTTATTCTGTAATTAGTGATGGGCTTATGCGTGTATGGATCCTAGTCTGACCTTACCTGACCAAGCTCACCAGGAAGCTGTCACTACGGCTGGGCATTTACTGCACCATAGGATATACCTGTGTGCAGGTATATTGTATCACCCATCGGGTTCATAACACTAAAAATTCTAGGTGAACCCTCTGCACACTGACACCCTTTCTAGCAAACTTTGCAGAAAAACAGGGATTTTTAGTTCACATACAATGCATGTTTAAAGCTGGCCAGCTGTGTAATAGTAATTTCTCCCAACCCCACCCCACAAGTGCCCCCACCAGGTTTCCTGGGTTCTATACACCCATTGGTGAACCCTGGACCTTCATGGTGGGTGATCGCCCCTTCTTGCTAATGACCCGAAAGCGACATGTAAAACATTACATCCATGATTGGTGTCAGTTTCCCCAGCCAGTATATCTAGAGAAGACGCTAATGGAGCATATTCTGCATTCTTTTAGCTTCACTGGGGACAAGAGAGACATCAGAGGTCTTATAGACCCTTATGTATTTTAACCCCCAAAAAACATCACATAGGGGACTTTTGTCATTTTTGCAATTTTAAGGCTTGATGTGTTGTGTGTCATTTTAATCGGCGCAACCTCATATTTTATATTATTCTATAAAAGGACTAAAATATTGCATTTGTTTACCCTAGAATTAACTTTACTGTCATTTTTTACTGAAATGTGGTGTTTCACAAACTCTTGTGCTATTATCGTGTGACATTAGAAAGTTGAAACTACCACCATTTTATTCTCTAGGATGTCTGCTTTCAGAAAAAAAAAAAAAAAGGGGGGTACTATAAGCTTAGCGGTTTGAAAATAACATTTCATAAATCTATTCCGTTTTTGTTTCAGCAATTTGTTTCCAGTCATCAAAAAGCTATGCAATGCCCCCAAACGAACAGATTCCTACAATATACTTATCAGGAAGAAAACAAAAACATTTCGCTGTCAGATTAACATTATAGTTCTGCAGTGTGCCCAGTATCAAAGCAGTGTACCACACCTGCATACCAGTCAGACTAGATATTGATCAATCAAACCCATTATTAGTGCCATAGATGGAATGTGTGCTTGTCTGGGCTGTTCATTTTCTATCCCTCCCAAACAATCATTGAAAAGCTTAGGCTTTATGCACACAGGGCGCTTTTACAGCTTCAGGCGTTTTTTTTTTTTGCAGCTTAAAAAGGCCCCTCCATGTTATTCTATGGCCTCATGCACACACAGGCTTTTAGGAGCTGTAAGTGGCATAGGCGTTTTTAGGCTGTAAAAAAAATCCAGGGCCAGCGCGTTCTGGAGCAGCAGCGTTAAGCTGTAAAAACACATGACTAGTAATAGACCGATATGTTTTTTTCATGGCCATTACTGATACCGATATTTTGGTCACAACGTATCGGTATCAGCCAATATGGGCCGATATTTTGTACATTTAAAGCGGAGTTCCACCCAGGGGATACTTTTTTTAAGAAAAATACCCCCGGGACAGTCAGGGCTAGTACATTCCACAATGGCTAGCCTCTGATCTGTCCCGGGTTGCACTTACCTTTTAGGAGAAATACTTACCTTGAAAAAGTATTCTGCCATCTCAGGTGTGGGCAGCTTGAAGCCAGCGCGATCCTCTTCGGCGTCCTCTTCCTTCTTCTTCGGTCCCACGATGCACTGAACCGGCCCCGCCGTCACTTCCGGTGTGCGCGCGTCATCCCTCCACAGCTTCTGGGCATGCCCAGAAGCTGTTTAGAAGGGAATGATATGCGTGCACCGGAAATTACGTCGGGGCCGGTGCAGGCGCATTGATTCCTGGGAGCGATGACGTTCAGCTCCCAGGAATCATTGCAAAAGCCAGGAAGTGACAAATCGCCGTGGCCGCCGAGGGGAGGAAGAAGGAAGTAAGGTAAGTATATTTTCTCTACAAGGTAAGTAAAAAAAAAAAATGCGATTATCCATTTGTTTTTCAGGTGACCCGGAGCGAGAAGATGGAGGTAAGTGTAAATTTAGGGTGGAACTCCACTTTAAAGTTTTGAAAAATAAAGACAATTTTTACACAAATCTGGTACTGAACATGTCATTTTTGTTTAATGCTTAATGGCTGGCTTGCTGGCACCCTGTGGTGGGTGGCTGGCTGGCTGGCACCCTGTGGTGAGTGGCTGGCATCCTATGGTGGGTGGCTGGCTGTCTGGCACCCTGTGGTGGGTGGCTGGCATCCTATGGTGGGTGGCTGGCTGTCTGGCACCCTGTGGTGGGTGGCTGGCTGGCTGACACCCTGTGGTGGATGGCTGGCTGGCTAGCACCCTGTGATGAGTGACTGGCTGGCACCCTGTGGTGGGTGGCTGGCACCCTGTGGTAGGTGGGTGGCTGGCACAGGGGCTGCGGGTGGCTGGCTGGTACAGGGCCTGTGGGCGGGTGGCTTGTACAGTTTCTGTGGCTGGCTGGTACAGGGCCTGTGGGTGGCTGGCTGTATGGCACCCTGTATGTGGGTGGCTAGCTGGCTGGCACCCTGTGGTGGATGGCTGGCTGGCACAGGGCCTGTGGGTGGGTGGCTGGCTGGTACACTGCCTGTGGCTGGCAGTTTGCATATGATGCCATTTCAATCCCAACTCTGGGCACAAGAAAAACATATCCTTGCAGGCCCCCCCATACACACACACACTCGCTGCAAGGGTTAACTGTGTGTCAAGTCTAAGGATGCACAGAAAAGAAGTGAATTGTACCTTACTCCTCACTCCTATAGGCTCCCTATTTCTGTGTGAATGCTTCCGCTAAGCCTGGGTTAATAGCCCTGTATTCTATACAATGACATGAAGGGACCATCCACAGCCTGGAGTGGAAAAAAGTGTCACTAAACCCACATCATAAAAAACTATCAATAAATGGTGCATTACATGCTGTTGATACTCAGTCACTATGAAACTTGTTTCTGTATTCTGTGAAAAAACCTGATTGATCCACCTGCTCTCTATCTCCCCCTTCTGGTTATGTCCTCTACTTCAGCTGGGGATTTTGCAGTTGTGGTGGCAGCTTTGCACATGCTCAGTTTTCAGTGAGTTTTAATGCTGAGCATTCCTCCCTATCAAATCTAGACATGTACAATTAGTTTAGTTCTTGGGCGAAATTTGGTATATTCATTCATTCGGGAGCATCCGAATAAAAGAAATACTCTTTTGAGGAATGCGTATGAAAACAAATTGTCAGAAAGAAAATCTGAAAGAATGAAAACCCGTAAGAAAAAGTATTAGAATGAAAATTTGAAAATACAAAAAGAAGAAACGAAAAACAATTCAACCCAAGAGTTTAACGAATCGATTACATGCGGATCATTTTGTTTTCATATTTTCGTTCCTTCTGACAATTCGCTTTCGCTGAGTATAAAGAAAAAATTGATGAATGCATTCGTATTTCTTTTGGATATATTTGGATTCATTTGATTTTCAGATGGGCAGTGTTAGTGTGTTATCTCTGGCCAATGAGCTTGTCCCTTATTCCCTTGTCTGTTTTTCTGTATCAGACTGCATTCAATCCAAGGTCCAGTCAGGGTGTGGTGGTCCTGTGGTACTGTTATTTGGATTCGTTGATTACAAATGCAACCACCAATGTCTGAATGAACGAAGGGTCTGAGCCTGAAGTAACGAATGACGTAGTTAAACAAATAGAATGTAACGAATATGAATGCATCCAAAGTTATGAATTATTCCGAAGTAACGAATACCGCATCTAAACTAATGGAACGGAACGAATACAAATGCATCTGAAGTTACAAATTATCTGAAGTAACGAATGCCGCATCTAAATGAATTGAACCGAATGAATACAAATGCATTCGAATTTATGAATGATCCGAAGTAGCGAATGCCAATCATAACGAATTATCCGATAAACGAAAAAAAAAAAATCAATGAAACGAAAATGAAACAAAACAAATTTTTCGGTAGTGCACATGTCTAATCACATCTGAGTAGCCCATGTAACTATAGAGTCACACATAGTGTATGGGTGTATATACAGCCCACTCCCTTCCTCTTCTTCCATGCCCAGTAACCATCCAAACACAATGGCGGTGGGATATTACATGTGGATTGATGGAGGCTTCACCTCCCTCGTATTCTAAGACACAGGCTGGAAGGGAGTGACACAGCCTGTGACTGGAAGAAATCCACTTACACCATGTTATTTCCACAAAATAATAAAGACTTGATATCAAATATATATTTTTTGTATGACAATTTCAAACAGTTTATTGATATTATTTATTTATTTTTACTCTGCATCCCAAGGGCTGTTTTTTTATTTTATTTTGAACATGTGACAAGCAGCAGAGCACTAGAAGCTCCTCCTGCTTATGTTTCCCTGCAGACAGGCTTGGAAAGATCTGGGTCATGTGACAGCTGTATATTGATTAGGGAAAAAGTAATCAGAATGTTTTTTTTTTTTTTTAATTAAAATAATTACAGTGCCATCCTCCACATACAGAAAGAAAATGGACAATGTGAAATAAACACTGTGTGCTTAGAATCACTTTAACTGATCCCTGACTGCCCGCTGCAGATGTACTGCGGCAGGCAGCCGCACCCAGGCAAATCGCCGTACATGTATGGCGCTCGCTCTGGGGAGTCTAGGGGGCGAGCGCGTGCCGCCGGCGGCACGCTCTCCTCCACCGCTCATCAGCGGGGAAGCTGATGCCTGTGTCAGGTGGCTCTGATTGCCGCCTGACACCCACGATCGTTCCCCACTGAGAGAGATGGACGGTCGAATGTTGTAAACACAGCCACCCGTTCTTCTCCCTGGGATGATCATAGAGATCATGTGATCCTGCTATATAGGATCACATGTCTCTATGGTCATCTCAGAAGCCACACCCCCCACAGTTAGAATCACTCCCCAAGGCTCACTTTTAACTCCTTGATCACCAACAGGGTTAACCCCTTCCCTGCCAATGGCATTAATACAGTAACAATGCATATTTTTAGCACTGATTACTGTAGTAATGTCACTGGTACCCCCAAAAGTGTCAAAAATGTCAGTCAGGGGTCCGATCTGTCCGCCACAATGTCGCAGTCCCACAAAAAATCACAGATCGCCGCCATTACTAGTAAAAAAAAAACAATAAAAATGACATAAATCTTTCCCGTAGTTAGTAGATGTGATAACTTTTGCGCAAACCAATCAAAATACGCATATTGTTTTTACCAAAAATATGTAGTAGAAAACAAATTGGCCTAAAATGTGAAAAAATTTTGATTTTTACATTTTTTTTGGGACTGTCATATAGCAGAATGTGAAATATATATATATACATATATATATATATATATATATATATATATATATATATATATATATATATATATATATATATATTTTTTTTTTTTTTTCAAAAATGTCACTCTGTTTTTGTTTATAGAGCAAAAGATGAAAATCGCACAGGTGTTTATGCGCAGACGCTGTAACTTAGCTCTGCCTCTTTCCTTGCAGCTCCCTAGCTGCGCTTGTACCTCCTGGACTTTCTCAGGCTTCGGCCTGGGTCTGTCCCAACCTGGACAGCATGCATCTAACAGCTCCCTTCACACACATTGACCTCCTCAAGGGGGTGGGGCTCTGAGCTCTAATTCGGGGTCCAATATTAAGCCAGCACACACCTGAGCCTTTAGCATGCCTGCTTCTCCCAAAATCTGGCATAAACCACCATTTTACCAGGTCACCCTGCTACAATATTTACTGTATATATATATATATATATATATACACACACACACACACACACACACAGTATCTCACAAAAGTGAGTACACCCCTCAAACGTATGTAAATATTTTATTATATAATTTCATATGACAACACTGAGGAAATGACACTTTGCTACAATGTAAAGTAGTGAGTGTACAGCTTGTATAACAGTGTAAATTTGCTGTCCCCTCAAAATAACTCAACACACAGCCATTAATGTCTAAACCGCTGGCAACAAAAGTGAGTACACCCCTAAGTTAAAATGCCCAAATTGAACCCAAAGAGTCAATATTTTGTGTGGCCACCATTATTTTCCAGCACTGCCTTAACCCTCTTGGGCATGGAGTTCACCAGAGCTTCACAGGTTGCCACTGGAGTCCTCTTCCGCTCCTCCATGACGACATCACAAAGCTGGTGGATGTTAGAGATCTTGAGCTCCTCCACCTTCCATTTGAGGATGCCCCACAGATGCTCAATAGGGTTTAGGTCTTTAGACATGCTTGGCCAATCCATCACCTTTACCCTCAGCTTCTTTAGCATGGCAGTGATCATCTTGGAAGTGTGTTTGGGGTCATTATCATCATGCTTGAATACTGTCCTGCGGCCCTGTCTCTGAAGGGAGGGGATCATGCTCTGCTTCAGTATGTCACAGTAGATGATGGCATTCATGGTTCCCTCAATGAACTGTAGCTCCCCAGTGCTGGCAGCACTCATGCAGCCCCAGACCATGACACTCCCACCACCATGCTTGACTGTAGGCAAGACACACTTGTCTTTGTACTCCTCACCCAATTGCCACCACACACGCTTGACACCATCCGAACCACATAAACTTATCATGGTCTCATCAGAGCACAGGACATGGTTCCAGTAATCCATGTCCTTAGTCTGCTTGTCTTCAGCAAACTGTTTGCGGGCTTTCTTGTGCATCATCTTTAGAAGAGGCTTCCTTCTAGGACGACAGCCATGCAGACCAATTTGATGCAGTGTGCGGCGTATGGTCTGAGCACTGACAGGTTAACCCCCTCCCCTTCAACCTCTGCAGCAATGCTGACAGCACTAATACGTCTAGTTCCCAAAGACAACCTTTGAATATGACGCTGAGCACCTGCACTCAACTGCATTGGTCGACCATGGCGAGGCCTGTCCTGAGTGGAACCTGTCCTGGTAAACCGCTGTATGGTCTTGGCCACCATGCTGCAGCTTAGTTTCAGGGTCTTGGCAATTTTCTTATAGCCTAGGGCATCTTTATGTAGAGCAGCGATTCTTTTTTCAGATCCTCAGGGAGTTCTTTGCCATGAGGTGTCATTTTGAACCTCCAGTGACCATTATGATTGAGTGAGAGTGATAACACCAAATTTAACACACCTGCTCCCCATTCACGCCTGAGACCTTGTAAACTTTTTTTTTTTTGAAAAATTCTTTTTATTGAGTTTGCAACAAGAAAAATACAAACAATGACAGTCACCAGTCCCTAACACGGCGGGACGGTACAACAACCCCCCCCCCCCCGACCCACCCCTCCCTCCCTCCCAACCATGGCAGCTTATCCAACAGAACAGAGTAGTGGGGGCCGGGGGCGGCCGGGACAGCACCCCCTGTCCAGACCGCCCCCCCCCCCCCCAGCCCCAGAGGTGCAGGATACAAAAACATATATGACAATCAACTCAAATCAGAACATAAAATCAGAAGGTAAAAATAAGAGACATTCCTTGACTGAAAAATAGGGACTAGTGAGAGAGCGGGCCCAAAGAGACAATCATGGTGGGGTCGTTATCTAAACAGCATTATCCCGCCGTCTCAGTAGATTCCACCCAAGCCTTCCATACCTTTTCAAATTTCCGGAGACAACCTCGGGACACGTATGTGGCCTTGTACAATGGTAAAACAGCGTTCACCAGCCCCTTCCAGAATTCCAACGAAGGGGGGAGACACCTTTTTCCAATGTAATAGGATAGCCTTTTTGGCATAGAATAACAGGATTATCAACAGCGTCCTATGAGCCACCGAGGGGACCACCTCCTCCACCAGGCCCAGGAGACATACGCTCTGGGTCAGCGGAACCGGGGTCATAAGTACCCTCCCAAGGCAAGAGACAACCTCCGACCAGTAGCGCTGAACCAGGGCACAGTCCCAAAATATATGACGGGCATCCGCCGGGGTAGCCGAGCAACACCAGCACTCAGCGGCTGTCGTTGGGAAGATCCTAGCCAACCGGGCAGGCGTGTAATACACTCTGTGGAGAAATTTAAATTGGATGAACTTATCCCTAGCCGCCACCAGGTGTTTAAAAGGATCAGTCCACAGGTCATCCCAGTCTTCCCCCTGCAGGTCAGGAATATCCTCCGTCCATCGCTGTCTACAGCGCACGATCCCCGGGGGGGTCAGACGAAACAGTTCTTTGTAAATAGTGGACAGTGTTTTACTAAGGTCAGGGTTAGTTAGCATTAGCTCTAAATCCGACGGTACCGACTCAATCCGAAGATCCGTAAACTGACTCTGGAACGCGTGCCTCAGTTGCAAAAAACGAAAAAAAAAAAAATGTCGTGGGCAGGTTGCGTCGAGAACGCAAGGTGTCAAAAGTAACCAAACACCCTCGGTGGTGATGTCCCCCAACGTCTTTATACCAAAAGCAGCCCATACCCCAGGGTCCGGAAGGTGGTAAAAATGGGGAAGTCTGGGATTCATCCATAGGGGGGCGGAAGGTGAAAACCCAAGGTAGCTAGGGCACGCCAGCCTCACCGTCTGACCCCACGCCTTAATTGTAGCCTTCATAGAGTCCATCAATGGCAAGTCAGAACCCACCCCTCGAAATAGTGCTAGGCGCAAGCTCTCATAGGACCCCAAGTGCGCAGCCTCCAGAACCGTAGCCGAGTCCTCCACATCCGCCCGTAACCAACGCCTCGCAAATACCATCTGCCATGCCAGGTAGTATTTATGCCAGTCAGGAAGAGCGAGGCCACCACTAGCCTTGGGCTCCTGGAGGGCCCTCAGGCCTATCCTAGGGGCCCCTGGCGACCACAAAAAAGAGCCAATGATGCCATCCAACTTACGGAAAAAAGCTCTAGGAACCCAGGTAGGAGAGTGCTGCAAAAAATACAGTACCACGGGTAGAAATTGCATCTTCAATAGGGCAATACGGCCAAGCAATGAGAGCGGGAGCCTCTTCCACACCTGCACCAGTTGCTGCAACCTAGGCACCAGTGGAAGGAGGTTTAGGGCGTAGTAGTCTCCCGGACACCGCGTAACTTTCACCCCCAGGTAGGTGAAAGAGTCCACCCAACACAGAGGAGGATCAGTAGTGGAAACCGTCATCGGGGCCCCCGTGAGAGAGAGGATGGAAGATTTACCCCAGTTCACCCGGAGCCCCGAGAAGGCACCAAACGTGTCCAAAATGCACAAAACCGCCCGCAGGGAGGGGCCAGAGTCTCTAAGGAAAAGCAGCATATCGTCAGCATAAAGTGCTACGCACTCCCTAATGGATCCAACGCGAATGGCATCAAAGGCCTCAGAGGTTCTGTGGGCAGTGGCAACCGGTTCGATTGTGAGGGCAAACAAAAAGGGAGAGAGGGGGCAACCCTGTTGGGTACCCCTTCCCACCCCAAAGTACTCAGATTTGGCCAGACCCAGCCGAATGGCCGTACGAGGAGAAGAATACAATAGTTTAACCCACAGCCAGAACATAGGGCCGAAACCCATCAGCTCCAGCACCTTATGCATGTACGACCAGTCGACTGAGTCGAAAGCCTTCTCAATATCAATAGAGACCACAATTCTCTGCGGATAGTCAGAATTTGGCAACTGAAGATGGGTAAAGAGGCGCCTAATATTGGAGTCCACCGATTTACCCGGCATAAAACCCGTCTGGTCCGGGTCAACCAAGGTATGGATGACCCCCGCCAGTCGGGACGCCAAAACCTTAGAAAGGACCTTCAGATCGGCATTTAAAAGGGCTATGGGTCTGTAGGAGGAGCAGTCCAAGGGGTCCTTACCTGGCTTCGGCAACAACACCATGGTGGCGTCAAGCATGGAAGGGGGAAGAGCCTCCCCCTCGAGACAACATTGGAACAGGCTACTAAGGCGTGGGGCCAGCTGCTCAGCAAACGATTTGTAAAAATCAGCGGGGAACCCATCAGGACCCGGGGCCTTGTGCGGGGGGAAGGAGGCTATAGCCTTTTCCACCTCCAAAGGGGTAATGGGTGCGTCAAGGAGGGCTCTGTCGTCAGCAGTCAAAGTGGGGAGGTAAAGACCCTGAAGGAGCAGTTCCATGGCAGTACGGTCGTAGTCAGGGGTAGGAGCATATAAGGCCTCAAAGTATCGTCTGAACTCAGCCAGTATATCTGCGGGATCCGTTAAAAGGTCACCCCCGAACTCCTGAGAAGCGGGACATTAATCGGCGCCTTTTGATCAGCTACCAGC
Organism: Pelophylax lessonae; assembly: GCF_965119305.1. Classification (NCBI taxonomy): domain Eukaryota; kingdom Metazoa; phylum Chordata; class Amphibia; order Anura; family Ranidae; genus Pelophylax; species Pelophylax lessonae. Next base: position 334,583,319 of record NC_138772.1, on the reverse strand, counting down.
CTCGCCAAAAGCTTGCCATTTTTATCTCCCTGTGCAAACACCGAAGCCCGCACATGGGAGGCCTCAGTGTGGGCAAGGTCAGAGAAGTGGAGTGAAAGAGTGCGCCGCGCCTCCATTAAGGAAGCATAACTGGAATCAGAAGGCGACTCCGCGTGCGCCCTCGCCCTCTCCCTCTCCTCCTCCTGCAAGGACACGACTGTGCTGTTGTGATCCTTCCTAGCAGACTTAATTCCGGCTATACACTCCCCTCTGGCCACCGCTTTAAATGCCTCCCACACCACTCCCGGCTCAGCAGAGTCCTCGTTGCTCTCCCAATACGTCTGGATGACCTTTTCCAGCTGGGAGGTAATCTGTTCATGTTGGAGCCATCCAGAGGACAGCCGCCAGCCCCGCTCTCTGTAAGATTCTGGTACCTCCGGTACCCTTAATCACTACTTTCTCTGTAATGCGTCCCACCTTTCTCTTCAGGTGGTACGCATATACCTTTAAGAACGATGATGTCACTGCTGAGCGCCGCAGAGCGGCTATTTCAACCGCCGGCGGTCTCACTCACATTGTTCGTTCAACCTGCCTTGTTATCCACATGCTTTCAAGCCTGTCTCTCGATCGGAACCTCCAGCTATTCCCTTTACCTGGAGCAGACCGGAACCTCGCTACTGATCCCTGTATCTCGCTACTGGATCATTCCTTATCTACTGGACCTCTCTAAACTACTAACATTACAAGTGATAAGTACCCCACAGGGGAACCCTCCATAACCTTATTGCACTATCTACCTATGCACATTAAGGACTGTTACTACCTATCCATACTATCCTATCATCTGCACTGTTACATAGATTGCTAGCTCTTGAGCCTACTACCATCTATCTGCACTGCTGCATAGATTGCTAGCTCTCTTGTCTACTACTATCTATCCTTGCACTGGGTTAGTCTATCCTGTATTTGTCATCTGATGTCCTCACCACCTGTTAGCATACTCGATACTAACCTATCTGCATTCCTAAATACCATCTTGAACTCTCCTATACAAACCTATCAAGTGATTACCATCCTTGTCACTGTTCACACCTGTCCCTTCAGCACATCCCCTTCATACTATCATATACATCCTATCACTCCAGGAACATCTCATTGAGTGTGTATATATCTGTATGTTGAAGCTGACAGGCCCACGGTGATGAGTCCTGGAGAGTTGGATCTGGTATTCAACACATCTCTACATGACTACTGAGTGGAGATTTTGCAGCTGCAAATCCAGCCTATACTAAAAACGCAGGAGCGATACAGATTGAACGAACCTTAAAAATGGATTCAGCAGAATTACCCACTCAAGTGACACAATTAACACAACAAGTAAAAGCGTTAATACTTGCTCTGACTGACGTACAAGAAAAGAATCAGACTCTGACACAGCAGGTAACCCAGCTCTCACGGCTTACTGCTGTTCAGCCTCCTGAACCTAAAATAAACCCTCCTCTAGTGTTTACAGGTGATCGGAAAAAATTTCGTGAATTCAAAAACGCATGTCAATTGCTTTTTTTGTTAAAACCTCGTACATACCCCACTGATCAAATAAAAGTCTGTACCGTTATTTCATACTTGACGGGTGATCCACGGGCCTGGGCAGACTCTCTCTTTGAGAATAATGATCAGATTCTCAACACCTATTCCTTATTCCTAGCGGAACTCGCTAGTTTATACGATGACCCCAATAGGCAGAGTACTGCTGATATTCAGTTGAGGGCCTTAAAACAAGGAAGGAGACCTGTAGAAGACTTTGTATCTGAGTTCAAAAGATGGACCCTTGATTCAGGGTGGAACGACACATCTTTGCGAACTCAATTCAGACTCGGGTTATCGGAAGCTGTTAAAGACGAGCTCGCCCGAGCGGATTTACCTGGCACCTTGGAGGCCTTGATACAACTTAGTATCAACATCGACAGACGACTGCGAGAAAAAAGGGCTGAAAAGATGGGAATGCCATTGTCTAGTCCTTCTCAGATTTCGGCCGTTGACCCTACTCCCATGGATGTAGGAACCATACGCCCACCTTTAACGACTACTGAACGAGCTAGAAGAACATCCAGAAATCTCTGCATGTACTGCGCAACCTCGGATCATTTGATAAGCACCTGTCCCCTTGTTCGCAAAAAAGAGGGTGAGTGTTCACATGTCTTGCTGGGAGGATTAACGACTTCCTTTTCTAACCCCTATCTTTTTGCTCATTTAATATTACAGTGGGACCAAACTAGGATCACCACCAAGGCTATGGTCGACACTGGATCCTGTGGAAACTATATTGATACACGCTTTGTTACCTTAAATAAAATACCTATTATTTCAAAATCTAAGCCTGTTTCTGTTAGTTTCATTAATGGTATTCCACTGTCCTCTGGTCCAATCACCAACCAGACACAGGCACTCCTTGCCACTACCAACGAATCACATGTGGAGACCATCACCTTTGACATACTATCCTCACCCCATTTTCCTATTATTTTGGGACTTCCCTGGTTACACACACACCAACCAATCATAGATTGGAAAAAACGGACTTTGGTTTTCCCTTCTCACTATTGTGAGAATACGTGTAACCTCCCATCTTATGGGAAGATTCTGTCTGTGGTGTCAGATGAAATTGCACCACTATGCTATCAGGATCTGTCCGAAGTGTTCCTTGAGAAAAATGCTCAAGTGTTGCCTCCCCATAGGGATTACGATTGCACTATCGATCTACTCCCTAACAGCAAATTGCCTTTCGGTCATGTTTATCCCCTTTCACAGGATGAACTTTCTCATCTCAAGGAATACTTGGATGAGAATTTGACAAAAGGGTTCATTAGACCCTCTACTTCTTCCACTGCTGCAGGACTTTTCTTTGTCCGCAATAAAGATTCCAGTCTCAGGCCTATTATCGATTATAGGCAATTAAACACGATTACGATAAAGGATCGCTATCCTTTGCCGCTCATCCCTGAACTTATTGAACAGGTGCGTGGGGCTACTTATTTCACCAAATTAGACCTGAAAGGGGCATACAACCTAATCCGAATCCGTGACGGGGATGAGTGGAAAACAGCATTCAGAACCAGATACGGACTATTCGAATACCTTGTGATGCCATTCGGGCTATGTAATGCTCCCGCAGCTTTCCAAAGATTCATAAACGACATCTTTAGAGACTTACTTGATGTCTGTGTTGTAGTATACCTAGACGATATACTTATTTATTCTCGATCTATGCCTGAACACATAAAACATGTAAGACTTGTGTTGTCCAGACTGCTCTCACACAGACTATATGTGAAATTAAAAAAATGTCTATTTCATAAAGAAGAAATATTATTTCTAGGATACTTCATATCCAAAACTGGAATTAAGATGGATATGAGTAAGATATCCTGTATTCTAGACTGGCCTATACCAACAACTCGTAAGGCCCTACAGCGATTCCTTGGATTCTCGAACTTCTATAGGAAGTTCATCAAGAACTTTTCCGCTATTGTGAGACCTCTCACACAACTGACAAGTATAAAAAAACCATTCAAATGGTCAGAAGAAGCAAATCAAGCTTTCTGCTTGTTAAAATCAAGCTTTACTTCTGCTCCCATACTACGCCATCCAGACCCATCCCTCCAATATATTCTAGAGGTAGATGCGTCAAATATGGCAGTAGGAGCAGTTCTCTCCCAACGACCAACAAACACTTCATCACTCCACCCAGTTGCTTTCTTTTCAAAATCACTAAGCAGCCCAGAGGTGAATTACCCAGTGGGTGAAAAGGAGTTGCTTGCCATAAAACTGGCACTGGAGAATTGGCGACATCTGCTCGAAGGTACACAGTTACCAATACTCATATATACAGATCATAAAAACCTTCAATACCTCCAGACTAACAAGACTCTCTCCCACCGGCAGGTACGATGGTCATTATTCTTTTTAAGATTTAATTTCCTAGTGACCTACACGCCTGCAGACAAAAATAAAAAAGCGGATGCGCTATCACGATTAACCGAAGATAACTGCGCCGAAATCCCTTCCATTCCCATAATACCCTATGAACGCATTATTGGTGTTGTCCGTTCCTTGAAGGAAGAGATTTTGCACAGTATAAGAATGGATTCACCTCCACCACAACTAAGTACTGATGCAGAAGGCTTCCTCTATTACAATGACAAACTCTACATACCCCCTACTATGCGCACCAAGATCTTGGAGTTATCGCATGATGTGCCCATGGCAGGACATATGGGTATAACGAAAACCTTTAATTTGCTCACCAGGCAGTTTTGGTGGCCTGATATGAAGACGTCTGTACAAAAATTTGTTTCTTCATGTGACATCTGTGCAAGGTCCAAAATTGACACTACAAAACCATCTGGACTACTTTGTAGTCTACCAATACCCCAGGTTCCATGGGAAGTTGTGTCCTTAGATTTCATAGTAGAACTACCACCCTCTAAAGGATTTAATACCATCCTAGTGTCAGTGGACCACTTGACAAAGATGGCACATTTCATTGCTTTCCGTAGACTACCTTCATCTAAACAAACAGCAGAACTACTGATGAAACATGTGTTTAAGTTGCATGGAATTCCAAAAACTCTTTTGTCCTACCGTGGTTCACAATTCATCTCTAAATTTTGGCAAGCACTTTGTCAAATTTTACGCATTGAGCGAAAGCTCACTTCTCCCTACCATCCTCAGACCAACGGACAGACTTAAAGAGTCAACCAGTGCATTGAGCAATATCTACGTTGCTACACATCATACTTGCAGGATGATTGGGTGGATCTCCTTCCTCTAGCAGAATTTGCTTACAACAACGCAACCCACAGTACTACGAAGCAAAGTCCGTTCTACTTGAACTATGGGTTTCATCCCACTCTTCTTCCACCACGCATCCTGCCATCGAGTAACCCAGTAGCCTCGGATTACCTTACCCAAATAAAAGACTCTTTGGGTTTACTCAATACCACTATATCACACGCTCACAGTCAACAAAAAAAGTACTACGACCTTCATAGAAGACCTTCTCCTCAGTATGCTATTGGGGACCTTGTTTGGCTATCGACAAAGAACTTAAGATTAAAAATCCCTAGCAAGAAGCTTGGACCTTTATTTTTGGGACCCTTCCCAATTAAAAAACTTATCGGAAAAGCTGCAGTACAGCTCACCCTACCAGCAGATCTCAAGATCCATCCCATCTTCCATGTGTCGCTACTGAAGCCCCATGTTCCTAACCAAGGAATAAGGCCTACCATCTTGCCTCCACCTCCAATACAAGTTGAAGGCGGAGAAGAGTATGAGATCAAGGAAATTTTGGATTCTCGCATCCATAGAGGAAGACTCCAGTATCTCATAAGATGGAAGAACTATGGACCATAAGACGACTCCTGGCTAGATACCTCTGATATTCATGCGCCTAGACTTATACGGAACTTTCACTCGAAACACCCAGAGAAACCTGTCCTATAGGCCTTCCGGAGCCGGCCTTAAGGGGGAGTACTGTAAGATTCTGGTACCTCCGGTACCCTTAATCACCACTTTCTCTGTAATGCATCCCACCTTTCTCTTCAGGTGGTACGCATATACCTTTAAGAACGATGATGTCACTGCTGAGCGCCGCAGAGCGGCTATTTCAACCGCCGGCGGTCTCACTCACATTGTTCGTTCAACCTGCCTTGTTATCCACATGCTTTCAAGCCTGTCTCTCGATCGGAACCTCCAGCTATTCCCTTTACCTGGAGCAGACCGGAACCTCGCTACTGATCCCTGTATCTCGCTACCGGATCATTCCTTATCTACTGGACCTCTCTAAACTACTAACATTACAAGTGATAAGTACCCCGCAGGGGAACCCTCCATAACCTTATTGCACTATCTACCTATGCACATTAAGGACTGTTACTACCTATCCATACTATCCTATCATCTGCACTGTTACATAGATTGCTAGCTCTTGAGCCTACTACCATCTATCATCTGCACTGCTGCATAGATTGCTAGCTCTCTTGTCTACTACTATCTATCCTTGCACTGGGTTAGTCTATCCTGTATTTGTCATCTGCTGTCCTCACCACCTGTTAGCATACTCGATACTAACCTATCTGCATTCCTAAATACCATCTTGAACTCTCCTATACAAACCTATCAAGTGATTACCATCCTTGTCACTGTTCACACCTGTCCCTTCAGCACATCACCTTCATACTATCATATACATCCTATCACTCCAGGAACATCTCATTGAGTGTGTATATATCTGTATGTTGAAGCTGACAGGCCCACGGTGATGAGTCCTGGAGAGTTGGATCTGGTATTCAACACATCTCTACATGACTACTGAGTGGAGATTTTGCAGCTGCAAATCCAGCCTATACTAAAAACGCAGGAGCGTTACACTCTCTAGCCTCCACACGGAGGTGCACTGTCAAGAGAAGCGGGTTATGGTCAGACACCCCCACAGCCAGATAGTCAGCAGTTGAAAGAAGGGATTGTAGACGAGCATTTCAAAGGCCAGGTCAATGCGAGCCGCAGAGCGGTGCGTGGCTGAAAGGAGGGAATAACACCGATCATCAGGATGCTTCCAACGCCATAGTTCCACCAGGCCCATGGCAGACGCCCAAGCCATAAGGTCAAGCGAGGCCGGCCGACTGGAGTTGGAAGTATCTAGCCCACTGTCCAGAATGGCATTAAAGTCCCCCATCATAAGCACCGGTAATGAGACATGATCAGAAAGCTTGTCCATAAGGTCATACAGTAATTGCACCTTAAAGGGTGGAGGAACATAAACATTAATCAAGAGCATTTTGAGAGAATACAGAGTAACGACTAAAGCCACAAAGCGCCCCTCCGGGTCAGAGACCACCTGGTGGATGGTGCAGGGAATAACCTTGCTAACCAAAACCGCAACACCTCGGGCATACGTGGAATAAGTGGCATGAAACGCCTTTTGTATTCACGGTTTTCGAAGGGCCTGGACCACATTGCCATCCAGGTGGGTCTCCTGAAGGAGGAACACATGTGGCTTGTATTGCTTAAGATATTGAAATACAGCATACGCTTATATTTGCTATTAAGCCCCCTCACATTCCATGAGAGGAATCGATAAACATCAGCCATGGGGGGCATGTAAAAAGGGAAAAACAAAAATAAAAGGAGGATGGAAAAAACAGTCAGACAGGGCCAGGAAGTCCACAATCCAATTGTCTGAGACACATTTAGTGCACCACTGGGACCAGGAGGCCCCGAGGATACACACAGTCAGAAGAAGGTATAGCTGCCCAAAAAACTGCCCAAATGCCCTTGTACCAGCAACATCAAACTGGCCAGGAAAACCTGGCAAAACCCAGCCGGTACGGGCCTGAAACCCCAAACTTCCCAACATTAGAGTCAGTGAACGCTGTGCAGTGCAAACAAAGTTCGACAGGTACCTAGTTGGCGCTATAGAGACTCCAGCGGAGCCCCTGGGGAAACCAGGATCATATGAAACCAAGAAAACAAAATGGGGGGGGGGAAATATGCGCACAAAATAGTCACCAACACTCCAAGAAGTAGGGGATAGATCCGTAGAGAAGAGCAGCCCGCACCAGGCTATCCACGAAGACTGTCCAGCCACTCCGAGACCTCCTGAGGGGATTCATAGAATTTCACTGCGCCATTAAATTGAACCCGGAGTCTGCTGGGGTAAAGCATGCTATACTTGATTTCCTTATCCCGGAGACGTTTACGGACCTCTGTAAACGACCGGCGTTTCCTCTGGGTTTCCGCCGAGAAATCCGGGAAGAGCATGATCCGTGCATTTTCAAATTGCAATTCCTGATGCTTGCGAGCCTCAGCCAGGAGCATGTCACGGTCCCGATAGTTCAGGAATTTGACCAGGAAGGGTCGTGGCGGGGCCCCTGGTGGCCTAGCCCCCATGGGAACGCGATGGGCTCGCTCCACAACATAGGTGGGGGGCAGGTCAGTGAGGGCGAGCAACTGTTTAAAGAATTGTTCTGCAAATATGGCCGGTTTAGACCCCTCCACCCCTTCAGGGAGCCCCACCACCCTTACATTGTTCCGTCGCTGGCGGTCTTCCGCATCATCCGCACGGTGCTGCAGGGACTTGACTAGGCCTTGGAGTTCCGCCAATTGAGCGGCATGTGTTGTCGTGCTGTCCTCCACATCCGAGATGCGACCCTCCGCAGTGGTAATGCGGCCCCTCATCTTATCCAGGTCATGGCGGATCAGGGTGCACTCAGAGGCCAGGTGGTCGATCCGAACCATGAGGGCAATCTTGCAGCCGTCAATGGCCGCCAGGATCGGAGCTGTGATGGCCCGCTGATCGGCCTCATGTTGCGAGGCGGAGGGCTGGGATGAGGCAGGCGGCTGTACCTGAGAGGAACCGTCTCCGCTCTGCTCCTGCTCCATGGCCGTACTCCCTCGCGAGGCGCGCTGCGGCGTTGAAGACGGCGCCAAGATGGCGGAGGCGGAGCCCTGTGTCTGGCCGCGAGCGGAGCGGGTCTGGCGATGATCTGTCCGGCCTTTGCCGGGAGTGTTGGAGGCAGCTGTAGGCATCCCCAGAACGGGAAGGAGTTCCCCCACCGGTCAGGAGCGGGTACAAGTCCAGAAAAACGGTTGGTAAGGATAAAAGTACCGGATGATCCAGGAGCTCCGCCGAGACACGTCCTGTCTTGTTCACATCCGGACACGCCCCGACATAGACCTTGTAATCTTAACAAGTCACATGACACCAGTGAGGGAAAATGGCTAATTGGTCCCAATTTGGACATTTTCACTTAGGGGTGTACTCACTTTTGTTGCCAGCAGTTTAGACATTAATGGCTGTGTATGGAGTTATTTTGAGGGGACAGCAAATTTACACTGTTATACAAGCTGTACACTCACTACTTTACATTGTAGCAAAGTATCATTTCTTCAGTGTTGTCACATGAAAACATATAATAAAATATTTACAAAAATGTGAGGGGTGTACTCACTTTTGTGAGATACAGTATCTATATTTAAAGCCCAAGTGTTGTCAAAATAAGGCCTTATTCACACGGGGTGATTACATCTGTGCCCAGCGCAGGGTTGTTGTACGTGAACAGGGATGAACAGGTGTTGCATGCATCTCTAAGCCAGAAGTCCCATTGTTATCTATTGGGATGCAGTAGCTGCATGGACACAACCACTGCTCATAATATGATATTGGTGCAGGTACAGTTCGGGGACATGCACCCGCACCCACATGGATGTCATATTGGAACACAGTGGCTGTGTCCATGCAACCGCTGTGTCCCAATAGACGTGAATGGGACTACACAAAAAGGGATGCACAGAACCCCTGTGCAACTCTGTCCTAGTGAAACACAGCCCTGCAGAGGATACAGATCACACCACCCCATGTGAACGAGATCTAAAGAACACAAAAATAAGCACAAGGGACACGACTTACTATTATTGTACTGTGTCCCTGATGCTGCTGTCGTCTGTAAGGTCTCCTGCACACTGCAGCTTGAAAAAGCTCAGTACAGCTTTTTTTTTTTTTTTTTTTTACTGAGCTAAAACACAGCCTATTCGTTGTAAGGCACGTAAACAAGCACCGTGTATTCTTCAGTAAAAAAAAAAAAAACAATAATAATAAAAAAATAAATAAATAAAAATCAGCTTTTTTGGTCAGTAATTTACACCTCATGCACACACATGCGTGCAAATACGTGTGAATGCACACAAATGCCCATTTACATATTGTGCAGAACAAGAACATGGGAATACGTTTTCCTCGCATTTGCGCAAAAATGCATGTGCATACAAAATTGCGAAAATGCGTGTAAATACGTGCAAATATATGCAAGAAAAAACGTCTGAAAAAGTAGATGCTCATACAAGAGTATCATGTGCATGACTGACCTTTCCATCCACCTTCTCCATTGAGTGATAGAAGCCATACTACAGCTTCTATGAATAGAACACCATCTATGAATACGGGACGGACAGATGGTTGAAAGGTCCTCCCCCTCCATTCAAAGATCCTGTTTCATTCATAACAGCTGTGGTACCAGGTTTATGAATGGTGGAGCTGGGAGTAAAGGGTGGGAATATTTGGGCACTCTTGATCAGTACAAATGACAGCTCCCTTAGTCAGAGATGTATAGTAACTAAGTAGAACTACTTCACTACTGTACTTAAGTACCGAAAGGCGGTATCTGTACTTTCCTAGAGTAGAATTTTTTCTCCTACTTCCACTTTTACTTCACTACATTTTTTCAATGATTTCAATACTTCTACTCCAATATTTTTTTTTGTGCTGCATAGTTACTCGTTACAATTATAAAAATTACCACTGCCAGAACAGTAGATGGCAGGTTTCATGAAGCTCAAAACATGTGTATTATCAACGCATACGAAAATAAATGCTACTGTATGTATAAATAAAAGCTGCATTTGAAATAATAAAAAACAATATGATGCTCAAACTTTTGACTTCTTTCTTTAATAACTACATAACACAGTACTTGTACTTTTACTTTCAGTACTTGAGTAGCAATTTTTTTTTTTCAAAACTACTGGTACTTTTACTTTCAGTACTTGAGTAGCAAAATTAAAAAAAAAAACTACTTGCAATACTTAAGTACAAAAAATGTTGAATACTTTAGTACTTCTACTCAAGTCACTTTTTGATAGAGCACTTCCACTTCTACTCAAGTCACTTTTTGATCAAGCACTTGTACTTTTACTCAAGTATGGGTTTTGAGTACTTTATACAACTCTGCCCTTAGTTCTATTAAACCCCGCTGCACCAGATGGGCAGATGGGATCGATGGAGGACAAGTTCAAGGAAACTATCAGCACAAGGGACACAGCACATTAATAAGTCATGCCCCTGTCTCTGATTTTTATGTTTTTTTTTTAATTTTATTTGATCACACTTAGATGTTATTACCAGAACTATGAAGTAACAATTGCCAACCTTTTTCCAAAAATGCTGGATAGAAAATATTTTTTTACTGAAAGAGTATTAGAAAATAATAATTTAGTAGTTGATGCCTGGAACAGACTTCCAGTAGAGTGAAGAAGTCAGTCAACAGTAAATAAATGTAAGCATGCTTGGAACAAAAAAATGAAATTAAAAGATAAATAATGGGGTGACTCGTGACCTTTGTGTACATGGATTCAATAGTTTTGGAGTTTTAAAACAATTAAAACCTTTAAAATCTGGGATTGTCTCTGGAAAGACAGCTGGTAAAAAAATGTATAACAAAACACTAGAGCAAGGAGAATCAGCAAATAACTATTTGACATGTAATGCAACGAATATGGAAACTAGATTCTAAACAAATATTTATTTTCGTTCATGAACTGCAAACATTGCAGATTATTAAATTTCCACAAGAGGGCGACATAGTGCAATAAATCAGGTTTAGCTCAGAAATTAATCTATTTTCAAGCTCCCAAAATTCCTCTACAGAATGGAAGCAGCCAGTGGAGCTGTACACGATATTTAACTTGATTTATTATGCCTGCATGTTGCTGATCAACCCTAACGTCCCTATCTACGCAAGAATGCATTTTACACGTTCCCGCTGCTGCATTGCTTTTTGCTGAAACTGAAATAGTGCAACAGTGAAAAATTATACAGACTATTTTAGTTTTTGCCTTTGGGCACCCTTCTAAATCATTTTAACTGTATTGCTACCATGCCTGCATGGTTCAAAGAATCACAATTATAAATATGTTCTGCCTGCTTTTTAAGGAGGACTACTTTATTCATTTTTATTTTTTAACTTAAAGCAGAACTTTACCTATAATAACTTGATATAAATTAGTGTTCTTTAACAAGAAACATACATTCCACTCTAATATTTATGCTACCAAAATTAGTGTGTGCTGTAAATTGCCTCCAGCATTGTTCCTGTTTTTTTTCTGAAGCCCAGAGCCCCTGAACAGCAGTAAGTCTTTAGGCTGTCAGCAGATCGGTCTCTATAAATTTGGCACAGGTCCTAAAAAAACAGAGCAACTGAGCATGTGCAGAGCAGGGTTTGAATGAAAGAAAATATACCAAGGTATATTCCCCACGCCTGGAGGTGTGTGAAAGCAGTAAATATTATGAGAATATAAATATTAAAATATGTGGATGGTGCAGCAGCAGCTATAGAATAAAAATGACAAATGACCGTAATAGCCTTGTAATAAGACTACCTACAGCGCTTGCTGGAATTAATATACCTATGTTGGCATAAAAGTGCTATATGAAATATATTACCAATATTACTAGGCTCTTAACCATGATAAAGTGCTAAGTGCAATAGATGAAGCCGTGGCTAAACCAATAAACCTCAATTAGCTATGTAAACACAAAATAGTATATAAAAAAATATATAAAAACACACTCAATGATATATAAATAAATGGAATATACACTGTGGTGAGGGTTCAAAAGTGCACGTGATCCATAAGAGTTAAATCAAGTCCATTTAAAGTGACTGTAGTGATCAGACAGTTCAAAAAAATATATGGATTTATATTCAATATCCTCTGTGACATAGATCTTTCCACCGTGGTAAGGGTAAATTGGGTGACTTACCAGAGATAGTAGGTCCTATATGCCTTATGGCATTAAGACCACTTATGGCGCTTTTCCACTGCATGGAACCAAACGGTTCGGCTCGCTTTTGTGCTTTTCCACTGCTGGTACCGCATGGTATGGTGTATGAACGGTTCGGTACAGTGCGCTATGTTACTGTACGGCGGCGCTTTTCCACTGCATGGAACCGAACGATACGGCTCTCAAAAACAGTACCACCTCGATTGTGGTTCCAACAGGTACCATACCCGGTACCATATCCCACAATCCTTTGCATGCAGTCACTACTAGCCACTGATTGGTCAGAGAATCCCACCCACCCCATTGTTATCCCACCCACTTAACTTTAGTACTACTTTAGTGGAAAAGCAAACCATACCGTACCGTACCGAACCGTTCCAACACCGTACCATGCGGTACCAGCAGTGGAAAAGCAAACCGGGCCAAGCAGGGCCGAGTAGAGCCGAGCCGGTACTTGCAGTGGAAAAGTGCCGATACGCTTGAGGGGGCCCCCAGGGCCGAGATGGATTCCCCCTTGGCTCTCTGGTAGGATAGTGGGGTGATGTAGGATTCCTCCTCCTCTCCTCTCACCTTTCACAGAGTATGGGCCAAGGTATGTAAGGGAAACAAAATGCTCCAGATGGTGTAGTATTGTTTAAAATTGTTTTATTCCCAATTCATTGGTGAAGGCTTAAAAAATAGCATAAAAACTATGCTGAGCAGTCTAACTGACAGGCTGTACGTCCTCTCTGCAGAGTGGCGAGCGGAGGTTCCGGTTTGTGCTCCACCCGACGTGACGCCATCATGCTGTGCGTTCAAATCTAACGCGTTTCGTCACTTCCTATGACGTCTTTAGAGATGGGAAGGCACAGTAAGCGGTGTCATTTTATACGGCAAACGCTGCCCCTCACTCCGCCCAGTGTGAATTTTTCCGGAAACGGGTTATGCTATGGGAGTGTCCCCACTATAGTGATTGACACTTAGAATTCCTGTGTCACCCTACGTAACCGGCTGGAATATATATAAAGGATAACGATGACATATGCTTTTAACACTGGGGTTTGACCAAAGAGGATCAAAGTATATTTACGATGTTTTATAGACAATGTAATCCCCGATTCTTAGAAGCTCAAGATATATATGGTACCCAAAAACTCTTAAAATATACAAACAGAATTATATGTATACATACATTATAAGCAACCCTTCTTATGTTACACAACAAATACTTAATCAAATTACATGTTACAAAGATGTATTAAAATTGTGTTTATAAAAAATTAATTATACATCTTTGTATCACCCTTCTACTACTATACAAGGAATTATATATTTATATATATATATATATATATATATATATATATATACTCATGAAACCATACATTTGCACAATCTTTCTTAATAGATAATAATTAATGAGCAGGTTGCTTATACATCTTTGGTTACTCCCAGGTAATACTGATATCTATTATATAGATTATTTTCTTGATGTAGGCTATATGGAGACCACAAAATTATAAAATTATGGAGAATATAATAAATAAAAGAATAAAAAAAAAAATATATATATATATATATAAAAAAAATATATATAAAAAACACACGCTATATATTGAGATCAGGTGCTAACATAATACTGGTATATTACACATGTTTTGTGATCTAGGTAATGGAGTAGGATAAATATTTCATATTCCCTATGATATTCTACATAAAGTGGGAATGAGTGTATGGTAGATTGGCAGATCCTGTGTTCTGACTACCATATGCTCTTAATTGGCCCCAAGTTGTGAATTCAGATAATTTAAGGTGGATGGACCCTAAGGGTTAGATATGAAACAATTTATATCCATATCTATATTCATTCTCCTGGGTTGTAGGGTGGAAAGTTGGTATATCCATCTTGATTCATTTTGTGAGACCACAATTTGCATGTTTTTTCCCTCCAGTCTGGTTCAATCTTGTCGATTCCACAAAAGGTAAGTAGGCTTGGGTCTCTACTATGTGCCAGTCGGAAGTGGTTGGATACACTATGATGTCTAAATCCTTTATGTTATCAATGTGTTCCCCAATGCAAGTCTTCAGTTGCCTTGTAGTACGCCCCACGTACTGTAGGTTGCATGGGCAGGTAAATAAATATGTTACATGGGTGCTTTGGCAGGTTATTAGATTCTTTATCTTGTATGTTTTGTTAGTGGTAGTGGATTTGAATTCTAAAGTTGTTTGTTTCCTAGTTTTTACAGTTCTGCAAGGTTTACACCTTCCACATGTGTAAAAACCTTTTTGATCCAAGAATGTGGCAAGTTTTTTAGGGGGGTCAGAATATTTTTAACCAGACTGTCCCTTAGATTTGGACCCCTGCGGTAGACAAATTTAGGTCGATCTGGTAATATCCCTCTTAATTGTTCATGTCCCAGAAGTAGATGCCAATGTTTCTGCACAATATGTTCAATTTTCCGATATCTGGTGTTATAATTGGTAATAAAGGCTAATGCATAATCTTTATTTTCCTTCGGTTTATCTTCTAATAGCTTTCTTCTATCCATATTTTTCACCTCCTCCTTCACCCTTTCAATTTTTATATATATATATATATATATATATATATATATATATAATATTTTTATATATGTTTTTTTTATTCTTTTATTTATTATATTCTCCATAATTTTATAATTTTGTGGTCTCCATATAGCCTACATCAAGAGAATAATGTATATAATAGGTATCAGTCACCTGGGAGTAACCAAAGATGTATAAGCAACCTGCTCATTAATTATAAGAAAGATAATGCAAATTTATGGATTTATGAGTATATATATAATTCTTTGTACAACAGTAGAAGGGTGATACAAAGATGTATAATTCATTTTTTATAAACACAATTTTAAGAGCATCTTTGTAACATGTAATTTGATTAAGTATTTGTTGTGTAACATAAGAAAGGTTGCGTATAATGTATGTATACATATAATTCTCTTTGTATATTTAAGAGTTTTTGGTTACCATATATACCTTGAGCTTCTAAGAATTGGGGATTACATTGTCTATAAAACATCGTAAATATACTTTGATACTCTTTGGTCAAACCCCAGTGTTAAAAGCATATGTCATCGTTATCCTTTATATATATTCCAGCCGGTTAGGTAGGGTGACACGGGAATTCTAAGTGTCAATCACTATAGTGGGGACACTCCCGTAGCATAACCCATTTCCGGAAAAATTCACACTGGGCGGAGTGAGGGGCAGCGTTTGCCGTATAAAACGACACCGCTTACTGTGCCTTCCCATCTCTAAAGTCGTCACAGGAAGTGACGAAACGCGTTAGTATGGAACGCACAGCGTGACGGCGTCATGTCGGGTGCAGCGCAAACCGGAACCTCCGCTCGCCACTCTGCAGAGAGGATGTACAGCCTGTCAGTTAGACTGCTCAGCATCATTTTTATGCTATTTTTTTAGGCCTTCACCCATGGATTGGGAATAAAACAATTTTCAACAATATTACACCATCTGGAGCATTTATTTTCCCTTACATACCTTGGCCCATACCCTGTGAAAGGTGAGAGGAGAGGAGGTGAGGAGGAATCCTACATCACCCCACTATCCTACCAGAGAGCCAGGGGGGAATCTATCTCGGCCCTGGGGGCCACTCAAGCGTAAGTGGTCTTAATGCCATAAGGCATAAAGGACCCACTATCTCTGGTAAGTCACCCAATTGACCCTTACCACGGTGGAAAGATCTATGTCACAGAGGATATTGAATATAAATCCACATTGAGCACCTGCACCTTGAGCTTATTGGATGAGCATACTTGCACAAGGATTATATATTTTTTTTTTTTAACTGTCTGATCACTACAGTCACTTTAAATGGACTTGATTTAACTCTTATGGATCACGTGCACTTTTAAACCCTCACCACAGTGTATATTCCATTTATGTGTATATCATTGAGTGTGTTTTTATATATTTTTTTATATACTATTTTGTGTTTACATAGCTAATTGAGGTTTATTGGTTTAGTCACGGCTTCATCTATTGCACTTAGCACTTTATCATGGTTAAGAGCCTAGTAATATTGGTAATATATTTCATATAAAACTTTTATGCCAACATAGGTATATTAATTCCAGCAAGCAATGTAGGTACTCTTATTACAAGGCTATTACGGTCACTTATTTTTAATATTTTACATAGCTATACCTGCAAAAGGGGCCAGCCTGAAGTAACAAGACTTAATTTCTAATTAAAGTTCAACTTTAAGTTCTGCAACTTCTCAAACTGCAATTATACCTAATTTCTAAATTATTCAGTCAGACCTTTGCATACATTCATCTAGTACAGCCTTTCTCAACTCTTTTATCCCAGAGGAAAGCCTTCACTTCTAGGCAAACTCATGCTAAAATTAATTCATTGGGGGCGGTCAATGGAGATATTGCCCACCTTACATTAGTGATCAATAGGAAAAATGTAACCCTTCCATGTTGGTCAGAATACCTCCTTTAGAGAGAGCTAACAAGATGATTGCTGTCATGCTGTTGGCTCTGCCAATTTGTGTTGGCCCTGGAACTATGCACACACCATAAATTGGAAAGCCAATCAACCACAGCTCAAAGAACCCCTAGCAACCTCCGGAGGAAGCCTAGGGTTCCATGGAACCCTGGTTGAGAATGACAGATTTAGTGGTTACCATGGCATCTGTTGCTGTCACCCCTTGTGAATGTTAATAAACTGTTTACCGAGTTCTGTATCTATTAAGGCTCATTAGCTTTCCCAAATGCAAGAAAAAAAATGCCATCTGGAGCCAAGAAAACAGCCCCGCAGGCCTTGTGAAGTTAGTGAGCATTTTTTCACCAATGCCTATTATCCCCCTAAGAATTTTCATCATAATCAATTTTCTCTAAACAGTCAGTCTCTCTCTCTCTCACTTTTCTCTAATTGCTGTACTATATGTCTCCCTCTTCTCTACCCCCCCCCCCTCCTCTCTCGTTCCTTCTCTCTTATTTTAATAATCTTGCTCCCCTTTCCTTTCTCTCTCCCTCATAACCCTTCTCGCTCTCCCTTCTCTCTCTCTCTCTCTTAAGGGGGTTGTAAAGGCAGAAGTTTTCTCATCTTAATCCATTGTATACATTAGAATAAAAGAACTAGCTCCTGCTGCTGTCAATCAAATACAGTGAGGAGGAAATGGGGGGCAAAGCGAAGTCCCGCTGTGTAAGTCTATGGAGCGCTGTTCCATAGATACACAGCTCGGGAGGGTGCAGACATTGTGTGCCTCCATAGAAAATGGCTTGGTATGGGGACACACGAAAAATAGAAGGAGCGAGGAGCGCCACAAGAGAACTCAAGAAGAAGAGGATCGGGGCCGCTCTGTGCAATACCATTGCACAGAGCAGGTGAGTATAACGTGTTTATTATTTTAATCTAAAAACAAATTTTGACTTTAGTAACACTTTAACTCCTTTCACTATCACTTTTCTGTCTCTTTCTCGCTCTCTCTTCGATCCAATTCCTTCACTCGCTCCTTCTTTAATTGCTCCATGTTTTATTCCTCTCCTGGATCCTGGAAATATAAATATTAGTTAAATAGAGAAATAATAAAAGTGTATTGTGTGGTGACTTTTAATACAAATCTATCTTACTTGCACTCACCCATGGACTGGTTAGGGATCTGAGGAACCCCTGAAAACTGTTCACTTGGAGGAAGGGGTAACCATGGGGGGCAGGTAGGTGGAACAGGAGCCCCCCCCCCCCCCACTCCTCTTTTGGCCAGTACCCCCTTCTGTGCATCAGGGATAGTGAAGAGCCTGCTGCTTGTCAGCATAGGACTTAGGTGCTTTTAGAGGATCATTTGTCTTTTGGGGAACCTGCTTTGAATTGCTGAAGGGCATGTTCTTTTGGTATTAGCAAAAAAAAAACCACAAAAAAATAATTATGGAAGTGCTGAACCCATAATAAAAACAGAGGTTCAGCATGCTCCATAAGTAAAAAGAAAGAATCAACATTTCCCACATCAAACCAAGGCAAGTATGAATAAAGTGAAAAATGGGCAAGTGTTGGGAAAGGTTCAGAACAAGCTTACATTCATTAACCACTTTACCACTAGAGGATTTTGCTGTCTTACGTCTGGGCCACTTTTTGCGATTCGGCACTGTGCGACTTTAACTGACAGTTGCGCGGTCATGCCACGCCGTACCCAAACGAAATTTACGTCCTTTTTTTCCCACAAACAGAGCTTTCTTTTGGTGGTATTTGATCACCTGTGCGATTTTTACTTTTTGCGCTATAAACAAAAAAAGAGCGTACATTTTGAAAAAATAACAATATTTTTCACATTTTTTTTATATGAAATTCCCCCCAAAAAAATGTAAAAATCAAATTTTTTTTACATTTTTGGCCAATTTGTTTTCTGCTACCTATGTATGGTAAAAAAATCACAATAAGCGTATTTTGATTGGTTTGCGCAAAAGTTATTGTGTTTACTAAGGGAAAGATTTCTGTCATTTTTGGTGTTTTTTTTTTAACGAGTAATGGCGGCGATCTGCGATTTTGTTTGCAGGACTGCGACATTGCGGCGGACAGATCAGACCCTTGACT
Source organism: Pelophylax lessonae (assembly GCF_965119305.1). Taxonomy (NCBI): domain Eukaryota; kingdom Metazoa; phylum Chordata; class Amphibia; order Anura; family Ranidae; genus Pelophylax; species Pelophylax lessonae. Next base: position 334,564,148 of record NC_138772.1, on the reverse strand, counting down.
GACATTTTTGAAACTTTTGGGGGTACCAGTGACATTACTACAGTAATCAGTGCTATTTATATGCACTGTTATTGTAAAAATGACACTGGCAGGAAGGGGTTAATTTTATTGGAGAGGGAGGGGTTAATGTATGCCTGGTGCTTACTGACGTGTGTGTGGGTAGAGATTTTTTTAAAAAAATTTTGGGGGGGGGGGGACCTGTGGGGTAAAGCAATAATGTGCTAGTATACATCACATCTAGCACATCATGTTAAACCTACTTGAAAATGAAGCCCTCCCGCGTCAGCGCTGCAGGCACCTCCATCTTCACCCGTTTTACTTCCAGGTTCGCGGATTCCAGCCCTGTGAGTGGCTGGAGCCATGGTGACATTATCATTCACGCACGGGAGCCGCCGTTCACGGCACAGGGCTCTGTAGAAAAAGCATGGGCGGCCGTGATGTCACTGGCTGCATGCAATGTAAATATCTCGGAGATATTTACACTACCTATAGGTAAGCCTTATTATAGGCTTACCTATAGGTAAAAGCAAGAGAAGGAAGTTTACTTCCTCTTTAAGTTATCGCTGCACTTTTTTATTGATTGAATCACATGGCAGTATGAGCAAGCTACTGACCATTTAAAGTAGAACTGTAGGCAAAACTTTTTTTTTTTTATTATTTTGGATAGAGCAAGGAAGGGTAATAATCCCATTGCAGATATTTCTTGTTCCGATAGTCAGACAGGAAGGGATCGGAAATCCCCGCAAATTAAGGGAATCTCTTGGGGACCCCCCAGGTCAACAGAGTAAGGGCCCTTTCACACGGGCGTTCCGTATGTCCGCAAATCATCCTATTTTTTTGCGGATGATTTACGGACATAATGAATGTCTATGGGATTGCGGATGTCAGTGGATGACCATCCGCTGACATCCGATTTTCTTCCTTTCAGTTCTGTTCCGTTTTTTGGAACGGAACCCTATTTTTGTTCCGTTTAAAAAACGGAAAGGAAGCAAAATAGGATGTCAGCGGTGTCATCCGCTGACATCCGCAATGCCCATAGACATACATTATGTTCGTATATCATCCGCAAACGGATGGGATGATATGTGGACATACGGAGCGGATGACACAAATGTTATCCGCTCCATGTAATAAAAAAAAAAGCACCGGAGCGGAAAAAAAAAACTGAACGGCCGTGTGAAAGAGCCCCTAGTGTTCCCATTGGAAGGTTTCCCCTCTATTACTTTTTTGGGGACAACTGGAAATTTGGGGTTTTCTTTACTTTTACTTTTAATGATAATGGTAAACAGGACAAATAGAGAGGGTGAATCTCCCTAATGGAGGCACAGACAGCAATAAAAAACTGACAGGTATTTTAATCCCTCATCACTAATAAATAAAATAAAAGTTTTGCCTTTAGTTATACTTTAATGATACCTATTAGAGCTGAGCATGGCAGAAGTTGATTCTATTTTAAATTTAGAGGTATAAAAAATATTTTGGACACCTAGAAAAGAGGTCTTAATGAAATTTTCACATGGGAAAATCTTGTTTGATGCTATTTCCAATGGAGGAACTTAAAAAAAAAAAAAAAAAAAAGATGATAACTGCTTGGGTAAATGGAGAGAAAGTGGAATATAAAAGTTTAGTAAAAAAAAAAAAGGGGGGGGGGGGTAGATTGAGCGACTTTTTTTTTTTTTTTGTCAAATCACCGGAAAATACCCTCATTATTCCGTATTTTCACAATTTTCTATAGAACCGCCTTTAGCATCCTGTAAAATTCACACACATTAGGGGGAGAAAAAAAAAAAAATTACGTTAGAAAACCTTTGCATGTTACCATGCAACAGGAGAGTAAAGCATAACATATAGCTAAACAGTTTATAGCCAGAGGCATGTATGGCTTTCTAGCTAACCCTACTTAACCACTTCCATACCAGGCCTATTTCGGACACTTTGTGTTTACAAGTTAAAACCAGTATTTTTTCCTAGAAAACTACTTAGAACCCCCAAACATTATATATATTTTTTTAGCAAAGACTCTGGAGAATTAAATGGCGGTCATTGCAATATTTTTTGTCACGCGGTATTTGCGCAGCGGTCTTTAAAACGCCATTTTTTTGGGAAAAATTACATTTCACTGCATTTAAAAAATACTAAACAGTAAAGTTAGCCCATTTTTTTTTGTATATTGTGAAAGATGATGTCATGCTGAGTAAATAGATACCCAACATGTTACGGTTTAAACTTGCGTCCCCCCGTGGGATGGCGACAAACTACGGTCAATAGAGATCTCAATAGGCGACACTTTAAATTTATTTAACGGTTACCAGTTTAGAGTTAGAGTGTAGCTCTTTTTTTTTAATTATTGCTCGCGCTCTGGCGATCACGGCGATACCTCACATGTGTGGTTTGAACAGCGATTTCATTCGCGGCTCGACTTCCGTATACGTTTTTTTTTGTGCGCGAGCTAACGGTGATCGGGGCGGCTAAATTTTTTTTTTTTTTTTCCCATTTATTTTATTTATTTTTTTAACTTTATTACAGTTTTTAAAAAAAAATAAAAATCTGATCACTTTTATTGCTGTCACAAGCAATGTAAACATCCCTTGTGAAAGCAATATGCAGTGACAGGTACACTTTATGGAGGGATCGAGGGTCTAAAAGACCCTAGACCCCTCCACTACACTTCCCTGTATGCAAAACGCCGAAAACGGCGTTTTTGCATACAGCCGTTTTTCAAATTTGGCGCCGTTTTGCAGCACACTAACCCGGAAGTGACGTCATGGACGCCGCCTCCGGGTTACGTCATCGGAGACCCGATCGATGCCGTTTCCGGCATTCATCGGGACTCCATCCAGCCGGCGGACGCGCCGGCTGGGTGCTCGGGGCTCCCGGTGGGACGTGAGCCCCGGTAAAAGCCGCGGGAGGGGGGGGATGTCCCCTCCCGACCCCCCGAGTTACGATCGAGCGGCTCCCGAGCCGCATCGATCGGTACCGACGGAAAGCCGACCGTTGGCTTCAAACAACGGTACCGGGATGATGCCTCTAGCTAGAGGCATCATCCCGGTATACCCCCGCAAAGTTTGGACGTCATATGACGTCCACCTAGGGGGAAGTGGTTAAGGTGGACACAAAAGGCATTGTTTAAAGTTTACTTTTCTAATTGTAAAATATGTAAAATATGTCTTGTACTGCTTGAGTTTAACCACTTTACCACCGGAGGATTTTGCTGTCTTACGTCTGGGCCACTTTTTGTGATTCGGCACTGTGCGACTTTAACTAACAATTGCGCGGTCGTGTGACGCCGTACCGAAACAAAATTTACGTTCTTTTTTTTCCCACAAACAGAGCTTTCTTTTGGTGGTATTCGATCACCTGTGCGATTTTTACTTTTTGCGCTATAAACAAAAAAAGAGCGTAAATTTTGAAAAAATAACAATATTTTTCACATTTTTTTTATATAATAGGGTTCCAATCTATGTAGTCCCGCTACTGGGTCTCATATAACTTAGTACCATTCAGGTAAATTATTGTCAATAGATTTTTCATTTACACACTTTCTGGATACCACCTTGGGAACTTTTGCGGCTTTTCCTTTCACCTCTTGAACTCGATTGGTATCACATGGATACCTTTTCTGGTTCATGTACCACACGCTCTCTAGGTGTCCCTGTCTTATCTCTCCTCCACATCCGTGGGTAAGACGTTTTGTGGGGGTTGCAGACTCTCCCTCTTCCTGGTGTGCTATCGGGTGACCGTCTGTGGTGAAGCACTGTGCATGGTATACATAGGGGCCACACTTGCATGTTGGACCATTACGTTTTTATCTTGTATAATCCTCATGTTTGTCTCATTATTTGTTATTTCATTATATAGGTCATTAAAGGTGTGTCTGACCGGGCTGTGCGACTGAGTGTGTGCGTCTGACCGGGCTGTGCGACTGAGTGTTGTGCGTCTGACCGGGCTGTGCGACTCAGTGTTGTGCGTCTGACTGGGCTGTGCGACTCAGTGTTGTGCATCTGACCGGGCTGTGCGACTCAGTGTTGTGCGTCTGACCGGGCTGTGCGACTTAGTGTTGTGCGTCTGACCGGGCTGTGCAACTGAGTGTTGTGCGTCTGACCGGGCTGTGCGACTGAGTGTTGTGCGTCTGACCGGGCTGTGAGATTGTGAGTGTTGTGCAACTGAGTGTCGAGCGAGTGTAGCGGAACACCAGAGGGTGAGAAGGTAGCGTTAGGAAGCCAGGAAATAGCCACATAGGATAGACTTAAATCGCTGTATCCCCATTAGATTAGATTAGTAGGTACAATGCCCGGCGGGTGTGGAGATGCGACTCGGTGTACATCTTGTGATATGTATGCGTTCCTCAGGCATGTGATCGAGGGCGAATACAAATGCGCAAAATGTAAGCACATTGCTTCCCTGGAAGCTCAGGTCCTGAATCTAGGGAATCAGCTGGCAACACTGAGACGTATGTCCATACCGGAGGAGAGCCAGGATCGTACCAGTCAGGTGCAGGCAGGGGTCTGCACAGAGGTGGGCGGAGTATTGGAGGTGCAGGCATCAGAGCAGTTTAGAGGGGTGACAGTTAGGAGGGGTAGAAGGGGACAAGGCAAGGAGGCTGATCCTGGGCTGGAGCACCCCAATAGATACGCCCCGTTGTGTGATGTTGGGGAAACCAGTCAGGGACCAGCATTGCTGGAGCAGAGAGACGCCCCTAGCTGCCAGGGGAAGAACTCCTCCAGTGAGGCCGGGAGAAAGGGAAAGGAAAGACAGGTGCTGGCGGAAGGGGACTCAATTATTAGAAGGACAAACAGTGTAATCTGTGACAAAGACCGTGTGTGCCGAACAGTCTGTTGTTTGCCGGGCGCTCGGGTTCGGCACATCGCGGATCGCGTGGACAGAGTACTGGGTGGGGCTGGGGAAGACCCAGCTGTCATGGTACACGTGGGTACCAATGACATAGGCAGAGGAAGACAGAGAGTCCTAAACAATTTCAGGGACTTAGGCGCTAAGTTGAGGACTAGGACCTCCAAGGTAGTATTTTCCGAAATACTACCTGTACCTCGAGCCACACCAGAGAGGCAGCGGGAGATTAGGGAAGTTAACGAGTGGCTGAGGAGCTGGTGTAGTAAGGAGGGTTTCGGGTTCCTGGAGAACTGGGCCGACTTCTCAGTCGGTCACCGGCTCTTTGGTAGGGACGGATTGCACCTAAATGGGGTGGGTGCAGCCGTACTGGGTGAGAGGATGGCCAAAAAGTTAGAGGGGCTTTTAAACTAGGGAATGGGGGGGAGGGTACAGATGTAGAATTAGCCAGTGGAAAGCAAGTTTCAGAGGGCAGAAATGGGGGCATTAGCGGTAGGGTGTTCGTAGCTCCTAAACCCAGGGTGGGTACGGGGAAAAATCAAGAGAGCAGCCTAAAAACATCAAACGAGGATAAATGTAACCGATCAAAATTACGAGGCTTGTATACCAATGCCAGAAGCCTGGCCAACAAGATGGGAGAGCTGGAGCTGCTGATGTTTGAGGAGGACTTAGATTTTGAAAAAAACCTATAAAAAATAAAAAATAAAAAAAAAAAACCTGCAAGACAAAGGCATAATGAGCTAGTATGCATCGCATACTAGCCCATTATGTTTACCTTACCTTAAAACGAAGCCCCGACACGGACCCCCGGACATCGATGCGGGCGCTGCCATGATCCCTCGTCGTCTCTTCCGGGTTCGGCGGCTCCGGCGGCTCCGGCGCGCTGATTGGCCGGAAGAGACGGCTCCAGCGCGCTGATTGGCCGGAGCCGCGATGACGTCACTCCCGCGCATGCGCGCGGGAGTGATTTTTCCGGCAAGCTCCCGGCAAGTTAATTGAAGGTCCCCCCGGACCTTCAGAGCTCATGCGCCGCTCGCGCGAGCGGCTGCATGCACTGTAAATATCTCCTAAACCGTGCCGGTTTAGGAGATATTATTTGTACCTACAGGTAAGCCTTATTATAGGCTTACCTGTGGGTAAAAGTGTCAAAAAGCGGGATACAACCGCTTTAAGAACAGTATACTGGTAAATATGAGGGATGATATTAATAATGGCGCTATGGACGAGGCAGAATCCCTATGGGTAGAGCTTCAAAGGGAAGGCACGGTGGGGAAGGTAATATTGGGCGTATGCTATAGGCCCCCCAACCAGAGGGAGGAGGGTGAGGCGGACCTCATGTTACAGATAGGATTGGCAGCAAGGATGGGAAATGTCATTATAATGGGGGACTTTAATTATCCTGATATAGACTGCGCAGAAGGAACTGCGCACTCAGCCAAGGCTCGACAGTTCCTAAATGTTTTGCAGGACAATTTCATGGGTCAGATGGTGAATGCACCGACAAGAAACAATGCGGTACTTGACCTACTGATTACCAACAATACAGACCTGCTCACGGATACAGAAATACGGGACAACTTAGGGAACAGTGACCATAGGTCAATTGGTTTTAGTATTAATTACAGTAATAGGAAACACAAAGGTAATATAAGGACACTGAATTTCAAAAGAGCCAATTTCCCTAAACTGCGCTCGCTGCTAGAAAATATCAAATGGGATAGAACGCTGGGAACAAAGAACACGGAGGAAAAATGGGAGTGCTTCCAGAGCATACTTAACAAAGGGGTGGGCCAGTGCATTCCACAGGGAAATAAATTTAAAAGAGCAAAACTAAACCCTGGGTGGCTAAACTCCAACATAAAAATGTATATTAGAGCTAAAGAAAAGGCCTTCAAAAAATACAAGACTGAGGGGTCATTGGCAGCATTTAAGCATTACAAAGAGTGTAATAAGAAATGTAAAGACGAAATCAGGGCGGCTAAAATAGAACACGAGAGACATATAGCGGAGGAGAGTAAAAAGAACCCCAAGAAGTTCTTTAAGTATATAAACAGTAAGAAAGCGAGGTCAGAACACATTGGCCCCATAAAAGATGATAAAGGAAAAATGGCCACAGAGGACAGAGAAAAGGCGGAAGTGTTAAATAATTTCTTTTCTTCAGTCTTCACAAAGGAATCGGGGGGCTACACGAACCTTGCTTGTAAGGCCGAACTAAATAATACACCTCAGGAAGTGCCGCCATGGCTAACAGAGGATAGACTTAGAGCTAAACTAGAGAAACTTAACATAAATAAATCCCCGGGACCGGATGGCTTGCACCCGAGGGTTCTTAATGAGCTCAGCCAGGTGATTGCCAGACCATTATTCTTGATCTTTAAGGATAGTTTACAGACGGGTATGGTGCCAGCTGATTGGAAAAAAGCCAACGTGGTACCAATATTTAAAAAGGGGCCGAGATATATCCCGGGTAACTATAGGCCGGTCAGCCTAACATCAGTAGTCTGCAAAATTTTGGAGGGGATGATAAGGGACCACATACAAGACTTTAGTAATGAAAACGGTATTATAAGTAGTAATCAGCATGGATTCATGAAAAATCGTTCGCGCCAAACCAATCTATTAACCTTCTACGATGAAGTGAGCTGCCACCTAGATAAAGGTAAGCCTGTGGATGTGGTGTATCTGGACTTTGCAAAGGCCTTTGACACCGTTCCCCACAAACGCTTACTGTACAAACTAAGGAAGGTAGGTATGGACCATAAGGTAAGTACCTGGATAGAGAACTGGCTCCAGGGGAGAGTACAGAGGGTGGTGATTAATGGGGAGTACTCGGATTGGGCGGGTGTGGAAAGTGGGGTCCCCCAGGGTTCTGTCCTGGGACCAATCCTGTTTAATTTATTCATAAATGATCTAGAGGAGGGGATATCTAGTACAATCTCAGTATTTGCAGATGATACTAAACTAAGCATGCCAATATCTTCTATGCAGGATGTGGAAACCTTGCAAGAGGACCTGACCAAAATAACGGGGTGGGCAACTACATGGCAGATGAGATTTAATGTTGAAAAATGTAAAGTAATGCACTTGGGGGCCAGAAACCAGAAAGCAAGCTACTCACTAGGGGGGGAACCTCTGGGTGAGTCTAGGAAAAGGACTTGGGGGTACTGGTAGACAACAGGCTTGGCAGTGGCATGCAATGCCAAGCCGCCGCAAGCAAAGCCAACAGAATACTGGGTTGTATAAAAAAGGGGATTCACTCCAGAAATAAAGAGATTATTCTCCCACTCTACAAGACTCTGGTCCGGCCACCTCTGGAGTATGCTGTCCAGTTCTGGGCCCCGGTCCTCAGGAAGGATGTGCTGGAACTGGAGAAAGTCCAGAGAAGGGCAACAAAAATAATTAGGGGAATGGAGGACATCAGCTACGAGGAAAGACTACAAGCACTGAACCTATTCTCTCTGGAGAAGAGAAGATTGAGGGGGGATATGATATCAATGTACAAATACTGTACTGGCGACCCGAGCATAAGGAACAAACTATTCAGAGAGAGGAGATACAATAAGACACGTGGCCACTCACTAAAACTTGAGGAAACGCGGTTTAACCTTAAAGTGCGTAAGGGGTTCTTCACTGTAAGAGCGGTAAGGATGTGGAATTCTCTTCCACAAGCAGTCGTATCAGCAGGGAGCATTGATAGTTTCAAAAAACTATTAGATGGACACCTTAAAGACCACAACATACAGGGGTATACAATGTACGGTTAATAGCAAACACACACACACATCATAGGTTGAACTGGATGGACTGATGTCTTTTTTAAACCTCACTAACTATGTAACTATGTAACTATATAGCATGACACAGACCCCTGAAGAAGCAGCCCTAACTAGGCTGCGAAACATGTTGGGTTAATTTCCGAGGTCTTGCACATCGGATGAGTTATATATCTATGATTGCCTATTTTATGTACCTTTGTAATGGACTGTATGCATCTCACCATGTATTGTATATGTTCCCCTTATCTGGTTTTAATATGTTAAAATAAAACACTCGATTTTACTATTGTTGCTATTGTTTTTCCTACGGTACCCTTAAAATCCCATCAGCCCTCTTCTTCACACTTTTCTTTTCCGATCTCTTCTTCTCCTCCCCTTTTTCGGTTTCCCTTTTTCCTTTTCCTTCTTCCTTCCCTTTCCCTTTTTCCCCCCTCTTTTTTCTCCCACATTTCATCTCTACCCATTTTCAGTTCTTTCCTTTTTCCCCTTTTTTCCTTTCACTCATTTTGGGTCTGCTTCATTTCTTTTGGATGGTGGCTTGGACGCCTTGAGCCCCCACCCATTCCTCTGGTAGGTCCTCTCTCCTACCCAGAATTGACATTTTTTTATATGAAATTCCCCCCCAAAAAAATTTAAATTTTTTTACATTTTTGGCCAATTTGTTTTCTGCTACCTATGTTTGGTAAAAAAAAATCACAATAAGCGTATTTTGATTGGTTTGCGCAAAAGTTATTGCATTTACTAACTAAGGGAAAGATTTCTGTCATTTTTGGTGTTTTTTTTTTAACGAGTAATGGCGGCGATCTGCGATTTTTTTTGCGAGACTGCGACATTGCGGCGGACAGATCGGACCCTTGACTGACATTTTTGACACTTTTGGGGGTACCAGTGACATTACTACAGTAATCAGTGCTATACATATGCACTGTTACTGTAAAATGACACTGGCAGGGAAGGGGTTAATTTTTATTGGTGATCAAGGGGTTAATGTATGCCTGGTGCTTACTGACATGTATGAGGGGAGGGGACTATGTGACACAAGGACAGATCGCAGGTTCAGCTATGCTGAACCCTGCAATCTGACCCTGCCTGTCACTTAGGAGATCCGCCTGCTTGTGTTTACACAAGCAGGCGGATCTCCACACTCGATTTCCCGACGAGTGAACAGCGGCAAAGTGGTTAAATACAGACCTCCACCTATAGCAGTTTTTTTTCCATTTTATGGTGAAGGCTGACTTTTGAAAAATAAATTATTAGTATAAAAGCTGAGTTCCAGGAAAACATTAAGGCCTCATGCACACTGGACGTATTACAGCTGCTGTTTTTGGCTTCAGGCGTTTTTTTCTGCAGCTAATAAACTCCCCAGCATGTTATCCAATGTGTCCATGCACACACATGTTATCAGCAGTTTTTGGCAGGGGCGTTTTCTGGCTTGAAAAAAAAAACCCAACTAGCGGGTTTTTTAGAGGAGTTTTTCAGCTGAAAAAATGCTCTAACCCTGAAAAAAGCTTAAAAACACGACTATTCGGTGTCTATCATCGTTTTTGAGCCATAAGCTTTTTTAGGAGTGTAATTTTGGTAGAAAAAGCAACAGCTAAAAAAACGCTACTGCGTAAACCCTGAAAAACTCATTCTACAGCTGCAGCTTTCTACAGCTAACGCTACTGGTGTTTGGTAATGTCCAGTGTGCATGAAGCCTTAAAGCGGTAGTAAAGTCTTCTAAAAGAAAAAAAAAAAAATCTGGTCCTTGAAAGGTAATGTCATATTGTGCTCATACTAGCGCATACTAGCTCAATTGCATACTAGCATAATATGAAAGACTTACCTTAAAACGAAGCCCTCCAGCGGTATGCTGTCACCACTGTCAGGGCTTCCATCTTTACTGGGTCTTCCTTTCGGGTTCGTGGGCTCCAGCCATTTGAATGACAGAGCTGCGATAACGTTATGCCATGCACACTGGGGCCACAGCCATGGCACAGCACTCTGAAGGGATGGCAAAGTCAGTATGTATAAGAATAGGTGACAGTGTTGCGCTGCCCATAAAGTATGCATTCCCCTCAGAGCACATTGCACATGCGCCAGTGATGTTTCCGGCTGCAGAAATAGTGAATATCTCCATAAGGTGCACATTTAGGAGATATAACTTGTACCTTTATTATAAGCTTACCTGTAGGTACAAGTCACCAAGCAGTGTTTACTATCACTTTAAATTCACAGATTAACCACTTGCCCTACAGTAGATTTACCCCCTTGCATGACCAGGCCACTTTCTGTTTCTTAGCACTGCATTTCTAACAATCATGCAATGCTGTACACATGAAATTTATATCCTTTACCTCCCAAAAAATAGAGCTTTCTTTTGGTGGTATTTGATCACCTCTGAAAAAAAAAAATGTTTTTTTCTTAATTATTTATTTTTTATTTTTGCACTATTCATTAAAAAAAAATGTTTTGATCACTTTTATTGCTGTCACAAGGAATGTAAACATCAACAGATGCTCTTTATGAAGGGATCTGGGGTCTAAAAAGACCCCAAACCCCTCCTCTGCACTTAAAAGCATTCAAAACACCAAATTTGGCTGTTTTGAATGCTGTAATTTTTTTTTTTTTTTTTTAATCTGGGGCCTTTAAGGCTCCATTACCTGGAAGGGATGTCATGACATCCCTTCCAGGTTTTTACATCAGGGACCCGATCAGACTTGAATGCAGCTTTGTTCGGGTTCTTGGCCAGCTGGTGGTTCGGGTATCCATATTATTACTAGAACAGAATTTACCAGCTTCCACAACTTATCCAACAATTTCTAAGACATCAAAAGATGTCCAGCAACCAGGATGCCCTACTTGGGAAGGTACACTGACAGAACAGACATTAAAGTGGTATTTGACTCAAAACCAAAAATGTAATATATTGCAGCTTACCAATCCTTAGATGTGGTGGTTGTATCAGTTTTCTTTTCTTTGGCCTTTTCCCCTCACAAGGAGGTGATCTGGAGTTCATCTTCCCAGCAACACACCTCCTTCTAGTGGTCAGATGCAGCTCTGGATGAATGAGAACAGGAGGCACAGCAGACAGCACCATTGTCAGTGGGGGTGGGGGGTGAAAGCCAAACTCCAGCTCACACTTTATAATCGGTTACAGCAAACTTTTTTTTTTCCCTTTTGCAATAAAGATTTTTCATGAATAAATAAAAGCTTATCATTTTAATATCCTCTGTTAAAGTGATTGTAAAGTCAGAAGGTTTTTTTTTTTGTATCTTAATGTATTCTATGCATTAAGATAAAAAGCCTTCTGTGTGCAGCAGCCTCCCTAATATTTACCTGAGACTGCATAACTGAAGCCACTTGGTAATATGGTGCCCACGTCCCTAACTTGAAATAGCAAACGCACAGGAAATTCCCTCTGAATGGGATTTTAAGGGGCAGGAGTAACTGATGTATGGATAACTAAGAAATGTGTTTACAAAATTGATATCAAAATGTATTACAACAATTTTAAATACAAAAAAACATATACTGTTCAAAGATAATATGTACGCAATTCAATCGGTCTGTATGACCAGCATTCATAAAGGACTGTTCACATAGGGACAACGAAGGACCCAAAAATAATATTTACCTGAGCCCATCTCTATCCAGTGATGTTGCAGGAGTGTCTCGGCTGCCAGAGACTCTCCCTTCTCATTGGCTGAGACGGCAGGGTGGCGCCATTGACTTCCACTTCTGTCAGTCAAATTCAGTGAGCAAATGAGGAGAGAGAGGGGGGCAAGGCCAGGTCGCAGCTTCCTGTCTGAATGGACACAGGGAGTTGCGGCTCGGCTCAGATGCCCCCATAACAAGCTGCTTGCTGTGGGGGCATTCAACAGGAGGGAGGGGATAGGAGCACTAAAGAGGGACCCAAGAGGAGTAGGATCCGGACCACTCTGCAAAACCATTACACAGGGCAGGTAAGTATGACATGTTTTTTATTTTTAACCAAAAAAAAGAGACTTTACAATCACTTCAAGTGGTTTGACTCATTCATGCAAGCTGATACTGTACATTCCGCTGGAGAGCTTGTGTTTTTGAAAAACAACAGACTTGCTGGCTGGTTCATCAGATCAAAATAGAAGCAAGAAAGCCTAAAAAAGAAAACCAATGCAGCCATCACATCTAAGTATCAATGAGATGCATTTATCCCCTTTTTTCCTCATGGGAAGGTGGCAGAGCTGGTAGTTTCAGGGCTCCCCCTCAAGTTGTCAGGATAGGAAGGGATATGGGATACAGGGGAGGGGTCCTTGAAACCGCTAGGTCACATGCCCGGGAAGCTTCTGGAAGCCAGGGACCCTCCATATAAAGGGGTCCCGGGTGCGCAGACTTTACCAGTCACCTCAGAGGGTCAGTAGGTCAGAAGTGACCCTCCCTCATGCCCTATAATAAATGTTTGCTTTTGAGTATAATACCGCTTTAAGATTCAGTTTAGGTGTTTTCTTTTGTATTGCAGCCATCAGTTTACATGTGCTAAGTAGGGATCAACCGATTATCGGCAAAGCCGATATAACGAGGGCCGATATGCACTTTGCCCGATATATCGGAATCGGCCCCTGAGGTTACCGATATTGCTGATATTTCGGGAAAGTGCTTGTACCAGAGTGATGCCTGCAGCTAGAGGCATCACCCCGGTACCAGCGTCCATAGTCGATGGTCGGCTGTCTTGTAACGACAACCAATGCGGCTGAGAAGCCGCTCAGCTATCATTACAAGGAGCGGGAGGGGTCACCCCCCCCCTCCCGCCGCCTTCCGCGGCTCGCCCAGGTCTCCCGTCCCACCGGGAGACCCAGGCAAACAGCCTGCACGGCCGCCGAAGAGAAGACCCGATCAAAGCCGCATTTGGCTGTGATCGGGTCTCCATGCAAAAACCCAGAAGTGATGTCATGACATCACTTCCGGGTACTCGGCGCAAATTAAAAAAAATGACAGCATTCAAACTAGCCAAACTTGGCGTTTTGAATGCTTTTAAGTGCAGAGGGGGGATTTGGGGTCTTTTAGACCCCCAGATCCCTCCACAAAAGTACCTGTCAAACAAAAAAAAAAACAGAAAATATCGGCCGATACCGATATGCAATGACCAATATATCGGTATCGGTATTGGCAATAAAAAAACGCTATTGGTCGATCACTAGTGCTAAGTATACACATCTCATACATTCACATTCCATGACAGTGGAAGTCCTCAGGGTAAAATCATTGCTCTATAGCTGGATTAGAGGACAATTGATTCCATTTATTTTCCTACTGTCCTTACAATAAATTCCAATTTTAGTTTTTACTGCCAACACAATTAGCATTATGCAATCTTCACAAACAACGTGCTCCCTGGCTCAGACCTACTGGACTTTAGCAGCACGACTCTTCGCTGTATCTGAACATACTACAATACATGGGCTTCAAAGTATAAATATACTCTAAACTAAGAAATCACATTTGTAAAGTGTATCTAAAGGTAAAAGTCATGAAAAACCAAGTCTACACAGACACGGAGACAAACTCAGTGCACCTAATGGAGGATAAGCTACCATTTTTTGGGGGGTTAGATTCACTTAAGTTTTACTAAACGCACAATAGTAAAATCAGTCTGTAAATGCAGTAAAGCATGCTTGTTATACTTAAACCTAAGGGGTTAATCCTGCGCATTGTGTATAAAACTCTGTTTGATCCTGTCTTCTCTGATAATCGCCTTCTTCCGCAGTCCCCAATCCATCGCCTGAGAGGTTTGCCTTGGGCGTACTCTGCACATGCTCAGTTTGGTGTGTTTTTTTTTTCTTTGGGGAGGGTGCATGTGATCAGCACAGGGCCAATCAGTACTGTCCAGACAGAGGGGTCAGGAGTCATGCAGCCTCATAGGACAGTAAAAGCAGAATGAAAACTCCTCTTACAAGCTTTAACCAGTGCTCAGCCCCACACTAATAGAAGTCACAAGACTGCTATATACTGTTGACGAGAAAAGGTATTTAGCAGATTATATTTACTAAAATTGTTGCATTTCCATGTTCTGTGTACTGCGGGGATATAGTACCAGATATAGTGAATGCAGGGTCCTGGGTTTAGTAACACTTTAAAGATACTAACTGGAGTACTGAGCTCATACAGTTGCTATACAATAATCCATAATTGCCTGGCATTCAGCATTGAAACCATTCATATGAGGGAGAATTACCATAAAGAAAAATAATCCCTGTGTGTTTTCAATCAAGTTCATTTACATATCTGTTGAATAAAGTTAATGCAGCATTTTATGGTTTTATTTTTTGTTTTTTTACTAGAAATACAAAATATGTGAAATATTAGGCACCAGTACCTTATTTTAACATATAGTATGTATGTGAAAAGTGTTGTGTTTGGTTACATTTTTTTTCTTTTTTGCAGGAAAGCAATAAATCAAAATATTTTTTTTTCTTATCCATCATTGCATTTCTGTGTGGGTGTATAACTGATGAAAGCAGATTTAAAACGATTACATTACTGTACATAATAGACAGACAAGATTTTCAATTTAAACATGGAGCAGTTTTCATGGCCATGGGACTGCCATCAGGATAGAATGGAAGAAGAGGGGGGGGGGGGTTGATTTCTGCTGGGGTGCACAGGAACCAGTGGCATGATTAAGGATGATCAATAATCGCTGGCCACTTAGTCTTCCTTGCTGGGAAAAAATTATGAAAATGCCATTTATTTGTACTAATTGCACTTCTACTGTACCACAAATGTACAAATAAAAATGTACCTATAAAAAAAAAAAAAAAAAATGACCTAATTTTAGGCACATGTACAAAATTGTGTATCAGCCGGTTAAAAAATTATTTGCAGAATTGTAACCGTGCATCATTAATTTATTGCCACTGTTAGGCTTGTAAATGTCCACATTTATTAAAGTGGTTCTAAACGCAAAAGATTTTTTTTTTTTTTACCTTAAAGCGGTTCTCCAATCTATAAAAAAAAAACAACTAAAAGTCAGAAGCTAAAATTAGGTTCATGGCGTCGGCATCCTAACTGTGGGCAGTGTACTGCTTGCGGGGATGTGCTTTGTGAATGGTCCCGCAGTCTTCTGGGACCTGTGATATGTGTCAAAAGACTGTGGGGAGGGAGTGAGAGCAGGTATTTGCCCCCCCCCCCAAAAAAAAAAAAATTACCTGCCGGGGGGATGACTTAATGCAGAACTTCCCTTTTTCGGTGAAGCTTCACTTTAAAGTGGAAGCAACGTTCCACACATTACTTTTACCTATAGGCAGGGTCTTTTTTTCATCCGGAACATGGTGGGACGCCGTTCCGCCACCTCTGGCGCTGCCCCGTACATTCCGATCACTACTGTCACTTCTAAACACAGAAGCCTGACTTCTGTATTTAGAAGTCATAGCGCTTCTGTCCTGGCTGCTGCAACAAAACCTCCCTGGGCGCAGCTAATGTGAAGGCGTTGCCCCGGTGCTTCTGCTAGGCTCTTCCTTGGCTCTAAAGTCACTTAAGACAGATCACGAGCAGGAGCCTGGGAAGAAGAACTTGTCCACTGCTGCATCAAGCCACGCTGTATCTGAGGTCTGTGTTTGGAGATGTGAGAAGAGATATGAGGGGGAGAAAAAAAAACACAATAATAGTAGCATTTGTACAGCAAGGGGGATGGGGGGGGGGTGGGGATTTATACTGGGAGGGGGACTTGTTTTTTAAGACAATTCTATCAAGGGTGAGGATTTGGGGGAGGAACTCTGCACTCTGTACATAGCACCCTCCTGAACACTGCACTCTACAAGTAGCACACTCCTGAACCCAGCACTCTACACATAGCACCTTCCTGAACCCTGCACTCTAAACGTAACACCCTCCTGAACCCTGCACTCTGTATGTAGCACCCTCCTGGAACCCTGCACTCTAAACATAACACATCCTGAGCCCTGCACTCTGTACAAAGCGCACTCCTGACCTCTGTATGTAGCACCCTCCTGAACCCTGCACTCTGTATGTTGCACCCTCCTGAACTATGCACTCTTTACAAAGCGCACTCCTGAATTCTGCACACTGTATGTAGCACCCTCCTGAACCCTGCACTCTGTACAAAGTGCACTCCTAAACTCTGCACACTATATGTAGCACACTCCTGGTATTTAATGGCCGTTTAAGACCCCCCTACACCCATTTGCTGCGGTGTGCACAAACCTCCCCCCCCAATCCCCAGCAGAAGGTGGGGGGCGTGGTTGAATTCCTGCATCTATTCTCTGAAAAAAAAAAAGACCTGCCTATAGGTAAGCCTAAATGCATTTAAATGCATTCTCTACATGCAGCCACTGACATCACTGGCGCACGCGCTCTGAAGGAACGGCCAGCGGCACCGTTCCTTCCGAGCCTTGTGCCGTAATGTGCGGGGGGTGATATCATCATGGCTCTGGCCAGTCATAGACCTGGAATCCACAAACCCAGAAGCAAGATGGGTAAAATGGGAGCACGCTGCAGCTTTAAGGTCTTTACGCTGGAGGGCTTTGTTTTAAGGTAAGTTTAGCATAATGTGCTGGTATGCGATGCATACTAGCACATTATGCCTTTACATTGCAGGGTGCAAAAAAAAAACACTTTAAATGCATTCTCTGCATCAGGGTAAAAAGAAAACACTAACTGTTCTAGCCTCCCATGTTACTAAACGCTTAGCTAAGTCCAGACACCAATCCAGTGCTGTCCAGGCTACTGCTCCGCTCTCATCTCTTCCTACTTTCACAGGAAACTCTGAGAGTAGTGGGGGCCATAGGCTCCTTCAAGTGTCAGTCAAACTCCTGTGAGGGGGGAGCAGGAGAGTGACCAAGCTGTGCTCTGTGTGTCTATAGATGCACACAGCCCGGATCAGGAGTGCACCTGCCTCCTTAGCACTGAGGGGGACTTGGAAAAAGAAGGAGCAGACAGCCCCAGCATGGGAACACCAACGAGAAAGTAAAGCCCCGTACACACGTACCGATGGTCGGCATACAAATGTTCCTCTTTTCTCCCCGGGATGTCGGTGTCTGCTGAAAAGTGCAAAGACAGCACAAGGACAGCACAAGAATTTTGTCCGCCGACTGCAGAAGTGATGTCATGTAATGGTTAACTTTCCCTGTGTTTTCTATTTTCTGAGCATGCCCAGTCTTGCAAATCTGCGGTCTGTCGGCCGAATTGTGTACTGACAGGCGAACAATCGTCCGTTCTGGTGTCGGCATACAAATATTTTCATGTTTGCAAGAAAGACTTTTGTCCGCGGATTGTGCGCAGACATCTGTCGGAGGCACCATACTAACACGCGTACAATCGGCAGATCCTTCGTCCACCGACGTTTGTATGCCGACGATCGGTACGTGTGTACGGGCCTTAAGAAACCACTTTGTGCAACATTGTTGCACAAGGGTAAGCATACTTTTTTTTATTTTAGAAAAATAAAATATGTATGTATGTATGTATGTATGTATGTATGTATGTATGTATGTATGTGTGTGTATATATATATATATATATATATATATATATATATAAAATAGGGACCGCGCTCAATAGATTGTGTGGACAATAGATAAATAAATAAAAAATATACGCAAATTTTGTGCAAATATGCTATGCTTATCCAATAGGTACCATGATTTTTGAATACATTAATTTGTGAAAAAACACTAAATACATAAACTCAATTAATAGATTATACAATAAATAGTAGAGCAATACATTTTAAAAAGTGAAAATAAAAAGTCCAAAGTGATTATAAATATTGCAAATAATAGTATGGAATTAGAAAATCAAAATGTGCTAAAAGTGCTAAATAGTGAGCAAATAAATAGTGTTATATTGCAAAAAATGTCCAGCTTGCTGGAAAGTGCTCTTGGTGCTTATTCAAAGTGATGAGCAGGTATCGTGGAAAAATGTTCATTCAGTGCGGAATTTGGTGGGTATGTGCTGATCCTTTCACCTCAACCGCATGCATGGCTTACTTACCAGATGACCCCTTGGGGTCAGGCGCCAGTAAGATCTCCTATAGTGGTGTCCCGCTGGGGTTCCCTCACAGGGGTCTCCTGCTATAATATCCCTCTGGGGTTCCCTCAATGGAGAGTGAGGTAAAAGGGAGTGCAGATGGCTTTTAGGGGTCTCCTTCAGGGTCCGTTCATGGATTATTTATTAAAATTCCCGGCATATGTAAACAAGATGAAGGCTTTATGGTGTAGTTTGTCTGTACATATTTTATTGAATAAAGCAAAACTCACATTTAAAATGAAGAAAGCCGGCCGCAGAGGTCGGAACGCCGTTCCGCGTTCCAGATGTGTGTCCCTGGCCGGAAGTGACGGACTGGCGTATAACGAGATCCGACGTGTTTCGTCAGTGTGCGTCTGTCATCAGGTGAGTAATGACAAGTGTATCCTACAGAATATCTAGCACAGTACGGTGATGAGATGCTCAGCCGCAGTAAGACATTTGAATTTTGTAAAGGTTTTAAAGATGGCTGTACGTCTGTCAGTGACAATCCTACCTGTGGTGGTTCCCAGCCCACAGCAGTCATTCTTGTGAACATTCAGCACATGGAATTCCTGATCCTGGATAATCAACACACAACCTGTTGTAAAAATGCACAAGAGACAAATCTGTCTGTGAGAACGGTGAACACAATCATTCAAAAACATTTGCATTTTCGAAAAGTTAACGCACGCTGGGTACCAAAGACAGCTTTCTGTTTTTGACCGGCACATCCCCCCACAACCATATAGCATATAACACAAGATTAGCTGCGCTTAGTTAAAAACCAATCATATCCAAATTAGCTGCCAGCACAAATGTGCAGGAATAATAGTATAAAAAATACAAATAATACAAAGAAGTGCAGCGTAGTAAATATATTAGTCCATTAATTTGCAGATATCATTCAAAATTTGTTGCTAGTAGATGTGAGAGGAAGAGGGAGTGTGCAGAAATTAGCCATCACCAACACACATTCACACTGCCTCTTACCCCTTGCTGTAGACCCCCAATCCTAGAAGGTCAAACAGACACTGTTATATAGGTCCATAAAGACATAGATAAGTGAGCTTGGGGTGGAGGAACTTGACTGGCCTGCACCGAGTCCTGACCTCAACCCAATAGAACACCTTTGGGATGAATTAAAGTGCAGACTGCGAGCCAGGTCTTCTCTTCCAATATCAGTGCCTGACCTCACAAATGCCCTTCTGGAAGAATGGTCAAACATTCCATTAGACACACTCCTAAACCTTGTGGACAGCCTTCCCAGAAGAGTTGAAGCTGATATAGCTGCAAAGAGTGGGCCAACTCAATATTGAACCCTACGGACTAAGACTGGGATGTCATTAAAGTTCATGTGCGTGTAAAGGCAGGCATCCCAATACTTTTGGTAATATATGGTATATATATCTATGTATATAGATATATATAAATATATATGTAGCACCCACCTAGGTAGGTGCTAGAGAGAGAGTATCGTTTTGGGGCTTTTCTGCTTACCAGGGAGATTGCCAAGTAAATTTATGTTGCTGCTAGTAAGGTCTGATCATGGTGCTCAGGTGCAGCTCAGTTTGTCTGAAGTGTTTCACACTGGTCCAGTAGGGAGGCATATTGGACAGTGGGAGGAAACCTGACAAATGAGTGCACAGGAGTTTAGTACAGCGCTGGTGATTAGCAGAGGAATGTGTCTCAGTGCATGCTGGGGTACTGTATAAATGCCAACGGCACATGTGCTGGGGGTCTTTTCTGCTGGAGAGCGGCTACCCCTCCCCTGTAGAAGTTGCCATGCAGCCTCAAGTGGTCAACCTGAAGGCCTGAGAGTCAGAAAGGAGCTGAACCCAGAGGCCCTGCAAAGCTAACTGGGAGGGAGACACTGGAAAGGATCTGTATGTAGTGCGCACAGATCTGTGTTATGAGGCCTGTCCTGAGAGGGCCACCCCTCCAGCTAGAAGAGTCGGTGGACAGGTGTAAGTAAAGGGGATGTTCGAGAGTGTCCTGAAGATAATGTAATGCATCATGTTTGCTGCTGGAGAGAGCAAGAAGACTCAACCCCTTCCATACAAGTGGCAGTATGGTTAAAGCAGTGTGACTGCTTCCACAAATAACCTGGTGAGGCCAAGTGCGAGTTGTCCTTATTAACTGTAGATAGTTCCAGTTGGAGTATCCCACTATTCCCTTCTCTCATCCAAGTTCCACAATAAATACAAAACTAAAACCCCTGGACTGTTTATTGAGTAACGAGCCATTGGGAGTAAGGGTGAATGTGTTAACTGTCCCTAAGTGACTGTGTGCAGGTAATCAGAGGAGGCCCAAGAAGTCATCAGGCAAGCATACCCTACAGGGACAGTGCTATATATACATAGTATCTCACAAAAGTGAGAACACCCCTCACATTTTTGTAAATATTTTATTCTACCTTTTCATGTGACAACACTGAAGAAATTACACTTTGCTATTGTAGCACTGCCCCCGTAAGGACTGCCAGATTTCACTCCATGGGCCTCCCTGAGTTACCAGCATACAATAATGACAGTCAAGATCTTACTTTCTCCTTCCTTAGCTCCAGTGGTGGGATTCAGCCAGTTTGCACCGGTGCCACAGAACCGGTTACTAAACATTTGGAAGTTCGCCGAACCCCCTTACTGTGACCATCTGTATCATCCGCTCTGGCTCTCTCTGCCTCTGTCCCTGCCTGTGGCCATGGCAGCGGCGCTCTCTCTCTGCGGGGAGGTGGCCGGAGCCCACACACTTCACTGGTTTCTAGGCTAGAACCCCTTAGCGTCTAGCAACCAGTGACGTCACCCCCTTTCTCCTCCAGGCCGCCACGCCGCCGCCTCCCAGTCCCTGTCTATTACAATTTGGCTCCTGCAAAGGGTGGACCCGGGGTGCAGAGCAGTGCGCCACGAGCCCACCCATTGTGTGACAATAGCGAATGAAAATTCCCTATTGTCACACGGATCCTCTTCCTGGCCAATCAGGAAGCGGTTCCGAGACCCATGAAATCCCATGCCATTGGCGGAGGAGGAGGCAGGAGGACTCGAGGAGACGTGGGGACTGAAGAGAAGCCGCCGCTACAGGTAAGTGCACTGGTCTCAGGGGGGCTTGGCACGCTGTTCACTCTGCATTGAAAGGGGGCACGCTGGTCTGAAAGATTGTATTAACATGCCTTATTACATTTCATATATATTTCAGTTTTATGCCCATTCTATGATGAAATGTGGCCCCCTGCAATTACAGATTTAACGAGCCAGGCTAACACCCATTCATCCACCCTGGACAGCAGACAGTTGGATATTTTGCATTTAGACGACATGTTAAACACCTTGTCATTCATTCATTTGGACACTTGACAGGTTTAAGTCTGCGCATGGTAATTACTGACACCACCTAAACACATTTGACAATTGCTTGCATTAACACATGACAACTGAATACAGACGGGGCGACTCTGCCACAAAACACAGATTCAGATACAAAGACACCTCATATTGACACAAATGCATAGGGAAACAAAAGCCTTTCATGTACAGTTTCTGTGAGACATGTTCTATTGTCAAATTGACCAGTAAATTGTAAACCAGTTAAAGCAGTTTTTTCCCGCTCAAACGTGCCTTAAATATGAGCTAAACTTGTAATAAAATCAGATGTGACTACACTTTGTTTAGGTACTCTGTGTTCTTGCATCTCCCAGCTGGAAGAGGAGGAATTCACTATCTAGGGGGGGGTTAGCCACTGAAGGGCCGTATATCATCCTTTAATTGCCTCCTGACGAGATATGAGCTAACATTGGTCTCTCTGCATTGAAGGGGGCATGCTGGTCTCTGCATTGAAAGGGGCACGCTGGTCACTGCATTGAAAGGGGGCACGCTGGTCACTGCATTGAAGGGGGCATGCTGGTCACTGTTTTGAAGGGGGCACGCTGGTCAGTGTGCATTGAAAGGGGGCACAATGATCTCTGCATTGAAGGGGGCACGATGATCTCTGCATTGAAGGGGGCACGCTGGTCTCTGCATTGAAGGGGGCACGCTGGTCACTGCATTGAAGGGGGCACGCTGGTCACTGCATTGAATGGGGCACGCTGGTCACTGTTTTGAAGGGGGCACGCTGGTCAGTGTGCATTGAAAGGGGGCACACTGGTCACTGTGCATTGAAAGGGGGCACGCTGGTCACTGTGCATTGAAAGGGGGGACGCTGGTCTCTGCACTGAAAGGAGGCACGATGATCTCTGCATTGAAGGGGGCACGCTGGTCTCTGCATTGAAAGGGGGCATGCTGGTCACTGTGCATTGAAAGGGGGCACGCTGGTCTCTGCACTGAAAGGGGGGACGATGATCTCTGCATTGAAGGGGGCACGCTGGTCTCTGCATTGATAGGGGGCACGCTGGTCTCTGCATTGAAGGGGGCACACTGGTCACTGCATTGAAGGGGGCACACTGGTCACTGCATTGAAGGGGGCACGCTGGTCACTGTTTTGAAGGGGGCACGCTGGTCAGTGTGCATTGAAAGGGGGCACGCTGGTCACTTTGCATTGAAAGGGAGCACGCTGGTCACTGTGCATTGAAAGGGGGCACGCTGGTCATTCTGCATTGATAGGGGGCACGCTGGTCACTGTGCATTGAAAGGGGGCACGCTGGTCACTGTGCATTGAAAGTCGGAACTGGTTACTAAACTTTTTGAATCCCACCACTGCTTAGCTCGCTCCAAAAATCTTTCCATGGGGTACTTGGTTCTTGTTTTATTTTAAATAGGGGGCTAGGGAAAGGGATTGGTGGGATATTCCAATTTGAACTATAGACAATGTTTGAGGACTCCTATCTTTCGATACAGCCAGGCTATTGATTCACCCGGCCACTATGGGTGAACTTATATTAGGTCTCTTTCCTTAAGACGACTTGGTGAACTGACAATTATCTTCAGGACACTCTCACCAGCATCCTCTTTCTTCTCCGCTGCTGACACCCATCCACTGACTATTCTACACTTAGGGGTGGCCCCTTAAACCGAGTCCCTGTACTCACGATACTGTGGTCCCAGGGTCTCCAGTGTCCCCCCTTCTCAGTCAGCTCTCCTAGACCTCTGGGTCCAGCTCATCTCATCCATTCCTCAGGTCCTCAGGACGACCTCCTGCGACCACAGAGCACCTCTTCGGAGGAGGCAGCCGCCCCCTCTCTTCGGGACTCTGCTCTCCAGCCAAAGACCCCGCAGCACATATGCTCCTTGCTTTTATACAGTATCCCAGAATGCACCGAGACAACCTGCCCTCTGACAATCACCAGGACTAAATCAAAAGCCTATGCACCCATTCCTCAGGTTTCCTTCCACTGTCCAAAATGCCTCCCTAATGGACCAGCAGGAAACTCTCTTCAGACTGAATGAATCGCATACTGAGCACATTGAGCAGACCTCACTAATAGATCCTGCTCCCTGATAGGCAGTGAGTAATATAGATTTACCTGAAGTTCCTCTAGTAAGCAGACAGAGCTCAAAACTATACTCTCTCACTAGCACCTACCTAGGAGGGTGCTACACTATAATGTAAAGTAGTGAGTGTACAGCTTGTTTAACAGTGTAAATTTGCTGTCCCCCCAAAATAACTCAACACACAGCCATTAATGTCTAAATCCTTGGCAACAAAAGTGAGTACACCCCTAAGTAAAAATGTCTAAATTGGCCCCAAAGTGTCAATATTTTGTATGGCCACCATTATTTTCCAGCACTGCCTTAACCCTCTTGGGCATGGAGTTCACCAGAGCTTCACAAGTTGGAGCCCTCTTCCACACTTCTATGACAACATCACAGAGCTGGTGTATGTTAGAGACCTTGCGCTCCTCCACCTTTTGAGGATGTCCTACAGATATTCAATAGGGTTTAGGGCTGGAGACATACTTGGCCAGTCCATCAACTTTACCCTCAGTTTTTTTAGCAAGGCAGTGGTCATCTTGGAGGTGTGTTTGGGGTCGTTATCATGTTGGAATACTGCCCTGCGGCCCAGTCTCCAAAGAGAGGGGATCATGCTTTGCTCAGTATGTCACAGTACATGTTGGCATTCATGGTTCCCTCAATGAACTGTAGCTCCCCAGTGCCGGCAGCACTCATGCAGCCCCAGACCATGACAATCCAACCACCATATTTCACTGCAGGCAAGACACACAAGTCCCTTGTCTTTGTACTCCTCACCTGGTTGCCGCCACACACGCTTGACACCATCTGAACCAAACAAATGTATCTTGGTCTCATCAGACCACAGGAAATGGTTCCAGTAATCCATGTACTTAGTCTGCTTCAGCAGCTTTTTGCAGGCTTTCTTGTGCATCATCTTTATAAGAAGCTTTCTTCTGGGAAGACAGCCATGCAGACCAATTTGATACAGTGTGTGGCGTATGGTCCGAGCACTGACACGCTGATCCCACCCCCCCCCCCCCACACCCCTGCTGGCAGCACTCATATGTCTATTTCCCAAAGACAACCTCTGCATATGATGCTGAGCACGTGCACTCAACTCCTTTGATCGACCATGGCGAGGCCTGTTCTGAGTGTAACCTGTCCTGTTAAACCACTATATGGTCTTTGCCACTGTGCTGCAGCTCAGTTTCAGGGTCTTGGTAATCTTCTTATAGCCTAAGCCATCTTTATGTAGAGCAACAATTCTTTTTTTTCAGATCCTCAGAGAGTTCTTTGCCATGAGGTGCCATGTTGTATTTCCAATCACCAAAGTGAGAGCGATAACACCAGATTTAACACACCTTCTCCCCATTCACACCTGAAACCTTGTAACACTAATGAGTCACATGACACAGGGGAGGGAAAATGGCTAATTGGGCCCAATTTTGACATTTTCACTTAGGGGTGTACTCACTTTTGTTGCCAGCGGTTTAGACATTAATGGCTGTGTGTTGAGTTATTTTGAGGGGACAGCAAATTTAAACTGTTATACAAGCTGTACACTCACTACTTTACATTGTATATATATATATATACAGGGTAAGTCCTGAGCTACTAGCCAGGCCTTAAGGCTCCATTCACACCTGGGCGTTTTTGAGCGTTTTTCAGCTCCAAAAACGCTCAAAAAAAAACGTTCCAAAACGCCCAGCAAGTAAAACCCCATTCATTTAAATGGCCCCCTGTGCACATCTGAGCGTTTTAGCGCCGGAAGCAAAATGCCTGTAGCCGAAAAAAGTACATGAGCTTCTTTTTGGGCTGATTACCAGTGTTTTTGATAGATGTCAATGCCTGCCTCCAAAAACGCCTCAAAATCGTGGTAAAAATCGTGGTTAAAAATGCGCGAAAACGCTACGCTCAAGTGTGAATGCAGCCTAAGGGTTACTCGCCACCAGTTGCCCCACCTATAGGAGACGCCCCCCCATCATGTGACCATAAATAAGACATGCTGTGCCTTGTTGTCCTATATGAGACCCCCCCATCATGTGACCATAAATAAGACATGCTGTGCCTTGTAGTCCTATATGAGACCCCCCACCCATCATGTGACCATAAGACATGCTGTGCCTTGTAGTCCTATAGGAGACTACCCCCATCATGTGACCATAAATAAGACATGCTGTGCCTTGTAGTCCTATATGAGACCCCCCCAACCATGTGACCATAAATAAGACATGCTGAGCCTTGTAATCCTATATTAGACCCCCCCAACCATGTGACCATAAATATGGATTGCAGCCTCACCTGTGCAGGAGAAGAGAGAGAAAGAGGAAAGGCGGCCGGATAATCAGAGCGAGGATCGCTGCACTGTAACATCTTTCATTTGAATTGCCGGGCGCTCAGCTTCACACCTAGTCCCACCTCCTGGCCCGGTTCCTATGATAGACGTCACACGTACCGGCGGTCTTTCGTCTATCAAAGGAGCCAAGCCAGGAGGCGGGATTACGTGTGAAGCTGAGCTCCTGGCAATTCAAATGAAAGATGTTACAGTGCAGCGATCCCCGCTCTGATTATCCGCCTTTCCTCTTCCTCTCCTCTCTCGTCCTCTCGCCCGCTATCATTTTCCACTCGCAAAATGCGAGCGGAAAATTTGAGGGCTGTTTATATATATATATATATATATATATATATATATATATATATATATATATATATATATAGTATATCTCTTTAGAGCCAGTTTAACCACTTACCGGCTGCAGGTTTACGTCGGTCCTTTGACGCTAAATACTGGGGTTATGGCAGCAGATAGCTGCCATAACCCTGGTATTTTTGAAAACGGTGGGCGATCAGCTTTTTAGATAGGGGGGTCCCAGCAGATTATTCACTGCGGGATCACCCTTACGGTGCGGCGGAAGAGGTGACTCCCCCCTCCTGCCGCGTCCTGGCTGTTTTCCTCCGCAGCAGGGAAAACAATCCGGTCCCAGATCCTCAGAGACAGGATGGCCCTCACTCGACTCTTTGGTCTTGGAGGACCAGAGCGACGCCAAACATCGTTGCCTGGCAACCGGTTTAAAGGGCCGCAGAAGCGAACGCATACGGAAGTCCCGCCCACATATGTAAACGGTGTTCAAACCACACATGTGAGGTATCGCCATGATCGTTAGTGCAACAGCAATAATTTGAGCCCTAGAACTCCTCTGTAACTCTAAGCTGGTAACCTGTAGAAATTTTGAAAGTGTCACCTATGGGGATTTTTAAGTGCCAAAGTTTGCCGCCATTCCGCGAGCGTGCGCAATTTTGAAGCATGACATGTTGGGTATCTATTTACTCAGCGTAACATTATCTTTCACATTATGGAAAAAAATTGGGCTAACTTTACTGGTTTCTTATTTTTTTATTCAAAAAAGTGAATTTTCCCCCAAAAAATTGTGTCTGGAAGACCGCTGCGCAAATACGGTGTGATAAAAAATATTGCAATTATCTCCATTTTATTCTCTAGGGTCTCTGCTAAAAAAAATATATATAATAATAATGTTTGGGGGTTTTAAGTAAAAAAAAAAAATGGTTTTAGCTTGTAAACACCAAGTGTCAAAAATAGGCCCGGTCTTAAAGTGGTTAAAGAGGCACTCCATTAACAAAATAAATACCTTCAACAGTTCTAACAGTCTCCTATTTGTACATTGTGTTCTTTACTTGTGCAGCCAGTTCTATCAGCAGTCTCCAGGCAATATGGCTTTACCCTGAAGTCAGACGCTCTTATTCCCTAAAGCTGCAATTATTACTCTAGGGAGTCTCCACTCGGCCTGCTGAAATATGCTAAATATGAACTGTGAGCCTGCTTGAAATCCATCCCGCTCAATCTAAGTGCATGAAATATGATATTGGAATTGATATAATGCCAGGAGAAGCCGCATGTGCACCTGGTGGATATCGCTGTTCTTTGCATTATTGAAACCCAAATTTGGAAACTGATCCTGAACCATACAGAGACATTTGCCTATATTTATCTACCATAGCAGTCTCCTTTTCAACTATAGTCCGAAGGCACACGCAGAAATCCTTCTTTGTATACAATGACCTGGCACGGCTGATTTTTAATGGCGGTAATATTACAGGATAGTCCAGACACAGTATAGAATGAACATTTGTGTACATACCAGCTACCCTGCTGTCATCCTATGTGAGGAGCGAGAGTCAGAAATATGCAAATACAGAACAAAGACAACGGATTCAAGGTATTGCTTTACATGTGTGCATAGGTGCTCGGATTTTATTATACTTTTCCATGGATACTGTTGTTCTTTGCAGATGCATCACAGCAAAGCTATAATAATACAGTGCTTGGCCATAGGGTACTGTGATCAATCCAATATGGATAGTGTGCAGCTATTAAAGCTGATCTTTAAAGCTAAATTCCCAGTATATATAAAAAGACACAAATTCATTCAGATCCATATTTAGTAATGCAACTGTAAATGTATTTCCTAATGCAAGTAATAATAAAAAAAAAATTTAAAAAAATAAGTTTGACTTTGCATCAGTCCATTATGCAGCAGAACTCATACTGGGAGATAGAGAAGCAACCCTAGGAGCCAATTAATGCAGCACAAAGAGCATGTTGGCAAGAAGAGAGAATAAAGAGATGAGCTCATCAGTCTGCTGCATTCTTCATTCACTGTCCTCCATGGGGAGGGACAAGACCTGGAGGAGTTACTGAACAACAACAGTGAAAAATCAGGTCATTTAGCCCTACCAGGGAGAATTGGGGCTGTATACATTTCAGGACTGCATGGACAGAAATACAAATTATATTAAAGGCATTTTTTTTTTCTTTAAGTAACAAACATGTCATACTTACCTTCCCTGTGCAGTGGTTTGAACACAGCAGCCCCTATCCTCCTCTTCTCGGGTCCCCTGCCGGTACCCCTGGCTTCTCCCTCCTGTCAAGTGCCCCCAGAGCAAGCAGCTTGCAATAGGGGCATCCAAGCAGGTGTGCTCCCGAGCCGCTGCTGTGTGTGTCCATTCAGACACGGAGCCACTGCTCTGCCCCACTCTCTCTACACATTGGCTCACTGGCTCTGATTGACATCAGCTGGAGTGTCTCAGCCGATCAGGAGAGATTCCCCGGAGAGCCGAGGCTCTCGTGCACATCGCTTGATTCGAGAGGGAGCTCAGGTAAGTAGTAGGAAGGCTGGGGGGCTGCTGCTACTGAGCTTTTATTACATGAACATAGGCGTGCGCACAGGGTGTGCTGGGTGTGCCCAGGCACACCCTAGTCACCCTGTGCGTTACCGATTCCCCCTGCTTTCTGGCATCCCCTGTCTCCCCCCTGCAGTGCTGCCAACTTCCCTCCTCTCCTTTCCCGCCCGCTGCTGCGGGGGATGTTTCAGAATGGATGAATAAATTAAGTGAGTGATGTGTACCAATCGCTCCTGTGTTCATTCTTTACTGAAGCATAATAAACTAATAACTATGCTTCCATTTATGAATAAACAGGAAGCCTCTCAGCACAGAGCACTTCCCATTCATTCATTGTCCAGTGCTGCAGAAAAAGGGACTAGGGAAGATCTGTCCCCAGTCACTTTCTGTCTGTTTAGATCCCTGATATTTCACCAAAGCTTCTAAGAGAAACTGTAAAAAAATAATAAAAATAAAAACTACTGACACCATCCACTGCGTTACTGACACCAACAATTTCTGCTCTGTCCACTGCTCTGCTGATATACACGTATATGTATTTGTGCTCTGGGGTGCACACCCTAATGCAACAGCCTGTGCACACCAATTTTCATGAAATTAAAATATATGGGGTTATGGAAAAAAAATACAAGTGGCTTAATAGTTTTTTCGGAACGCTCTTGGCTTAGTATGATAACCACTTTAAGACGATTTTGCTGCTTAACCTCCCTGGCGGTATGATTCTTTTGGATTTTAGGTGCTGAAAGCGGTACCATTATTTTGCATGTAATTCTTGTGAATGAGCAGCCCAAACCAACTGTATACATTTATTATATATATATATCTATATATCTATGTATACATACATATACATATATATATATAATGTATACAGTTGGTTTGGGCTGCTCATTCACAAGAATTATGTATGTATATATATATATATATATATATATACACATATATATATGTATATTTATATATATATATATATACTGTGTATATATATATATATATATATATATATATATATATATATATATATATATATTTACATAAAAAGTACAGTAAAACTGCAGGAAAGGGCACTGGGGGCAAACTAATGTGATTTTATTTTATTTTGAATTGTATCAGTGTGTTTGGTGCGTTTTTACATTTGTATTTGCCGCCAGTTCCACCCCCCTGTGAACGTCACATCGCAGGAGACGGAAGCCGGGGCACGGAGATGATCGGGAGGAAGATCCGCCGTGAGACACCGCTGAGACACATCGCTGGATCCCGGTGACAAGGTAAGAAACCTCTCTTACAGGATCCAGCGATGCTTCTGGCGGTACCCCGAGTGTGGCTCGGGGTTACCGCTTTTGGCTCTGAAATGTAACCCCGAGCCACGCTCGGGAATACCGCTAGGAAGGTTAATGACCAGGCCCTATTTTGCGATTCGACACTGAGTGACTTTAACGGACAATTGCGCAGTCGTGCGAAGCTGTTCCCAAACTAAATTGACGTCCTTTTTTTCCCACAAATAGAGCTTTCTTTTGGTGGTATTTGATCACCTCTGCGATTTTTATTTTTTGCGCTATAAACAAAAAAAGAGCGACATTTCTGAAAAAAAAAACTATATTTTTCACATTCTGCTATCTGCTATAATGCTATATGCTATAATGTAAAAATCAAAATTATTTAACATTTTAGGCCAATTTGTTTTCTGCTACATATTTTTGGTAAAAAAAAAATCGCAATAACCGTATTTTGATTGGTTTGCGCAAAAGTTATTACGTTTACTAACTACGGGAAAGATTTATGTCATTTCTATTTTTTTACTAGTAATGGCGGCTATCTGCGATTTTTAGCAGGACTGCAACATTGCGGCGGACAGATTGGACCTCTAACTGACATTTTTAAAACTTTTGGGGGTACCAGTGACATTACTACAGTAATCAGTGCTAAAAATATGCACTGTTACTGTAATAATGACACTGGCAGGGAAGGGGTTAACCCTGTGGGTGAACAAGGGGTTAAAGCGGAGTTCTGGCCACAAAATCGACATAGTTGATTTTGGGCCATCCGCTTCCTATTTGTCACCTAAAAAAGGAATGGGTAGTTACGATTTTTTTTTTTTTTTTTACTTGTAATTGCAGAAAAATATACTCACCTTTCTTCCACTCCCTCCCTCGGCCGCGCGGCCCGCGCCGTCACTTCCGCTTTGCAATGATTCCTGGGAGCTGAACGTCATCGCTCCCAGGAATCAATGCGCCTGCACCGGCCCCGACGTCCGTTCCGGTTCAGGCGCGTCATACCTTGCTAAACAGCTTCTGGGCATGCCCAGAAGCTGTGCAGGGATGACGCTGCAGCCCCGGAAGTGACGGCGGGGCTGTCCCAGTGCATCGTGGGACCGAAGAGGACGGAAGAGACACAGAAGAGGATCGCGCTGGCTTCAAGCTGCCCACACCTGGGATGGCAGCGCTGGAAAAGAAATTTTAAAAGTGAGTATTTCTTCTAAAAGGTAAGTGCGAACCGGGACAGATCAGAGGCTAGCCATTGTGGAATGTACTAGCCCTGACTGTCCCTGGGGTATGTTCATTGAATTTTTTTTTTGTGGCCGGAACTCCGCTTTAAATGTAAGCCTAGGGGAGTGGTTCTAACTGTGTGTGTGTGGGGGGGGGGGGTTGGGCTTGCGAGATGACCATAGGGACATGCAATCCT
Source organism: Pelophylax lessonae (assembly GCF_965119305.1). NCBI lineage: Eukaryota > Metazoa > Chordata > Amphibia > Anura > Ranidae > Pelophylax > Pelophylax lessonae. The sequence continues at coordinate 334,532,284 of NC_138772.1, read as the reverse complement.
TTATAGCAGGATTGCATAGTCTCTGTGATCATCTCAGGGAGGACAGACTGCTGTGTTTACATCAGCCGTCCGCCCTTCTCTGTCAATGGGGAGAGATCGCGAGTGACTGGCAGCCATTGGAGCCGCCTGACACTTGCGCCAGCTTCCCCGCTGATAAGCGAGGGCGGGAGCGCGCCGCTGGCGGCACTTGCTTGCCCCCTAGCTCCTCCCAGGTGAGCGCCGTACATGTACGGGACTTTTCCTGGGAGAGCCAACCTGCCGCAGTACATCTGCGGTGGCTGGATGTAAAGTGATTAAAGTGCACCTCTAAAAACTGCGCCAACATTGTTTTTTTTTCTGGTTTGCTAACAGGTCAGCATTACATTTACTGTATAATGTGCTAAAACCTGACACTGTCCTTAGAATTAAGGAAAGGTGTTAAATATGCAAACACATTGGAGAAATAAAGGGACTTTGTGTTTGCAAACTCAGCAATGACTCATTCAGTTGAATCCACACAAAATGACATGTGCTCTGCTAATGTCTAGCTAAAGGATAAGGTCTTCAAGTGTGAGCCGGTGATCTCTGTATGCACCGGCCACCGAAGCGATCGTACAACATCGTGAAATGTACTACAATCAGAATCAGCAGGGCCATGCCCCTTACAAACGTCACAAAGCCAGCAACACTGGCAAGCCTTGCATTGTGACGTAGGCCTTGTTATTAGGAAGAAGGCATCCCCAGCATCCCTTTAGATATGTACGCTTCTTCTCTGTCCCACTCATTTTCACTGGCTAGTGAGGCTACATTGACCGTCTCATGAGACTCGCCTTTTCCATTGCATCCGTTAAAATGAGCAGATACGATTTTCAGTGCTTTGATTGAGCAATCATCCATAGTGGTACAAATTCTCATGAGACTAATGCCTCGGACGACCTATCGTTTGCATTTTGTAGCATGATATTAGTATCGAATGGGACCAATCCTGTTTAATTTATTCATAAATGATCTAGAGGAGGGGATATCTAGTACAATCTCAGTATTTGCGGATGATACTAAACTAGGCTCGCCAATATCTTCTATGCAGGATGTGGAAACCTTACAAGCGGACCTGAACAAAATAACGGGGTGGGCAACTACATGGCAGATGAGGTTCAATGTTGAAAAATGTAAAGTAATGCACTTGGGTGTCAGAAACCAGAAAGCAAGCTACTCACTAGGGGGGGAACCTCTGGGTGAGTCTAAGATGGAAAAGGACCTGGGGGTACTGGTAGACAACAGGCTTGGCAGTGGCATGCAATGCCAAGCCCCTACAAGCAAAGCCAACAGAATACTGGGATGTATAAAAAAGGGGATTCACTCCAGAAATAAAGAGATTATTCTCCCACTCTACAAGACTCTGGTCCGGCCACCTCTGGAGTATGCTGTCCAGTTCTGGGCACCGGTCCTCAGGAAGGATGTGCTGGAACTGGAGAGAGTCCAGAGAAGGGCAACAAAAATAATTAGGGGAATGGAGGACATCAGCTATGAGGAAAGACTACAAGCACTGAACCTATTCTCTCTGGAGAAGAGACGATTGAGGGGGGGGGATATGATATCAATGTACAAATACTATACTGGCGACCCTAGCATAAGGAACAAACTATTCAGAGAAAGGAGATACAATAAGACACATGGCCACTCACTAAAACTAGAGGAAAGGCGGTTTAACCTTAAAGTGCGTAAGGGGTTCTTCACTGTCAGAGCAGTAAGGATGTGGAATTCTCTTCCACAAGCAGTGGTATCAGCAGGGAGCATTGATAGTTTCAAAAAATTATTAGATGGGCACCTTAAAGACCACAACATACAGGGGTATACAATGTACGGTTAAAAGCAAACACACACACACATCATAGGTTGAACTGGATGGACTGATGTCTTTTTTCAACCTCACTAACTATGAATTCAACAATGCGTACTAAACGTATGATTTTTTTCGTACGATTCTGAAAAAGCTTCCTGGTTGCGTAGCTACATATCGGATAGTGCAAAACAATAACAATGGCAGCCAGGCTTTTTCCGGGTTATTTTCGTGTTTCTGATCATGCATGGTCTTTGTCTATCGATTTTTAGCGGACGCATACTGTACTGATTAAACGATTGTCGTTCGCTAGGTTATCGTATGACAAAAGTTTTCCTGTTTGTCCCTTGATCGTGATCGTCTGTCGAAAGCTGTGTACTAACGATGAGATTATCATGCGATCAATTCCAAAGCGATTTTTTCCATACGATTATCTGATCGTGTGTACGAGGCATAAAGCCAGCCACAGACAGAATGCAACTTGGCCGCTTCAGCAGAAATTGGCTGAATTTCGATCAGTGTGTGTCCATCCCTGCTCCACATAAGTGGATAGTTTGGTTAAATTCTGTTGAAGGAATATAATGGAAAACGTTTATTGATCAGTGGTTGTCAGTGTATTCAGTCAGCCAATAGCAGACAGAAATGACAATTAGGCTTCATTCACACAAATGCGACTGGCCATGCAACTTTGGACATCAGTCGCATGACAAATCACAGCCCATAATTTTCAATAGCACCCGTTCTAATCGGTGCAACTTAAAGTCGCAGCGACTTTGAAAAGGTGCCTGCACTACTTTGATGCGACTTTTGACATGACTTTGATCCAGAGAGTGTCAAGTTGGATCAAAGTCGCACTGGAAATTGTGCAACATTGGAGTTAAGCAAGTGTGAATGGAGTCTAAGTCTACAGTGACACTGGATCCGACTTTGAAATCGTGAGACTTCACTTGAAGGCTCACAATTTCAAAGTCGCATGTCAGTGTGACTCAGAAGACATCTGTGCGACTTCATGCACAGATGTCTTTGTAAGTCACACCTCGTGGAGCTACTATTAAAATTTGACTGCTTCTATTGCGGTCAATAAGGCGTCTATAAAATTGCAAGACAAGTCGCACCGGTGTGACCAGGTACGTGCTATGAGAAAATCGGAAGAATAATTCCGCACAATGATTAGATTTTCGTTTAGTGTGTCCTGTTTTCTTACAAGAAAAATCAGATACGAAAGAGTGCACATGATCAGACACAATAAGCAACAAAAGAAAAGCCTTTGTTGTACAAGAATTTTCATACATCACTTTTATCCTTGGTACCGACTTTCTGTGAAACATCAAGGAAAACAGGACGATTGTTTCCTAATTTTATTATATTGCGACATTGGAGTCTGACTTTGATACGCTATTGATAAGACTTTTACACTCTCTGGCAATGAAGCTGTATCAAAGTCACATCAAAGTAGTGCAGGAACCTTTTCTGAAGTTGCAGTGACTTCAGTAGTGTCAATTGGAACGGCTCTCAGAGAGATACATGACATTTCACATGTCCTACGGCTTTGGGTCTCACAAGTCTGATCCCAAGTTGCAGGAGTGTGAACCGAGCCTTAGTGCTCATAATTGAGGCAAGTACACATTGTAGAGGCATCTGCTTTGTCCATGTGTAGCACCCTCTAGTGTGTGCAAGTTGGTAGTGTAGTTTTATAGTGTAGGTTTGTTATTGTAGGAAAATTTAATTTGGCTCAGGGCTAAGCCTGAGCAGTGAATCTGGGTCAGGGTTTAAAGAGATAAGGGCCATACACACTATAAGATTTTCTGAAGACTTTTTCCTTCAGATTTACCTTTTCTATGTAGTGCAAGGGCCTGCCAGATTGCATACAAATTGCATACAAACAAAAAAAAGTGTTTAGGTTTGACCTCATATTATATGGTTTTGGTAAGTCTGAAGGAAAAAGTCTTCAGAAAATCTTATAGTGTGTATTAATCTTTAGGGCTGGGTGACTCATCCTGACAGCTCTTCTGGTGCCTCCCCCTGGTCTAGAAAGTTGTAGAAACTTCTAGAGCAAGTGGGTGGAAGTTAGGAGGAGCTGTTTGAAATACTTATGTGGGTCTAAGCCTGTGGAGACTGTCGGTGACCCTCAGGGGTACCCCCTAGTCTGGGAGGGGGTGACCTTGGGCAGGGCTCAGGTGCTGGAAGGATCCTGCCCCAACACATGGAGGAAGCCCTTCCTGGAGGCATGGGAGCAAGTGTGAGGACAGTTTGAGTAAAGCCTCGTACACACGCACCGATTGTTGGCCGTGAATTTTCGGCCAACGTCCGTTTGGCCGATTTTTGGCTTGTTAGTATGATGCTTCCGACAACCGACTGCGACTTTTCGGCCGAACAAAATCTGGTGTGCATGCTATAAAATTTTTGTTGGCCATCACCAGAACGGCCGATTGTTCCTCAGTCAGTACAGATTTCGGCAGACAAAAATGTGATGAGCAAGACTGGGCATGCTCAGAGAAGAAAAAACACACGAAAAGTAAACCAGAACATGACATCACTTCTGAAGTTGATTGTTGTTGGCCGACAAAATTCGTGTGCAGTCTAGAGCACATTTCAACCAACACAACAACACTGGACAAAAGACGGACGATCGGTCGGCCAACAATCGTTGCGTGTGTACGAGGCTTTAGTGCCGGTTCACACTAATACTACTTGTCAGGCGACTTGGTCAGCCTGGCAAGTCGTGCACCGTCGCGGTCATTGAGTAGTACAGGACCGGTTCTAATAGGAGCGACCCAAGTCACTCCGACTTAGAAAAAGGGTCCTGTACTACTTCGGGGCGACCTGGAGGCGACTTGCATTGACATTCATTTTATGAAGTATGTGCAAGTCGCGCCGAAGTCACGCTGCACGCGACTTCACAGGTCACCCCCTAAGTCGGAGCGACCTAGTGTGAACCGGCACTTAAGCAGCACTACTGAGGACTTACAAGGGGGGGAGACTGCCACATGTAGCCATTTCTCCCTGAAGACTGTGTTGTGCCAAGTTTTCATCCCTTCCCTGAGAGATGTCCTGAGAATCAGCTGGGTGGGCTGGTGGGAGTCAGTCTGGAGGACTGCTGTGAGAAGTTAGCCTGGAGGGCTAGTTAAAGGGGCAGCTGCAGCCAGGTGGATTGGCAGTGCCCGAAGAGGTGGCGCTGGGAGCAATAACCACAAGGAAGGAGATTGCAAGCTGATCACTGTGTTCTACAACAAGGGACTCCTAGTTCCTGCCTGAAGAGGGCTAATGATAAATCTGACTGTGCCTGGCAGATCCATTACGGTGATCCAGCTAGAAGCAAGTAGAGTGCAGGAGTGTCAAGCAGGCTGTATATAGACTGTGCATTGGAAGACATCCCTGAACATGCTGTTAAAGTGTTGCTAAAGTCAAGTGGGCATCCCATAATTTCCCATCCACATCCAAGGTATTAACTCTCACTAAACCACAAAAACAAAGTCACGGACTGTCCTTTGTCTTTGAAGTGCCTGTAAAAATTTGGTGTGCGTGGCTGTGCAGGGTGGGGGATCCTAGTTCAACTGCGGCTCCTTAAGTGGTGCCTTACACATATTTCATGTCTGAGGTTTACAACCACTTTAAAGCTGAACTCCTGGCAAACATAAATACATGATTAAAAAAGCATGTATGAAAGCTGAAGAAATTGTATGTCTAGTCATCCAGTGCACAGATTTACAGAGCCAGCCCAAACTGACTTCTATATACTGCAGTTAGAGCAGGTTATCCTTACATAGTTACATTGTTAGTGAGGTTGAAAAAAGACATCGGTCCATCCAGTTCAACCTATGATGTGTGTGTGTGTTTGCTGTTAACCGTACATTGTATACCCCTGTATGTTGTGGTCTTTAAGGTGCCCATCTAATAGTTTTTTGAAACTATCGATGCTCCCTGCTGATACGACTGTTTGCGGAAGGGAATTCCACATCCTTACTGCTCTTACAGTGAAGAACCCCCTGCATATTTTAAGGTTAAACCGCCTTTCCTCTAGTTTTAGTGAGTGGCCACGTGTCTTATTGTATTTCCTTTCTCTGAATAGGTTTTTCCATATGCTAGGGTTGTCAGTACAATATTTGTACATTGATATCATATCCCCCCTCAATCGTCTCTTCTCCAGAGAGAATAAGTTCAGTGCTTGCAGTCTTTCCTCATAGCTTATGTCCTCCATTCCCCTAATTATTTTTGTTGCCCTTCTCTGGGCTTTCTCCAGTTCCAGCACATCCTTCCTGAGGACCGGTGCCCAGAACTGGACAGCATACTCCAAAACTGGCCGGACCAGAGTCTTGTAGAGTGGGAGAATAATCTCTTTATTTCTGGAGTGAATCCCCTTTTTTAGACATCCCAGTATTCTTTTGGCTTTGCTTGCAGCGGATCGGCATTGCATGCCACTGCCAAGCCTGTTGTCTACCAGTACCCCCAGGTTCTCATTACCTGCCCCCCCCCCTCCTTCCGTGTGAAGGAGCAGCAGCAGACTGATGAATCATCCCTCTGCTCACTCTCCTGTGCCTGACACATTGATTGGCAACAATGCTGTCTCTAGTCTCAGTGGTGCTGTACAGGGGATTACAAGAAACTGATCAAGCTGACTTGATCAGTTTCTTGTAATCCCCTGTACAGCACCACTGAGACTAGAGAATCAGTTACTTATACTAATTACATAAATTACATTTATTGATATTTTTATGAATACATTAACTGTTTTTATTTTTATATCTGTCTAGGTATGATTTTTTTTGCATAGTTACATTGGTCCATCTTGGTCCAATGAGCAGGCATATTTCATGCCCAACTAATTGCTGTGGAAGGAGCAAATTACTGTAGTAGTCATCGCACAGCCTCTATACCTCGTCCAATCAGAAAATGCAATTTCTTCATTAAAAAAAATATTTTATTTTAACGCAATCCATAGACAAAAATAAAAGGAACAAAATAAAAAAAAAAAAAAAAATCTGCTTTGATTAGTGTTGGTTTTACAAAAAAGTAACAGTATCACTGTAAATAAAAGTATACACTTGATTTTATACTTTGCCCTATCCAACATTATGATTCTGACACAAAGCATTGCAAGGTTATTTACAATAAAAACAAAATATTTGTTTTGTATTATTTTGTTTTTCTTTATATTGCAACAAAAAAATTACAAAAGCAAAATAAAAATGAAAAAGTTTAAGGCCCCTTTCACACGGGCTTTCCGATCCGGTCCGCCTGTCAGTTTTTCAGGCATACCTGATCAGATGCTCCATGCACCCCTATAGAGCAGGGGATGTCAGCGGTGACATCTCCACTGACTCCCGCTGCTATCCGATCCGATCCTGTCCGTGAAATCCAGATGGATGATAACCCTCTTTTCTATCTGCCTGGAGGATCGGATAGGATAGGATGAAAAGGGACGGGGGTCCATTTTTATCCGATTTCCCCATAGAGGATAGCGGGGATCTGACATTTCTGGAAACGTAGGCAGAATATGTATTTCTGCCTGCGTTTCCATGTCACTCAGTAGGGCTGCATTCACACTTGCGCTTTTCCTAAACACGCTACAAAACACACAAATATGTGCGTTTTTTCACACAGTTCTGAAACATGCTGCAAACATGGGTTTCACTTGCGGTGTCGTTAATTATTAATGGCACAAGAAGTGTGGGCAGCAGACGCGTGTTTTTGCAGCGTGTTTGTCGCGTGACAAGAAATACTTTACCTCGCACAAAAAAAAAACGTCTGATGCTCAGTGACCAAAAAGGTCCGAGAGCTACTACTACTAGTTGGGACAGTTAGCCGCATGTAGGAAAGCTGCACTTGGCATGACTATCGTGTGAAAAACGCACAAAAAAACACATGCAGAAACGTGTGTCTCCGCTACGCTCAGGTGTGAATGAAGCCTTCATCCTTTTTAACTTGCATTACAGCAGCAAACCCCTGAGAAAATCTACTGGTAGCTTGTATATAATGCCTAGTACACAAGTTTCTCTTGTACTATAACCAGGGCCGCTGATAGGGGGGGACCACCAGTCCTCCTGTAGGGCGCCCTGGCACACTCTCAGCATGGGGAATCTCAGCCCTGGCCTCTACAGCATGGGGAATCGGTGCGGTTGCGCAAATACAGAAGGAAGCCCTGTACAGCTCTCTACAGCAGTTGAAAGCCAGTTTCTCCCCCTCCTGCCAGCTTTCACCTGCTGCAGGGAGAGACACAGACACAAGGCATCGTTCCTGTAATTGCTTCTCCAACACCAACCCCCTCCATGTTCTGCCTGCTTCTGCTCCCCCCCTTCCCGTGTTCCCCCCTTTCACTGTGCTGACACCCTCCTGCAGCGCTGCAGGCTTCCCTTTCCTGTAAAAAAAAAAAAAAAAACAAATTAAAAAAAAAACAAATAAACATTAATAAATAATTTAAAACAATTGTAAAATAAAAGAATTGTTAAAATGTTTTACATTAAAAAAAAAAAAGTGTAAAAAAACTATTTAAAAAGGGCATATTCACGCAGGTTCTCTGCTACGGTTGTGTCCGCTAATGATTTTAGAATATATTTAGTGAAAATATTGTCTTGATAAATACGGGGGGGGGGGGGCTGCCAGATAGGATGTACGGTAGGGAACGACCGATTATCGACAAAGCCGATATGTCTAGGACCGATATGCACTTTCCCCGATATATCGGAATCGGCCACCAAGGTTACCGATATTGCTGATATTTCGGAAAGTGCTGTACCGGAGTGATGCCTGCAGCTAGAGGCATCACTCTGCTACTGGCGTCCACAGACGACGGTCGGCTGTCTTGTAATAACAACTGAAGCAGCTGAGGAGCCGCTCGGCTGTCATTACAAGGAGCGGGAGGGGACGTCCCCCCCCCCCTCCCGCCACCTTCCACGGCTCGCCCGGGTATCCCGCCCCACCTGGAGACCCAGGCATCCTACCTGCACGGCCGCCGAAGACCCGATCCAAGTGGCATTCGGCTCTGATTGGGTCTCCATGCAAAAACCTGGAAGAGATGTCATGACATCACTTCCAGGTACTCAGCGCCAGATTAAAAAAAATGACAGCATTCAAAACAGCCAAACTTGGCGTTTTGAATGCTTTTAAGTGCAGAGGAGGGGTTTGGGGTCTTTTAGACCCCCAGATCCCTCCACTAGAGTACCTGTCAAGTAAAAAAAAAAAAAAATTTTTAAATGTACAAAAATATTGGCCCATATCGGCTGATACCGATACGCGATGACCAAAATATCGGTATTGGCAATGAAAAACTGATATCGTTCGATCCCTACTGTACGGGGCCCCGTGATTTCTAACAGCAGCCCTGACTATAACAGAACAATTTTTGTTTATTCAGTACAGTATTCCTCCCAAAAACAAAACAGAAGAACGAGAAAATGCATGCTGGAAAATGAAATTACCCATTACAATACAATACAACACATTCCATCCATCACTTCTGAAGTTGTATTCTGTCGTACGACAATTTTTCGTACGTAGTAGCCTTTTCAATTTCGATACGAGACTAGCGTGCAACAAAAAAAATGAACAAATATTCGTCCGATAATCTCATTGTGTGTAGCAGGCATTAGAGGAGTGTTCGCTGAGCGCCTTGGTCCGTGGTAGGGCACACAAAAGAAGTTGAAGTATGTAGCATAGTACATAGGGCACATAGGGCACACAATAGAAGTTGAAGTATGTAGCATAGTACATAGGGCACACAATAGAAGTTGAAGTATGTAGCATAGTACATAGGGCACACAATAGAAGTTGAAGTATGTAGCATAGTACATAGGGCACACAATAGAAGTTGAAGTATGTAGCATAGTACATAGAGCACATAGGGCACACAATAGAAGTTGAAGTATGTAGCATAGTACATAGGGCACATAGGGCACACAATAGAAGTTGAAGTATGTAGCATAGTATAAAAGGCACATAAGGCACACAATATAAATTGAAGTATGTAGCATAGTACATAGGGCACATAGGGCACATAGGGCACACAATAGAAGTTGAAGTATGTAGCATAGTACAAAAGGCACATAGGGCACACAATAGAAGTTGAAGTATGTAGCATAGTACATAGGGCACATAGGGAACACAAAAGAAGTTGAAGTATGTAGCATAGTACATAGGGCACATAGGGCACACAATAGAAGTTGAAGTATGTAGCATAGTACATAGTGCACACAGGGCACACAGGGCACACAATAGAAGTTGAAGTATGTAGCATAGTACATAGTGCACACAGGGCACACAATAGAAGTTGAAGTATGTAGCATAGTACACAGGGCACACAATAGAAGTTGAAGTATGTAGCATAGTACATAGGACACACAATAGAAGTTGAAGTATGTAGCATAGTACATAGGACACACAATAGAAGTTGAAGTATGTAGCATAGTACATAGGGCACACAATAGAAGTTGAAGTATGTAGCATAGTACATAGGGCACACAATAGAAGTTGAAGTATGTAGCATAGTACATAGGGCACACAATAGAAGTTGAAGTATGTAGCATAGTACATAGGACACACAATAGAAGTTGAAGTATGTAGCATAGTACATAGGGCACACAATAGAAGTTGAAGTATGTAGCATAGTACATAGGACACACAATAGAAGTTGAAGTATGTAGCATAGTACATAGGGCACACAATAGAAGTTGAAGTATGTAGCATAGTACATAGGGCACACAATAGAAGTTGAAGTATGTAGCAAAGTACATAGGGCACACAATAGAAGTTGAAGTATGTAGCATAGTACATAGGACACACAATAGAAGTTGAAGTATGTAGCATAGTACATAGGGCACACAATAGAAGTTGAAGTATGTAGCATAGTACATAGGGCACACAATAGAAGTTGAAGTATGTAGCATAGTACATAGGACACACAATAGAAGTTGAAGTATGTAGCATAGTACATAGGGCACACAATAGAAGTTGAAGTATGTAGCATAGTACATAGGGCACACAATAGAGGTTGAAGTATGTAGCATAGTACATAGGGCACACAATAGAAGTTGAAGTATGTAGCATAGTACATAGGGCACACAATAGAAGTTGAAGTATGTAGCATAGTACATAGGACACACAATAGAAGTTGAAGTATGTAGCATAGTACATAGGGCACACAATAGAAGTTGAAGTATGTAGCATAGTACATAGGGCACACAATAGAAGTTGAAGTATGTAGCATAGTACATAGGACACACAATAGAAGTTGAAGTATGTAGCATAGTACATAGGGCACACAATAGAGGTTGAAGTATGTAGCATAGTACATAGGGCACACAATAGAAGTTGAAGTATGTAGCATAGTACATAGGGCACACAATAGAAGTTGAAGTATGTAGCATAGTACATAGGACACACAATAGAAGTTTAAGTATGTAGCATAGTACACAGGGCACACAATAGAAGTTGAAGTATGTAGCATAGTACACAGGGCACACAATAGAAGTTGAAGTATGTAGCATAGTACATAGGGCACACAATAGAAGTTGAAGTATGTAGCATAGTACATAGGACACACAATAGAAGTTGAAGTATGTAGCATAGTACATAGGGCACACAATAGAAGTTGAAGTATGTAGCATAGTACATAGGACACACAATAGAAGTTGAAGTATGTAGCATAGTACATAGGGCACACAATAGAGGTTGAAGTATGTAGCATAGTACATAGGGCACACAATAGAAGTTGAAGTATGTAGCATAGTACACAGGGCACACAGGGCACACAATAGAAGTTGAAGTATGTAGCATAGTACACAGGGCACACAGGGCACACAATAGAAGTTGAAGTATGTAGCATAGTACACAGGGCACACAATAGACGTTGAAGTATGTAGCATAGTACATAGGGCACATAGGGCACATAGGGCACACAATAGACGTTGAAGTATGTAGCATAGTACATAGGGCACACAATAGAAGTTGAAGTATGTAGCATAGTACATAGTGCACACAGGGCACACAGGGCACACAATAGAAGTTGAAGTATGTAGCATAGTACATAGGGCACACAATAGAAGTTGAAGTATGTAGCATAGTACACAGGGCACACAATAGAAGTTGAAGTATGTAGCATAGTACATAGGGCACATAGGGCACACAATAGAAGTTGAAGTATGTAGCATAGTACATAGGGCACATAGGGAACACAAAAGAAGTTGAAGTATGTAGCATAGTACATAGGGCACATAGGGCACACAATAGAAGTTGAAGTATGTAGCATAGTACATAGTGCACACAGGGCACACAGGGCACACAATAGAAGTTGAAGTATGTAGCATAGTACATAGTGCACACAGGGCACACAATAGAAGTTGAAGTATGTAGCATAGTACACAGGGCACACAATAGAAGTTGAAGTATGTAGCATAGTACATAGGGCACACAATAGAAGTTGAAGTATGTAGCATAGTACATAGGACACACAATAGAAGTTGAAGTATGTAGCATAGTACATAGGGCACACAATAGAAGTTGAAGTATGTAGCATAGTACATAGGGCACACAATAGAAGTTGAAGTATGTAGCATAGTACATAGGACACACAATAGAAGTTGAAGTATGTAGCATAGTACATAGGGCACACAATAGAAGTTGAAGTATGTAGCATAGTACATAGGGCACACAATAGAGGTTGAAGTATGTAGCATAGTACATAGGGCACACAATAGAAGTTGAAGTATGTAGCATAGTACATAGGGCACACAATAGAAGTTGAAGTATGTAGCATAGTACATAGGACACACAATAGAAGTTGAAGTATGTAGCATAGTACATAGGGCACACAATAGAAGTTGAAGTATGTAGCATAGTACATAGGGCACACAATAGAAGTTGAAGTATGTAGCATAGTACATAGGACACACAATAGAAGTTGAAGTATGTAGCATAGTACATAGGGCACACAATAGAGGTTGAAGTATGTAGCATAGTACATAGGGCACACAATAGAAGTTGAAGTATGTAGCATAGTACATAGGGCACACAATAGAAGTTGAAGTATGTAGCATAGTACATAGGACACACAATAGAAGTTGAAGTATGTAGCATAGTACACAGGGCACACAATAGAAGTTGAAGTATGTAGCATAGTACACAGGGCACACAATAGAAGTTGAAGTATGTAGCATAGTACATAGTGCACACAGGGCACACAATAGAAGTTGAAGTATTTAGCATAGTACACAGGGCACACAATAGAAGTTGAAGTATGTAGCATAGTACATAGGGCACACAATAGAAGTTGAAGTATGTAGCATAGTACACAGGGCACACAATAGAAGTTGAAGTATGTAGCATAGTACATAGGGCACACAATAGAAGTTGAAGTATGTAGCATAGTACATAGGACACACAATAGAAGTTGAAGTATGTAGCATAGTACATAGGGCACACAATAGAAGTTGAAGTATGTAGCATAGTACATAGGACACACAATAGAAGTTGAAGTATGTAGCATAGTACATAGGGCACACAATAGAGGTTGAAGTATGTAGCATAGTACATAGGGCACACAATAGAAGTTGAAGTATGTAGCATAGTACACAGGGCACACAATAGACGTTGAAGTATGTAGCATAGTACATAGGGCACATAGGGCACATAGGGCACACAATAGACGTTGAAGTATGTAGCATAGTACATAGGGCACACAATAGAAGTTGAAGTATGTAGCATAGTACACAGGGCACACAATAGAAGTTGAACTATGTAGCATAGTACATAGGGCACACAATAGAGGTTGAAGTATGTAGCATAGTACATAGGGCACACAATAGAAGTTGAAGTATGTAGCATAGTACATAGGGCACACAATAGAAGTTGAAGTATGTAGCATAGTACATAGGACACACAATAGAAGTTGAAGTATGTAGCATAGTACACAGGGCACACAATAGAAGTTGAAGTATGTAGCATAGTACACAGGGCACACAATAGAAGTTGAAGTATGTAGCATAGTACATAGTGCACACAGGGCACACAATAGAAGTTGAAGTATGTAGCATAGTACACAGGGCACACAATAGAAGTTGAAGTATGTAGCATAGTACATAGGGCACACAATAGAAGTTGAAGTATGTAGCATAGTACACAGGGCACACAATAGAAGTTGAAGTATGTAGCATAGTACATAGGGCACACAATAGAAGTTGAAGTATGTAGCATAGTACATAGGACACACAATAGAAGTTGAAGTATGTAGCATAGTACATAGGGCACACAATAGAAGTTGAAGTATGTAGCATAGTACATAGGGCACACAATAGAAGTTGAAGTATGTAGCATAGTACATAGGGCACACAATAGAAGTTGAAGTATGTAGCATAGTACACAGGGCACACAATAGAAGTTGAAGTATGTAGCATAGTACATAGGGCACACAATAGAAGTTGAAGTATGTAGCATAGTACATAGGACACACAATAGAAGTTGAAGTATGTAGCATAGTACATAGGGCACACAATAGAAGTTGAAGTATGTAGCATAGTACATAGGGCACACAATAGAAGTTGAAGTATGTAGCATAGTACATAGGACACACAATAGAAGTTGAAGTATGTAGCATAGTACATAGGGCACACAATAGAAGTTGAAGTATGTAGCATAGTACATAGGGCACACAATAGAAGTTGAAGTATGTAGCATAGTACATAGGGCACACAATAGAGGTTGAAGTATGTAGCATAGTACATAGGGCACACAATAGAAGTTGAAGTATGTAGCATAGTACACAGGGCACACAGGGCACACAATAGAAGTTGAAGTATGTAGCATAGTACACAGGGCACACAATAGACGTTGAAGTATGTAGCATAGTACATAGGGCACATAGGGCACATAGGGCACACAATAGACGTTGAAGTATGTAGCATAGTACATAGGGCACACAATAGAAGTTGAAGTATGTAGCATAGTACATAGTGCACACAGGGCACACAGGGCACACAATAGAAGTTGAAGTATGTAGCATAGTACACAGGGCACACAATAGAAGTTGAAGTATGTAGCATAGTACACAGGGCACACAATAGAAGTTGAAGTATGTAGCATAGTACATAGTGCACACAGGGTACACAGGGCACACAATAGAAGTTGAAGTATGTAGCATAGTACACAGGGCACACAATAGAAGTTGAAGTATGTAGCATAGTACATAGGGCACACAATAGAAGTTGAAGTATGTAGCATAGTACACAGGGCACACAATAGAAGTTGAAGTATGTAGCATAGTACATAGGGCACACAATAGAAGTTGAAGTATGTAGCATAGTACATAGGGCACACAATAGAAGTTGAAGTATGTAGCATAGTACATAGGGCACACAATAGAAGTTGAAGTATGTAGCATAGTACATAGGACACACAATAGAAGTTGAAGTATGTAGCATAGTACATAGGGCACACAATAGAAGTTGAAGTATGTAGCATAGTACATAGGGCACACAATAGAAGTTGAAGTATGTAGCATAGTACATAGGACACACAATAGAAGTTGAAGTATGTAGCATAGTACATAGGGCACACAATAGAAGTTGAAGTATGTAGCATAGTACATAGGGCACACAATAGAGGTTGAAGTATGTAGCATAGTACATAGGGCACACAATAGAAGTTGAAGTATGTAGCATAGTACATAGGGCACACAATAGAAGTTGAAGTATGTAGCATAGTACATAGGACACACAATAGAAGTTGAAGTATGTAGCATAGTACATAGGGCACACAATAGAAGTTGAAGTATGTAGCATAGTACATAGGGCACACAATAGAAGTTGAAGTATGTAGCATAGTACATAGGACACACAATAGAAGTTGAAGTATGTAGCATAGTACATAGGGCACACAATAGAAGTTGAAGTATGTAGCATAGTACATAGGGCACACAATAGAAGTTGAAGTATGTAGCATAGTACATAGGACACACAATAGAAGTTGAAGTATGTAGCATAGTACATAGGGCACACAATAGAAGTTGAAGTATGTAGCATAGTACATAGGGCACACAATAGAGGTTGAAGTATGTAGCATAGTACATAGGGCACACAATAGAAGTTGAAGTATGTAGCATAGTACATAGGGCACACAATAGAAGTTGAAGTATGTAGCATAGTACATAGGACACACAATAGAAGTTGAAGTATGTAGCATAGTACATAGGGCACACAATAGAAGTTGAAGTATGTAGCATAGTACATAGGGCACACAATAGAAGTTGAAGTATGTAGCATAGTACATAGGACACACAATAGAAGTTGAAGTATGTAGCATAGTACATAGGGCACACAATAGAGGTTGAAGTATGTAGCATAGTACATAGGGCACACAATAGAAGTTGAAGTATGTAGCATAGTACATAGGGCACACAATAGAAGTTGAAGTATGTAGCATAGTACATAGGACACACAATAGAAGTTGAAGTATGTAGCATAGTACACAGGGCACACAATAGAAGTTGAAGTATGTAGCATAGTACACAGGGCACACAATAGAAGTTGAAGTATGTAGCATAGTACATAGTGCACACAGGGCACACAATAGAAGTTGAAGTATTTAGCATAGTACACAGGGCACACAATAGAAGTTGAAGTATGTAGCATAGTACATAGGGCACACAATAGAAGTTGAAGTATGTAGCATAGTACACAGGGCACACAATAGAAGTTGAAGTATGTAGCATAGTACATAGGGCACACAATAGAAGTTGAAGTATGTAGCATAGTACATAGGACACACAATAGAAGTTGAAGTATGTAGCATAGTACATAGGGCACACAATAGAAGTTGAAGTATGTAGCATAGTACATAGGACACACAATAGAAGTTGAAGTATGTAGCATAGTACATAGGGCACACAATAGAGGTTGAAGTATGTAGCATAGTACATAGGGCACACAATAGAAGTTGAAGTATGTAGCATAGTACACAGGGCACACAATAGACGTTGAAGTATGTAGCATAGTACATAGGGCACATAGGGCACATAGGGCACACAATAGACGTTGAAGTATGTAGCATAGTGCATAGGGCACACAGTAGAAGTTGAAGTATGTAGCATAGTACATAGTGCACACAGGGCACACAGGGCACACAATAGAAGTTGAAGTATGTAGCATAGTACATAGGGCACACAATAGAAGTTGAAGTATGTAGCATAGTACACAGGGCACACAATAGAAGTTGAACTATGTAGCATAGTACATAGGGCACACAATAGAGGTTGAAGTATGTAGCATAGTACATAGGGCACACAATAGAAGTTGAAGTATGTAGCATAGTACATAGGGCACACAATAGAAGTTGAAGTATGTAGCATAGTACATAGGACACACAATAGAAGTTGAAGTATGTAGCATAGTACACAGGGCACACAATAGAAGTTGAAGTATGTAGCATAGTACACAGGGCACACAATAGAAGTTGAAGTATGTACCATAGTACATAGTGCACACAGGGCACACAATAGAAGTTGAAGTATGTAGCATAGTACACAGGGCACACAATAGAAGTTGAAGTATGTAGCATAGTACATAGGGCACACAATAGAAGTTGAAGTATGTAGCATAGTACACAGGGCACACAATAGAAGTTGAAGTATGTAGCATAGTACATAGGGCACACAATAGAAGTTGAAGTATGTAGCATAGTACATAGGACACACAATAGAAGTTGAAGTATGTAGCATAGTACATAGGGCACACAATAGAAGTTGAAGTATGTAGCATAGTACATAGGGCACACAATAGAAGTTGAAGTATGTAGCATAGTACATAGGGCACACAATAGAAGTTGAAGTATGTAGCATAGTACATAGGGCACACAATAGAAGTTGAAGTATGTAGCATAGTACATAGGACACACAATAGAAGTTGAAGTATGTAGCATAGTACATAGGGCACACAATAGAAGTTGAAGTATGTAGCATAGTACATAGGGCACACAATAGAAGTTGAAGTATGTAGCATAGTACATAGGACACACAATAGAAGTTGAAGTATGTAGCATAGTACATAGGGCACACAATAGAGGTTGAAGTATGTAGCATAGTACATAGGGCACACAATAGAAGTTGAAGTATGTAGCATAGTACACAGGGCACACAGGGCACACAATAGAAGTTGAAGTATGTAGCATAGTACACAGGGCACACAATAGACGTTGAAGTATGTAGCATAGTACATAGGGCACATAGGGCACATAGGGCACACAATAGACGTTGAAGTATGTAGCATAGTACATAGGGCACACAATAGAAGTTGAAGTATGTAGCATAGTACATAGTGCACACAGGGCACACAGGGCACACAATAGAAGTTGAAGTATGTAGCATAGTACATAGGGCACACAATAGAAGTTGAAGTATGTAGCATAGTACACAGGGCACACAATAGAAGTTGAAGTATGTAGCATAGTACATAGTGCACACAGGGCACACAGGGCACACAATAGAAGTTGAAGTATGTAGCATAGTACACAGGGCACACAATAGAAGTTGAAGTATGTAGCATAGTACATAGGGCACACAATAGAAGTTGAAGTATGTAGCATAGTACACAGGGCACACAATAGAAGTTGAAGTATGTAGCATAGTACATAGGACACACAATAGAAGTTGAAGTATGTAGCATAGTACATAGGGCACACAATAGAAGTTGAAGTATGTAGCATAGTACATAGGGCACACAATAGAAGTTGAAGTATGTAGCATAGTACATAGGGCACACAATAGAGGTTGAAGTATGTAGCATAGTACATAGGGCACACAATAGAAGTTGAAGTATGTAGCATAGTACATAGGGCACACAATAGAAGTTGAAGTATGTAGCATAGTACATAGGACACACAATAGAAGTTGAAGTATGTAGCATAGTACATAGGGCACACAATAGAAGTTGAAGTATGTAGCATAGTACATAGGGCACACAATAGAAGTTGAAGTATGTAGCATAGTACATAGGACACACAATAGAAGTTGAAGTATGTAGCATAGTACATAGGGCACACAATAGAAGTTGAAGTATGTAGCATAGTACACAGGGCACACAATAGAAGTTGAAGTATGTAGCATAGTACATAGGGCACACAATAGAAGTTGAAGTATGTAGCATAGTACATAGGGCACACAATAGAAGTTGAAGTATGTAGCATAGTACATAGGACACACAATAGAAGTTGAAGTATGTAGCATAGTACATAGGGCACACAATAGAAGTTGAAGTATGTAGCATAGTACATAGGGCACACAATAGAAGTTGAAGTATGTAGCATAGTACATAGGACACACAATAGAAGTTGAAGTATGTAGCATAGTACATAGGGCACACAATAGAGGTTGAAGTATGTAGCATAGTACATAGGGCACACAATAGAAGTTGAAGTATGTAGCATAGTACATAGGGCACACAATAGAAGTTGAAGTATGTAGCATAGTACACAGGGCACACAATAGAAGTTGAAGTATGTAGCATAGTACATAGGGCACACAATAGAAGTTGAAGTATGTAGCATAGTACATAGGGCACACAATAGAAGTTGAAGTATGTAGCATAGTACATAGGACACACAATAGAAGTTGAAGTATGTAGCATAGTACATAGGGCACACAATAGAGGTTGAAGTATGTAGCATAGTACATAGGGCACACAATAGAAGTTGAAGTATGTAGCATAGTACATAGGGCACACAATAGAGGTTGAAGTATGTAGCATAGTACATAGGGCACACAATAGAAGTTGAAGTATGTAGCATAGTACACAGGGCACACAGGGCACACAATAGAAGTTGAAGTATGTAGCATAGTACACAGGGCACACAATAGAGGTTGAAGTATGTAGCATAGTACATAGGGCACACAATAGAAGTTGAAGTATGTAGCATAGTACATAGGACACACAATAGAAGTTGAAGTATGTAGCATAGTACATAGGGCACACAATAGAGGTTGAAGTATGTAGCATAGTACATAGGGCACACAATAGAAGTTGAAGTATGTAGCATAGTACACAGGGCACACAGGGCACACAATAGAAGTTGAAGTATGTAGCATAGTACACAGGGCACACAATAGACGTTGAAGTATGTAGCATAGTACATAGGGCACATAGGGCACATAGGGCACACAATAGACGTTGAAGTATGTAGCATAGTACATAGGGCACACAATAGAAGTTGAAGTATGTAGCATAGTACATAGTGCACACAGGGCACACAGGGCACACAATAGAAGTTGAAGTATGTAGCATAGTACATAGGGCACACAATAGAAGTTGAAGTATGTAGCATAGTACACAGGGCACACAATAGAAGTTGAAGTATGTAGCATAGTACATAGTGCACACAGGGCACACAGGGCACACAATAGAAGTTGAAGTATGTAGCATAGTACACAGGGCACACAATAGAAGTTGAAGTATGTAGCATAGTACATAGGGCACACAATAGAAGTTGAAGTATGTAGCATAGTACACAGGGCACACAATAGAAGTTGAAGTATGTAGCATAGTACATAGGACACACAATAGAAGTTGAAGTATGTAGCATAGTACATAGGGCACACAATAGAAGTTGAAGTATGTAGCATAGTACATAGGGCACACAATAGAAGTTGAAGTATGTAGCATAGTACATAGGACACACAATAGAAGTTGAAGTATGTAGCATAGTACATAGGGCACACAATAGAAGTTGAAGTATGTAGCATAGTACATAGGGCACACAATAGAGGTTGAAGTATGTAGCATAGTACATAGGGCACACAATAGAAGTTGAAGTATGTAGCATAGTACATAGGGCACACAATAGAAGTTGAAGTATGTAGCATAGTACATAGGACACACAATAGAAGTTGAAGTATGTAGCATAGTACATAGGGCACACAATAGAAGTTGAAGTATGTAGCATAGTACATAGGGCACACAATAGAAGTTGAAGTATGTAGCATAGTACATAGGACACACAATAGAAGTTGAAGTATGTAGCATAGTACATAGGGCACACAATAGAAGTTGAAGTATGTAGCATAGTACACAGGGCACACAATAGAAGTTGAAGTATGTAGCATAGTACATAGGGCACACAGGGCACACAATAGAAGTTGAAGTATTTAGCATAGTACACAGGGCACACAATAGAAGTTGAAGTATGTAGCATAGTACATAGGGCACACAATAGAAGTTGAAGTATGTAGCATAGTACATAGGGCACACAATAGAAGTTGAAGTATGTAGCATAGTACATAGGACACACAATAGAAGTTGAAGTATGTAGCATAGTACATAGGGCACACAATAGAAGTTGAAGTATGTAGCATAGTACATAGGGCACACAATAGAAGTTGAAGTATGTAGCATAGTACATAGGACACACAATAGAAGTTGAAGTATGTAGCATAGTACATAGGGCACACAATAGAGGTTGAAGTATGTAGCATAGTACATAGGGCACACAATAGAAGTTGAAGTATGTAGCATAGTACATAGGGCACACAATAGAAGTTGAAGTATGTAGCATAGTACACAGGGCACACAATAGAAGTTGAAGTATGTAGCATAGTACATAGGGCACACAATAGAAGTTGAAGTATGTAGCATAGTACATAGGGCACACAATAGAAGTTGAAGTATGTAGCATAGTACATAGGACACACAATAGAAGTTGAAGTATGTAGCATAGTACATAGGGCACACAATAGAGGTTGAAGTATGTAGCATAGTACATAGGGCACACAATAGAAGTTGAAGTATGTAGCATAGTACATAGGGCACACAATAGAGGTTGAAGTATGTAGCATAGTACATAGGGCACACAATAGAAGTTGAAGTATGTAGCATAGTACACAGGGCACACAGGGCACACAATAGAAGTTGAAGTATGTAGCATAGTACACAGGGCACACAATAGAGGTTGAAGTATGTAGCATAGTACATAGGACACACAATAGAAGTTGAAGTATGTAGCATAGTACATAGGGCACACAATAGAAGTTGAAGTATGTAGCATAGTACATAGGGCACACAATAGAAGTTGAAGTATGTAGCATAGTACATAGGGCACACAATAGAAGTTGAAGTATGTAGCATAGTACATAGGACACACAATAGAAGTTGAAGTATGTAGCATAGTACACAGGGCACACAATAGAAGTTGAAGTATGTAGCATAGTACATAGGACACACAATAGAAGTTGAAGTATGTAGCATAGTACATAGGGCACACAATAGAAGTTGAAGTATGTAGCATAGTACATAGGACACACAATAGAAGTTGAAGTATGTAGCATAGTACATAGGACACACAATAGAAGTTGAAGTATGTAGCATAGTACATAGGACACACAATAGAGGTTGAAGTATGTAGCATAGTACATAGGGCACACAATAGAGGTTGAAGTATGTAGCATAGTACATAGGACACACAATAGAAGTTGAAGTATGTAGCATAGTACATAGGGCACACAATAGAGGTTGAAGTATGTAGCATAGTACATAGGACACACAATAGAAGTTGAAGTATGTAGCATAGTACATAGGACACACAATAGAGGTTGAAGTATGTAGCATAGTACATAGGACACACAATAGAGGTTGAAGTATGTAGCATATTACACAGGGCACACAATAGAGGTTGAAGTATGTAGCATAGCACATAGGGCACACAATAGAAGTTGAAGTATGTAGCATAGTACATAGGACACACAATAGAGGTTGAAGTATGTAGCATAGTACATAGGACACACAATAGAAGTTGAAGTATGTAGCATAGCACATAGGACACACAATAGAGGTTGAAGTATGTAGCATAGTACATAGGACACACAATAGAAGTTGAAGTATGTAGCATAGTACATAGGACACACAATAGAGGTTGAAGTATGTAGCATAGTACATAGGGCACACAATAGAGGTTGAAGTATGTAGCATAGTACATAGGGCACACAATAGAGGTTGAAGTATGTAGCATAGCACATAGGGCACACAATAGAAGTTGAAGTATGTAGCATAGTTGAGCAGGCAGGCATGTAGGGAGGAGCATGCACATGTAAAGGGATGCTGAGGATGCCATGCAGCATATAACCCTGGCCTTTTTACCCTGCACAACTAGCTGAGCCATCCTCTAAGCCAGAGCGCTGAGCAGCAGCGCCACTTGTGATACCCTGGACAGCGCTCACCCAATCAGCTCCACATTCTGCCAGCCAAGCTTCAAGTCTCTCCAGCATGGTATGTGCATTGTACAGAAGGGGGACACACACCTGATTCATTCATTCTTTTCTACTTACTACTAATAGCCTACATGCTGATTTGTGTGATAGGATAGAGCTAACACTGCTAGTGACAGGTGCTTAGGAGAAATCACAAGAACTGTCAAGCATTTATTTTTTCCTTTATGCATTTTAGCATGCAACTTATTTGAAATGCATTGGATCGGGGGGACTTTTTCTACTCTAAACTGCCCCCCTGATCCAATTAGCCGGGGTCTTTCAAACACTAGCGTGCCCCTCCTTGACTAGACACATGGTAATATAGCTTATCCTCTTCACCCAGACTGGAAGGTGAAGCAGCTGTCTGCCTGGCTTCCCTATGTGTGATCTATCCAATATTACTCTAATCCTTAGCACTCTTCTGCTGTACCATATTGCATAGTAGGTTTACTATTATACCGCTACCAGATTGGCATCTTGTGCCCAGGGTGATTGTAGACTGACTGTGTTCTTGGGGTGACTGTAGACTGACTGTGTTCTTGGGGTGACTAGTAGTGAATTTGTATTTAGGCTGTTGGTTGAGGTGTACTTTGTAATCAAGGGAAAAATATTGTGACCAATGTAACCCCTGTAGGCAAGCCATGCCATGCCTAATGGGCAATATATCTAGCTGTCAATGTATTGCGCTCATTATCCTACTGACACATGCCTAGGGGGTTGGTAGGCATATGATGAGATGCAGATCGGTAGATCTCATTAGCTATGTTGGAGCTGTCATCAGTTTAAATGGCCATCAATGGGATTGTGAGAACAGGCAAGTGAGTATTGTAGGCTGTAGAGTGGGTTGAGTGTAAGCAGTGTACTAGATGGGATAAAGGGGATGTACAAGGGGAGGAGAGCATGGTGGGCTGAGGAGAGGGGCGGTCTATTCCCTATTTTATTCTGCAGAGTGGGGGCAATCGGAGAATCCAATGGGATGACCTAAAAACCACTGCCAAGGAAACCCACAGCTATACAGATAATGCACCTCTTTCACTGGGCTGATTAATGGAGCCGGATTGTAGATGGCTCAGACAAGTATTGTCTTCTCACATGCTGGGCTGAATGGAGGAGAAGATGTGCTGGGGAAAATACCTGAACGCTCCTGAAAGCTGAAACCTTTTAAATGTCAAGTGAGCCTAGAACCCAGCAATTATCAGCCGCTAAAATAAAACTAGAATACTCCTTTTCCCTGACGGATAATGTTATTGTGATATTTTTATGTAGTGATAATATTCGTCATCAGTGGACCTATGAAGACTTAAAGTGATTGGAAACAATCACCTTGTAAAACAACAATAGAAATGTAAGGCAAAACATTTAGGTATAGATATATAAAAAAAAAATTATAAATATATTTTTTCCCTTTTTTTTTATAAGTGATCACATTCCACTGTTCTCAGTTTCTTAAGAGCTGGGGGAGGAGAAGCAGCAGTGCACTGAACTTCCCAGTGAAAGGCTGTGTCAGGACAAGTCTGGTCATTGGAGGAGAGCAGGCAGGTAGAGAACTGACCACGGTGTGCTCTCATGCTTAGGCTGGTCATAAATTATACAATTTTCTTATTCAATTTCCTTTAGATTTACCTTCAGTGCCAGTTCACACATATGCAATGTCAGACATCGCATGTGATTCGCACCGCACTGCTGTGCCAATCACATGTGATGTCTGTGCGTTGCGAATTCAGACATACAGATTGTATGGCTGAATTTGCATCGCATTCGGATCAAAGTTGCACAGGACCCTTTTTTTGGTCCACACCAGAATTGGATCGCATGGGGGTTCACACCTATGTTAACCGATTCATGCCTGAATTGACAGTTCGAAACTGCGATATGCGAACTGATCTGGGAGAGTCGTTAACTTTTGTATTGAAACCTCCAGCCGTTCGCATATGGCAGTGTAAACTGCCTGCGAGTCGAGTGTGCTGAGGGAACCCGCAGTAGATTCGCAGGGTTCCCGCATTGCATATGTGGGTGAATCGGCAACTATGTAGTCCTTAGTCCCGGTTCACATATATGCGATGCAGGAACCCTGCAAATCAAACCGGTTCCCGCATTGCATATGTGGGTGAATCGGCACTTAACTATGTAGCCTTAGTCCCGGTTCACACATATGCGATGCAGGAACCCTGCAAATCCACTGCCGGTGTAACGTTAAAAAACCATACCCCGTGAAGAAACCATACCCTCGTCACTTCCGGTCTGAAACAGCTGAGCAGCGCAGTAGTGCGCATGCTCAGAGCCCCGGATACGTGATTGAAGAAGAAAGAATTTGAGAAGTGCGCATGCTCGGTGGGCATGAAATTATCACGGCAATGTTTCTAATGTTATACTTGCGGCGGGTACATTAAAACACTTCGGGTGCAACATAAATCATGTCCTCTCCTATCGCTGTAACATCCCTCATCTCCGGTAATAAATATAAAAGCGGCGGCGGGTGTATGAGACGTAAATGTGACGGCGATCGCGGCTCCGTGATCCGCTTTTATATTTATTACCGGAGATGAGGGATGTTACAGCGATAGGAGAGGACATGATTTATGTTGCACCCTAAGTGTTTTAATGTACCCGCCGCAAGTTTAACTACCGTGAGAAATCCATACCCTCCAAAGCGGAACCGGAAGTGACGAGGGTATGGTTTTGTCACAGGTATGGTTTTTTCACGGAACACCGGTTCCCGCATTGCATTCAACTCACACTGCCATACGCGAATCAATACAAAGGTAACGACACCCCCAGATCAGTTTGCATATTGCAGTGCAACGTGCCAGTTCGGATATGAATCGGATCGCATAGGTGTGAACCACCATGCGACCCGATTCTGCTGCGGACCCAAAAAAGGGTCCAGTGCGAGTTGTGCCCGAATGCGATGCAAATTCGGCCATACAATCTGTACGCCTGAATTCGCATCGCACAGACATCGCATGTGATTTTCAGAGCAGTGCTCTCCAAATCACATGCGATGTCTGACATCGCACATATGTGAACCGGGACTAAAGGAGAGTTGTACAAGAAGACTGTATAATATATGGCCAGCCTTAAGATCGAGTCACACCTATGCATGTTGCTTTTGAGCATTTCAGCAGTGCTTTTTGCTGTGCTTTCTGCGTTTTCGAACATGCAATTTGGACGCTCTTTTCATGCATTTTTATTGCGTTTTTTTTTCTTTTTTTCTTTCTTTCTGGCCAATTTGTTGTTGGGCAGATTAAATAATTTAAAATGCATCAAAAAAGCTTAAAAAATGCGTAAAAACGCAGGACTTGCGTTTTTAATGCATGCCCATTGATGTCTATTACATGCAAAACGCTGAGTTTTGCGGGGGAAAAAAGTCCATGACCCTTTCCAAAATCGCAGAGGCACAAAAATGCATTGATGTGAACGTGTTCCATAGGAACCCATGTTAAAAAAATTAAATGCGTTTTTGTAAAAAGCAGGAAACTATGCATTAGTGTAAATGGAGTCTTAGTGTGGTCAGTTTTTATTAGGAAAGCAGAGGGACTGGCAGGAACTCCACAGATTTTCACATAAAGGACGCAATACACAGAGAACGGGAGACTTTCTAATACAAGTACATGGTACAGCAGGCACAAGTCAGGAATATGAAATGTTGGGGTAACCTAGTACACACACTGAGAAAATTGGACAAAAAATACCACTTTCAGAACGATCGTTCGATAATCTGATCGTTATTACAAAACTTTTGAGAGCCGATCATGACAGTTCATGCGGAATTATCTGAAGGGACAAACACAAAAAGTTTTTCTTGTACTATAACAGAATGATTTTTGTTTATTCAGTACAGTATTCATCCCGAAAAAAAAAAAATCGCACGAACGAGACGCATGCTGGGAAATGAAATGACCCATTACAATACAATACAAGACATTCCATCACTTCTGAAGTTGTATTCTGTCCTATGAGAATTTTCCTAACTTTAGTAACCTATGGGAGTTTCAATGCGAGACTAGCATGCAAAAAAAAAAAAAAACAAACCTGTGCGATCATTCGTCTGATATTCTTATCGTGTGTACGAGGCTTCAGGATACAGTGCATGCATGTGGATGCATATAGGCGTATTTATTGTCTGCAGATGGCAAGCCGCAGGTATAGCCTGTCATTAAGTGAATAGCTGTACAGTCCTGCACTTGTGTAATCACTGATGCTTAACTGCGTCGGCATTTACTTACGCATGTCTGTACGTCGTATTCCCCCAAATGCAGTAAGCCTCGACGTTTACATGAGTACAGGGGCGTACAGACATTTCCTTCCTTTTTTTTGACAGGTTGTACACCCCACCTTCAGCTCGGCCAAACCATCTGATTGTACAATCAGTCTATAGTGAAGGGGTATTGACGTTCACCCAGGTCCAGTAGGTACATTTTTCTTCCAGCAGAGGTCCGAATCGCATGTTTGTGAGATGACCACCCTGCATCCTTGTAACCAATCACCTACTTGTTAAAGTGTTACTAAACCCAGGATCCTGCATTCACTATAATAAAACAACAAGAGAAGGGCGCACCGACCTTGTGCATTACCACTTAAAAGTTTATTAAAAGCAAAGAAGGGTAGCGTACAATATACTCACAAACGTAGCATATGAACAAGCATATAGGAAATGGGCACTGCTTGCTTCCAGGACACTTCTCTACTGCTGGATAGCGTGATGTTTTCCTCAAAACCTGATGTGGCTTACGCGTTTCGAGGGAGGAACTCGATTTTGGCTCTGAGGAAGAGGGTCCTCCCTCGAAACGCGTAAGCCACATCAGGTTTTGAGGAAGCCATCACGCTATCCAGCAGTAGAGAAGTGTCCTGGAAGCAAGCGGTGCCCATTTCCTATATGCTTGTTCATATGCTACGTTTGTGAGTATATTGTACGCTACCCTTCTTTGCTTTTAATAAACTTTTAAGTGGTAATGCACAAGGTCGGTGCGCCCTTCTCTTGTTGTTTTCTTGTAGTGCCTTTTGGATACCCTTGGTCCTGAGGGGAGCAGCAAGACCACTTCATTTGTGTCATAAAACCGCCTAGAAGATTCACCTTCCCGCACACCACTCGAGCGCAGGAGAGATATTGTTGTTTTTTGGAAATCCCTGCATTCACTATATCTGGTCTCCCACAGTACACAGAAAATGGAAATGCAATTATTTTAGGAAACTGCTAAATACCTTTTCTCATCAGCAGTATATAACAGTCTTGTGACTTCTATCAGTCCCTAGTAAAGCTTGTAGGAGGAGTTTACATTCTCCACCGGGCCTCTGTCTGGACATGTCTGGACAGTGCTGATTGGCCCTGTGCTGATCACATGCACCCTCCCAAGAAAAAAACAAAAACTCTCTAACAATACACACCAAACTGGGCATGTGCAGCCTGTCCCCTGGCTCTGTAAATATCAGGTTATTTTTTGGAGGAAGAGGAGGATCAGAGAGACATGATCACACAGCCTATTATATATAATGCAAAGGATTAACCCCGTAGGTTCCATAGTGAGCATAACAAGCATGCTTTACTGCATGCAGGGCCCTCTAGTTCCTCCTGTTTTGAATTGTATTGTAACTGTATTGTCTTCCCTCACATTGTAAAGCACTGCGCAAACTGTTGGCGCTATATAAATCCTGTATAATAATAATAATAATAATATACAAACTGATTTTACTGTTGTGGGCAGGGCTGCAAATCACACGTGATGTCTGTGCGTTGCAAATTCAGCCGTACAAGCTGAATTTGTATCGCATTCGGACCAAAGTCGCACAGGACCCTTTTTTGATCCGCACCGGAATCAGATCTCGTGAGTGTTCACACCTATGCGATCCGATTTGTGTCCGAATTGACAGTTCGCACTGCGATATGCAAACTTATCTGGGGGTGTTGTTAACTTTGTATTGGCACTCCCAGTAGTTTGCATATGGCATTGTGAATTGCCTGCGAGTCGGGTGCAAAGTGGGAACCCGCAGTGTATTTGCAGGGTTCCCGTATTGCACCAATGTGAACCAGCACTAAACTGATCAGCGCTGATCGAACACACAGCAACACACAGCAAGCCTGCTCGTGAGAAGGCAATCATTAGATCAGCTTCCCGCAAACGGCATTGGCCAGAGATGGATTGAAACTTGGCTGCTCCCTTCTGAAGCAGATGATTTTCAATCCATCTATGGCCAGCAATCTGATTCCAGGTGCAGACCTAAAAATGCATCCTGCACCATTTTGGTGCGAATGTGCATCACACAGACATCGCATGCGGTCTGCACAGCAGTGCGGTGCGAATCACATGCGATGTCTAGCATCGCACCAGTGTGAACCCAGCCTAAGGGACAGAGTCAGTCAGTCTGTTTTTATTCAGCTGGCTTAACCACTTCCAGACCCGCCGCAGTTATACGTCGGTACTTTGACGTTAAATACCGGGGTTATGGCAGCAGATATTTCTTACCGGTGGGCGGTCCTCTTTCTCATAAAAATCGTCACAGCGGCAGATTCGCTGCAGGATCACTTTTATGGGGAGCGGAGTGGTAATAGGACTAAAAGTGATCACATTTTTTTTTAAAGGAACAGTGTAAAATAAAAAATAAAAAGTCAAATAAATAAGAAAAAAAATAATTTAAAGCGCCCCGTCCCTACGAGCTTGCGCGCAGAAGCGAACGCATACGCAAGTTGCGCCCACATGTGTAAACGGTGTTAGGGCTCTTTCACACGGTCCGCCTCCGTAGGCGGATCCGTGCTGCTCAGCGAGGATCGATCCGCCAATCCCCGCTGAGCCGGCGGATGACAGCTCCGTCTCTGCTTGCAGTGCGGAGAGGGAGGTGTCACAGCTCCTGCTGCTCTCAATGGGGAATCGGATGAGAGTGGGCCCGCCTGTCCGCTCTCATCCGATCTGATCCCTGAACGGATGGAAAAATAGGGTTTCCATCCATCCGGATTTCACGGACAGGATCGGATACGGATGGCAGCGGGTGTCAGCGGGGGTGTCTCCGCTGCCCCATAGAGATGCATGGAGGATCTGATCAGATCCGCCTAAAAAACTGACAGGCGGATCTGATCGGACCGCCCGTGTGAAAGAGCCCTTAAACTACACATGTGAGGTATCGCCGCGATGGTTAGAGCAAGAGCAATAATTCTAGACCTCCGCTGTAACTCTAAACTGGTAACCTGTAGAGATTTTTAAAGCGTCGCCTATGGAGATTTTTAAGTACCAATGTTTGTCGCCATTCCACGAGCGTGTGCAATTTTGATGCATGACCTGTTGGGTATCTATTTACTCGGCGTAACATTATCTTTCACACTGTAGAAAAAATTGGGCTAACTTTACTGTTTAATTTTTTTTAAATGCAGTGAAATGTATTTTTCCCCCAAAAAATTGTGTTTAAAACACTGCTTCTCAAAAACCCTGCGATAAAAAATATTGCAACGACTGCCATTTTATTCTCCAGAGTCTTTGCTAAAAAAAAATCTATATATAATGTTTGGGGGTTCTAAGTCATTTTCTAGCAAAAAATAATGATTTTAACTTGTAAACAACAAGTGTCAGAAATAGGCCTGGTCCTTAACCGCTTGCCGACCGACGCACAACTATTTACTGCGGCAGTCAGCCCCTCACAGGCAGAGCGAAGTAGGTCTACGTCGCTAGCCTGTGAGGGTCTAGGGAGCAAGCGCGCGCCCCCGGAGGCGCGCTCCCGCTCCCGCGCGGTCACGGACCCGATGTCCGCCGGTCACTCGGTGATCGTCGGTACAGCGGGAGAAAGGCAGGCGGCTAATGTAAACAAGCCGCCTGTCATTCATTTCCCTGTGTAGAAACAGTGATCATACGGTTCTACTATGTAGGACCGTTGATCATTGTTCCTACACATCAAGCCACAGCCAATCACAGTTAGAATCACGCCCCTAGGGACACACATAGCCCCTCCCTTTTAAAAAAAGTTAACCCCTTCACTGCCAATGTAATTTTACAGTAACAGTGCATATATATATATAGCACCGATTACTGTAGAAATGTCACTAGTAACCCCAAAAGTGTCAAAAATGTCAGTCAAGGGTCCGATCTGTCTGCCGCAATGTCGCAGTACCGCAAAAAAAAATCGCAGATCGCCGCCATTACGCGTTAAAAAAAAAACAACAAAAATTAAAAAAATATTTCCCTTTGTTAGTAAACGCGATAACATTTGCGCAAACCAATCAAAATACGCTTTTTGCAATTTTTTTTACCAAACATATGTAGCAGAAAACAAATTGGCCAAAAATGTTAAAAAATTTTGATTTTTAAAATTTTTTTTTGGGGAATTTCATATAAAAAATGTGAAAAATATTGTTATTTTTGCAAAATTGACGCTCTTTTTTTGGTTATAGCGCAAAAAGTAAAAATCGCACAGGTGATCAAATACCACCAAAAGAAAGCTCTGTTTGTGGGAAAAAAGGACGTCAAATTAGTTTAGGTACATCGTTGTACGACCGTGCAATTGTCCGTTAAAGTCACGCAGTGCCGAATCGCTAAAAACCCCCTGGTCGGAATGGGGGTAAAATCTTCCGGGGCTTAAGTGGTTAATAGCTGCCCCGGTGTTTATCATCTACTAGTCAGAAGACTTTTTTCGCTCCTCAGTATGTCAAATGAGCTTTACTGACAATGAGGGGTTAAGCTCAACGTAAGCTGAAAGCAGTAAAACGCAGATGTTTTTATGCTCTTAGGATTAAAATGTAGAATTTAGCCGTCCCGGATTTGGACAGTGTGAACGAATGCTTGGAAACAATAGAAGATGCTCCCTCCTATTCTGTTTTTTCATCCCTTGTAAGATATTTTTCCCAATAGAACTTTGGTATGTTTATGCTGTCCTGTTGGGTAAATGTATTCATATTATCCCAGTGTTCCCTGCCACTCAAACACTGGCTTAGCATGCTGGAAGGTTTGGTTTCCCAGCATTCCATGAGATGCCTCTGATGAGTTTGCACACTGTTCCAAATTTGCTTATGCAGGCCATACACAGTGCAATTTTCTTTCCTGCAACCAACTAGTTATACTTACCTCCTCTGTGCAGTTGGTTTTGCACAGAGCAGCCCAGATCCTCCTCTTCTCGGGTCCCTCTTTGGTAATCCTGGCCCCTCCCTCCTGTTGAGTGACCCCCTAGCAAGCAGCTTACTATGGGGGCACCCGAACCAAGCCGCAGCTCCCTGTGTTCATTCAGACAGGGAGCCACTGCCTGGCCCCGCCCCCTTTCTCTTCTCATTGGCTGACTGACTTTGATTGACAGCAGCAGGAATCAATGGTGCCGTACTGCCGTCTCAGCCAATGAGGAGGGAAGTCCCAGGCAGCCGAGACACTCCTTTAACCCCCCTGGCGGTAATCCCGAGCGTGACTCGGGGTGGATTTTTTAGGTTAGGAACGGTATCCCCGAGTCACGCTCGGGGTGAATGTGCAGAGAGCGCAGCGGTGTTCTCTTACCTTCTCCTGGCGCTCCAGTGATGATCTCTCATTGCTGTGACCGCCAGCCGAGAGTCCCGCCGCTCCTCCGTCCTCCGTCGGTGTGATGACTTCCTAGTTCTGTTCCCTGCAGCATGGGAGCGGAACTAGGGAGGGAAATTAAAAAAAAAAAAAAAAACGTTGCACAAAACACATTTTATATTTTATATATATATATATATATATACAGGGAGTGCAGAATTATTAGGCAAATTAGTATTTTTGAGGATTCATTTTATTATTGAACAACAACCATGTTCTCAATGAACCCAAAAAACTCATTAATATCAAAGCTGACTATTTTTGGAAGTAGTTTTTAGTTTGTTTTTAGTTTTAGCTATTTTAGGGGGATATCTGTGTGTGCAGGTGACTATTACTGTGCATAATTATTAGGCAACTTAACAAAAATCAAAGATACAGTATACCCATTTCAATTATTTTTTTTACCAGTGAAACCAATATAACATCTCAACATTCACAAATATACATTTCTGACATTCAAAAACAAAACAAAAACAAATCAGTGACCAATATAGCCACCTTTCTTTGCAAGGACACTCAAAAGCCTGCCATCCATGGATTCTGTCAGTGTTTTGATCTGTTCACCATCAACATTGCGTGCAGCAGCAACCACAGCCTCCCAGACACTGTTCAGAGAGGTGTACTGTTTTCCCTCCTTGTAAATCTCACATTTGATGATGGACCACAGGTTCTCAATGGGGTTCAGATCAGGTGAACAAGGAGGTCATGTCATTAGCTTTTCTTCTTTTATACCCTTTCTTGCCAGCCACGCTGTGGAGTACTTGGACGCATGTGATGGAGCATTGTCCTGCATGAAAATCATGTTTTTCTTGAAGGATGCAGACTTCTTCCTGTACCACTGCTTAAAGAAGGTGTCTTCCAGAAACTGGCAGTAGGACTGGGAGTTGAGCTTGACTCCATCCTCAACCCGAAAAGGCCCCAAAAGCTCATCTTTGATGATACCAGCCCAAACCAGTACTCCACCTCCACCTTGCTGGCGTCTGAGTCGGACTGGAGCTCTCTGCCCTTTACCAATCCAGCCACGGGCCCATCCATCTGGCCCATCAAGACTCACTCTCATTTCATCAGTCCATAAAACCTTTGAAAAATCAGTCTTGAGATATTTCTTGGCCCAGTCTTGACGTTTCAGCTTGTGTGTCTTGTTCAGTGGTGGTCGTCTTTCAGCCTTTCTTACCTTGGCCATGTCTCTGAGTATTGCACACCTTGTGCTTTTGGGCACTCCAGTGATGTTGCAGCTCTGAAATATGGCCAAACTGGTGGCAAGTGGCATCTTGGCAGCTGCTTGCTTGACTTTTCTCAGTTCATGGGCTGTTATTTTGCGCCTTGGTTTTTCCACACGCTTCTTGCGACCCCGACCCTGTTGACTATTTTGAATGAAATGCTTGATTGTTCGATGATCACGCTTCAGAAGCTTTGCAATTTTAAGAGTGCTGCATCCCTCTGCAAGATATCTCACTATTTTTGACTTTTCTGAGCCTGTCAAGTCCTTCTTTTGACCCATTTTGCCCAAGGAAAGGTAGTTGCCTAATAATTATGCACACCTGATATAGGGTGTTGATGTCATTAGACCACACCCCTTCTCATTACAGAGATGCACATCACCTAATATGCTTAATTGGTAGTAGGCTTTCGAGCCTATACAGCTTGGAGTAAGACAACATGCATAAAGAGGATGATGTGGTCAAAATACTCATTTGCCTAATAATTCTGCACTCCCTGTATATATGCATATATATATATATATATATATATATATATATATATATATATATATATATATATATATATATATATATATATATATATACACACACACATATATATATATATACATATATACATATATATAAAATTATATTATTGATTCAATTATAATTCATGCGTTATATATTATATATATATATATATATATATATATGTGTGTGTGTGTGTATGTATATATATATATATATATATATATATATATATATATATAACTATATATATATATACACACACACACATATATATATATATATATATAATATATAATGCATGAATTATAATCTAATCAATAATATAATGTTATTATATATATTATATATTAAATAATAAAATTATAATATTGATTCGATTATAATTCATGCGTTTGTGTTTCGAATTTATCACATCTGGGATGTCTACTAGACTCTTGTTTTGGTCAGGTTTAAGTCAGTAATTACTAAGAATTGTAGGCCTATAATACATAACGCCAAATTTCCATGAAAACAATTGTACCGCTTTTGGTATGTAATTCCTGACATAATCATACCGCCAGGGAGGTTAACATCGCTGGATCTAGATTAACCTCAGGTACATATTAGGGAGGACTAAGTGGGGCTGCTGCACACAGAATACTTTTTATCTTAATGCATAGAATGCATTAACAACACAGGAAATAGCCTAATATCATTCCAGATCTTTAGCCCCATTTGTACAGAACAAACATAAACAAGTATATGTACTTTCACTGGCCAAATTGTTATGTGAATTATTTACAGGGCTTTTTTTCAGCAGGAACTCGGGAGAATGCAGTTCTGGCACCTCCTGCACTGAATGCATGTAATGGCAAGGGGTGCTGGGCTGTGCTGGAGAGAGCCTGTTAATGCTGGGTGCTGGTGGTTCTATTATTGCTGGAAGGGGTCTATTTGTTGTATGGCGTTCTATTGTTCCTGGTGGTGGATCTATTGTTGCTGGGGGGTTATTTGTTCCTGGATGAGATCTTCTGTTGAGGGAGGGGTCTATTGTTGCTAGCTGCTGGAGAGTCTATCGATGCTAGCTGCTTGAGTCCCGGTTCACATTTGTGCGATGCGGGAACGCTGCGAATATACAGCGTGTTCCCGCATCACATCCGCACCCCTTGCAGTTCACCCTGCATATGCGATACTCTGGGGGTGAAAATTAAAAGTTAACGACACCCCCAGATCAGATCGCATATCGCAGTGCGATCTGAAAGTTCGCACAGAATCGGATTGCACTAGTGTGAACCACCATGCGATCCGATTCTGCTGCGGACCAAAAAAAGGGTCCTGTGCGTGTTAGGTGCGATTGCGGTGCGAATTCAGCTATACAAACTGTATGGCTGAATTTGCACCGCACAGAGATCGCATGTAATTTTAGGAGCAGTGCGCTCTGAATTACATGCAATCTCTATGATCGCAGAAATGTGAACAGGCACTAAGAGTAACTTTAACATTTTCCAAATGGTCCTAACTAGCAGTTTGCAGTTTTTCTGGGATGCCGAAGCATGTACAATAGAACCTACAGAATGTTAATATTGGACTTGGAAAGAGCTTCCTCCACCCTGGCACATTGAGGGGGATTTACTAAAACTGGTGCACACAGAATCTGGTGCAGCTGCAGGGTCGGTGCAAGGATTTTTGGCGCCCTAAGCAAAAAAAAAGTAATGTCACTGGTACCCCCAAAAGTGTCTGCCGCAATGTCGCAGTCCCGCAAAAAAAATCGCAGATCGCCGCCATTACTCGTTAATAAAAAAAACACCAAAAATGACAGAAATCTTTCCCTTAGTTAGTAAACGCAATAACTTTTGCGCAAACCAATCAAAATATGCTTATTGTGATTTTTTTTTTTTTTATTTATATCTTTATTGGTGATTTTTTATATATACATACATTTCAAACAAACATTGTCATGATCTGACCAAACCCCACCCCCCTTACCTCCCCCTCCCTCCTCCCCCCAATTAAACCAAAAAAAAAAAACCACAGAAAAAAAAAAAACAAAAAAGAAAGTTTTTATACTTTTATACACTCATTCCCAACATTTCTTCGTATGAAGATGTATTCCATACTATATTACCGTACGCCAGAAGGGGTATGGGGACCGTCCCCCCGCAGCCTGGACCAGGCTCTGCCCAGGGTGACCCTCTCTTAAACTCCCTTTAAGAGGAATTGGCTTCCAAGTATTGCACCCAGGGTCTCCATCTCAACTTAACTTGATCCCCTGAATTTCCCAATATGGCGGACAGTTCTTCCATCTTAAAAATCTCGTTGACCTTCCCACACCACAACTCGTAAGTTGGGATCACTGTCTGTTTCCAGAAAATAGGTATGCATGCCCTTGCTGCATTCAACAGATGCAGAGCCAGGGACTTCCTGTAGCTCCGCACTGAGCTTCCTGTCAAATGCAGCAAGCACAACGCGGGGTCCTCTAGTATATCCACGTTGGCTATATGTTTTATAGCCACTGCTATCTTATTCCAAAATGGCCGCACTCTTTTACATCCCCAAAAAATATGTACCATATTTCCATCCTCCAATCCACACCGCCAGCATTTTCCTGAGACCGCCTCTTTTATTCTGTGTAATAGTGATGGGACTCTATACCATCTGGTTAGAATTTTATACCCTGTCTCTTGGATCTTACAATCTAGTGACGATTGGTGAACTAATCTCAGGATCTTATTTATCTGCTCTTTTGACCACACGGTGTTTAACCTCCCTGGCGGTATGATTCTGTCAGGAATTCTGTTCCAAAAGCGGTACAATTGTTTTCATGGAAATTTGGCGTTATGTATTATAGGCCTACAATTCTTAGTAATTACTGACTTAAACCTGACCAAAACAAGTCTCTAGTAGACATCCCAGATGTGATAAATTTGAAACACAAACAAGTGAATTATAATCGAATCAATAATATTATTTTATTATTTAATATATAATATATATAATAAAATTATATTATTGATTAGATTATAATTCATGCATTATATATTACATATATATGTGTGTATATATATATATATATATATATGTGTGTGTGTGTATATATATATATATATATATATATATATATATATATATATATGCATATATATATATGCATATATATAATATAAAATGTGTTATGTGTTTTGTGCAACGTTTTTTTTTTTTTTTTGAATTTCCCTCCCTAGTTCCGCTCCCATGCAGCATTGCTGCTGCAGGGAACGGAACTAGGAAGTCCTCCTAACGACAGACAAGCGGCGGAGATCTCACTGGCGGTCACAGCAATGAGAGCTCATCGCTGGATCGCCAGGATAAGGTAAGAGAAGCTCCGCTGCGCTGTCTGCACGCTCTGCCCATTGACCCCGAGCGTGACTCGGGGATACCGCTAATAGCAGAAAATTCCTACCCCGAGTCACGCTCGGGGATACCGCTAAGGCGGTTAACTCCTGCTCCCATTTTTGGATAAACGGCAATTGTTGGTCTCCCTCATCTTCTGACAATTGTGTATAGAACCTTGAGATCAGATGGCCCGTCGCATTACCTGTTGTACACATATTTTCCAGATCCGTTAGCTCTCGTGGTGCATACCCTTTCTGCCGAACTTATCTAATATAATTATACAACTGATGAAGGCTGAAATAATCTAGCGATTCTCCTGCACCTGTCCTAAGTTCTTCTAGGGAGGGCATAGGCCCATTTTGCCATATATCACCTAGGCGCCTTTTACCATTCTGAGCCCACCTACGGAGTCTGGCATTTATACACCCCGGGGGAAAATCCGGGTTTTGTGATTTTTTTTAGCAAACATAGGTAGCAGAAAACAAATTGGCCAAAAATGTAAAAAAATTTAGATTTTTACATTTTTTGGGGGGGAATTTCATATAAAAAAATGTGAAAAATATTGTTATTTTTTCAAAATGTACACTCTTTTTTTGTTTATAGTGCAAAAAGTAAAAATTGCACAGGTGATCAAATACCACCAAAAGAAAGCTCTGTTTGTGGGAAAAAAAGGACGTAAATTTTGTTTGGGTACGGCGTCGCACGACTGCGCATTTGTCCGTTAAATTCGCACAGTGGCGAATCGCATAAAGTGGCCCAGACGTAAGACAGCAAAATCCTCCGGTGGTAAAGTGGTTAAAGTCGCACCCAAAATCAGTCAAAAATAGTGCAGAAACGACTTTTTCAAATTGGTGCGGCGCAGCAAAGTCACAATTGGAACAGTGCCGTTTTCGGCAATAGGCTGCGACTTGTTGATAAATCAGTTCAGTGCAGTGTTGCCAACCTCCCGGGGGGAAATTTACTGGCAAAACGTCCAAAATTTACGGACGGCACCAATTTTTTACTGGCATTGCAAAAATGTACATAAACAGGCTGTTTTCAGTGCTAAACCGTGCAAATATCAATACTTAAACTATAAACATGTAGATAGTGCTATTAGCAATGTGTTTAGGTTAAACAAAAGTCAAAAACCATATTTCTCCATTAACATGGAGAGGTGAAGGGGGCACAGGAGCAGGACACTGATGTCCTCTGCCCCCGGGCCCCGACTCCTCTCTCTACTACTCCAGTCTGCAGTGCGCTGCTAGCTGTCGGACTCGGGGGGGGGGGTGAGAAAGAAAACCAACGGAGCTTCCCCTTTTTAGGTGGAGCTCTGCTTTAAATAACTGTTGGTTGCAAGTTGAGGTTGTACATCCACTGGAAAATACAGAACTGTCCATTGCATTACAATTAGTGGTGCTACAATTGGCTGTGCTATTCCCCCTAGTGGTGCTGCCCATACCTTGGATCAGAAAGGTCCATATTTAGAGTCCAATTATCTGGCTGCCCATAATCAATCGAGTCCCAATAAAGGTTGACACTGCCAGTTAAACGGTTACATACTTTAATCACTAATATGCTCACAACTTTCTTCCCATGATGGACTGCACCATAAGGAATGATTGCAGAGTGCCAGCCACACATTGCCCCCCAATGATTGCAGACTGAGTGCCAGCCACACATTGCCCCCCAATGATTGCAGACTGAGTGCCAGCCACACATTGCCCCCCAATGATTGCAGACTGAGTGCCAGCCACACATTGCCCCCCAATGATTGCAGACTGAGTGCCAGCCACACATTGCCCCCCAATGATTGCAGACTGAGTGCCAGCCACGCATTTCCCCCAGTGATTGCAGAGTGCCAGCCACACATTGCCCCCAATGATCGCAGAGTGCCAGCCACACATTGCCCCCAATGATCGCAGAGTGCCAGCCACACATTGCCCCCAATGATCGCAGAGTGCCAGCCACACATTGCCCCAAATGATCGCAGAGTGCCAGCCACACATTGCCCCCAATGATCGCAGAGTGCCAGCCACACATTGCCCCCAATGATCGCAGAGTGCCAGCCACACATTGCCCCCAATGATCGCAGAGTGCCAGCCACACATTGCCCCCAATGATCGCAGAGTGCCAGCCACACATTGCCCCCAATGATCGCAGAGTGCCAGCCACACATTGCCCCCAATGATCGCAGAGTGCCAGCCACACATTGCCCCCAATGATCGCAGAGTGCCAGCCACACATTGCCCCCAATGATTGCAGAGTGCCAGACACACATTGCCCCCAATAATTGCAGAGTGCCAGCCACACATTGCCCCCAATGATTGCAGAGTGCCAGCCACACATTGCCCCCAATGATCGCAGAGTGCCAACCACACATTGCCCCCAATGATTGCAGAGTGCCAGAACACAGCATTGCCCCCAATGATTGCAGAGTGGCAGCCACACATTGCCCCCAATGATTGCAGAGTGGCAGCCACACATTGCCCCCAATGATCGCAGAGTGCCAGCCACACATTGCCCCCAATGATTGCAGAGTGCCAGCCACACATTGCCCCCAATGATTGCAGAGTGCCAGCCACACATTGCCCCCAATGATTGCAGAGTGCCAGCCACACATTGCCCACAATGATCGCAGAGTGCCAGCCACACATTGCCCCCAATGATTGCAGAGTTCCAGCGATCCCCCCCGCACTTACCTCTCTCGCAGTCGCAGCTTCTCTTCAGTCCCCGGCTCCCCGCGGCGCCTCCTCCTCGTCCAATGGCACGGTGTTTGCCTTTCGGCCAATCAGGAAGCGAGAGGACCTGCTCCCTGATTGACCAGGAGGAGGATCCGTGTGACAATAGCGAATTCTCATTCGCTATTGTCACAGAATGGGCGGGTCTCCGAGTCCGAGTCCACACACAGTCCACACGCTGCACGCACTCACTGTCAGTGCCAGCGGCCGGCGGGAAAACTTGAATGACAACGGGGGCGGAGGCAGGCGCAGGCGGACCTGCTGCATTGATCTCTGCGAGAGAACTTGGAGTCAGTCGGGAATCTTCGGAACTGCGCGCCGCACATGCGCAGTTCCGACCTTGCCGCCGCCGCCGTAGATTTACTGGCACTTTTCTCCTGCTACGGGCATTTACGGGCAGGAGAAAAGTGCCCTGTTTTAACGGGCTGTCCGTAAATCTACGGGCGGTTGGCAACACTGGTTCAGTGTGAACGAGGGCTAAAACCTGGATGCTGATTGGTTACTATGCAAAGCTGCACCAGATTGTGCACGTTCCTGTTTTACTAAATGTCACCCATTGAGTGAGAGGTGGTGAGGGATCAGGGATTTGCATGGTCGTGGCTTCTGAATGTTAATGCAAATTTTGATCTAACATTTAATAGGTAAAACATTTCTCTGTGATAGAAGCATAGTTCCATTTTGTCAGAATGGTTGTAGAGATGTATTGATATCAATGATCTATTATAGGACTCACAGGAGCCAACTGTAGAAAACATTCTAGATCTACAAGAGCCCGCACCTTCAATGAGGAATGAGATAATGATCATTATTATCCATCCTGTGTAGGTAAACAATCATTCAAAGGAAACTGTTACAGAAAGAAAAAGGCGATATTTAAATACCTTCACCCCCCAGGAGATTCCATTGTTTTGTGCAAGTAGAGTAACTAGGCAATGATGCCGCCCAGCACACGCGCTGTATAGAGATCTCCCAGGTATTTCAGGTTGGGCCAGTTTTACTGTTACCTTTTCTGTGCCGTTATGTGCGCCTAAGTTTGCATCCAAGCTGTTCATTAAAATAATATGTAAAAAAGGCTGCTGGATTATGGCTGAAATACAGGGGCACACAGAGGCGTAACTAGAACCTTCAGGGCCTTGGTGCAAGAAACCATGAAGGGACCCCTGGCCGCTGCCCTTCCCTTCAAGCCTGGGGCTTTTCCCACTGATCCTGGGGCCCTTTACTCTCATTGCGGGACCCTTTCACAAGTTCTGTAGTGTGCCCCCTTCCTGCCATCTTGGAGCATCCCCACAGTGGTGGAATGCCAGGGCCCGGTCGCAAGTGTGACCTTTGCGATCCTGGAAGTTCACCCACTGGTGTCAGTAGTTTTTATTTTTTGATATTTTAATTATATTATTTTTTATCATTTTATTTTATTTTTTTTACAATTCTACTGACTATGACTCTGTCCATTCAGAAAAGGAAGGAGCTGTTAATTACATATTTACCGACCCCTTTCTGGTTCTCTGTTGTGACACATCCCCTGCAGCAGCCAACAGGAGAGGGGAGGGAGCACAGTGGGGTGGGGTGGGGGGGGGGGGCAGGGGAGCACACAGGGGCCCCGGACACACAAGTGAACTGGATAGGAGGAGTGGCGGGGGCAGCATACAGAGGAACCAATCTCCTCCATTTTCCTCCTGCAGCTACAGGAGGATTTCTCTACATGCTGCCCCCGCTGCCCCTCCTATCCAGGTGTACAGGGGAGCCTCACAGGCCCCCTGTAACATGGGGCCCGGTTGCAATTGCAACCCCTGAAGTTACGCCCCTGGGGCCACATATAAGACATAAATAATGCAGCTCTGTACTAACTAATACATTATTTATTTATACACAAACAGTGTAAGACCCCGTTCACACTGGGGCGAGCCGACTTTGCCGGGCGACCTGTGTAATCGCGGTGCGCAGCTCGCACCGTGACCTCGGAGCGGCCGGCACGGACTTCATATAATTGAAGTCAATGCAGGTCGCTCCGGGTCGCCCCAAAGAAGCTCCGGACCCTTTTTCTAAGTCGGAGCGACTTGTGTTGCTCCTATTAGAACGGGTCCACAGCTTCTCTATGGCAGGCAACCTACGGCGACCTGTCAGGCGACCAGGTCGCCTGACAGGTCGCCCCAGTGTGAACCGGCTCTAAGGGGTTGATTTACTAAAACTGAAGAGTGCAAAATCTGGTGTAGCCGATTGGCTTCAGCTTGTTCTGTTAAGCTTTGACAAAAACCTGGAAGCTGATCGGTATCTATGCCGAGTTGTTGCAGATTTTGCACTCTTTAGTTTTAGTAAATCAACCCCTAAGTTGATTCAATCCATCTTCCATCCATTGAATCCATTGAAATCAATCCATAAGTTCCCACTGACACCATTGATCTTTTTAGCTATCTGTAAGGGGATCATTCTTCCCAATGACCACAAGTGTAAGAAGCATTCTTCCCACTGACCATCACACTAATGTATCATTCATGAGATGTAGATATAATAATCTTTAGCAGGGGTTCCCTGAGACCGGAAAGTTATCTCAAGGGTTCCTCTGTGTTGAAAAGGTTGAGAAAGGTTGGTCTAGGGGGGTCAATTCACTAAGAGTTGAATACCGGCGAATAAAATGCGGTAAAATAACACATGCGGTAAATCAGTTGTGAAAGTTCAATTCACTAAGAATTTAGCGTTAAATAACGAAGGCAGTATTTTTTCGATTGTTTGGTAACTACTGCATTTTCTCATGTGGTAATTTATTGCATGTGTCGGTGGTTAAGGGGTGTTTAAGGTCATTTCCTTATAACATTTTACTTTTTACATGTTTGTTATTTTTCTTCTGCAAAAAAAAAATATTTTTTAATCTAACATTTTTTACAGTAATCTGTATTTGGAGGCATTGACATTTTAACTACCTTCTCAAATGTATGTCTCCTGATGCTTGGTAATCCAAGCTGTGTTTTTTTCCATGCGGAGATCTGTTTCCTGAAAATCGCTGTTAAGCTGTGTTGCGCTCCTTTATTAAATCCATTCAAAAAATTAGTTTTTTTTTTTCTGTAAATGGATGGCCTACTAGAGCTGTTGAAAGTGCTCTTTGCTAGATTGTTTTGTTTTTGGCCCAATTATGCGCTACTGCCTATGTTTATATTGTGGAAACTAAAGGAAACTGAACTATATTTTTTTTATAATTTTTATAAACATTTTTAGTTATTTTTCATGTTCCTATCCAAGTTTAACTTGTTGTAATGGTGTATATAACCAAAAGTTCTACAGTGGCCACTTCAAGAGGTCACTTCTAGCTGGAGTAATTGTCATGGTTGACATACTCCATGGTTGCACTTTTGTAAAAAAAGTTTACTTTAAAAAAAAATATATAATTTTTTTTTTTAAAGTTCTTGATGTTAAATTTCAGCTGATGTTTGCATTTAATTTGCACTGCACGTCATGCCTTTTTGATTAAAAAATAAATAAATAAATTATACTTGCGATGTATCATGCCACATTTTTGTGTGTCCACTGTTGGTGGAATAGTGTTAACTTTCGGTGGGTGGAATTAGACTCCTCTCTAAGGGTAGTATTGCACCCCTTTCCATGGGTGGAATAGAACCCCTTCCTGTGAGTGTTCGGTGGTGGAATTAGGCCCTTTTCTGTGGGTCTTCTGTGGGTTGGATTAGGTTCTCAGTGGGTGGAATAGAACCCCTTCCTGTGAGTGTTCGGTGGTGGAATTAGGCCCCTTTTCTGTGGGTCTTCTGTGGGTTGGATTAGGTTCTCAGTGGATGGAAT
This sequence comes from Pelophylax lessonae, assembly GCF_965119305.1. Classification (NCBI taxonomy): domain Eukaryota; kingdom Metazoa; phylum Chordata; class Amphibia; order Anura; family Ranidae; genus Pelophylax; species Pelophylax lessonae. Next base: position 334,488,149 of record NC_138772.1, on the reverse strand, counting down.
AGAACCCCTTCCTGTGAGTGTTCAGTGGTGGAATTAGGCCCCTTTTCTGTGGGTCTTCTGTGGGTTGGATTAGGTTCTCAGTGGATGGAATAGAACCCCTTCCTGTGAGTGTTTGGTGGTGGAATTAGGCCCTTTTCTGTGGGTCTTCTGTGGGTTGGATTAGGTTCTCAGTGGGTGGAATAGAACCCCTTCCTGTGAGTGTTCGGTGGTGGAATTAGGCCCCTTTTCTGTGGGTTGGATTAGGTTCTCAGTGGATGGAATAGAACCCCTTCCTGTGAGTGTTCGGTGGTGGAATTAGGCCCTTTTCTGTGGGTCTTCTGTGGGTTGGATTAGGTTCTCAGTGGGTGGAATAGAACCCCTTGCTGTGAGTGTTCGGTGGTGGAATTAGGCCCCTTTTCTGTGGGTCTTCTGTGGGTTGGATTAGGTTCTCAGTGGATGGAATAGAACCCCTTCCTGTGAGTGTTCGATGGTGGAATTAGGCCCTTTTCTGTGGGTCTTCTGTGGGTTGGATTAGGTTTTCAGTGGATGAAATAGAACCCCTTTCTGTGAGTGTTCTGTGGTGGAATTAGGCCCTTTTCTGTGGGTCTTCTGTGGGTTGGATTAGGTTTTCAGTGGATGGAATAGAACCCCTTTCTGTGAGTGTTCTGTGGTGGAATTAGGCCCTTTTCTGTGGGTCTTCTGTGGGTTGGATTAGGTTTTCAGTGGATGGAATAGAACCCCTTTCTGTGAGTGTTCGGTGGTGGAATTAGGCCCTTTTCTGTGGGTCTTCTGTGGGTTGGATTAGGTTCTCAGTGGATGGAATAGAACCCCTTCCTGTGAGTTTTCAGTGGTGGAATTAGGCCCTTTTCTGTGGGTCTTCTGTGGGTTGGATTAGGTTCTCAGTGGGTGGAATAGAACCCCTTCCTGTGAGTGTTCGGTGGTGGAATTAGGCCCCTTTTCTGTGGGTCTTCTGTGGGTTGGATTAGGTTCTCAGTGGATGGAATAGAACCCCTTCCTGTGAGTGTTCGGTGGTGGAATTAGGCCCTTTTCTGTGAGTCTTCTGTGGGTTGGATTAGGTTCTCAGTGGGTGGAATAGAACCCATTCCTGTAAGTGTTCGGTGGTGGAATAAGGCCCCTTTTCTGTGGGTCTTCTGTGGGTTGGATTAGGTTCTTAGTGGATGGAATAGAACCCCTTCCTGTGAGTGTTCGGTGGTGGAATTAGGCCCTTTTCTGTGGGTCTTCTGTGGGTTGGATTAGGTTCTCAGTGGGTGGAATAGAACCCCTTCGTGTGAGTGTTCGGTGGTGGAATTAGGCCCCTTTTCTGTGGGTCTTCTGTGGGTTGGATTAGGTTCTCAGTGGATGGAATAGAACCCCTTCCTGTGAGTGTTCGATGGCGGAATTAGGCCCTTTTCTGTGGGTCTTCTGTGGGTTGGATTAGGTTTTCAGTGGATGGAATAGAACCCCTTTCTGTGAGTGTTCTGTGGTGGAATTAGGCCCTTTTCTGTGGGTCTTCTGTGGGTTGGATTAGGTTTTCAGTGGATGGAATAGAACCCCTTTCTGTGAGTGTTCTGTGGTGGAATTAGGCCCTTTTCTGTGGGTCTTCTGTGGGTTGGATTAGGTTTTCAGTGGATGGAATAGAACCAGTTTCTGTGAGTGTTCTGTGGTGGAATTAGGCCCTTTTCTGTGGGTCTTCTGTGGGTTGGATTAAGTTTTCAGTGGATGGAATAGAACCCCTTTCTGTGAGTGTTCTGTGGTGGAATTAGGCCCTTTTCTGTGGGTCTTCTGTGGGTTGGATTAGGTTTTCAGTGGATGGAATAGAACCCCTTTCTGTGAGTGTTCGTTGGTGGAATTAGGCCCTTTTCTGTGGGTCTTCTGTGGGTTGGATTAGGTTCTCAGTGGATGGAATAGAACCCCTTTCTGTGAGTGCTCGGTGGTGGAATTAGGCCCTTTTCTGTGGGTCTTCTGTGGGTTGGATTAGGTTCTCAGTGGGTGGAATAAAACCTCTTCCTGTGAGTTTTCGGTGGTGGAATTAGGCCCTTTTCTGTGGGTCTTCTGTGGGTTGGATTAGGTTCTCAGTGGGTGGAATAGAACCCCTTCCTGTGAGTGTTCGGTGGTGGAATTAGGCCCCTTTTCTGTGGGTCTTCTGTGGGTTGGATTAGGTTCTCAGTGGATGGAATAGAACCCCTTCCTGTGAGTGTTCGGTGGTGGAATTAGGCCCTTTTCTGTGAGTCTTCTGTGGGTTGGATTAGGTTCTCAGTGGGTGGAATAGAACCCCTTCCTGTGAGTTTTCGGTGGTGGAATTAGGCCCCTTTTCTGTGGGTCTTCTGTGAGTTGGATTAGGTTCTCAGTGGGTGGAATAGAACCCCTTCCTGTGAGTGTTCGATGGCGGAATTAGGCCCTTTTCTGTGGGTCTTCTGTGGGTTGGATTAGGTTTTCAGTGGATGGAATAGAACCCCTTTCTGTGAGTGTTCTGTGGTGGAATTAGGCCCTTTTTTGTGGGTCTTCTGTGGGTTGGATTAGGTTTTCAGTGGATGGAATAGAACCCATTTCTGTGAGTGTTCTGTGGTGGAATTAGGCCCTTTTCTGTGGGTCTTCTGTGGGTTGGATTAGGTTTTCAGTGGATGGAATAGAACCCCTTTCTGTGAGTGTTCTGTGGTGGAATTAGGCCCTTTTCTGTGGGTCTTCTGTGGGTTGGATTAAGTTTTCAGTGGATGGAATAGAACCCCTTTCTGTGAGTGTTCTGTGGTGGAATTAGGCCCTTTTCTGTGGGTCTTCTGTGGGTTGGATTAGGTTTTCAGTGGATGGAATAGAACTCCTTTCTGTGAGTGTTCGGTGGTGGAATTAGGCCCTTTTCTGTGGGTCTTCTGTGGGTTGGATTAGGTTCTCAGTGGATGGAATAGAACCCCTTTCTGTGAGTGTTCGGTGGTGGAATTAGGCCCTTTTCTGTGGGTCTTCTGTGGGTTGGATTAGGTTCTCAGTGGGTGGAATAAAACCCCTTCCTGTGAGTGTTCGGTGGTGGAATTAGGCCCTTTTCTGTGGGTCTTCTGTGGGTTGGATTAGGTTCTCAGTGGGTGGAATAGAACCCCTTCCTGTGAGTGTTCGGTGGTGGAATTAGGCCCCTTTTCTGTGGGTTATATTAGGTTCTCAGTGGATGGAATAGAACCCCTTCCTGTGAGTGTTCGGTGGTGGAATTAGGCCCTTTTCTGTGGGTCTTCTGTGGGTTGGATTAGGTTCTCAGTGGGTGGAATAGAACCCCTTCCTGTGAGTGTTCGGTGGTGGAATTAGGCCCCTTTTCTGTGGGTCTTCTGTGGGTTGGATTAGGTTCTCAGTGGATGGAATAGAACCCCTTCCTGTGAGTGTTCGGTGGTGGAATTAGGCCCCTTTTCTGTGGGTCTTCTGTGGGTTGGATTAGGTTCTCAGTGGGTGGAATAGAACCCCTTCCTGTGAGTGTTCGTGGTGGAATTAGGCCCTTTTCTGTGAGTCTTCTGTGGGTTGGATTAGGTTCTCAGTGGGTGGAATAGAACCCCTTCCTGTGAGTGTTCGGTGGTGGAATTAGGCCCCTTTTCTGTGGGTCTTCTGTGGGTTGGATTAGGTTCTCAGTGGATGGAATAGAACCCCTTCCTGTGAGTGTTCGGTGGTGGAATTAGGCCCTTTTCTGTGGGTCTTCTGTGGGTTGGATTAGGTTCTCAGTGGGTGGAATAGAACCCCTTCCTGTGAGTGTTCGGTGGTGGGATTAGGCCCCTTTTCTGTGGGTCTTCTGTGGGTTGGATTAGGTTCTCAGTGGATGGAATAGAACCCCTTCCTGTGAGTGTTCGATGGTGGAATTAGTCCCTTTTCTGTGGGTCTTCTGTGGGTTGGATTAGGTTTTCAGTGGATGGAATAGAACCCCTTTCTGTGAGTGTTCTGTGGTGGAATTAGGCCCTTTTCTGTGGGTCTTCTGTGGGTTGGATTAGGTTTTCAGTGGATGGAATAGAACCCCTTTCTGTGAGTGTTCTGTGGTGGAATTAGGCCCTTTTCTGTGGGTCTTCTGTGGGTTGGATTAGGTTTTCAGTGGATGGAATAGAACCCCTTTCTGTGAGTGTTCTGTGGTGGAATTAGGCCCTTTTCTGTGGGTCTTCTGTGGGTTGGATTAAGTTTTCAGTGGATGGAATAGAACCCCTTTCTGTGAGTGTTCTGTGGTGGAATTAGGCCCTTTTCTGTGGGTCTTCTGTGGGTTGGATTAGGTTTTCAGTGGATGGAATAGAACCCCTTTCTGTGAGTGTTCGGTGGTGGAATTAGGCCCTTTTCTGTGGGTCTTCTGTGGGTTGGATTAGGTTCTCAGTGGATGGAATAGAACCCCTTTCTGTGAGTGTTCGGTGGTGGAATTAGGCCCTTTTCTGTGGGTCTTCTGTGGGTTGGATTAGGTTCTCAGTGGGTGGAATAAAACCCCTTCCTGTGAGTGTTCGGTGGTGGAATTAGGCCCTTTTCTGTGGGTCTTCTGTCGGTTGGATTAGGTTCTCAGTGGGTGGAATAGAACCCCTTCCTGTGAGTGTTCGGTGGTGGAATTAGGCCCCTTTTCTGTGGGTCTTCCGTGGGTTGGATTAGGTTCTCAGTGGATGGAATAGAACCTCTTCCTGTGAGTGTTCGGTGGTGGAATTAGGCCCTTTTCTGTGGGTCTTCTGTGGGTTGGATTAGGTTCTCAGTGGGTGGAATAGAACCCCTTCCTGTGAGTGTTCTGTGGTGGAATTAGGCCCCTTTTCTGTGGGTTGGATTAGGTTCTCAGTGGATGGAATAGAACCCCTTCCTGTGAGTGTTCGGTGGTGGAATTAGGCCCTTTTCTGTGGGTCTTCTGTGGGTTGGATTAGGTTCTCAGTGGGTGGAATAGAGCCCCTTCCTGTGAGTGTTCGGTGGTGGAATTAGGCCCCTTTTCTGTGGGTCTTCTGTGGGTTGGATTAGGTTCTCAGTGGATGGAATAGAACCCCTTCCTGTGAGTGTTCGGTGGTGGAATTAGGCCCCTTTTCTGTGGGTCTTCTGTGGGTTGGATTAGGTTCTCAGTGGGTGGAATAGAACCCCTTCCTGTGAGTGTTCGGTGGTGGAATTAGGCCCCTTTTCTGTGGGTCTTCTGTGGGTTGGATTAGGTTCTCAGTGGATGGAATAGAACCCCTTCCTGTGAGTGTTCGATGGTGGAATTAGGCCCTTTTCTGTGGGTCTTCTGTGGGTTGGATTAGGTTCTCAGTGGATGGAATGCCCCTTTCTGAGGTTTTGGATAGGCTCCTCTTTCTGGTACCGCACTGGTTACTGCTACCAAAAGGGTGGTGATAAATATCACACTTTTTTAGTTCCTGTTTTGTTTCTAAATTGGATTTAACAGATTTTTTTTTTGTTGTTGTTTACTGCAAAATTGTTGTGTTTTTGTTTTTTTTTAATGAATTGGGCTTTATTTCCTGCATGCAAACGTTTATGCAAATGAGTACCATGGTACCCTTACTGCAGGCGGTAAAGCTTAGTGAATTGACCCCTAGGTATTGAGATGGTATCAGCTTCTTCCTATCCTTGTACAGCAAATCTCAGACTGAGAGAGAAGCAGCACAAGGAGCCGGTCAGCTGTCCTGTAGTGCTTATGTGCTAGAAAGGAACATGCTGAAAGAAGAGAACGGATTAATAGAGAGATGAGCCAATTGGTCTGCTGCTTCTCATTTGATTGTCCTTTTCAAGCACATATGTCAAACACCATATCCAGCCCACCAGGCCCTATCATGTAGCCCTCTCACCCAGTTTTGCAGCCAGGTCATGGTGGAACTTTATTCTGCCACCTTCAGTTCTCACCCTCCGCTTCCACTCCCCAATGTCACTTGTAAACACAGAATCCTTCTTTGTTTTTAAGGGACAGCTTTGTTTTCTGCCTACATAGGAGTTGCCAGAGATGCAACAAAGCTTTGTGGACGGGTTGGGTTGGTGTTGCACACTATGCATGACGCATCTCTAAACCCTGCATTCTGTACGTAGCACACTCCTGAACCCTGAACTCTGTACATAGCGCATTCCTGAACTTTGTTCTCTGTGTGTAGTGCACCCCTAAACCCAGCACCCTATACACAGCGAACCCCTGGACTCTGCACTCTGTACGTAGCACACCCCTAAACCCTGCACTCTTTACTCAGCACGCCCCTGAACTCTGCACTCTGTGCTCAGTGCACCCCTAAACCCTGCAATCTGCATGTAATGTACTCTTGAACCCTGCACTATGTACATAGTACACCCCTGAACTCTGCACGCTATACATAGCGCACTCCTGAACTTTTCACTCTGTTTGTAGCGCACCCCTAAACCCTGCACTCTATATATACCGCACCCCTGAAATCTGCACTCTGTACGTAACACACCCCTAAACCCTGCACTCTGTACGAAATGTACTTCTGAATCCTGCACTCTGTACATACCACATCCCTAAACCCTGCACTCTGTACGTAGCGCACTTCTGAACCCTGCACTCTGTACATAGGGCACTCCTGAACTCTGCACTCTCTAAGTAGCGCACCCCTAAACTCTGCACTCTATACACAGCGCACCTCTGCACTCTGTACATAGCGCACCCTTAAACCCTGCACCCTGTACATAATGTACTTCTGAACCCTGCACTCTGTACATAGCACACCCCTAAACCCTGCATGCTATATGTAATGCACTCCTAAACTCTGCACTCTGTACATAGCACACCCCTAAAAAGAGAAGATACATAGTCTTACAGATACAACTGGCCCTTTGAGGGCAACCACATTTCTGATGTTTTAGAGGGTGGGTGACAAAACCTAAAAGGGCTGCTTAACCACTTGCCGACCAACTGCCGTAGTTTTACTATGGGAGGTCGGCTCTGTTTCGCGAAACGGTGTACCTGTACATCGCTTTGTGTAATAGATAGTGGGGGTGTGCACACGCGCCGATTGGCTAGAGGGGGAGTCAATCAGCGGTAGACATATGCCGGTTTTTCGGTAATTCGATATATCGCGGTATTGCATAGCCACGGTATTGTTATTGTGGCATTTTTAAAATACCGAGTTTCTCTGCTCCTGGGTCTGACTTGTGAATTGATACATTTCAGTGAGCTGGATGACTCATTCACTCACACAGCTAACACCTTTCAGCATTAAGTCTCCCAGTAACTATAAACAAAAATGATTACATTGTATCTTTTCCTTCCCTCTGCCAGGGAGAAAGGAAGTTTAACCTCTTAAAGACTGGACCTTTTTCTGACACGTGTTGTCTGCAAGTTAAAATCATTTTTTTTTTGCTAGAAAAGTACTTAGAACCCCCAAACATTTTATATATTTTTTTAGCAGAGACCCTACAGAAAAAAATGGCGATTGTTGTAATATTTTATGTCACACTGTATTTGCGCAGCAGTCTTTCAAACGCAAGTAATAGACTTTAATGAATGAAAAAAAAAAAAAAAAACGTAACAGTAAAGTTATCCCAATTTTTTTTTTTTTTACACAGAGAATCGTGAGAGAATCGTGATCTTTATTCCAAGCTAAAAAATCGTGATTCTCATTTTGGCCAGAATCGTGCAGCTCTAATAAATATATATATACACACACACACGCATAGCAGCCCACATTACATTATTATATAGCCATCAAGCAGTGTCTGGCCTACCTGGTGATGACTGGTCCTGGCGCTCTGATCCGATGGCCTGGTCTTTAAAGGGGCAAATCCTTGCGATCCAGAAGTGGTTAAACCTGCAGGAGGACCGGTGTTTTTATCTATTAATGACTTTACTATTGCTTTAGGCCTGGTTCACATGTATGCGGGTTGGTGGTTCACATGTATGCGGGTTGGCGGTTCACATGTATGCGGGTTGGCGGCCCACATTTGCACAGGCATAGCAGCCCATTGATTTGAACGGGCTGCTATGCCCTCATTTTCCGCAGAAAAAAGGTGAATGCAGCATTTTTTTAAAATTCAGTGGCCTTGAAATCCATCCTGCTTTTGCACCATGCGACTAACCTGTAGTTCCTGCTCTGGCAAGCTTTCTGCATTTTTTGTATACGTGGGCACGGCATTTAAAAACAGTTTGCGTGTGCAGCAACGGCAGGTAAGTCGCATGGTGCAAAAGAAGGATGGATTTCATGGCCACTGCATTTTTTTAAATTCTGCATGCACCTTTTTTCAGCTGAAAACGCAGGCATAGCAGCTCAAGCCCATTCACATCAATGGGCTGCTATGCCTGTGCAAATGTGGGCCCCCAACCCGCATACATGTGAACCAGGCCTAAAGCAATAGTAAAGTCATTAATAGATAAAAACACCGGTCCTCCTGCAGGTTTAACCAATTAATGACTTTACTATTGCTTTAGGCCTGGTTCACATGTATGCGGGTTGGGGGCCCACATTTGCACAGGCATAGCAGCCCATTGATGTGAATGGGCTTGAGCTGCTATGCCTGCGTTTTCAGCTGAAAAAAGGTGCATGCAGAATTTAAAAAAATGCAGTGGCCATGAAATCCATCCTTCTTTTGCACCATGCGACTTACCTGCCGTTGCTGCACACGCAAACTGTTTTTAAATGCCGTGCCCACGTATACAAAAAATGCAGAAATCTTGCCAGAGCAGGAACTGCAGGTTAGTCGCATGGTGCAAAAGCAGGATGGATTTCAAGGCCACTGAATTTTAAAAAAAATGCTGCATGCACCTTTTTTCTGCGGAAAATGAGGGCATAGCAGCCCGTTCAAATCAATGGGCTGCTATGCCTGTGCAAATGTGGGCCGCCAACCCGCATACATGTGAACCGCCAACCCGCATACATGTGAACCGCCAACCCGCATACATGTGAACCACCAACCCGCATACATGTGAACCACCAACCCGCATACATGTGAACCAGGCCTAAAGCAATAGTAAAGTAATTTATAAACAACACCTCCTTCAGGTTTAACCACTTCTTGACCACAAGGATTTGCCCTCTTAATGACCAGGCCATCGGATCGGAGCCGAGCGCCAGGACCAGTTATCACCAGTTAGGCCAGACACTGCTTGATGACCTATTTTAGACCTGGTTCACAGAGTCTGTACTGACTGACTATATAATAATGTGCATAAGTGAACCAAAGCCCCTAAATTCAGCAATGAAATTGAAGTGAGATGGAAATTTAATAATTTAAATTTAATAATAGAATATCGTGATAATACCGTATACCGTGGCAAAACCTTAATCAATTAATCGCAGCATGAAAATCTGATACCGTCACAAGCCTAATCAGCGGGTCTGGCAGACGCAATGTCCCCCGGTCACCTGCGATCGCTCCCCATCGAGAGAGAATGGGGGTCTGCTGATGTATACAAGGCAGACCGCTGTTCTGTAAGTGATGAACACAAGGATCCTGTGTTCCTCCTATTTAGGAACACAGGTCTCTGTGTTCATCCAGTGAGTACAACCACAATACAGTTAGAAAGCACTCCCTAGGAGCACACTTAATCCTTTGATCGCCCCGGGTGTTAACCCCTTCCCTGCCAGTGTCATTAGTACAGTAACAGTGCATATTTTTAGCACTGATTACTGTAGTAATGTTACTGGTCCCCTCAAAAGTTTCAGCTAGGTCTCCGATCTGTCAGCCGCAAGGTCGCAGTCCCGCTAAAAATCACCGATCGCCGCCATTACTAATAAAAAAGAAAATTTAATAAATAAAAATGACATAAATCTTTCCCCTAGTTTGTAGACGCAATAACCTTTGCGCAAATCAATCAAAATACACTTATCACTTTACCAAAAATATGTGGAAGAATACATATTGGCCTAAATTGATGAAAAAAAAAAAGATTTTTTTAAATTTGTTTATTGGGAATGTTTTATAAGAGAAAGTAAAAAAATATTGTTTTTTTTTTTTTTCAGAATTGTCGCTCTTTTTTTGTTTATAGCAAAAAAAAAAAAAAAACGCAGAGGTGATCAAAAAACCACGAGAAAGCTCTATTTGTGTGAAAAAAGGATATCAATTTAATTTGGATACAGCGTCGCACGACCGCGCAATTATCAGTTTAAGTAACACAGTGCCATATCGCAAAAAATGGGCTGGTCATTAAGGCCGGTCCTTAAGTGGCTAACTGGAGTAGAGAAAAATTAAATCATCTGCCCTGGCAGTCAGGGCTGTAGTGTGTGGCAGAGCAGTGTAAATTTCAGGACTGGATGGATAGAAATATGAATGCCTATTTCTATGCTGCAGTAAAGTGTCACATACAGGTCTTGTACCTACTGTAAATGAACAGTGAAAAAAGAAGCAGCAGACCAATGAGATTAGCTCTGTGTTACTCTGCTCTCCTCTTTTTTCTGCATATTCCTTGCACTGCAGCATCACTGACTGGCTCCTTGCCCTGATTTTCCCTCCCCCAGGCTGAGCTCTGCTGTACAGTGACTGTAAGGCTCCATTCACACCTGAGGGTATTGTTTTCAGGCGTTTTCTTGAGTGCTTTTCAGGTGTTTTTTTAGGCATTTTTCTGACGTTTTTTCAGGCGTTTTTTTTTTTGCGGTGTTTGGAGGCAGGCATTGACATCTAACAAAAAGCGCCTGTAATTTGCGAAAAAAGAAACTCATGTACTTTGAGCTTCAGGCGACAAAATGCTCAGATGTGAACAGGGGCCATTGAAATGAATTGGATTTTGCTTGTTGGGCATTTTGAGCCTTCAGAGATGAGCGTTTTACGAGCTGAAATATGCTCAGGTGTGAACAGGGCCTTAAAGGCTGATACCAAGTCAAATTCAGGCCCCAACACTGCATTTAAAATATGTTTATTGTCACATTATTGAATGAAGAGCTGCATTAATTTGTGTCTTTTATATCTTTAGTTCAGCTTTAATGTTGGGGGGTCCATACAAATGTCAGGAATTGCGATTTATCCATAGCATGTTATGATATATTCAATTAGTATGTCTTACAAATTCCTCTTGGCAATGATGCAACTTTTTATGCCATGACGTCTTTTTTTTTTATTTTTTATAACAGCCCAGGAGGGAGCTTAGACTGAGATCTTGCCTCGTCTAGAGTTGCGAGTTCATAGCTGCTAACAGATTGAATGTGCTTGCACCTAAGCGGGTTTAATTACTAGTTGACATTCTGGTATTGTTGGAGATCCTGGTTCATTAAACAGCATATGGTGAGACGTGGGGATTGAAGAGATTCTGAAAAAGATCGCTAACATTCATGCATGCCTCGAGTGTCTCTTTTTACCTCTGTATGACTTTGATTTGCAAAGATGCTTAAAACCCATAGCATTCCATAGCATGATCTTATAGTATACTAATACCCAGGGCCATTTTCTGAATGCATTGTGCATGTGTGAAAATCATAAGTTGGGCCTACTCATTCACCAAAAACGTCCTTTATTAAAAAAAAAAAACGAATTTGCTCTCACGGCCGAGTGTTAGTTTTTCGAAAATGAGTTTGAACGATTTTTCGTATGGTGTATGGCCAGCATTAGGCTAGCCCGCTCTGTGCTAAATGATTGGCTCCAAGTGCCGTCTCTCCCTTTCAGGAATTTGCTTTTAGGAAAGATTTAGTAGCCAGGTGTGTATAAAATGCATCGAATGACTTATTATTGTGTAATTCCTGTATAGGCAATGTTTTCTAATGCAGCCACTGCATTGCTGGTATTAATCTGAATCCATCACCAGAGCTATTTACTTTTCTTGTGCAATGATACAGGTCCAGTGTATACAGGAGCAACAGGTAATTTGAGGCTACTCACACGTATGGATTTTCTTATCTGTTATCTTATGATTTTTCCCCTTAAATCAGTTTTTTATGTGGCAGGTGATTATAAAGGTAGTTAATTTAGAGCCAAACAGATAAATACACAGTTTTAAATGCTTATATACAGTAGGAGCTGTCCTAAGAATGCAGCTAGTAAAAAAAATCTATACATCTCTGCCAGACAACATAGTCAGGTTGGTGACCTCACTTTTCTACTGCAGTTAGACTTTACAGCTTTGTCACCACCCTGCCATGTCCTGCGATTCGACAATAAAGGCGCAACAGCAGACCGAGGCAGCCATCTCTGCAAAAATATTTAACAGATTCCTCTATCCATTCCATCCACATTTAACAGCATGGATGGACGAGTTCCCCTATTGGGCTGCCTGCCGTGGCTGTCAGAATACCTGAACAGCAGCTGATTGGATGCAGCTGCATCTGTGCATCCCATGCAGGCAAACATGGCCCTTTGCTTGGAGGTATGACTAAAGCTGGCCATGCATTATAGGATTTCTTAGTCAATTTCCTTTAGATTTACCTTCAACTATGTAGCATAAGGACCTGCCTGATTGCATGAAAGTTTTTGAGCTGAAATTGAAAGTGTTCAGGTTTGACCTCAACCAGTTAACGACAGCACGATTGTAGCCTAAGGCCCCTTTCACACGGTCCGCATTCCGTTGCGGACCGTGCTCTGCTCAGCGGGGATCGATCCGCCGATGCCCGCTGAGTCGGTGGATGACAGCTCCGTCTCCGCGGAGAGGGAGGTGTCAGAGCCCCGCTGCTCTCTATGGGGAATCGGGGACAGGCGGTCCGCTCTCATCCGATCCCATCCGATCCCCAGGACGGGTGGAAAAAAGGGTTTCCATCCGTCCGGATTTCACGGACAGGATCGGATGCGGATGGCAGTCGATGTCAGCGGACATGTCACCGCTGACATCCGCTGCTCCATAGGGCTGAATGGGGCATCCAATCAGATCCGCCTAAAAAACTGACAGGCGGATCTGATCGGAACGCCCGTGTGAAAGAGCCCTTACTGCTACATGGTGGTCGTTCTGTGCAGAATCACATATATATATATATATATAGATACGTGATTCTGCACTTACGGGTAGGAGGCGCACGCGCTGCTTCTGCTGTGATTAGTCACTGCAGAAGCCGAACAGCGGGTGCTGGCCAATAGATGACCGCCAGCACCCACTGATCGGTGAGGAGACACACTGAACAGTGCAGAGCTCCGTTCTGTCAGCGGGGATGTGCTGGATTTTGTTTCCTCGCTCATCCCTGTCTTTATGGACCTTGCTCTGTGCACTGGTGCACAGTCATGTACAGGAACAGGAAGAGGCCATCCCCAAACTGTTCCCACAAAGTTGGGAGCATGAAATTGTCCAAAATGTCTCAGTATGCTGACACCTTAAGTGTTCTCTTCCCTGGAACTAAGGGGCCAAGCCCAACCCCTGAAAAACAACCCCACACTATAATCCCCCCTCCACCCAATGATTTAGACCAGTGCACAAAGCAAGGTCCATAAAGACATGGATGAGCGAGTTTGGGATGGAGGAACTTGACTGGCCTGCAGAGTCCTGACATCAACCCGATAGAACACCTTTGGGATGAACTAGAGCGTAAACTGCAATCCAGGCCTTCTAGTCCAACATCAGTGCCTGACCTCACAAATGCCCTTCTGGAAGAATGGTCAAACATTCCCATAGACACACTACTAAACCTTGTGGACAGCCTTCCTAGAAGACTTTAAGCTGTTATAGCTGCAAAGGGTGGGCCAACTCAATATTGAACCCTACGGACTAAGACTGGGATGCCTTCAGATTGTAAGTTCCATGAGCAGAGCCCTCCAATTCCTTTTGTATTGAACTGTATTGTAAATTGTGCTGTCCCCCTTTTTATTGTAAAGCGCTGCATAAACTGTTGGCGCTGTATAAAACCTGTATAATAATAAGAATTAAAGTTCATGTGTGTGTAAAGGAAGGCATCCCAATACTTTTGGTAATATAGTGCAGCACCCTACATAGTTTGTATAGTTTTTGTACAGACTTAGACTTTATCTTAACTACTTAATACCCCACGCCTTGGAGAATAGTAATACTTGTGTAATAACTTTACATATGCTGCCACCATTCATTTTAAAACAGAATATTAAAAAATAATAACTTTAGTAAAAAAAAAGTGGTGGAGGATTGGAAGAATTGCACAAATCATGTGGTGCATTGGATTGAGAACACTGACTGTTGCTTGCTTAAAAATAATTAATGAACTTCATGAAGATATCACGGATGGATGCATTAATTATGAATTAATTAATTATGAACGTTATAAGGCTACCACTGATACTGGCACTTTTATTAAGTGGTTTGTGTTAGGAAACCCCTTTACATTTATTGTGGATTGGATCAATATTGCTCTACCAGAGAGTATAATTGTAGTTACTCTTTTTTTATTATTTTCTTTTTAGAAACTGCTGCCCTTTAGTGTTCACTGTGATTATCTGAGCTCTGTTACTTAGGGCAGCCCATTGCTTACTGTTGCTGAAAAGACATCATCCCTGCAACAGGACAGAATTGATGGATTAGGGAAGAACAGACTGTCCCTGCGAGGGCAGAAAGGGGCATACTGTCAAGTTCCCACATACTTTGACGGATGTCCGTACTTTTCTGTAGAACTTCTAGTCCTGTAAAAATGTGCTGCAGGTTATAAATCTAAAAATCTTAAGACGGGTATTTTTTTTTTTACACGGATGCATATTTTCAAGCATGTTGCATTATTTTTCTTTAACATTTTCCCAGCCCTTCTGTATTTGCATCCTGTTTCATTATTCATTCCATGTTTAATTTTAGATACTGGTTAAGTATCACTGGTTGTCATCTCTTCCTGGTCATTCTATCTCAGAAGCTATCTAGTTTCATTGATATCTTAGAGTCACATCTGTGAAAGAATGTGTCTGCTGAAAATTTTAAATTAATATACTCCATTTAATAATGCATTGCTTGCACGTGTTGTAAGCAATTCCTTGTATTTATACAGACCTTGCTTAAAAATTAAGCTAACAGTCACCAATAAAATATTAATTGTGCTCCCTGCTTTGCTATTGAACTATATTAAGGCCTTGGTCACATCTAGCTATTTGGGATTGCGGGCAGAATCGCTGCGATTTTTCCCACAATCCCAAATCACATGGCAACCGCAGCACAACTCACTGTGGGTGTGTGGGTGCCATTATCTTTCAATGCGATCAAACGGGATGTGATTCTGGTGCAATTGTCACGCGACAAACCGCACTTTCAAAAAGCGCATGAAGCTTGTCACCCAAAAAGGAGCAGGAACTTCTTTTTAGGTGACAAACATGAAAAGGGCAGTATAAGTGCCGATTCACACTTGTGCGGCTGCGGAGATCGCATGTAATTCGGAGCGCACTGCTCCTTCATTACATGCGATCTCATGTGCGGTGCAAATTTCAGCCATACACTTTGTAAACGTAAATACATGACAATGATCAGATCAAATTGAGTGATAAATAAATAAATGGTGATCACAGAATAAGTGCAGCATGCAAAAAATGAATGAAATTAACAAGAAGTCCAGTTCACAACAGCTGAATTTTCATGCACATTGGAGTCCAACAAAAGTGCAAAGTCCTTAGACTATACAGTGGAAATATAGGATTCTTCCATACACCAGTGCGCCTCCCCCATCAAACAGTGCCACCCCTGTCAGAATGGACACTCACCAAAAGGCTGATCAGTATGTGCCTGTATAAACAAAGTGAATATTCCACCAAAGCGAAAGGGCACAGCTGCAACTTATCTCCAATGGATCTGTGTCTCCAAATGAAGCTCACTCACGCCAGCAATACCATGGAAGTAAAAGCACAAGAGCGGGGACTCATAGCGTAATTCCGTACAAATTAATTAAAGATCACACAATAAAAGTACCCCCTTCCCATCAGAATGCTACTCACAATATTGCAGATAACATCAGGCGTGCAACTGGATGTTTTTAATGCCCCTAAACCCCCCTGCATGTTAGCCTATATGTCCATCCAGAAGCAGCAGTGCTTTGGCAGACAAAATGCTTGATGCTTGTTAAAAGAATACTCTACAGTAAACCCCCCTCCATTGCGGGGGTTACAATCCAGACCCACCCGCGATAAGTGATAATCCACGAAATAGAAATACCCTATTTAAATACACCCTAGGCATGTTTTTATAACATTTACAGTACTTTTAAAAGCAATTAAAGGTCTTTAAACACACTTTTAAAACAATAGAAACACATTTAAACACATACAAGATATTGAGAGAGAGCAAGAGCAACGGAAAACACAAAAAGACAGCACAAAACACTCAAAGTTATGCGGAAAACCATACACTGTAGGGAGACATGCGGAACTGAGACAGAGCAAGGCGAGGAGCAAGATGCTTCTAGAACACAACAGCCAATCAGTGGCCGAGAAAACAATACAAACGCTCTGATTGGCTGAATCGGTACGTACTACTATTCTATTGTGAGGCGCGAGATTTAAATTCATAAACAATTCTGCAGAATTCTGTGAAATGGGGAAATATATATGATATCAAAATGAATAGGCCTCACAGAAAAATACGCAAAATACCAGGACCGCGAAAACTGAACCGTGCTATAATGGGGGTTTACTGTACCTGATATATAATAGGTTAATGGTACACATCCAGACTTCTGGGCCCTGGAAGCAACTCACTCACACCTTATGTAAAGGCATATTTTAAAGGGTCTCTTGCTGAGGATTATGGTAAAAGACTTTTTCCTGTTATGCATGATTCTATTTGTATTATATGCAGAATATGACGTGTATAGACTGGAAATATATCCTGTTTGGTATACTGTATATGAGAGCCAAAGACAAATGAAAATTGAGTAACCCTTTCACTATGCTCTAGGGCAGGCATGTCCAACCTGCGGCCTGGAACCGCAGGCAATGTAGCCCACTGCCCCCTGACAATTTTTTATTTTTTTTGCTGGGTAGGAAAGAAGTCGAGTCTGGGGTACGGCCACAGCGGCTTCCAACTAAGGAAGGAGTGGAGGGGGGCAAGTGCCGCAGGATTACAAACAGAGCAGGGATCTCCTGCTTACCCGGCAGCCGCTGTTATACAAAGCCCTGCCTCCTGGATCGGCTCCTATGATAGACAGCACATTGGTGACGCATGGTGGAGCATGTACTCCAGTCAACATAGCTCTCCAGATTACAGAGGCACCTTTAAGGGTTAAGAATGAATTAATTGCACATGCCAAATGTTGCACGTAATGTATTGAGCCTTGGCTTAATACAAATAGCCAATCTACTAAGGATTTCACCTACATCTTATAAAAAATGTGAACATGCTTCATCTGTCTGCATTGATTGACCTCACTCTTGTCAGTGTTACGATCTACAGCTGCAGCAAAAATAATAATCACTGTAAAGCCAAAATTACTCATAAGACCATTTTTTTTTTTGACCATCAGTATTAAAACTTATGATAGTTTAAATAAATAGTAACCTTAGTTACAATAAAATCAATCATGGAAATATTCCAAAGCACAGAAATTGGAAACTCCTCTGATGCCTATAGTATCATGAATTTAGTGCTAGCGGTCCCAACCAGGGAACCAATGCAGCTGCTGCATCTACAAAAAAAAAGACTAGGAGTCCAGCTCAAAATGTAATTTTTTTAATTTTATAGACAATTGTGTTTTTTAACAAGGCTTTTTATAATTTGTGAAAATTACCCTCATGACTTTGCAACTAAATTATAGAATCAATGTTTATTGGCAGGTATAAAAAACTTTTTTCATTATCAGTGCAGTATATCTGAATATAGACGATATCATATTATTGTTAGATGCTAGATGAAAGTATGATACAATTACAGTCATTCACAACAATGCCATTCACACGTGACATTTTTCAGAATAAGAGGATTTTCTAGTTAAGGTGATTAAGTCATTTAGTTGTGTGATTTGCTGCCACGATATGGTATGATTGAGTGGTACTATGCCTATGGGCCAAACTGAAGTGCTAAATTTTGTGCCCGCCTCATGGATAAAAAGACCATATGCTGACTTATTGTAACAGTTTCTGCCTGGTATCCACTATAAATCTTTGGGACTCAAGAACTAAAATAAAAATGGCATTGTATTTTCCTATTTTCCTAGTGTGTACTAAATACTCCTGAGCACCCATTGAAAAAAGGTTATTTTTTTTAACATAAATTGCTTATATAGTGTTTGGGGTACACAAGGGGGTGACTATAGCCTTAGCCATCCAGACAATCATTGTTGATTATATATAAAACCAAAGTTACACTAATCGTGATATTAAATTGTCAGGTTGCCTTTCATGAATGTTGTTGACCTAAAACCATTGGTACTTTTTTACCTTCATGTTGACCCTGTTTGCTCAAAGAATGATTATCTTTGGTCTTTGGAACATGGACCTTACACAATTTGTATAAAACAGTGTAAAGATGTTATTTCTTTTCATGAATTATCTGACTTTAAATGAATAAATACCTATCTACAGTATCTGGGTTAGTTAATCATTTTGTTTTTTTTGTAATATCTAATATTGGTGGAGGTACGTGATTCAGTAATGGTTTGATAGTCTTTCATCAAATTTGGTCAGTGGTTTTGCTTTTCACTGTTCTCGAACACTGAATTTTGCTTTACAGTTAAAAAATAACAGTTGCCTCTCTATCTGATATATCAGGAATTTAAATTAGAACTAAAGGCAAAACAATTTGTTTTCATTTTATATAGAATAACAGAGGGCTATAACCTCTGCCAGTTTTTTTTTTTTTGCCATCTGTGTCCCATTGGAGAGATCTTCAATCCCATAGCCTAAACAGGATGTGAAAGGACATCTATCCAAAGTGAATTAATCCCTGGTGGTCACCTTCCCATTGGCCCCTCGATTCCTTTTTTTTTTTTGTCAAAACGTTTTATTGAAATAAGGCACATTACAAAATACAAGAACATAGCAGGTGTATATAATGCATGGAGAATAAAGCCTTGAAACCTTTTAAACTTAAGGCATGGCATACAATTAGGATAGTAACAAGAAAAAATACAACAGCAATGTGAAAATATCCCAACTGCAGACCAGAAAAACAAAAAAAGAAGACAAGGAAGGACATGCGGAGATATGCGGAAGTCAAGTGTGAAGGGTATAACCCTGTCACGTGTCCCCTTCGTCAGCGGGAATCGGGGTAGGAACACTAAGTCTAGGCTTCGGTGGGGTTTCCCTGTCCCCGGCACCCCCACGGGGAGCTTGCTGTACCAGGGAACAGGGAGCCCCCACCAAAAATGTGTAAGTCCTGGCGAAGGCGTTTCGTACGGGGGACACCGGTATATGCTGTCGGTGGGGAGTGAAAGACTACCATCCAGCAGTCTGGAGTGCTAGACCTTGATTCCTGTTCTGGTGACAACCCAAAATTTGGGATTTTCTTTCATGTTCACTTTTGGTTATAATGATAAACAGGACAATAGAGAGAGGGAATAAACGGGGTAATAGACAACACTAAAAACCTGACTGTTGTTCTAATCCCTTGCTACGCCATACAAAACTAAAAAATTTTTGCCTTTAGCTATCCTTTATATAGAATTAAAGCTGCACAATTATATGTATGTAACTGACCTGTGTTTTAATATATAAAGTAGCACTGGCATATTCTATAGCACTTGACTGAGAGCCTTGGACTATTCCCTGAAGAAGCTTCCAATGTAATGTCCTTATGTCCTAGATGTCTTTCCTCCTGGTAGCGGAATCTGGGCAGAAAAAATGCTTAATGCATGTAAAAGTGTGTATCGCATTAGGCTCATTTAGTCGCATGAAGAGTTTAGGCGTTATTTTATTGCTCATATTACTAATTTATTCTGGCTTCTAAAATAAATGAATACTCAAGTGCCAAATGCGGCTAGCGTTAAGGTATGTTTTACACATGTCAAGTGCTTTTTCTGCCAAAACGCCACTGGTCCTGGACATACTGGGAATGTTTTTTTTTCCTGTCTCTAATAACTCCACTAAACACCTATATGTGTGCATGGACACATAGGCTAACATGCAGGGGCATTTAGAAACAGGAAAAAAATAAATAAAAACTAGACGCCCCTAGGAGCATCTGAAAAATGTCTAGTGGGCATAAGGCCTAACCCACCTACCCACATTGTCAGTTAGCCTTTAAACCACAGAAAATAAACATTGGAATAATATAAAAACTCTATCCAGAATACACACTATAATACCAAAAATATTGGGATGCCTTCCTTTACATGCACATGAACTTTAATGACATCCCAGTCTTAGTCTGTAGGGTTCAATATTGAGTTGGCCCACCCTTTGGCTTCTATAACAGCTTCAACTATTCTGGGAAGGCTGTGCACAAGGCGTTCCATTGCCTTTGGACTCCCGGCGGCAAACACCATTTCCTGAAATGATGATCGGTGCCCCACAGTGTGCATGCCCACTAGCAGGTCCATGACTTGCTTTGGCGCAGAAAGCGATCATGTGACCTGCTCTTTTAAAGGCAGAAAATCTATTACAGGCAAGTAAAAAAAATAAAAATAAACATTAGGATTAGGAACAAGGCTAGATAACTCCAAAAAAACATGTTTTAAACTGTCCTTAAGGTTGCAACTACTAAAGCTGAAGTTTAGGTATGACAATTTTTACATAGTTACATTGGTCCAGCTTGGACAAATGGAAGTCTGTATGTGTCATACCCATGGGATCCCGCTGAAAGTCAGAAATGACTGGAATAGGCACCTCTACTCCAGTAATCTCCAGCAGGGCAGCCACTTGGCAAAGCACCAAGAAAATAGTGGAAATTGTAGCAGTGTCTACTACAGTGACTTCCAAAAGTACAAACAAATGGCCATTGCTCCACCTATAACTATAAAACAACTATGTACCTGCGCTGCTTATGTCTAAACACCTCAAAATATATGTGATTAAATAAATAAAGTGCTAGTGCAAAATTATACTAAGTGCAGCCTTAAAAAAAAAAAATCTATATATATATTACACAAGTACACACAATAAATATCGGTTATAAATTCCATATATGAAAATACCACATAAAAAAACTTGTGCAAATAAAAAGCTTATAAATACAAATATGTATTCTATAGTGTATAGTCCATGATATTATTAAAGTGAAAAAAATGAAAAAAAGTCTCTGTGCTTTATTTAAGTGCTTCGTGCTCCACTAATATTAAAAGTGCTCGTGCTCAATCCAGGTGAAGTGGTGCTCCCCTCTTAGCTCCCCACTCACCAGAAGTTGGATGTAAAAACGCCTTATCAGTAGATAAAATGGAGTAGACCCCTCACTGGATCGCCAACAGGAGCAAGGTAACGCACCACAAGCCTCTCACTCTATCTCCAGGATATGTTCTCACGATTCATAAAAAGAAAGGGCCATCATCGTGCAGTATATAAGACTTGTTTATTCACACGCAAAACAAATAACACTTACACTGTACAGGGAAAAAATATCGCCTTGTGCAAACCCGCGGGACGCCAAACAAATGGCCGTGCGTTCCACCCGCGTAACCGGAAGCCGGAAACCGGAAGTGGTTGCAGCCGGAAGTGATGTATTACGTATTCGGACGGCTTGACGCGTTTCGCTCCGCCAATCAGAGCGTTATCAAAAGCAAGGGCGTCACGAATACGTAGTACTATATATAACAGTATCAATAATACAACATTGTAAACACCTGAGGCGGACCGGAAGTCGATCGCCGCCATCTTTGGACTCCCTTTACAATGGGCTGCCTATCAATCTCCATTATGGTGCACCCGGGAAGTGCCATTATGCCCCAAAAATGTATAAATATATGCAGCATGTAAAGTAAAAGGCCACATAGCCTAAAATGGTTAGATAAATTATGTTTACGGAACCCCTTTTTTATATTGCTAACGTGCTCTCTGAGGCGTACTCTTAATTCTCTTGTAGTGCGGCCTACATACTGTAGGCCACATTCGCACTGTAGTAAGTATGTCACGTGTGTATTGTAACACGAGATAAATTGCTTTATCTCATATTCCTTTTTAGTAGTCCACGAAACAAAGTTATTTATACTCTTACGTTTGTCCTTACGGCACGTTGTACAAGCCACGCATCGCCCACATTTAAAAAACCCTGTTTTGTCTAAAAAAGTTCCCAATTTTTTAGGAGGGTTGGGGGTGCTCTTCACAATCTTATCTTTTAGAACTGGTGGTCTTCTGTAGATAAATTTAGGTCTACTAGGTAACATTTGTTTAAAAACCGGGTCTCTCAACAAAATGTCCCAGTGCTTTCTTATACTCCTCTCAACCTGTTTATATTGCTGGTTAAACTCTGTACAAAACGCAATGTCAAACTTTCTGTTGTTATCCTTATTTCTAGGTTTGTCACTCAATAAAACTTTTCTCTCCAGATAAGATTGTGAAGAGCACCCCCAACCCTCCTAAAAAATTGGGAACTTTTTTAGACAAAACAGGGTTTTTTAAATGTGGGCGATGCGTGGCTTGTACAACGTGCCGTAAGGACAAACGTAAGAGTATAAATAACTTTGTTTCGTGGACTACTAAAAAGGAATATGAGATAAAGCAATTTATCTCGTGTTACAATACACACGTGACATACTTACTACAGTGCGAATGTGGCCTACAGTATGTAGGCCGCACTACAAGAGAATTAAGAGTACGCCTCAGAGAGCACGTTAGCAATATAAAAAAGGGGTTCCGTAAACATAATTTATCTAACCATTTTAGGCTATTCCACAATAAGGATCCATCCAAGCTTACATTTTGTGGAATAGACAGAATCAGCCCCCATTGGAGGGGTACACACATGAAGAGGGCTGTATCCCAAAATGAAACTTGGTGGATACAGCAGCTTAAGAGTATGGTGCCGACAGGTTTGAATGTAGACTTAGATATAAATTGTTTTATAAATGATTTTTAATTTTTATTTTTATTTTTATATTTATTTATTTTCGTAATCATCTGTTTATTTTATAAAAATATTTATTATCAACTGTGTTTTTTAATATGAAATTTATATTGTATTTATGGATTATAGTATGCTGTAATATGGTGAGATATTATAGGGTATATGGTTTTCAGCATACCAATGTATATGTATATTAATGTGTTAGGTCTTTTTTGTGTATATACATAGACAGGGCAACCATCAAGGTACACCGGAATTCGATCGGTTAAATATCATATGATTGAGGGGTCGCTATAGATCCAAATTAGTTTATTATTATAACAATGTATTGGTTTATTATTATAGTAACATGATGGTGGTATGTGGCCTTTTACTTTACATGCTGCATATATTTATACATTTTTGGGGCATAATGGCACTTCCCGGGTGCACCATAATGGAGATTGATAGGCAGCCCATTGTAAAGGGAGTCCAAAGATGGCGGCGATCGACTTCCGGTCCGCCTCAGGTGTTTACAATGTTGTATTATTGATACTGTTATATATAGTACTACGTATTCGTGACGCCCTTGCTTTTGATAACGCTCTGATTGGCGGAGCGAAACGCGTCAAGCCGTCCGAATACGTAATACATCACTTCCGGCTGCAACCACTTCCGGTTTCCGGCTTCCGGTTACGCGGGTGGAACGCACGGCCATTTGTTTGGCGTCCCGCGGGTTTGCACAAGGCGATATTTTTTCCCTGTACAGTGTAAGTGTTATTTGTTTTGCGTGTGAATAAACAAGTCTTATATACTGCACGATGATGGCCCTTTCTTTTTATGAATCGTGAGAACATATCCTGGAGATAGAGTGAGAGGCTTGTGGTGCGTTACCTTGCTCCTGTTGGCGATCCAGTGAGGGGTCTACTCCATTTTATCTACTGATAAGGCGTTTTTACATCCAACTTCTGGTGAGTGGGGAGCTAAGAGGGGAGCACCACTTCACCTGGATTGAGCACGAGCACTTTTAATATTAGTGGAGCACGAAGCACTTAAATAAAGCACAGAGACTTTTTTTCATTTTTTTCACTTTAATAATATCATGGACTATACACTATAGAATACATATTTGTATTTATAAGCTTTTTATTTGCACAAGTTTTTTTATGTGGTATTTTCATATATGGAATTTATAACCGATATTTATTGTGTGTACTTGTGTAATATATAACGGAAAATTTATATCAATACTTACCGTAATTTTCCTTTCCTGATGGACTCCATGGCAGCACACGTATGGGTAGGCTCCGCCTCCTCTCCTACCCTATAGGACCCCACTCCCATAAATCTTTGCTCCATACCAGGAGCCGTGTTCCATAACTAGAACTACTCCAGCAGATGGGAGGGGACTCCTGCTGCCATGGAGTCCATCAGGAAAGGAAAATTACGGTAAGTATTGATATAAATTTTCCGTTTTCCTGACAGACTCCATGGCAGCACACGTATGGGAAATAACTAGCCATACACACCCGGGCGGGTAACTGCTGGTTTAACAGAAAAAGGTTTAATTTGCACCGTCAACAGACAAGACTTTTAAACCAAAGTTGACCGAAGATAAAGAAGCCGGTTCAACACAGTAATGCGACATAAAGGTATGAATTGATGACCAAGAAGCCGCTTTGCAAATCACGTCAGGAGCTACATGAAGAGAAGCTGCCCACGACGTAGAGATCCCTCTAGTGGAATGAGCTGTCACCACCTCTGGAGGAGCCAGTCCCTTGGCTTTATATGCCCACTGGATGGTCTGAACTATCCAACTTGCTATAGATCTTGAGGAAGCTTGTTTGCCCTTGTTTTTTCCACAGATGAGGACAAAAAGATGGTCTGACTGGCGGAAAGGAGCTGTAGTCTCCAGATATAGCCGAAGAGTTTCCCCCACGTCCAAAGGATGGACAGAATTTTCATCTTGAGATTTGAACGTGGGTAGGACAATTTCCTGATTGACATGGAATACCGACATTACTTTCGGATTGGAGCCAAGCATCGGAACCAATACTACCCGATCAGGGAAAAACGTAAGGAATGGTTCCTTGTAACCCAAGGCACCGAGTTCAGAAACCCTTTTGGCCGAAGTAATAGCCACCAGAAAGGCTGTTTTCATGGAGATGTTTTTAAGGAAGAATGGATCCTTCTGATCCAAGGTGAGTGAGGAAAGAAACTCCAAGACCGTAGGAAGATCCCACTTAGGGAACCTGGGCTTTCTAGGAGGTCTTAACCTAGTAGCGCCTCTGAAGAACTGGCGAACCAGGGAGTGTTTCGCCCATGCAGTCCCAGTGAAGGCTGAAATGGCTGAAATTTGGACCCGAAGGGAGCTTACTGCTAATGACAGGTCCAGACCGGACTGGAGGAAGCCCAAAATATCCTGGATTCCTGGGTCAGAGACAGAGCTAGATCTGCTATCCACATAATCCTTAAACTTGGACCAGATTTTTTCATAGACCTTGTTCGTGCCGGGTCTTCTGGCACTTCATCATTGTAGCGATTGCCTCGTTTGGACAACCGAGCGCTTTCAATCTTTCCCTCTCAACAGCCATGCCATGAGATGAAGCTGTGCTGGGCAGGGGTGAAGAATAGGCCCTTGGGACAGAAGGTCCGGCCTGACTGGCAGAGGTATCGGGTCCCGACAGCTCAGCTGGAGCAACAGAGGAAACCACGGTCTCTTTGGCCAGAAGGGAAGAATCGCTATGATCTGCACTCTCTCTGTCCTGAGTCTGTGAAGAAACTTGAAGATGACTGGCACTGGAGGAAACGCATAGGCCGTTTGAAAATTCCAATGATCCGTCAGGGCGTCTACCCCGTAGGCCTGGGGATAACGCCACCTCGTGTAGAATCTCTCCAGTTTGGCATTGCTTGGAGATGCGAAAAGATCTACCTCTGGATGGTAACCTAGAGACATGACCCATATGAAGGTCTCTGGATGGAGTGACCACTCGTTGTTGTCCAGAGCAGACCTCGAGAGGAAGTCTGCCTGGACGTTCTGGGCACCCGGAAGATAGGCGGCTGACAAGTTGGACAGATGTCTTTGAGCCCAATCCATAATAGGTTTCACTTCTTTCAGAAGAGAAGGACTGTGGGTGCCCCCTTGTCTCTTGATGTAGGCGACGGCTGTCGTATTGTCCAGTCTTAGGAGGACCGAGGCATTGGTCGCCAGATGCTGAAAGGCCTGGAGAGCACAGAACGCTGCCCGAAGCTCCAGCACATTCGAGACCACCCCGTATGTAGGGAAGTCCCATCTGCCCTGGGCCACCTCCGACAGGCAATGCGCTCCCCATCCCGTCCTGCTGGCGTCCGAGGTCATGACCAACCAGGACGCTGGAACGATTGAATGGCAGTTTAAAAGATTCTTTCGCTGAAGCCACCAGGTTAAGCTGTCCTTCATGGACGTAGTTATCCGAATGAGGACTTCTGGATTCTCGAAATTCCATTGTTGGAGGAATCCCATCTGAAAGGGCCTCATCTTCCACTGTGCCCACTTCACCATGGGAGCCGTGGAAACCATGGTCCCAATTATCTTCATGCACTGGGACGCCCGGAGATGAGAGGCTGATAATGCCGGACGAATCCTGTTGCGAATTGTCGGAATCTTCTCTAATGGAAGGGAGATAGTGCCTCTGGAAGTGTTGAAGAGGGCCCCTAGGAAGACCAACGACTTCGTGGGTTCCAGATGACTTTTTTCCAAATTCAGGAGCCACCCGAACTCTTGAAGGGTGGAAATTACTTGAGATCTGTGAAGCAGAATTTGATCCTGATGTTCTGACAGAAGGAGCAAGTCGTCCAAGTAATGGTAAAGACGAATCCCTTTTGCTCTGATCAGGGCTACTACAGCCAGTAAGATTTTGGAAAAGATTCGAGGTGATGTGGTAAGCCCGAAAGGGAGACAGGTAAATTGAAGATGCACCTGACCCACTGCGAATCGGAGAAATTTTTGCATTTCTGCTGCGACTGGGACGTGAAAGTAGGCATCTTTCAAGTCTATGGATATCATCCAATCCTCTGGCTGTACCACTTGCCGAATTGTAAAAAGTGTTTCCATCCTGAACCTCTCTTTCTTGATGAAGGTGTTTAGGTGTGTTAGGTCTATAACCGGCCTCCAAGAGCCGCTTTTCTTCAAGACCATGAAGAGCGGAGAGTAGATGCCTTGGAACCGTTCCTCGGTTGGGACAGGCACTGCCGCACCCTGGGCAACCAGGGATTCTACATATGTAAGAAGAGTTGACTTCTTCTCTTCTGAACGGGGTAAGGCCGTAGGAATGAAGCGAAGAATGGGGCTTCTGTCGAAAATCCACACATGTCCGTGTGATACGGTTCTGACGGCCCATTGATCTTCGATCGAGGCTGCCCAGACGTGCGCAAACTGAAGCAAGCGTGCGCCTACCCGCACCGTCTGGACAGGTTCGATGTCAAAAAGACTTCGTCGCCTCTCGGCTTACTGAAGATTTTCCTTTGGAGAACTTCTGCCCTGTAGACTGAGGGCGCTTCCAGTTCTTCCTGAACTCACGACCGGGCCTGTAAAAACGGGCCTCTCTGGCACGATCAGGATTTTGTCTGTTTTGAGGTCTTCTCTGATCTATCAACCGGCGATCCTGGGGAAGAAAACCAGGTTTACCACCAGTGGCACGGGTAATAGCACTGTCCAGTTTATTACCAAAGAGGGAGGAACCCTCAAAGGGAATTTTGCACCAGGCCTGCTTAGAGGCAGGGTCGGCCAACCAGGGGCGCAACCACAAGGCGCGTTTGGCCGTGACAGAGGACAGCATGACCCGCGCCGCCAAGCGGATTATATCAATGGATGCCTCACCCAAGAAAGCCGTTGCCAGTCTCAACTCCTGAATGGCTGAACTCCTGGCCACCTCTTCGGAGACACTCTGAAGTGTAGCCTCCACGCTGTCTACCCAGGCTTCCATTGCCTTGGATGTGGCTGCCAAAGCCAGAGCCGGCTTACACGCCATACCTGCGGAGAGATAAATCTTCTTAAGATCTGTGTCAATCCGCCTGTCAAGAGCGTCTTTGAATGAGACTGAGTCTTCCAATGGTAAGGTTACGTGTTTCACCAACCTCATCAAGGCCGCATCCACCGTGGGAGCGGAGTCTAGATGTTTCACCTTATCATCCTTAAAGGGATACATTCTGGAGACCTTAGATGACAAAGAGTTTCTCTTTTCAACTCCCTGCCACTCGTCTGTAATAATTTCTCCCAATTCCCCTAGGAGGGGAAAATGGGAACGCTCTTTTTTGAGATGTTTGAAGTATTTCTTCTGTTTAGCTGGGGACTCAGCTGGATCTTCCCATTTTAATGCCTCCTTAACCGCCTTAACTAGCGGTGGGACCATAGCAAGTTCAAAACCTACATTCTGGTCTGCCAAATCATCTTCACTGTCTGTAGAATCTTCTGACAGACGACTTGGTTGTGAGGTACCTGGCTCCACTTCATCCCTTGGGAGGAAACCAGGAGCCTCTGAAGAGTGACCCGAAAGCCTGCTCGAATCCCAATCTCTAAGGGATTCTTTTACAATCCGCCTGACCATAGCCTCCACTGGTTGTGCAGTGTCTTGCTTTTCCCTCAAAACCCTGGAATAACAGGTATCACATAGGGATCTATCCTCAGGGATATGGGCTCGACAGCCCCAGCATGATTTCCCTGAACTGCGGTCAGGATGGCGGGATTGCCGCGGAGCGACTGAACTGGAAGTGTGCTCATGTCGTTTAGACCTGGAGCTAGACCTATGACCAGACTTTGATGAAGAATGCCGATGGGCTGAAGGAGAACGATCCTTTGATCCAGAAATAGGGCGTTGGTCAGACCTAAAAGGGCTAAATAGGGAAAGAAAAACACACTTAGGCTCCATTCCACCAGCCAACGCAAGCAGGTAAGGGTTAAGAAAAACTAGCTCACCTGTTGCGCAGGGACTGGCCACCGGGGGGTGGTGAAGCATCCATTTGCAGATAGAAGCAAAAGCCTGCACAAGAAGAAAGTAAGCATACATGTACTGACTTTCGTCTCCACACCAACCCTTTTACCCCAAATGGCACCTGGATCAAAGCATGACTCACCGCTGAAGAGCAGAGAAACAGCACGGGGAAGCCACCGCAACGCCCGCAGACATCCCATTGTAAACAGGAATGACAGCTGCTTAAATCTCCCGGGCGCCGCAAAGCCACGCCCCAAACGACGCAATATCGTCATAGGAGATCGGGAGCGATGCGCGCGCATGCGCAGACGATACCAGGGCCAAGCCTCATCCTGGACAGCCAATTGAAGGTCCAGCGAGGCAGGGGGAGGAGCCTAAGCGACGATCTGGAACGCAGGAGCGCTCCACCGCACAAACAGGAAATGCAATGAAACCAAAAGAAAGTTTTATACTTTACCACCATGACGATACACGAACAGTCTCAGGCCTGGATGAAATCATGCGTGTGTGACAGGGCACCAGGGCCTATCCGCTCAATAGCAAGGACGTGTTGGCCATCAATGCAGCCCACCTCTCATTCAGGATTTACGGCATCTTCAGCATTTTAAAATAATATTGCCCGGGTCCACCCGATAAATATCGAGATTGCTGGACATAAAACAGGAGGCATCCGACATCAACAAGGTCCACACGCCACCAGCTCGCCTGAAACCGATAGACGTCCTATAAGGTAAGACTTCCTTCTCGCAGGAGGAGGACGAAAAAGGAACACGGCTCCTGGTATGGAGCAAAGATTTATGGGAGTGGGGTCCTATAGGGTAGGAGAGGAGGCGGAGCCTACCCATACGTGTGCTGCCATGGAGTCTGTCAGGAAATATAGATTTTTTTTTTTTTTTTTTTTAAGGCTGCACTTAGTATAATTTTGCACTAGCACTTTATTTATTTAATCACATATATTTTGAGGTGTTTAGACATAAGCAGCGCAGGTACATAGTTGTTTTATTGTTTGAGAGGTATTACCTTTTTTACCTGCAGCAGCTTATATTGATTTATTTATTTATTTTTATTAATATTGGAGTATTAACACCCATTTATCCTAAGCGCGAACCCTTTATATTTGCATCCACCTATAACTAGCCTTCCCAGCAAGGAGCGTAAGGAAAGGGTGACCCATGTCAAACAAAACCAAAGAAAATTCCTAGCTCAACTGACCTACCAGCCTGCAAACAACCAAATGATCCTGTCTAACAGTTTGCATTAA
This sequence comes from Pelophylax lessonae, assembly GCF_965119305.1. Classification (NCBI taxonomy): domain Eukaryota; kingdom Metazoa; phylum Chordata; class Amphibia; order Anura; family Ranidae; genus Pelophylax; species Pelophylax lessonae. Next base: position 334,458,286 of record NC_138772.1, on the reverse strand, counting down.
AAACAGGGGTTTAGTTTGCACACATTTGCAAACACATGCGTAAGCTGCAGAGTTGCTTGACGGCACCTCAGTATTACCTGCAGTCCTAACTCTATACATTTTTGAGAGCCTCCACAGTGGAAGCACATGCATAATAGTGGATAGATAGAGGTAAGCCTGGAAGGAGGGATTTCCAGCTTCCTCAGGGATCCTACAGGTAGGGCACATACAGTATCTCACAAAAGTGAGTACACCCCTTACATTTTTGTAAATTCTTTATTATACCTTTTCACGTGACAACACTAAAGAAATGGCACTTTGCTACAATGTAAAGTAGTCAGTGTACAGCTTGTATAACAGTGTAAAATTGCTGTACCCTCAAAATAACTCGCCATTAATGTCTAAACCGCTGGCAACAAAAGTGAGTACACCCCTAAGTAAAAATGTGTAAATTGGGCCCGATTAGCCATTTTCCTTCCCTGGTGTCATATGGTTGGTGTTACAAGGTCTCAGGTGTGAATGGGGAGCAGGTGTGTTAAATTTGGTTTTATCGCTCTCACTCTCTCATACTGGTCACTGGAAGTTCAACATGGCACCTCATGGCAAAGAACTCTCTGAGGATCTAAAAAAAAGAATTGTTGCTGTACATAAAGATGGCCTAGGCTATAAGATGATTGCCAAGATCCTGAAACTGAGCTGCAGCACGGTGGCCAAGGCCATACAGCGGTTTACCAGGACAGGTTCCATTCAGAACAGGCCTCGCCATGGTCAACCGAAGAAGTTGACTGCATGTGCTCAGAATCATATCCAGAGGTTGTCTTTGGGAAATAGACAAATTTGTGCCGCCAGCATTGTTGCAGAGGTTGAAGGGGTGGGGGGTCAGTCTGTCAGTGCTCAGACCATACGCTGCCCACAGCATCAAATTGGTCTGCATGACTGGAGTCCAGTAGGAAACCTCTTCCAAAGATGATGCACAAGAAAGCCTGCAAACAGTTTGCTGAAGACAAGCAGACTAAGGACATGGATTACTGGAACAATGTCCTGTGGTCTGATGAGACCAAGATAAACGTATTTGGTTCAGATGGTGTCAAGTGTGTGTAGCAGTACAAAGACAAGTGTGTCTTGACTACAGTCAAGCATGGTGGTGGGAGTGTCATGGTCTGGGGCTGCATGAGTGCTGTCAGCACTGGGGAGCTACAATTCATTGAGAGAACCAAGAATGCCAACATGTACTGTGACATACTGAAGAAGAGCATGATCCCCTCTCTTCGGAGACTGGGATGCAGGGCAGTATTTCAACATGATAACGACCCCAAACACACCTCCAAGATGACCACTGACTTTCTAAAGAACTGAGGGTAAAGTTGATTGACTGGCCAAGGTCTCCAGACCTAAACCCTATTGAGCATCCGTGGGGCATCTTCAAACGGAAGGTGGAGGAGCGCAAGGTCTCTAACATCCACCAGCTCCGTGATGTTGGCATGGAGGAGTGGAAGAGGACTCCAGTGGCAACCTGTGAAGCTCTGGTGAACTCCATGCCCAAGAGGGTTAGCGCAGTGCTGGAAAATAATGGCGGCCACACAAAATATTGACACTTTGGGCCCAATTCGGACATTTCCACTTAGAGGTGTACTCACTTTTGGTGCCAGACATTAATGGCTGTGTGTTAAGTTATTTTGAGGGAACAGCAAATGTACACTGTTATATAAGCTGTACACTCACTACTGTACATTGTAGCAAAGTGTAATTTCTTCAGTGTTGTCACATGAAAAGATAGAATAAAATATTTACAAAAATGTGAGGGGTGTACTCCTTTTTGTGAGAGACTGTACATACTTACAGTGGTCCAAGCTAGACCGATGTAACTATATAAAAATTGCTATACCTGGAACCCTGCTTTCTTGATTTTTTAATTAATGCTTAACTGTAGTGTACATTTTTTATATTTCTTTTTTTGGTATTGGGTTATAAGCTTTAATTCTAGAGACATTTGGCTTCAAAATCAGTGCTGTGAGTTTTATTGCTGATCTATGAGTGTTTATATTATAGGATATTGAGGAAATGTAATCCAGATAATCCTGACTTTTAGTTAGCCCTTTAAAAACTTTAGCAGAAAGGTTCCCCTTTTTAATGCTGACTGGTTCATTTTATAGAGGTATAAAAGTCACTTGTGTTCGTTATGGTCAAAGTGCTGCAGTAGAAGGACATGAGGTGACTTGTGGCATTCTCTGTGTCCTGATTGAACAACTGACTGTGGACAAGATAAAGGAAACCATCAGGTGAGGTACACAGTTCAGCCTAGTCAGACATAGGCAGATAACAAGATTTCACACTGCTTACTGTATAATGCATAGCAGCTGTTGAGAAGGAGGAGTATAGATCTTTCCTTCAATGTAGGAGGCAAAAGCTTTATATATGTGTTGTCTTAATCAGGCTTTACCGTACTTTTGGAAATAGAGATGAGACACTTCCTAGCACCAAAATGTTCCACAAACGATATATCCTTTGCAGGTCATTATAATTTCATATAGCCCAGATCTGTTTACTTTCTATGGGTGCCATTGTTACTGAAATGTTATCATGTACAGAAAGATTGTAAAATAAAGAACAATTAAGACACAAATGGCATTTTATTGGTAAATTTATTTGCTTTTCTAATAAACATGATAGGATTGGCAGGTACCAGGTTATCTTCCTAAAGACATCAGGAGTCTATTAGACTCTTCATGCCACCCCTGCCCTCCACTCCAGCCAGTCAAGCTCAGCGGATGTTAAAGCGGAGTTCCACCCATTTTTAATAGGTTGGATTACATAGATGTATGTAATCTCCTTTAAAACGACTTTTTTTTTTTGCTAGTAAATACCTTCATTTCTGCTTTATTCCTCCTCTCCTCACTTCCGGGTCCGATCGGCGATGACGTCATTCGGAGATTCGCAGTGTGTGCTGGGATGTATTCCATTCCAGAAATCTTGCAGTATTAGCCAGGAGCTGAGCTGTACTGAGCCGTGACCTGCTTCGCCTCCGCCCCGCCTCCTCTCAGTGAGTTGTACTGTATGCATTGTATTCAGGCTGTTCTCTGTCCCGCCTCCGCCCCGCCTCCTCTCAGTGAGCGAGGACTGAAAGCATTATATCCTCACTGAGCTCACTGAGAGGAGGCGGGGCGGAGGCGGGGCAGAGCACGTCCTGAATACAATGCATACAGTACAACTCACTGAGAGGAGGCGGGGCGGAGGCGGGGCAGGTCACGACCTGAATACACACAGTACAGCTCAGCTCCTGGGTAATACTGCGAGATTTCTGGAATGGAATACATCCCAGCACACACTGCGAATCACCGAATGACGTCATCGCCGATCGGAGCCGGAAGTGAGGAGAGGAGGAATAAAGCAGAAATTAAGGTATTTACTAGCAAAAAAAAAAAAAAAAAAAGTTTCCATTGGTAAAAGTCGTTTTAAAGGGGATTACATAGATCTAAAGTTACGAAAACGGGTGGAACTCCACTTTAAGCTTGTATTTCAGCTGGGATTTTAACAAATCTAAAACTAGAAATGTTTAGAGCTGAGTGTTTCTGTATAATTGATTGCAAAGCAGATGTTCCCTGATTTGCTTCTACTCACCACCCTTACACCATTTACATTTGACCCAGGCTCCCTGGAGGAGTGGAAGAGTTTTGGAAGCGTGACGGAAGGAGCACCTTCACAGTACCGTAAAAGTGATTGGGCGGCTCTACTGGATAACCGGAACTCTTACTATATAGCCAGAAGCCAGTTGAAAAAACAGTACCAAGCTTCCAAACTTGAGTTTCTGACCATTTAAAAATGGTGACAAATCTTCAGTATTTTTTAGTGTAGGAAAATACAAATGCAATGCTAGAATCAGTTAAAGGAGAATTACAACCAAAGCTTGTTTGTCTGTACTTCTCCTGTGGATCACAGGAGTGTAGTGTCCAGAGCTGGTTCTGGCTGGGGAAAGATCACGAACATATAGTCGGGATCCACCCAGGAGCCTGAATTGGCACCTGTCTTAGGCTGGCCATACATGTTCAATTTTCTTGTACAATTTTCTGTTAGATTTACCAAAAACCATATAGTATGAGGTCAAAACTAAACAACACTTTCAATTGTATCTAATTAGGCAGGACTTTGTACTACATACTTGAAGGTATATCGGAATCCTCTATTCTCAGCTGCATAAGACCTGGGAGAAGGAGAAGCTGCAGCACACTGATCTTCCCAGTGAGGGGCTGTGCTAGGGAAGGGGGGGGGGGTGTCAGGACAAGTCTGATCATTGGAGGCTTGGAGGAGGGCAGGCTGAGTTCCCAGAAAAAACTAAAGAACTGACCACGGTGTGCTCTTCAGTGTGGTCAGTTTTTTTTTTTTTTTAAATGGGAAAGCAGAGGCACTGGCAGGTAAACCAGGGATTTGACACAGGGGAAGCAATACAAAGAGAACAGGATACTTTTTCATACAAATACATGGTACTGCAGAAACCTATCTGGAATATGAAATGTTAGGTTTCCAAGCACCTAACTCTATTTACTAAGCAGTACTCACATCAATTATATTGCTGGCAAATGACAGATCATAGATGACCAGCCTATCCCTTGTACACACAGACCTCAAAAGAAGAATACTGCTTGTGCAGCTTAGGCCTTCTTCTGGTGCCACTCTATCCTCTTCCTCAGGAGAGCAAAGGAAGGTGAGGTGCAATGAAGCCCACACATCCAAGTGAAACTAAAGGCTCTTCTGTGTAAGGTTTAAAGTAGAACTATAGGCAAAACATATTTCTCTTACGTCCTCTGACAGTCGCCGCCCACTCATACAGTTTTCACTACTACGACCAATACCCGTCTTATCCACAGTAGTAAGCTAGGCAGAAGATTTTTTTAGAAACATTCACAAAAACTTTGCATAGACACGCCTACAGGGGGCTGTCCCTCTGGTCCAATACCCCCCTGCTGGCAGCATTCCCAATTCAGTTTGTCTTTTGCCTAGTTAGGAGTAGGCAGGCTTCCCTTGGCTGGGGCTGCAGTCTCAGTCTTTTCTTCTTCATCTTGATTTTTATTTCTGCAATCAGGCGTCGGTGTCCCAGGTGTGCAAAGCGGCGACCTGGTCGTCCATGCACACCTTTACCAAATTTTACAAACTTGATGTTTTGGCATCGGCAGATGCCTCCTTTGGCCGCAAAGTTCTGAGTGTGGCAGTGCCTTAGGGGAGACATGGCGTTTTTGCCTGTCCCCTCCTGTTGGGGTTTTTTACCCCTTGGTTATTTTGCTTTCCTGGGTTTGTTCGCTCCTGTTGAGCTTTCTTGTTAGCCGGTGTTTTACCTTTCTGGTTCAGATAAGGTTCTTTTCTCTGACCTTAGTGCTGCGTTGCCTTATAGACGGTTACGTTTCCCACCCCTCACATCTACACTGCTTTGGGACATCCCAGTAGTGAAGACTGTATGACTGGGCGGCGACTGTCAGAGGATGTAAGAGAAAATAGAATTTTTGTAAGAACTTACCGTAAAATTCTTTCCTCTGAGTCCTCTGACAGTCGCCTCCCCTCTTTTGGGGTTCATGGACTATCTACTGCTTGCTACCAAACTGAATTGGGAATGCTGCTAGCAGGGGGTTTTGGACCAGAGGGACAGCCCCCTGTAGGTGTGTCTATGCAAAGTTTTTGTGAATGTTTCTAACAAAATCTTCTGCCTAGCTTTCTCCTGTGGATAAGACCAATACCCAGTAGTGAAGACTGTATGAGTGGGCGGCGACTGTCAGAGGACTCCGAGAAAATAATTTTATGGTAAGTTCTTACAAAAATTCTATTTTTTTTCATTGAGGATAGAGCAAGGGAGGGTTGTAACCCCAGTCAGATTTTTGTTTTGCCATCTGTGTCCCATTGCAGAAATTTATCTTCACTTCCTGTCCCATAACCAAACAGGAAGTGAGAGGAAATCCATGCAAATTAAGGGAATCTCCTTGGGGACCTCCAGGTCACCAGGAATAGTGTCCCCATTGGAAGATTTACCCTCTAATACTTTTCAAGAAACAACCCAAAATTTTGGTTTTTCTTTTACTTTCACTTTCAAGGAATAGGTAAATAGGACAAATAGAGAGGTTGAGTCTCCTTACCGGGGGCACAGATCGCAATAAAGACTGACAAGTGTTGTAATTCCTCCTTGCCTTTAGTTATACTTTAAAAGATAACTCCACATTTGTTGGGGAAAAAACAGTAGAATAAAGGAAAAATAATATAGCGTATACAACTGTGACACAAGTCATATTGTATTCTTCAATCTGCAGCTGCTGTAATTTTCTGAAAATGCAATGCAATATGGCTACTTGGAGTTGTTCTGTACACAGAATGTTTACTGAACACCCTCCAGAAACGTAATTTCCTGCTTGTGTGATTGGCTAACCAATTTCCCCAGAAGTCTGCACTAATATACAAGTCAGATTTCAGGCATCCCCTGCAACAAAAATGTCATTTTTGGTGAGATACTCCCAATAGGAACACCTCTAAAGGGATGCAGGCCCAGCAGCTTTCCTCATTAGTGCTCTGCAGCTTCACAGCTAATAGATAATTATGAAACGACTCCCATTAGACCCACTCAGCACAGAGGAGCAAATGGGGATTTCTTCAGAACAACAAAAGGTAGGAATCTACAACAAAGGTTGTTATAATCTTTGTAATGTACATAGATCACCCAGAGGTGGAATGTTTTTTTCTCAACAAAAGTGAGAAAGTAAGTTCTTTGGATTGTAATGAATGTTCTGATTCTACCCTCAATGTAAGGCCTGATACAAAGTTCTAGCGGAAACGAATGCGTAAAGATCTACCCTAGCAAAATAGTGAGTACAACAGAAGAAGACTTTATCGCACACATAGGTTTTCCAACTTGCTTCTGGGCAACAGGGTTTATAATTCCATTCTGCGAAGTGGGTGGCAAGTATACAGCAGGTCTTACTTTGTGTGTAGAATATTTAATCTTAGCAGGTGTACTGACCTCCAGTTTGTGAAATAAAGAGGTATAGGCATATAATAATGATATCCAAACCATTATAGAGAATTTCTGCTTGCACGTTTTACAGTGTTTTTCATGCTGTGGTAATACATGCAGCTAATAAAGAAGCTGGCTGTGAAGTCTACAGGGGACCTCGGTTCCTATATGCCTATTGATAGAAATCTTTTTAGAAACAGAACAATATGACTGCTATTAAAACCATTTTAAGAGAAACAAGCAATAGGAGTGCTTTAGAGCCACTAAAAACATTTACTAAGCCTAAAATTAGGTAATTATTTTCCAAATACAAAACCAATTTGTTCACACAACAGGACTGTACATATCGTATAGTGCTTAAAGTGAATGTATAGTCTCGTTTTTTTAATAATAATAAACATGTTATACTTACCTCCTCTGTGCAGTTGGTTTTGCACAGGGCAGCCGTGATCCTCCTCTTCTCAGGTCCCTCGTTCCTGCTCCTGGCCCCTCCCTCCTATCGAGTGCCCCCATAGCAAGCAGCTTGCTATGGGGGCACCTGAGCCCAGCTGCAGCTCCGTGTGTCATTCAGACACAGAGCTGTCCTTCGGCCCCGCCTCTCTCTCTCTCCTGATTGGCCTATTGACTTTGATTGACAGCCGTGGGAGCCGATGGTGCCACGGCTGTGTCTCAGCCAACTAGGGGGGGAGAGTCCCAGGATGGCCGAGGTATTTGTGTACATCGCTGGACAGGGGGGCACAGGTAAGTATTAGGGGGTGCTGGGGAGGCTGCAACACACAGAAGGCTTTTTATCTTAATACATAGAATGCATTAAGATAAAAAAAAACCTTCCTGACTTTACAACTCCTTTAAGTACACTATTACATTAGAACTTGGACTTTCCAACTTGAACTTTCCAGACTTGAAATTGAACACTATTACATTTGGGGTTGGAATCGACTTTTACATTCCGCGCAATTACCTCAACCTTTCTATCCTCTTCACAAATACTGACCACACTTTATCTTGGACAAAAAGAAATTACATTTTTTATTGAACAAATAATTCTCAGACAATCCTAGCAGTACACCTACACAGAAGCTTTGGGCTGGCAGACCTATATGTTGCTTATCCATGGCATGGTCTGTCCAAGGGTCTTGTTGGTCACTCTGGGGCTCACAATAAACAGATTCTTAAAGTGGTTGTAAAGGCAGAAGGTTGTTCATCTTAATGCATTCTATGCATCAAGATAAAAAGCCTTCTGTGTGTAGCAGCCCCCCTCAGCGTCCTTAATACTTACTTGAGCCCCATCTAGATCCAGCAATGTTGCAGGAGTGTCTCGGCTGCCCGGCACTCCCCTCCTCATTGGCTGAGACAGCAGTGCGGCATCATTGGATCAAAGTCAGTCAGCCAATGGGGAGAGAAAGGGGGCAGGCATGCCTCCAAAGACGCCCAAAAAATGCCCGATAAATGCCTGCAACAAAAACACCCAGGTGGAGCGGAGCAATATCCCTGTGCTACTAAAAATTGATCTTTTTTTCTGGTTCTGGACATGCTACAGAGCTGAAACTTCACAGGTACACTTTTTAGACCCCCCAGACACTAAATCCAAAAAAAGTCATGCCTGCCTCCAAAAACGCCCAGGTGGAGAGGATGCCTGTGCTACTAAAAATTATAAGAAAAATTATCTTTTTTTTCTGGTTCTGGACATGCTACAGAGCTGAAACTAAATCCAAAGAAATCTCATTTTTTTTTCAATAATTTTTTGTGTGATTGAGCATGACCCAGAACCATCATATTCTGATTGGCCAAATACAAAGTCGTACAAAGTCGTCTATCATACAAGTCGCGCTGAATATGCGCAAAGTCACGCTGAAGTCGCGCTAAAAGTCGTGCTAACAAGTCGCCCCTTATGAGGCGACTTAGAGGTCGCGGCAGTGTGAACCGGCTCTTAGATCAAAGGAATGAACTTGGGTCTGTAAAGGCTCGTACACACTTGATGGAAATCGGACGAAATATCCTCCGATTTTTCTCTCTCTTGCTCAGCGTTCATTACCGTTTTTAGTTGACAGTGCATAATGTTCAAGAAATTTCTCGTCCGATTTTTTTTTTTTTTTTTTTGGGACATTTGTTCCTAGACTTCCGGGTCGTCAGCAACTTCAGATCATGCGCGGTCTTTCGTATCCTATTTTTCGCGAACGTACTGCATACACATTAAACGAAAAGTGGTTGTCTGGGGACTGGCGACAAAAATTTTGGTGTTTGTCCCTCGGGTTTTTTTAGTTGAAAATGTCGGCATCGGCTGCTGAAAGTTGTGTACACACTAGCATGAAAATCGTACGATTTTACCTCAGACGAGAATTTTCGACAGATTTTCTACTAGTGTGTACCCCACTTTAATGAGGGCAGTTTACCAATGAAAAACTATGCCTTTTTCCGACACTTGCTTACAAGTAAAAATCAGTATTTTTTTGCTAGAAAATTACTTAGAACCCCCAAACATTATATATACAGTGGGTACGGAAAGTATTCAGACCCCCTTAAATTTTTCACTCTTTGTTATATTGCAGCCATTTGCTAAAATCATTTAAGTTCATTCTTCTTCCTCATGAATGTACACATAGCACCCCATACTGACAGAAAAACACAGAATTGTTGACATTGTTGCAGATTTATTAAAAAGAAAAACTGAAATATCACATGGGATATCTCTTTGCTGAGTATATGAAGCTGTCTTTTTACTGGATTGGAATGTGTCTTTGCTGAATATATGAGGCCGTCTCTTTACTGGATTGGCATGTCTCTGTGCTGAATATATGAGGCCATCTCTTTGTTGGATTAGGATGTCTCTTTGCTGAATATATGAGGCTGTCTCTTTACTGGATTGGGATGTCTCTTTGCCGAATATATGGGGATGTCTCTTTGATGGATTGGATTCATTTTCATTTATTAAGTTGTAAGAGTGTTAAAATAGAAGTGGGTGCGGTGAAGGACTCGGTGGAATGGCCAGTGGGGGGATTCGGTGGGACAGCCAGAGGGCGGGCCCTGCAAAATGTTGGTGGTCAGGCCCGGAGGGGCCCAGGTCTTAAGCTGTGTAAGGGGCCCCAAAATTTCTGATGGCTGCCTTGCACACACACACACAGTTTGATTACCACCCCCTACCTCCTCCATGAGATGCTCATCTCCCGACAGCAGGAAATGTGGGTAGGGTGCGGTAATCAAACTGTGTGTGTGAGTGTACAGTCCGATGCAATGTAAGAGCGATCCTGTCTCTTATGCTGTGTGTTGTTCAGACAGGAGGGGAAAGCGCAACACAGTGCACCCCCTCCTGGCTTTGTAGTGGTTTCTCCCTGTCGGTTTGGGGGGGCTTACAGAAATAATAATTGGAAAATAATATATGCCTGGGTTGTTTGAGGGATTGGCAGCTCTCCTTTGCTAGAAAGTGTAATGGGGATTTGGGGGGGATTTGGTAGAAGGAGAAATTGGGGGGGGGAGGGTATGTGCTTGTAGGAGGGTTTGGGGGATTTGAGCCAGAAGGGGGGAAAGTTTGTGCTAGGAGCGGGGCTGGGGGATTTGTGCTAGGAGGGGGGAATTTGTGCTGGGGGGACAGGGTTGTGAATTTGTGGAGGGATTTGGGGGGTTGTGTTGGGAGGGGTGAGTGGGATGGATTTGTGCTAGGAAGAGAGATTGGGGGGGGTGATAATATAATTTTGATATTTTCACCGGAAGTGTGGGGGGGGGGCCCTGTCAGGTAGACTGTATGGCTTACGGGTAGTGCAGACGTGTGCACCAGATCTTAACCCATTCTTACATCAGTGTCCTCAGTCCCCACTGCACATTACAGTGCCCTCCCCCTTCACATCAAGATCCCCTCTTGATGAGTGTCCTCAGTCCCCCCTTTACATCATCCCCCTTCACCCCTTTCACAGTAGTGTAATCACACTCCCTTGACATCAACCCCTATTAACAGTAATGTCCTTTGCCCCTATTTACACCATTTCCCCACATTCCAGTCCCCCCGTCATTCCAGTCCTCAGTTTCCCCACATTCTAGTCCTCAGCTCCCCCACACTCCAGTCCTCAGCTTCCCCACATTCTAGTCCTCAGCTCCCCCCACATTCCAGTCCTCAGTCCCCCCACATTCTAGTCCTTAGCTCCCCCCCACATTCCAGTCCCCCTACATTCTAGTCCTCAGCTCCCCCCACATTCCAGTCCTCAGTCCCCCCACATTCTAGTCCTTAGCTCCCCCCCACATTCCAGTCCCCCTACATTCTAGTCCTCAGCTCCCCCCATATTCCAGTCTTTAGCTCCCCCCACATTCCAGTCCTCAGTCCCCCCACATTCTAGTCCTTAGCTCCCCCCACATTCCAGTCCCCCTACATTCTAGTCCTCAGCTCCCCCCATATTCCAGTCTTTAGCTCCCCCCACATTCCAGTCCTCAGTCCCCCCACATTCTAGTCCTCAGCTCCCCCCACATTCCAGTCTTCAGCTCCCCCCACATTCCAGTCCTCAGTCCCCCATTCCAGTCCTCAGTCCCCCTACATTCTAGTCCTCAGCTCCCCCCACATTCCAGTCCTCAGTCCCCCCACTTCCAGTCCTCAGTCCCCTCACATTCTAGTCCTTAGCTTCCCCCACATTCCAGTTTTCAGTCCCCCTACATTCCAGCAGATCTGCTAATGTGGAATTGCTTATATCTTTAATTTGTACATATGTGAGTGGCATATTGAATAACATTTGTAAATGGAATTATGCTATGTGACATCATTTTACCCTTACATGAGCATCACCACCTAATGGTTGGAGGTGGAGAAGACCAGTCTCAGACTCTGATATAGGATGTACAAAATATCGGCCCATGTCGGCCAAGGCTGTGTATCAGTGTCACAGTGACTTACTTTGCATGCCTGCATAAAAACCCTGTGTCAGCTTCTTCTGTTGTAATATTATTTCAGTTTATCTCAACTTCCAAGACCATAGAGATAAAATACAAGGCAAGACGGTCCTGCACTACTTGTGCCTGCAAATGATGATTATACAGAGTGAACTTGAACCCATTAACCACTTAAGCCCTGGAAGATTTTACCCCCATTCCGACCAGGGGTTTTTTTGCGATTCGGCACTGCTTGACTTTAACGGACAATTGCGCGGTCGTGCGACGCTGTACCTAAACGAATTTGACGTCCTTTTTTTCCCACAAACAGAGCTTTCTTTTGGTGGTATTTGATCACCTGTGCGATTTTTTGATCATGCGCTATAAACAAAAAAAGAGCATCAATTTTGCAAAAATAACAATATTTTTCAAATTTTTTTATATGAAATTCCCCCCCAAAAAATGTAAAAATCAAAATTTAACATTTTCGGCCAATTTGTTTTATGCTACATATGTTTGGTAAAAAAAATCACAAAAAGCGTATTTTGATTGGTTTGCGCAAAAGTTATCGCGTTTACTAACAAAGGGAAAGATTTTTGTCATTTTTGTTGTTTTTTTATTAACGCGTAATGGCGGTGATCTGCGATTTTTTTTTTTGCCGTGCTGCGACATTGCGGCGGACAGATCGAACCCTTGACTGACATTTTTGACACTTTTGGGGTTACCAGTGACATTTCTACAGTAATCAGTGCTATACATATGCACTGTTACTGTAAAATTACACTGACAGTGAAGGAGTTAACTTTTTTTTGAGAGGTAGGGGCTGTGTATGTCCCTAGGGGCGTGATTCTAACTGTGATTGGCTGTGGCTTGTGCTGTAGGAACAATGATCAACGGTCCTACATAGTAGAACCGTATGAGCACTGTTTCTACACAGGGGAGAATGACAGGCGGCTTGTTTACATTAGCCGCCTGACTTTCTCCCTCTGCACCGACGATCGCCGAGTGACCGGTGGACATCGGGTCCGCCGGTCACACGCGCGGGGGGGGGGGGGGGTCTGTGACCGCGCGGGAGCGCGCCTCCGGGGGCGCGCGCTCACTCCCTAGACCCTCACAGGCTAGCGACGTAGTACTACGTCGCTCTGCCTGTGAGGGGCTGACCGCCGCAGTAAATAGTCGTGCGGCGGTCGGCAAGCGGTTAAAACTATGTGGTGAAAAGCATTAAAGCATTATGTACATCTTTCGAGGAAAGAATCCACTTGGTACCATTTCTGCATGGGTGGCATGGGTGAAGATCAGAATATCTGCTTACCACAAAGTTGGGGAAACTAAGTTTGAACATCAGTAATGTAATCATCTGGGATCGTTTTCTTACCTTTTTTTTAATGCAGAAGTTGTGGGGTTGATTTACTAAAACGAGAGAGTGCAAAATCCGGTGCAGCTCTACATAGCAACCAATCAGCTTTCAGTTTTTTTTTGTCAACGCTTAATTGAACAAGCTAAACTTAGAGGCTAACAAAGAAAATAATGCAGCGCCTTCAAATATAGAATATTGCAAACGTAATGCATGTGCTATCAACACAGCATTCATAATGTGCAAAAAACATCCACAATATTCAAAAATGATAATAAAAATAAATCAGTGTTAATAAAGTCCAATGCAAAAGAGTCCATGTGATAAATATTACCGAAAAGAAAGTGTCTTCCACCAGCTAACAAAAATCATCTCCACCACACGTGAGCAACAGAATTAGTTATTAGTCAACATTTTGTCATGGCATTTGTTTTACTGCCGTTTGGATGAAGCCTTTTACTTTTTGATGTGAAAGCTATACTTTTTAAGAAATATACTATACTATGCATGGTCCTCTGCTTCTGGCTCTGTGTGGTGAGCAAACCTGACTGTCCCCAGTGGTGAGAAGCGGTACTACAGGGTGTCCCCATTTCAAGAATTTGAGCTGGTTGACCATGTGTGATGTATCCTGTTGACGCAAATGCGCATGTGGCTGCTTTCCTCTGGCAGCTTTAAGCACTTTAGGTTTCTCGGCATAGCAGCAGTGTGGCGGATCACGTATTTATACCTGATCTGGCTCTCCCGGGTAAGGCGCATGCATGTCTGCCGGCACCTGCCGATGATCGAGCAGAGAGGCAGAACGGTGGTCTACCCATGTAAACAGGACAGATTGCCGTTCTGTCAGTAAGCAAGGCAGAGATCCTGTGTTCCTGCAAAGCAGGGACATGGATCCATGCCTTCCCCTAGTAAAAGCAACTCCCACAGTATAGAAAAACACAGACTAGCACACATTTAACCCTTTAATAGCCCCTGATGTTAACCCCTTCCCAGCCAGTGCCATACAGTGACAGTGCATATTTTTTAGCACTGATCACTGTAATAATGTAATTTGTCCCCAAAAAGTGCCAAAAGTGTCAGTGTCTGAATTGTCCGCTGCACTATCGCAGTACCGCTATAAGTTGCTGATCGCCACCATTACTAGTAAAAAATAAATTTAAAAAAATAGAAATATCCCAAAGTTTGTAGAAGCTATAACTTTTGCGCAAACCAATTATTATACACTCATTGGGATTTTTTTTTTTTTTTTACCAAAAAATATTTAGCAGAATAAATATTGGCCTAAATTTATGAAGAAAATAGATTTGAGTTAACGACTTTACCACTAGAGCATTTTGCTGTCTTACGTCTGGGCCACTTTTTGCGATTCGGCGCTGTGCGACTTCAACTGACAATTGCGCGGTCGTGCGACACCGTACCCAAACGAAATTGACGTCCTTTTTTTCCCACAAACAGAGCTTTCTTTTGGTGGTATTTGATCACCTGTGCGATTTTTACTTTTTGCGCTATAAACAAAAAAAGAGCGTTTATTTAGAAAAAATAACAATATTTTTCACATTTTTTTATATGAAATTCCCCCCAAAAAAGATGTAAAAAACAATTTTTTTAAAAATTTTTGGCCAATTTGTTTTCTGCTACCCATGTTTGGTAAAAAAAATCGCAATAAGCGTATTTTGATTGGTTTGCGCAAAAGTTATTGCGTTTACTAACAAAGGGAAAGATTTATGTCATTTTTGGTGGGTTTTTTTTAACGAGTAATGGCGGCGATCTGTGATTTTTTTTGCGGGACTGCGACATTGCGGCGGACAGATCGGACCCTTGACTGACATTTTTGACACTTTTGGGGGTACCAGTGACATTACTGCAGTAATCAGTGCTATAAATATGCACTGTTACTGTAAAAATGACACTGGCAGGGAAGGGGTTAACTTTATTGGAGAGGGAGGGGTTAATGTATGCCTGGTGCTTACTGACGTGTGGGGGGGGAGGTGACTGTGTGAGACAGGGACAGATTGGATGTCCAGCTATGCTGAACACTCCGATCTGTCACTCCCTGTCACTGAGGAGATCCGCCCGCTTGTGTTTACACAGGCGGGCGGATCTCCACACTTGATCCTCGACGATCGGGGCAGAGCAGCCCTGGCCCGACTCCCGCTGTGAATGAAAACAGCGGGAGCGCGCCTCTACAGGGGAGGAGTCTGGCGACGTAGGTCTACGTCGTCAGACGGGAACGAGCCACTTTGCCGCAGTACTATTCCAGTACTCAGCGGTAAAGTGGTTAAAGTAATATAGTGCTGTATCGCAAAAAAATGGACGGGTCATGAAGGGGGTAAATCTTCTGCAGGTTAATTAGTTAACCACTTCAACTCCGGAAGGTTTTACCCCCTTAATGACCAGGCCATTTTTTGCGATTGGAAACTGTGCTACTTTAACGAAAAATTGTGCAGTCCTTTTTTCCCACAAATAGAGCTTTCTTTTAGTGGTATTTGATCACCTCTGCGGTTTTTAGATTTTGAACTATGACCAAAAAAAGAGCTACAATTTTGAAAACAATACAATATATTTTACTTTCTGCTATAAAACATTCCCAATAAAAAAATTTAAAAAATCAAATTTTCTTTTATTAGTTTAGGCCAATTTGTATTCTGCTACATACTTTTGGTAAAAAAAAGATCCCAAAAAGCGTATTTTAATTGGTTTGCGCAAAAGTTATCACGTTTACAAAACTAAGGGATAGATTTTTGGACTTTTTATTTTTGTTTTTAGCGATTTTTAGCAGGACTGCGACATTGCAGCAGACAGATCGGACCTCTAACTGACATTTTTGACACTTTTTGGGGACAATCGACATTAATACAGTAATCAGTGCTAAATAATATGCACTGTTACTGTATAAATGACACTGGCAGGAAAGGGGTTAACCCTGGGGGTGATCAAAGGGTTAAATTAAATGTATGACTGGGAGGGGGCTCTGTGACAGGCACAAAGAGATCAGGGTTTAAAGCTGGCCATACACTATACAATTTTCTTATTCAATTTCCTTTAGATTTACCTTAAACTATGTAGTGCAAGGGCCTGTCTGATTGCATACAAATTGAAAGTGTTTAGGTTTGACCCTATATCACATGGTTTTGGTAAATCTAAAGCAAAGTTGAACAAGAAAATTGTATAGTGCATGGCCAGCCTTAGCTTAGCTGAAACTCCTGATCTCTCTTCCTCTGTGACAGAAAACCTGCCTGCTTTGTTTACATACGCAGGCGGGTCTTCTATCAGTTTCTGTGATTGCGGGAGACAGGCGGCGATCGCTGCTGCTCCTCCTGCGGTCTGGCTCCCGCTGTGTCTAATCAGATAGTCTAATCAGTAGATCTACGTGATTATGCGCAGCCCAGCTGCCCTGCCGCAGTAAATCTGCATGGGGCGGTTGGCAAGTGGTTAATGGTGAGTGCATTTTAGTTCTGTTGCTCACGTGTGGTGGAGAGGATTTTCATTAGCTAGGGGAAGACACTTTCTTTGCAGTGATATTTATCACATATTTTGGACTCTTTTGCATTGGACTTTATTCACACTGATTTATCTTTGTTATCATTCTTCAATATTGTGGATGCTTTTTGCACATTTTGCATGCTGTGTTGATAACACAAAGAGATGGACCGAACACCCCCCTGTTCGGTTCACAGTAGAACTCCCAACCATGAGAAATGAAAAGTGCCCAATTTGATGGCTTACATGCAAGTAATTGGCCATAAAATGGGTATGGGCGGTCTGGGTACTGCCCTGGGGGACATGTATCCATTCAAAATTATTTTTTAAAAACAATTTTTAATGGAGCAGTGATTTTATTGATGCAATAAAAATGAAGAATTTATTTTAATATTGTGTCTAGGGGGGTCCCCTTAGTCTGCCTGTAAAGTGGCGCATCTGTAGCATGTATAGAACATGCTGCAGCAAAAATTACATTTCTAAAAAAAAACAAAAAAAGGTCAAAATACACTTGAATTGACTTGCAGTTGCAATTGCCAGCACCCGGCTATTTAAAAAAAAACCCTGAAAGGACCCTGAGCCAAAATAAAAAAAAAAACAGGGCGAGGTCCCCCCCCCCCCCCCAAATACTTACCAGACTCTTCTCCTAGCACGCAGCCCCCCCCCCCAAACCATACCAGGCCACATGCCATCAACATGGGGGGGGTGCTATGGGACAAGGTTCTCTTCTTCTGCTGGAAAGAGGCGTGTCGGAATCTGACCCCCAGATCCTGGCCCCAGCTATTGTGAATGGCCCATTCACCAAAAAAATGTTAAAGAGTAATAAAAACAAAGAGACAGTTTTTGACAATTCCTTTATTAAAAAATAAAAAAAACTGTGTCCCCAGATGTAAATCCATTGTCAATGATACCCGTGCACCATTGGAACCTGAAAAAAGAATAAAAAGAAAATGCTCCGCACCCATTGACGGCTAACTTCGAATGCCTTCTCCGCCATTTGACACCTGCAAATTCGAGTGTTCCCTAAACGGGGCGAACAGCCAATGTTTGGCTCGAACTCATGCTTGTGCCATACCCTTCGCCCAACCTTAATAGATAATGCTTTTTGTTTGTAATATTCTATATTTGGAGGTGCTGTTTTATTTTCTCGCCGCCATTACTAGTAAAAAATAAATAAAAATGACAAATCTTTCCCCTGGTTTGTAGACACAATAACTTTTCCACAAACCAATCAATATACACTTATTGGGATTTTTTTTTTTTTTAACAAAAATATGTAGCAGAATACAAATTGACCTAAAATGATGAAAAAATTTGATTTCTTAATTTTTTTTTTTAAATTGGGAATGTTATATAGCAGAAAGTAAAAAATATTGTTTTTTTTATTTGTTTTTTTTTTTTTGCAGAATTGTGGCTTTTTTTTTTATAGCGCAAAAAATAAAAATCGCAGAGTTGATCAAATACTGCCAAAAGAAAGATCAATTTGTGGGGAAAAAGGGACATCAATTTTATTAGGGTACAGCGTCGCACGACCGTGCAATTGTCAGTTAAGTTAAGGCAAGAAATTGCCTGGTCATTAGCGGAATAAATCCTTTCGGTCCAGAAGTGGTTAAGGTACCATCATTTTTTACAGCCGCAGTGTTTGCTGGAAAGCATTAGCAGCTCATCAATGGAACAAAGCCATTTATCCAAACATCAGTGTATAGATAATGATCACAATGGAAAAACCTCATCTTTATATTAGAAAAACTGCAAGCTTTCCCCTTAACAATGTGTTTTATGGTGCATGTATCCCCCTATCACCATCCACATGAGTAGGGAATTGATTCTGCACTGCTGTGCTGTACAAAATAGTTGAAGGCATCAGATTGTTTCTTGTAGTGAGGACAACCACTAACAGTTTACAAAATTTAGGTGATATTATTCATTTTGAAAAAATGAATATCCCGCTTTCCCATTAGATCAGAATTCATCATTATAGGACGCTTGTAGCAATATGTATCTAAAGCATTAGCTGTGAATTGCTGCTAGCAATATAGAAAGCAGCATTATCTAGAAGAACAAAGTGAAACGGCAGTGTATAAAGTCACATGACAGAGTTTCCTTTCTTCTATTCACCGGCCAAGTATCTCTCCCTCTCATGGGGCCCAGTAGGCATTAGATGTAAACAATGAAAGAATATTTCCATGCTGTGATCTAACTTTCAGTGTATTCAGCAGAATGAAACTTGTTTACTCGTAAAATGGATAATGGCAGATCCGCTCCACTAAGCTAATAGTGCTTCTGGCTTACTATTATGGCTGTATGTCTGTTATTTTATATTATCTAGATGCAAAGTATTCTAGTACAGTATAAGAAAGTTGGGTCAACACCTGCCCAGTGTCATTTTTTCCTACAATATGCATACTAATATCCACAGCTAGTTTAGTCAGAAGAATAAATGGGGCAACCCAAGGTTCATAGGCAATTAAACTCTTGCTGCCCCAAGCATTCGTTTCATCTGCTAGACCTTACCAGTTATTAGGCCCCTTTCAGAGGGAACGGATCTGTCCAAGGGGGATCTGTCCGCTGATCCCCACTTAGCAGGTGTATGACAGGTCCGTGTCAGCTCCAATGTGCAAAGCGGACACAGACACAGTCCGCTCACCTCTATGGGGCGTTTGGATGGAAATGGACTGTATGTCCATTTCCATCCGATTGTCATCTGATCCGATCTGCCGAGTGGTGAGCGTATTGTGGGAAAAGTGAGGCAAGGTGGCGCTGCCTAGTTATGTACAGGTGGTGTAAAAAATTAGTCTAATGGTCACAAAATAAAGTACTATTGTGCTAGCTTAAATAATAACATGCAATCCAAGGTGTGTATAAAAGAGTGCAAAACAAGTTTGGGGAGCAATCTCCCCAACTGTGTGCTCAAAGTTGTGTTGCAATAAATAGTTAAATAAGTTAATATACAAAAACTAATATGCCAGTGAAACAATATTGGTGGTGGATTCCCAAATTTAAAATAATAATCTAATATAATATGATTAAAAACGTGTTTAGAAAAATGAATACAATAAATAAATCAATCAATGTACAAAGAAGACTGTGTGCCAGTGAAAGAGATTAAGATGATAATAGTGACCAAACAATTAAAATAATAATGGTCCAATATAAAGGTAAACAGTCCATCTAGTGCTGAATAATTAAAAAATGTGATAATCCCCCAAAGGGTGACAAAACAGTCTTAACGGTGCTATAAAGTGAAGAAAAAGTATTTCGATCAATTGGTGGTATTCCAGGTGATCCAAGTGCTGGGTGATGGGTGGGAAAAACACGTGCATCCCTCCAATTTCTCCCGCACTCACCAGAGATATATACCCCTACAGGGGTAATGGGCCTTGATATAATACTCTCTCCTCCAGTAATTTTGATGTATGGGGCTCTCGAGGGGAAGGTGTCACTTTCACCTGGGTAGTGGAGCCTCCCTTTTCCTCAATCGGTGATGATATGCAAGGAAGAAGCGCTAATATAGTGATGTACCGTTCAAAATACTTTATTAGGCAAATAAAAGTCAAGTACTCACATAAAATAAATGGTAAACAGGCATCCAGAGCAGTAGGGGCCGCGAGTCCCTCGTTGGCGGCTACTTCCGAGGCTATGCGTGTCAGCGACCGGATCTGCGTTGCAGTGAGGCGGAAATGACGTAATCGTGCACGACGCGTTTCGTCAGAGCCGACGTCATCAGATGCGTGGTGAGCGTATTGCCATCTGTCTGATTTTTATCAGATCGGGTGTCAGCGGACACATATCTGCTAACATCCAGCGCCCCATAAAGATCAATAGGTGGTCTGATCGGGTCCACCTGAAAGACGGACAGGTGGATCTGATTGGTCCTCTGGTGTGAAAGGGGCCTTAAACTTCCTCCCTGTAACCCATGCACCTAAGAGCTGTACCTGCTCTTGAGTGAACTGTGATGTGATACAGTAAGTGCAGTAATAAAAGTCTTGCATTATTTCCCCACTGGGGTTGATTTAAAAAAACTAAAGAGTGCAAAATCTGGTGTAGCTCTGCATAGTAACCAATCAGCTTCTAACTTCAGCTTGTTCAATTAAAGTGATTGTAAACTCTCATTTTTTTTTCAATAAAAATACCAAACATGTTATACTTACTTGCTCTGTGCAGTTGGTTTTTGCAAAGAGCGCCCAGATCCTCCTCTTCTCTGGTCCCTCTTCAGCTCTCCTGGCCCCTCCCTCCCCTTGAGTGCCCCCACAGCAAGCAGCTTGCTATGGGGGCACCCAAGCCGAGTCACAGCTCAGTGTATCCAGTAAGACACGGAGCTGCGGTTCGGCCCCTCCCCCCCTCTCTCCTCAATGAGACTTTGATTGACAGCAGCGGGAGCCAATGGTGCCGCTGCTGTGTCTTAGCCAATGAGGAGTGGGGTCCCAGATGGCTGAGACAGTCATGGACATCGTTGGATCGAGAGGGGGCTGAGGTAAGCCTTAGGGGGGGGGGCTGCTACACACAGACGGGTTTTATCTTAATGCATAGAATGCATTAAGATAAAAAACCTTCTGAATTTGCAACCACTTTAAGCTTTGACAAAAAAAAATAAAAAAATGGAGGCTGATTGGTTTTTGTGCAGAGATGCGCCAGATTTTGCACTTTCCAGCTTTAGTAAATCAACCCCGCTGTGTACACGTATCATGTTTTCCATAGGAAATTGGTAATTGTCTCCATACCTCATTATGGTAAAGTTTGACCAAACAGTGAACTAATTATTGTCCAAGACAGGCCATTCCTCACTTAATGTGCTAGTAATCGACCCATTCAAATGCATTGCCCATTGTTATTCCTTTGAATATCACTGATGTGGGATGGAACATGGTTATTATCCAACTGGCATGTTACAGAAGTTTAGCGCAATGTTTATAAACTGTATTTATAAAGACTTACCCATACACGTGATAATATCACTGTAGCAAGTAATGGCTTGAGTGAGAAAAAATAACATTGTCCAGTTCACCAGTGTGACTGGAAATCTGCAGAATGGATAATGCATATAGAAAGGTCAGTCTTAAAACCCAGAGCAGTTATGGTGTTTCCTTTGGTCCAGCAAACACAACAAGGAGCATCAGTTAGCAGATCAGTACATATTTGCATTATGTACTGTGGATTTTTAATTAAAGCTTGAAATGTTGAGCTCAAAAGATCCAAATGTATTATTTTCTTAGATATTTAACCTTTTTAGGTTTACAACATTGAGGCTGTGTTTGGAGGATACACTGGTCATTTTACAGGTTCCAACCGTATTTACACAAATACGTTGTGCAAAATTTCCAGCTTTTTGAAATAATTTCAGGGGATCCATTGCTGATGATCCTGAGTACATAAACTGGCTATCCTCTATATCTTGTTGACAAAAATGTTAATTAAATCCCTATTGCACTATACCTGTACTGTTTCTTTAGCAATCATTTTTATTGATCTTTCTTGTCTAGTAGTGGGTTACAATTAGACAGGAACATGCAGTAGTGCAACATATAACAGTTGAGCTTGCAATGTTGTACAATGAAGGTGCACAAATAAAACACACAAGCATAGGCGTACGCACAGGATGTGCCAGGTGTGCCTGGGCACACCCTACTCACCCTATGTGGTGCAAATTTCCCCTGTTTAGACTCCTGATATTTCACCAAAGTCCCCTAATATGGTGTGATGGAACGCTTGGCACCACACTGATGTGCTTCTGCCAAACAGTACCTCCTGCTGTCCAAACATTCCAGAAGACCTGAGAGCTAATACCAACCCTTTACCCCAAGCATGGTACCCAGACAAGATGTTGAGGTAAAATCCAAAGGAATGACTGTTTATTGAACAGAAATACAGGTTTTTTATACACTTCAAAAGTAGGTCAGCCACCTCATTAACAATAAAACCAAATATTTGCCCAAAACATCACACAATAGTTAGATAATCCCATCATAAGAACCTCAAGGAATTTGCCAAATTAGCCAACAGACAGAAACAATAGGTGACTCAATTAACAATGGGAAGGAGGCATTAGGAGTCTGGACACAATGGGACAGACATACATAACAGAAAGACACATAACACCTTAATAAACAGACTATAGCAGGGGACCCCAGTATCAAGATGCTTTGAACTAATCATATTAACACCTGCACTCAGTATCACAGTCTAAAGCAGTCATTACTGGTTTGGGCATAGAGGCCCCAAATATGTATATGGGTCCTCCAGTTACCAGAGTCTGAGTTTTTTGGGGAAACAGGGACTTGAATCAGATGCAAGACCACTCCAAGGATCCCCCAGGCACACACCTCCCAAAGAGTAATTTTCCCTTAAAAGCCAAGGCCCATAGTCAGTAGGCAAGAGCCCACCCTGCAGTCCCCTCCAAAAACCCCTGTCCTGGTTGGGTCTGTCACACGGGGCTCCCAAACAAATTGTAAAAAAAAAAAAAAAAAAACAATAATAAAAAAAAAAAATTGTAAAAAATAATAAAAATAAAAAACAACTGACACTGTCCACTGCCCTACTGACACTGTCCATTGCTCTACTGACACTGTCAATATATATATACACATATACACAGGCATATGTGTGTAAGCTTTGGGGTGCACACCCTAATGCAATAGGCTGTGCACACCTATGCACACAAGTATAGGTAAACATTTTACAAGCAATAAAATGTAATAAAAAGTGAACAGGTTCCATTGTATGCAGCATGTCACATGTATCCCAGTCAGAGCTTCCATTTAAATTCAAAAAACACGATGATGACTGTTATCTTAGTTGCAGAGTGTCTTACTATCCCTCTCTGTAGTCTTCAACTATCACAGTTCTGCTGGAGAATTTACCTTCGTGTGTCCAGTGATGGACAAGCAAAAAGCTAAAATTGCAGTGTCCATGTGACATGTGCTGCTATCTTCTTTTACTTCATTCCCAGAGTTACTGGCTAAGATTGCCCTTGGCAAGAGAATGGCACGTATTAAAAGATAAAGTAGTTGCCATTTATCTTATTTTATAATTACTAGAAGTACCAGAGTCTAGAGTAAAATCAGTTTGAAGGCATTTATTAAATGTTTGTCTTCAGGCTGGAAAAGTACTGTAGCAGAATCCACGGTTTGATTGTGGTGGATAATTTCGCTCTTGTCCATGAACATTTTTGCATTCAGGTTAGAACACAGAAATAGTTTGTATCTCTCTGTGGAATATGCAGCTGTTCTTCTCATATTGCCTAGTTTAGGGCCAAGTAAGTAAAATTACATGAACTCTACATGCAGGAAGCCTTTATTTTTTCAGATTTTGTAGAAAAACTGTATACTCAGTTTGGGTAAGGGAGTCTGTGTCATAAGGAAGCCTTTTTTTCATAAAGAAAGTTTCATTGTTTCCTGTTCATTCTTTTTATACCTGCCGCACTCTTAACGGAATTCTTTTTTCCGTTTTGGATAAAGTGTAGGGCTAGAAGCTCTGTCAGGTTTTTACTGCTGTTTGTGGCTGCTTTATACTCACATTTATAAAACACAGCAAAGCTTTACAATTATACTTAACACTTCACCGACTTTGGGACATTTGGGAGTATAAACCCAAACATATCAGAGCAAACCTGGATGTAACTTTTTAAAAGAGTCATAGATTGAGGAAAGTCTTGCTATAGAGGTGTTAGAGGCAGTCACGGATAGCGGCGTGTCTGGTATTAACAGATGGAGGGGGAGTCACAGATTGGAGGATGCCCAGTAAGGGAGATGGAAGTGAAGATTGCAGGATGCTTAAGATGGGGGGTGGCAGGGGAAGTCACAGATTGCAAGATGTCCAATATGGGGGGATGATAAGGGGAGGCACAGATTTCAGGGTGTCTGGTATGGGGATATAAAGGAGGAATCACAGAATGCAGGGTGTGTGGGATGGGGGACAAGAGGGGAAGTCACAGATTGACGTATTTCAAACATACTTTGGCCTTAAATACACCATTTGGATTGGTACACTGCAAATTCTGTTGATTTTGAGCTTAATTCTGTTACGATTTAAATCTGGAGCCAGTGGGTGTTCTACTGACACACAAGGATCCTATGGGTTGAAAGTATGTGCCCACATACACCAACCTATACATGGGTCACATCCTTGGAGATATCAATCTGTTCAAAGTGATTCGATATTTTTTTTTTGTACATCGGGGCTCTTCAGTGAAGTATTTCTTGGGGTATCTGAATGATGAGTAAAATTTCAGGTTTAGGGGTAATGAACAGACTATTCACATTGACTTTCCAGACATTACCTTGAGTGGTCCTGAGAGTATCCAGGTATGGGCTTATCACAAGCCGACCTCCAGGACTTCTCTACTCTGCATAAAGCTGCTATCCCATGCATGTAAAAAAAGGCAGTACTCAAGGGTCAGTTTATTAGGACAAGGTAAAACTGCTCTACATTGGAGGAAAATGATTGGGATGGTGCAATGGTGGAAAAACTCTCTTAATCGATCTACTGGTAAAAGAGCTTGTATGTCGATACCTGCTCATTCTATATGGGGATGCAGGTATGAGAGATATTTTATCAAGGGGTGCATCTTGTGGCCAAATGGGCTCAAACGATGGGTAATATTTTATTCCCCAATCTTCATATGAACAAGCAAAAGAACACATGGTTAAACACAGGGGTCATGTTCAAATTTGGTTAATCTCTTTGCTCTTGTTATATCACCAATTTACCTATGGTGATTATTTTATAAATAAGTAACTGGTAAATTGCAAAACCAAATATGGTATGAGAGATATTTTATCAAGGGGTGCATCTTGTGGCCAAATGGGCTCAAAGGATGGGTAATATTTTATTCCCCAATCTTTATATGAACAAGCAAAAGAACACATGGTTAAACACAGGGGTCATGTTCAAATTTGGTTAATCTCTTTGCTCTTGTTATATCACCAATTTACCAATGGTGATTCTTTTATAAATAAGCAAGTGGTAAATTGCCAAACCAAATATGGTATGAGAGATATTTTATCAAGGGGTGCATCTTGTGGCCAAATGGGCTCAAACGATGGGTAATATTTTATTCCCTAATCTTCATATGAACAAGCAAAAGAACACATGGTTAAACACAGGGGTCATGTTCAAATTTGGTTAATCTCTTTGCTCTTGTTATATCACCAAGTTACCAATGGTGATTATTTTATAAATAAGCAACTGGTAAATTGCCAAACCAAAGATGTGATATATGTCGTTGACTGTGTAACATACAAAAGAACAGTATGCTAGTATGACAACAGGACAGTTTATAATTGGATGAATTATTATTTCTTATATTAGGACTAGGGATGAGCTTGGGTGGGTTTGGATCCTAGTTTGAACCAATGTCAGCGAGCCTGACAGAAAGCTGTCACCTGTACCGGGCCAATCTTCTGAAGCAACATTTATACATGCGGCTGCAGGGTGGGGAATGCACCAGCCACAGATAATTGGCCTAGTACAATGAGAGCTTCTTGATGGACTCAATCAAATGGGTTTCATCTGGGCTCTGTACACACCCGAGCTCATCTCTAAATAGGACATACAAAAAGACCACTATAACCAGCCAATATGTGGAACAGCATGGGTCTAGTAAAGAATCCTTTTTAAAGTTTAAATAATAGAAAGTGTGGGTCATTTTATATGAGGTGCAGAATATTTTTCCTTGATAAGTAAAAAAGAGGTAATTCTGGATATTCAAATTCCGCACACATATCCCAAAAAGAATGAATTAAAAGTGGGATGTGACTCATTATTATAAATACAATTATAGGATTTTTTCCTCTCCCCCTTCCCTCCCTATCCCCTTTTTTTTTTCCTTCCCTTTCTTACCACCACACTGCCCTCTATAGGTCTTCTTAGTGATTCCAGCTGTTGAGATCTGCTGCTCCGCTGTCATACACCCTGTCTAGTGCCGCCATCCTTCCTTTCTACTTCATCAGGATCTGTCTGTCTCTTCTGGGTTAATATGGCCAGACCCAAATGCTGCCCCGTCAGGTCTGCCACTGGGATATATTGAGGATATGCCAGGAGGCTGTGGGAGCAGGACATGTCAATCTTGCCTAGATGAGAATGGAGACAGGGAGGAGGATGAGAGTAAAAACATACACTCACAAAAATATTTTTACTATTGTGGCGGAAAGGGCTGGCTTGCAAGAAAAAAAATTAATTTTGGGAATTAAGGTCCACTTGAAGGAACTGGATGACCAGGTGTACTACAGCAATGCCTATAAAAAAAAAAAAAAATAAGTCACCTGCATCCCCGTTTTTTCTTTCAAAGCTTTTTAATGCCCTTTTATTGGTTGAACTAGATGTCTTTTTTCAACCAGACTAACTATGTAACTATGTAGTGTAATCTATGAAGGCGCCAACCGGTAAGCTAACCCCTAACTGCCGACCCCTTTAAATGTTAAAAAAAACACATTAAACTAGTGAAAAATGGTAAAGTAAGGCGCTGTTAGAATAGATTCTACTAAGTGAAAAAATAATATGTATGCCACCTCCACAAATGTTGCACATAAACTCCAGCTGTGATAAATTTGTTAAACCAAGTAACCTTCAATAAAGTAAAGGTTATACAAATTTGAAATAATAAATATGATAACAGTCCATAAAATGGTGTCAGTAATAGTACAGTAAACCCCCCTCCATTGCGGGGGTTACGTTCCGGACCCAGCCGCGAAAAGTGAAAATCCGCGAAATAGAAAAACCCTATTA
This sequence comes from Pelophylax lessonae, assembly GCF_965119305.1. Lineage (NCBI taxonomy): Eukaryota > Metazoa > Chordata > Amphibia > Anura > Ranidae > Pelophylax > Pelophylax lessonae. The sequence goes on along the minus strand of NC_138772.1, from coordinate 334,430,921 downwards.
AAATGCATTGAAGGCATGTTTCTTTTACTGTCACTGTACATGTAAAAGCATTTTAAGGTCTTTAAACACACTTTTAAAACAATAGAAACTCATTTAAACACATAAAAGATACTGAGAGACATATGGAAAACACAAAAATATTTAATTTTTAATGATTTATATAGTAAAATAACATTACAAAAAAAAAAAAAACGCAATATACCGGGACCGCAAAAACTGAACCGCGATGGAGCGGGGGTTTACTGTATGTGTCCATACACCCCAACCAAAATCCGTGAAATCCTTTTTTCTGTTTATTCAGTGCTCCACCACGTTAATGACAAATAATTGTGCTCACCACAACTCCTGGGTCCAAACGAACCACAAAGCTCCATCCCATTTGACAACCTCCTCTTAGGTGGCCGATGGTATACCTATGAAGGCAAAAAAACACCAAAATAATAGTGCAACCCTGTTTATTGAGTGTCAACCAACAAACGGCTAAAAGGTTATGCTTACATATGCTGTGCCCAAGCCGGCACCAGCTCGAATGGCGCTAAGACTGCATCCCACTTACAGAACACCGTTGACTCGCCCTCATATGTATGCCATCGGCCACCTGAGAGGAGGTTTTTTTTATATGGGACAGATATGAAAAGGAACCTCAGGTCGTTTTGGATGTACTGATCCTTGACTAAGCTTTGTGGTCCGTTTGGACCTAGGAGTTGTGGTGAGCACAATTATTTGTCATTCACGTGGTGGAGCACTAAATTACCGTAAAAGAAGATTTAACGAATTTTGGTTGGGGTGTATGGACACATACTATTACTGACACCATTTTATGGACTGTTATATTTATTATTTCAAATTTGTATAACATTTATTTTTTAGAAGGTTACTTGGCTTAACAAATGTATCACAGCTGGAGTTTATGTGCAATTTTATACACACTTGTGGAGGTGGTGTATGTATACATATTTTTTTTTTCACTTAGTAGAATCTATTCTAACAGCGCCTTACTTTACCATTTTTCACTATGTAACCTAAGCTATTATGACTAAAGTTCAATTTTACATTTACACAGAATATGAAATGCCTTTCATATAATGGAGCCGTACCACACTACTAGCAATGTTGCCATGAACCACATCATAATGTAATAATTTGGGTGTCACAAGAAATATGTATCAGGAGATTATCAGGAAATTTGTGCTTTCAGTTGAAGAGTTTTTCAGGATAAAAGGTTTCCATGGAGACAGCGTGATTTGTAGTGTAGGCCAGAGTTCAAGAAGCATGTAAATTGTTCATACAAAGAAGTTTGCCAAAGTCGGGCAGCCCTGGTCCTTCTGGGGCGGGGGGGGGGGGGGGGGGGGAAACCTCTGTATCCCAATAATCCTAATTACTCATATACTATTAGTGATGGTCATTGCTCCAGTGGTCTGCACCTCTGTAATGGTTGATCACTTACTGAGTTGTACTGGTGGGGGATAATGGTGCTGGTATGAGAGTGTATATGAGTGTGAGTATGTATGTATTTCAGTTGTATATACCTATGGATATCCTGTACTGTCTCAGAATTTTTATCGGGCTCTGTGTAGTGCCCATGATCTATTATCTATAATCTTTTTCTACTTTTGTAACAATTCTCTTTTTATATCTTTATGCAAAATCTTAAATTAGAACATCACTCTCCCAATCATCTTTGATTATTTTTAATCCTCACGCTGTTGGCATTAGTAAATAGATAGGAAAGTACTGTATATCATATTTACTTGTTTTAAACTTTTTTTGCCTAGGCAAATTATGTCATACAGGAAAAAAGGGGGGGAGATTGGCGCAATCGGGTTACACGAGCTGCTGCGATAATCTAGATATGGGCAAAATGCAGATGATTGAGTCCAGTGGAATTGCTAAACACTTTGATGGCTGCAGGCTTTGTAGGGTGAAGCAACCCTGTATGGATCCAAGACAAAAAGAGAGAGAAGACCAAGCGCCAATCTAAGTGTAGCAATGCAGTTGATTTAATAGCAATTAAAAGAGTATTACTCACAAACGTGCGTTAAAAACAGGCATCTCAAATAGTATAGGGCATCTGGGCGCTATTCATCCAGGGTGTCATTCCAGATCCCTTGTGGAGCTGGCGCTGTGGGGGATGAGTGTTGTGAGGCAGGGGACGTGCAGATCCTTCAGCGGTGGTGTAGCAGCGTGGGTCCTTGGGTCGGAGGGCTATGACATCACTTCCTGGGGATGCTGGTGTGTAGAACGGCTACGCGTTGCGGAGCATGCGCTCCTTCTTCAGGCCGTACAGGGGCCATTTTGGATGTGGGTCTCTTTTTGTCTTAAATTATGTCATACATCCCAAGAGTCTTCAGGAGGGGAGGAGGGGTTTTCTCCGCTAAGCACACTCTCCTGCATGCATGCCTAATTTAGGGTCCTTTCACACGGGCTTTCCACCCGGCGACCTGTCATCCCCCGATCCCTGCTGTGCAGGCGGATGACAGCTCCGTCTCCGCTTACTTTTCAGAGACAGACCTGTCAGATCCTCTATGGGAGATCGGATGAAAACAGACCGCCTGTCCATTTTCATCCGATCCAATCCTCCAGACGGATGGAAAATAGGGTTTCCATCCATCTGGATTTCACAAACCACATTGGATCAGAGAGCAGCGGGTGTCAGAAGATATGTCACCGCTGACATCTGCTGCTCGATAGAGGTACATGGAGCATCCGATCAGGTCCGCCTGAAAAAAACTGACAGGCGGACTTGATCGGAAAGCCCATGTGAAAGGGGCCTTAAGGGTAGATGGATTCCAGGAAGTAAATGCTACATGAATCATGTGCCCTTTTTTAACCGGTTGCCGACCGCCACAAGTACATATACTGCGGCAGTCAGCCCCGGCCAGGCAAAGTGACATACCGGTACATCACTAGCCTGGGAGCCAATAGCGGGCGAGCGCGCACCGCCGGAGGCGCGCTCCCACCTCGGCTCGTTCACGGACACCTCCGTGCGTGTGACCCTCGGACCCGATGTCCGCCGGTCACTCGCGATCGTCCGCTGTGAAGGGAGAAAGGCAGGCGGCTAATGTAAACAAAACCGCCTGTCATTCTTCCCTGTGTAAAAGCACTGATCTAACGGTCCTGCTATGTAGGACCGTTGATCTGTGCGGTTACACACACAGCCACATCCCTGCACAGTTAGAATCATGCCCCTAGGGACACACTTAACCCTCCCTCTCCAATAAAGTTAACCCCTTCCCTGCCAGTGTCATTTTTACAGTAACAGTGCATATGTATAGCACTGATTACTGTAGTAATGTCACTGGTACCCCCAAAAGTGTAAAAAATGTCAGTCAAGGGTCCGATCTGTCCGCCGCAATGTCGCAGTACAGCAAAAAAAAAAAATTGCAGATCGCTGCCATTACTCGTTAAAAACAAAAAACAACAAAAATGACAAAAATCTTTCCCTTAGTTAGTAAACGCAATAACTTTTGCGCAAACCAATCAAAATACGCTTATTGTGATTTTCTTTACCAAACATAGGTAGCAGAAAACTGGCCAAAAATTTAAAAAAATTTTGATTTTTACTTTTTTTTGGGGAATTTCATATAAAAAAAATGTGAAAAATATTGTTATTTTTGCAAAATTGTCGCACTTTTTTTTGATTATAGCGCATGATCAAAAAAATCGCACAGGTGATCAAATACCACCAAAAGAAAGCTCTGTTTGTGGGAAAAAAAGGACGTCAAATTTGTTTAGGTACAGCGTCGCACGACCGCGCAATTGCCCATTAAAGTCACGCAGTGCCGAATCGCAAAATACCCCCTGGTCAGGAAGGGGGTAAAATCTTCCGGGGCTTAAGCGGTTAAGATAGCCACGGCTAGAAACGCCAGGGGTCTGTTTTTCAAAGGGATTTCTCAACAAAATAAAGCATAGAGACATAGGTGGATGGGGGCACTTGCTTTGACAGGCGGTCTGTTCTCATCCGATTCCCCCACAGGGGACAGCGGGGATCTGACACCTCCCTCTCCGCACACAGAGCGGAGACAGAGCTGTCATCTGCCTGCTCAGCGGGGGATCGGCGGATCGAGAAAAACAGAGTCCGCCAACGGAGAGGACAGTGTGAAAGAGGCCTAAGAATACTTTTCTAAGGTACTGTAGGTGCTAGGCTCTGACAATCAGCCACCTGTCCCCAAAATCGTGGGAAGATAGGGCACTGTGTTGCAGGTAGGTGAGGCTTACACCCTAGGGTGAGAACTAAGGCCTCCCTAATAATTTCTAAGCTCAGATGGGATACTAAAGCTGTCCACATGCTGTGTGAATGAACTGGTGGAAATTCAATCAGTGGGCAGCCCTCTCGGCATCACCCAGGCTGCCATTCTTCCACTGTGTAAAAAAATAAAGGAGCGGGGTGGAAAAATGTTGGCCGAACTGTTCGGGTATTCTGTTGGCTTTCAAAATACAATAGTAGTAGTGGATAAACTTAACCCACTATATAAACAAAATCTATTGGTGTACAGCCAGCGGGGATCATTTGAGCTGATTTGGATCGGCTGGGGAGTAGGTGTCTTTTACCTATTTCAACAATGGCCCTTGAACTGATCCCTTGTGATGATTAAACGCTAAGATGTGTGAAACACGTTAGCCTTATACTTGGACTCCTGTGATTTTATCTATCTTCATCCAATAAAGACATTTACTAATGCTATCCTGTTGTGGGATGTGCGGCCATCCATTTCTTATTATTTTTCTCTCTCTACTTTACTGGCATATCTGTAGGACAGGATGTGAGAAGAAATATCCCAAAAAGTTGACACAGACAGCAGTATGAAACTAATATTCGAGCGTGAAAATCGAAGCACCACAGCAAAACTTTTATTCCAAACGTATCACAGGTGCTACACCTGCACATTTCGAGGACCACACATTGTTTCCTTCACCATATTTTAATTCAAATTAAGCAAGGGAGGGTTATAACCCCTGTCAGATTATTTTTCGCCATTTGTGTCCCGTTGCAAAGACTTCCATTCACTTCCTGTCCTATAGCCAAGCAGGAAGTGAGAGGAAATCCTTGCAAATTAAGGGAATTCCTTGGGGACCCCCAGGTCACCAGGACCAGTGTCCCCATTGGAAGATTTTTCCTCTATGGCTTTTCTGGGGACAAACTTTCACTTTCAATAATAGTAAACAGGACAAATAGAGAGAGTAAGAGCCCATTCAGACTAGCGCGACTTGTCAGGCGACTTGTCAGCCTAACAAGTCGCAGTCGGTCACTCGCCATTGAGTAGCACAGGACCCGTTCTAATAGGAGAGACACAAGTCGCTCAGACTTAGAAAAAGGGTCCTGTACTACTTTGGGGCGACCTGGGAGCGACTTGCATAGACTTCCATTATGCGAAGTCCCTGCAAGTCGCGCCGAAGTCGCGGTGCACAGGTCACCCCTCAAAGTCGGATCGCCTCAGTGTGAACCGGCTCTGAATCTCCTTAATAGGGGCACAGACAGCAACAAAAACTGACAAGCGTTCTAATCCCTCTCCATTCCATCCTAAACTAAAAATTATATTACTAAAAAAATGTTGCCTTTAATTATACTTTAAACTGAAATAGTTCATAAAAAAGAGATCAAATAATAGTCATATGTACATTTTTAAGTGTAAATGAAAGCATATAAGAAATATATCACTATCACAATTACATGCTGAAAGCTGTAATCATGTTGTGAGATTTGATGGTCAAATGTATTAAGATTTTGGAAAATAATCTCAATGGTGTTTTAATACTTTTTTTTTTTTTTTTTATAAACCATTCAGTTTAATTAATTTATATTATCACTTAATGTTTTTTGCCTTAATGAAGGGGACGACCTGTGGTTCCCGAAACGCGTTGTATGAAACACCTGTGATATGTTTTGGAATAAAACCTCTTTTATTGTAAAAAATCTGTTCTATAAGTTCCTCAAGAGCAGCCTACTCATCACCTAGATGCCCCATTGTGATACCACCCTTAATTTACTACTTCAAGTAGTATGAACCTGACAGGAGTTCTAATCTTTGAAATCATAAAATTGGAACAAATTGGAACAAAACCTCCAACTTTTGGTGTGATACATCTATTTTCAAACTCAAATATTACATCTACAGTCCAAGGAGACTGTTCAGAAGTTCCTCAAGAGCAGCCGTCTCGACACCTAGATGCCCCATTGTGATACCACCCTTAATTTACTACGTCAAGTAGTATGAAGCTGACAGAGGTTCTAATCCTTGACATCATAAAAAGTTCCTCTTGACAGTAGCCATGGATGTATGCTGATTGCCCAGATGGAATGATGGTCCTCATGTTTATGGAGGATAACCGACACACCTGGCTGACCAATCTCAAGAAAAAAAAGGAACCATCCAGGCTGGATGATTTTGGTCATCTATTGTTATTTTTCTTATAATAACCTGGAACTAAAGTTGCCTATCTGTGCTTTCCATTCCTCCTGCACGGAAATAATCAGGCAACGTACAGCAATCTAAGTGTGCATGTCTATAAAAAGATGTTTTACAGGAAATATTTTTCTGTGGTTAAACCATGTCTGCATTTCCAATCACCAATAAAGTCTAGAATGGATACTGGGCCCTCTTCTTAGTGAATGACCCTTTAGTCTTTGGTTTAAAAGGGGAAAAAAATGCTTTTATTTAAACCCAAATGTCGGGGAATAAGCGCACAGATAATCAGAGATCAGTTAACAATCTCTAGTAGAATCACAAATTTAAACTTACCTGACCCTTGCAGGAACTTTGTACAGTAATTCAATATACTGTGTGCAGATAACCATATATTATTTAGGGAGACCTCTGTAGAAACTGATTATCATGATACAGTGTAATTACTACAGAAGGTTATCTGTAAAAATAATTTATGAACTGGTCAAATGGCAGCCACTGAATGCACAGTATTAGACCTTTTTTTAACTAAAATAACTTTGGTGTTCCAGTATGTATAGTATAAAGTATACTTAAAGCTAAAAAAATAATACGTTTTGGATAGAGTAAGAAATGGTTAAAACCTATGACAAGTTTTTGCGTGTTCAATTGAGGAGATTTTCCTTCCTTTAGGCTCGATTCACACTGCTGCGACGGCAAAGTCATAGGACTTTGCCTGAAACTTTGCCCTGGGACTTTATTTTGACTTGATACGACTTGAATGCTATTTAGGAGCCTGTACAAGGGCTGAAATCACACCCAAGTCGGACCAAAGTAATGCAGAAACCTTTTCTAAAGTCAGATGGACTTATGTAGTATCAGTTAAGACAGCTCTCATAGGGAAACATTGAATTTGACATGTCATGTGACTTGCGGTCTTACAAGCTGGATCCCATATCGCAGCACCGTGGACCAAGCCTTACAATGTAGAAAGATGATGGGAAGTGAGAAAAGATCCCGCTAAAGCAGGGGTTTCCATACTTTTCAGCACAGGGCCCCTATCGTATATTTTTCAAATATTCTCAGGCCCCAAAAATTCTGGTTTAAAAAAATAAAATTAATAAAATTTAAAATAATTAAATTTTTGTAATCAACGTGATATTATTTGGAACAGAGAAACAACATCAGTAAAATAAAGTAAAGGAATTCCAAATAAACTTGAGCCCATCAGAATCCCACCTTACTTTAGGGTCCCCATTAGGGACCCTGATGCGAGTCTGGACTCTGATGGGGACTCTCATGTAAGGGGGCTCTTATAGAGGGGGGGTCTCTCATGTAAGGGGGGCTCTGATATAAGTGGGAATTACATGATTGGTTGTTAGGACACAGGCCGTCCTAGCAACCCACGATGGTACAGTGAAATCACAGCCAGTGGAACCTGCGCTGCAGACTGGAGGTTGGTTGTGGATGTTGGAGGGAAACAGAAGCCACTGGCTGACCTCAAGGGCTGTGTGAGACCTGTGTGAGATGCCATTGACCCAACTGTGGGCAAAAAAAAGTCTTGCAGTGGGACACATTTGACCCACGGACCACACTTTGGAGACCCTTATTCTAATGGAAGTCTTCACCTATCAGATACACTTCAAACTATAAAGACTGGATCTGAAAAAGGTACAAATGCATATGCACATGTAATTTGCGCATCATGTAAAAGCTGCAAATTTGTCAGGTTTATACAACAGTAGGACGCTGTGTGGGGTAAAAATACAGTAAAGCTTAAGTTTTAAGCCCAACATCAGGATCAGCCATCTATCCCCTTCTAATTGATAGCAAACAGATAAAATTGTTTTGTTTGAATGAACTTGTGGCAAAAAGGAAGTACTGCCGGGACATTTGAACATCAGTTGCACTGACTAGGCTGCGTAACATTTGGGCAATAGGAACTTTAGCAACTTCTATGGAGACTATACGTATAATAAAGGAAGAATTACAGCCTAACACTAACTAGTATTAAAAATGTGCCCTCACCCTTTCTGCTTACTATACTGTCGAACATGTGTAGAAAAGATCTTTATACTTACCTATTTTTAATCTGCTCCATTATGGCTATGCTTGACAACGGCTGTCAATTCTGTGAAAGATGTTGTTACGCCGAGTAAATAGATATCTAACATGTCATGCTTTAAAATTGCATACACCCGTGGAATGCCGCCAAACTTCCGTACCTAAACATCTCCATAGGCTACACTTTAAAAATGTTTAAAGGGTACCAGTTTAGAGTTACAGAGGAGGTCTTGTGCTAGAACTATTGCTCTTGCTCTAACGTTCATGGCAATACCTCACCGACACCTCATACATTTTTTATATCTTTTTATTTTTATATATTTTATTTTTACACTTTCCCTTTTTTTTTTGTATCACTTTTATTCATATTACAATGAATGTAAACATTCCTTGTAATAGGAATAAATCATGACAGGTCCTCTTTATAGAGAGATCTGAGGTCTACAAGTTTCCAGATCTCTCCTCTATGCAGGAAAGCCTGAGATAAAAAAAAAAAATTGATCTCAGGCTTTTCAGCTAAAAAAATGTAATTGTTTACATCTGCGGGCACCAGAAGTGATGTCACTTGGGGCCTCCGAGGGTCATAGAGATGGACGGGGGCCATCTGGTCCAGGGTCGGCTCTATGGTAAATGGCCACCACTGGCCGATTCATTCTCCGGCTCCCTGATTACACAGGCGAGCTGGAAGAAGCACCAGGGAGCAGCGGGGGGGGGGGGGGGTCCCGTCCCCTCTCCCCACCTGTAGGGGGGGGGTCCCGTGCGTCCCGTCCCCTCTCCCCGCCTGTGAAAGCACTTGAGTGGCTATGATTGCTTTTACATGTGAGGGAATCACCAGCTGAAAAAAATGATATCTGATAGGCATCATTCAGATCTCCACTTCAACCTAAGGATATCATATGACATCCACCTAAGGTTAAAGGTTAGTAGGCTTGTCACATTCAGCTGGACCATAGAGATGGACGGGGGCCATCTGGTCCACGGTCGGCTCTATGGTAAATGGCCACCACTGGCCGATTCATTCTACGGCTCCCTGATTACACAGGCGAGCTGGGTGAAGCACCAGAGGGCAGCGGGGGGGGGGGGGGGGGGTTGTCGTCCCGTGCGTCCCGTCCCCTCTCCCCGCCTGTAAAAGCACTTTAGTGGCTATGATTGCTTTTACATGTGATGGAATCACCAGCTGAAAAAAAATGATATCTGATAGGCATCATTCAGGTATCTCCACTTCAACCTAAGGACATCATATGATGTCCACTTAAGGTTAAAGGTTAGTAGGCTTGTCACATTCAGCTGGACCACTAATCCACGCCGCTTCTTCACCCGAAATGAGTGTCAGGAACATTCCCCATCATTTACACCAGCACAGGTAACTCATAAACAGACATTTAAAGTCACACATGTAACTCTAATTCAGCTGTCTTTAATATTACAGAACAGGTCCTGTTACTACTATGTTTTTTCATGATCTGAAAAATTGGATCATTTACAGACGTCACGCTCCTTATTGTTAAAATAGTTTTTAAGACGAATTAATACTTCTCTTTCAGATTCCTCTTACTAATTCCAGTCATCTACTCCTACCTTTTTTACACAACAAAGATAACTTTGCAGTGAACAATTATATCTGAATAGCTTGGATCAAAAGGCAAGCAATTCTGCAGGTATAAACTAAAATTGTCACCGATGATCTCAACATTAAAGCAGAATTTATTCCACTGCAGGCTCCGGGAGCTCCTTCCATCCTTGCCTGCATACTTCCCTATTATAGCAGGCTTTTTCACTAGTATGCTCTTCAAGCAATGCAACTTCTGCGCTCCCCCTCGTCACTGCGTCAAGGGCCGCAGACAACTTCACCCTCTTTTTTTTTTACAGGTCTGGGGTCATCCAGGTCTGTTATTGGACAACCACTGATGATGTATCTCCTGCGCATACGTGCTGCAGTTACATCACCCCAGTACTGTTCATGCATTGTAAGCAGTGTATACAAATTAAAAAATTGATAGCAAACAGATAAAATTGTTTTGTTTTTTTTTATTACAGAGAAACGTATAATGTCTCTTTTACCGAAACACAATTTACTTGCTAACGATTCTTTTTTTTTAAACTGTAGTTCTGCTTTAAAGCAAAAGATTTAGGCTCCATTCACACTAGCGCGACTCCAAAGTTGCACAATTTCCAGTGCGACTTTGGAGTGCGACTTTGTTCCGACTTTACACTCAATGGATCGCATTAAAAGTCGCACCACAGTAGTGCAGGCGCTTTTTTAAAATTGCTGCGTCTTTAGGTTGCACTGATCTGAACTAGTGCCATTGAAGAGAATGCCTGTGACTCGTCATAGGATTTGTCGTGTCCAAAGTCGCATGACAAGTCGCACAAGTGTGAATGGAGCCGTAGGGAGGGAAATGATGCCTTTTTACATCACAAAGGGGACAACAAATTACATATATAGTAGAACACCTCTCTAAAGCCCAACTCCAGGAAGAGTAAAAATCCTCCATTGCATTGGGGATGCCCCTGCACTGCAAGGGTTAAAAGCTTGTTTAGGTTTGGGAGAAAGCAGCTTTACTTACGGCACTTCCTATATGTTCCAGTGGTAGACTGGTCCCGAGCATGCCTACATCCCATAGTACTATGCAGGGGCAGACTGGCAACTTTCGGCCCAGGGGGCAAGTACAAACCAGAGGCCCATGGTGCATTGACTCGGCCCCCCTCCCACTCTCCCTCTTATTGTCCTCCTCCTGACCCCCATTCCAGGCTGAAGCCCTGCTCCAGGTATTCTCTACTCACCGACATAATCCAGCAGGGGGCAGTTGGGTGAGCTGGGACAGCTCAGTTGGGGCTGGCCAGGGGAGGAGAGTCTCAAGTGGGGCATCTGCTCAGACACAGTTTACACCAACCACGATGGGGGGGGGGGGGGGAGTCCTGCGCTCTGTTCTTGTCTTCATCCCACACTCAGTAGGTCAGCAGCGGGGACTTTTTACTTCTCTTCACCAGTAATCCTTTAGGCATGTCTGTGGCAGAAGAGGTGCAGCCTTTTTACAGGACATCGGAGCAGCCCAGGGGGCAATTGCCCCCCTGCCCCCTGGCCCAGTCCTCCCCTGGGACTATGGGCCCTGCATTGATCTTGATGATGTTAGGGGGATTATCTACCATAGCATAGGGGAGAAGGCTGTGGGGACTAGCCTTGCAGGGTGCATACTTTCCTTGGAGTTTAGCCTTAAGTGGCTTGATTAGGTCACTTTGCATATGGGGTGTCTAGCTCCTGTGCATGCAGTCCTGGCATTTAGTGTACCCTGAAGGCACAAATGCAGCATCCAGCTCTGCTGCCTGCAGCAAGTCAAGCTCTATGGCATTTGTTGTGAATGCATACAATGCTAAATGTGAGTACCACTCAGTACAGCGTTCAGCCCTGTCTAACTGCAACATATTTCAACCTGCTATGACTTTGGCAGGCTACAGGAAGAGGGGTTGGAGGATGCCCCTGTACCTTCCAGGCACATTTCATGCACAGAGGCCTAATATGAAGGTTAGATGCTCAGCTCTGCCCCCCCAAGGTGACAAAGTGTCCCGGATTGCCTGGGACAGTCCTGCATTTTTCAGGTCTGTCCCGGGCACCTTCATTCTGGTACAATACAGTGTCCGAATACTGTACAGTGGGGATCTTAGCTGTCACTGGAGATAAGGCTGTGTGTCAGCCCCGCCTGCTGTGTGTCAGCCCGCAGTGGAATCGTAACTGACACTGAGCAGCCGCACTGCCCCACGCAGGACAGGCCCTCTGCCCACACCCACTCTCTGGCTGTAGCAGAGCCCCCGTCTCACTGTATGACACCAATCACAGCCCACCACTCTCAATCCTGGCCCACCAGGCTCTGGTGCCATCCACCCCAGTGAGTGTGGGTGCACCACAGCTGAGCCACTCCCCAAATTGAAGGACTACAGGGCCCAGCATGAACCCCTCAGTGCCCCCCCCCCGCTCCACAAATTGTCTAAAAAAAAAAAAAAAGTAGAATCTAAAGCAGGATTTACCAAAGTCCTGCTTCTGAATCGACCTCTGTGTACGCTGGTCTCAAATTGTGAAAGAGTGGTTCAGGGAGCATAAGACATTATTTTCACACATGGATTGGCCACCACAGAGTCCAGAACTTAACCCCATTGAGAATCTTTGGGATGTGCTGGAGAAGGTTTTGCACAGTGGTCCGACTCTTCCATCATCAATACATGATCTTGGTGAAAAATGAATGCAACACTGAAGGGAAATAAATATTGTGACATTGCAGAAGCTTATTGAAACAATGCCGCAGTGAATGCGTGCCGTAATCAAAGCCAACGAAATATTAGAGTGTGTGTGTTTTTTTTTTTGGTGGTGACTTTTTTTTTGGCCAGGCCGTGTATGTTTCTGGGTCTGGGTCTTCACTTACACGCTAGTAACATGAGAAATGTGCCCATAATCCAGTATTGTGCTGTGAAACAAGGTCAGGCAGTGCTGTGCTACACCGCTCTGGAGTCTGGGCAGCATGTGTGAGAAAATCCGGCATGATCCCCTCAAGCTGTAACAGGAGGGGTTATCTGTTAATCCCACTTTTGGGGATGGTGTATTAACTTCCTGACCAGCTCTTACATTTCTTGTCTATAAAGTTTACTTTGTTTCTGGATTAACAGAAAAAAAAAAAAAAACTTAATTCCAACAGTTATTTTATAGTGTACAATATTCCAGTGTTCTTCTAAAAATGAAAACTCTAATAAATGGAAGGAATATAAGTAAAATTTTTAACTCTTAACATTTCCGCACTGAACAGCATTTTGCTGTGTGGTTCGGTCATTGGTGTATGGTGGAAGTCAATGAAAGTGGTTATCCTAAAGTGTTACTAAACCCAGTACCCTGCATTCACTATATCTGGTCTCCCACAGTACACAGAATATGGAAATGCAATTATTTTAGTAAATATAAACTGTTAAATACCTTTCCTCATCAGTGCAGGTATATAGCAGTCTTATTACTTCTATCAGTGTCTGGATAAAGCTTGTAGGAGGAGTTTTCATTCTACTCTGACTGTCCTAGGAGACTGCAGGACCCCTGACCCTCTGTCTGGACAGTGCTGGTTGTCCATGTGCTGATCACATGCACTCTCCCAGGGAAAAGAAAAAGAAAAATTTCTATCAATACGCACAAAACTAAGCATGTGCAGAGTACCTCCTAGGGCTCTGTACTATCAGCAGATTGATTTGGGACAGTGGAATGAGGGGAGGATCAGAGAATACAGGACCCAACAGCCTTTTTATACAGAGTGGAGGATTAAACACCCTTAGGTTCCACAGCAAGTATAACAAACATGCTTTACTGCAGGGATCCTCAAACTATGGCCCTCAAGATGTTGTGAAACTACACATCCCATGAGGCATTGTAAAACTCTGACTTTCACAGACATGACTAGGCATGATGGGAATTGTAGTTTCTGAACAACTGGAGGGCCATATTTTGAAGACCCCTGCTTTACTGCATGGCTGCTCAACCTGTGGCCCTCCAGCTGTTGTGAAACTACAAGTCCCATCATGCCTCTGCCTTTGGAAGTTATGCTTGTAACTGTCAGTGTCTTGCAATGCCTCATGGGACTTGTAATTCTGAAACAGCTGGAGGGCCACAGGTTGAGCACCCATGCTTTACTGCATGCACAGGCTGATTTTACTGTTGTGGGTTTAGTAACACTTTAAGCAGAACTCCAGTCAATATAACAAGATAAAAATAATTAGCCCATTTAAAGATGAATTAACAAAAACATCTCTTGTTGCAATATTCACCTTCAATCCAGAGATTTCTTCTGCATTTTTTGCCATTAGATATCCTCAGTCTGATAGTCAGCAATATTCAACCCACTTCCCCTGAGTTTAGGTCCTTGCCCCTCCTTAGCCTGTGACTGGACAGTGAAAGGAGAAGCAGCACAGTGATGACCTCATCTGTCCGTCACTCTACTTTCTCCTCCTTGTCAGCACATGACATAATTGGCTTGTGTGCTGCTACCTCCTCTCACACTCCAGCCCTGCTGTACAGGGGCTGCAAGAAGCTGATACCAGGTTGTAAGTAGATACTTACACTGCTTGTATTTTACTATCTAATGATGGATTAATAATTACAGAGCTGTATTCATTTTGTTTTTTTAATAGTATTTTTGAAGATTTTTTTCAGAATTTATGTTTAGGATAAAAAAACAAATTAAAACAGGCAAATATGAAATATTGCAAACCAATATTTCACCTTTCCCATAATAGCCAGGAGGTGGTGTACTTGGGACTGCCCTTCTATTTCTCTAATATAGCTACCATACTGCTATGCTGTGTAAAGTCTGAATAGATTGTTTCGTATCATTTCCTGCTATTCACAACACACGGGAGCTGAATTACTTAGGCTGGATTCACACCATAGTGCTTCGACAATGTTGTGCATGTTCATTCTAAGCAGCACCCCCCAACACACCTGCATTGCAGTGCTATGTATGTATGTAGGGGCAACAGACACCATCTGCAACATACAGTATTTGAAGGAACTTGGCAAGTAGATTGATCCAAACATCTTGGAGAACTAACCACAGATCTTCTGTTGATGTAGGCTCCCCACATCCTTCAAATCCCAGAGAGACTTGATTATTTTGAGATCAGGGCTCTGTGGGGGCCAAACCATCACTTTCAGAACTTCTTGTTTTTCTTTACACTGAAGATAGTTCTTAATGACATTGGCTGTATGTTTGTGGTCATTGTCCTTCTGCAGAATATATTTGGGGCCAATAACACGCCTCCCTGATGGTATGCCACTCTCATCGGGTGAACACAAAAGAAGTGAGGAGAAGCTCCCCAATGGGGATACAGAATGCATTTAAAACTTGACAGAGGTTATAGCTAATCTCCATTCTATTTAAAAAAACATGAATAATAATATGGTGTGCCCCTAATGGAGAGATTATGCTGACTTTCTGTCTCGGTGACCACACAATTGAAGGAACATTTCCCCTATGACTACAAGAACAGCATTAAAACAACCCTGTCACCATACAAGTATCAACCATGTCCCAAGACAACAGTAAGTGAAACAAGATGTATAAACAAATTATAACATCACTGCATCTCAGCATAAAAATATAAATATACTGTAAATATAACTTCCTTTAGCAGCTCTTCTCAATGTTATTCACTCCACATCTACAAAAAACAAGAATGAGCAAACTGAGCAGCGCTGGATTTCCCATGTTTTAAAGCAGAACTAAATTCTCCTATCCTTTTCAGCCAAGGGAGCTGCCATATTATCTCTGTTTGATCTGCAACTGCCATGATGCTGCACATGTGGTCAGTTATGACACCAACCATTTTGAAGGTTTGACAGTTTGGTTGGCAGCAAATTCAAACGTGACAGTTAGCATTCCCAGCATGCCGGAAATGTCACAAGTTTTTTGAAACTGTTAAATCCATGGGTTTAGTTCCGCTTTAAAGTGGAGTTCCAGTCTGTAAAAAAAAAAATTAAAAGTCATCAGCTACAAATACTGTAGCTGCTGACTTAAAGCAGAGTTCCGCCCCCCTTAAAAAAATTAAAAGTATACTTTTACTGTAGCTGCCGATTTACGTATCGGCTCTCGGGTGCCGCTGCCGCCATCCAGGGTAAGGGAACCCGGCAGTGAAGCCGAAAGGTTCTCTACGGCACATGCGCAAAGCACGCTGCACTGTAATTGGCCCAGCGGCGGAGGAAAAAGGAGGGGGCCGAACTTCCGAGGGAGCGCCGCGGCGCTGTCTCCCAGGAAGTGGGGAAGAGTACCTGTCAAAAACATGAAAGGTGCCAAATGGGGCACCGGAGGGGGGGGGAAGCAGATCAGCGGAGTACCACTTTTGAGTGGAACTCCCCTTTAATATAAGGACACTTACCTTGTCCAGGGATCCCACGATGTATGCACCCCTAGCTGATTTGTCAATATGCTTCGGGTACAGGTGCTGGCATCTGTAGTAAGGGAAGCAGAAAGTGAAGCCTTGCGGCTTCACAGCCTGATCGCACTGTGCATGCGTGAGTCGCACTGCACATTCCTAATGGTCCCACCATCTTCTGAGATCTCTGATTATCCCAGAAGGCAGCGGGGGAAAGGAGGAGGGGCCAGAAATCTCATAGATTGCAGATCAGCGATTTTACCCAGAAGTGGGAGCGGGTACCTGTCAAAACCAGGTACCTGCCCCCCCCCCCCCCTCAAAAAGTGCCAAATGTGCCTGTGGCTGGGAAGAGGGTGCGAACAAGCGGAGCTTCCCCTTTTGGGTAGAGCTCCGGTTTAAGTTCAAATATGAAACATAACAAACCATTTCAAAATTCGAAAAACAAGATGTGCATGGAGAATCATATACAAAAAAAAAAAGTCCTAGGTGGAACCAGGCATACCTGTAAATGAAGACGCCACCGAACACCACCTGATCCTAAGAAATCTGATCACAAGAAGGCTGACACTTCAGGTACTGTGGATCTCTTGGATCCCCTATAGTTCTCACTGGTTCCTTTTGCTGATCGCCACTCATTATAGGCGAGAGTAATGTGACGGGGGGGGGGGGGGGGGGTCAGCGGGAGGAACCAGTGAGAGTTGTGGGGAACCCAGGAACCTGACACTCAAATTGTTTTCTTTCAGACTTCAGCAGAACATTTCTTAGGATTGGAGTGGTATTCCTCAACACAGGCTGTGGTTAAGGCCTTTTTTTACAGCTATGCCTTGTTTCATTTACAGTCATGACAGGGTCCCTTTAAAAACCTTACAGATGTTTCACCCCTCCCCATTCTATCCAAAACTAAAAAAAAATAAAAAAAATAATTATTATTATATTGGATTTATATAGCTATGATTTATACAGGGAGACTCAACAGTTACAATACAATAAAATACAAGAGGGTTGACAAGGTTCTGTTCATTAGAGCTTACAATCTAGTAGGGTAAGAAATTGCATTTTAAATTTTACATATGAAAATTCAGTATTAACTAGGTATGTTTCTATATACATAACAAAAAGTGCAGCGCTATCAATTATGGATTATGAAGATGATATCGAGGAGAGCAGTCCACAGGTGCAAATTATGGTGAAGCATGCACAAGATATAAACATTCAGTGATCTTCAATGTGCTGGTAATCCTCCACCCAGTCTCATTAGCCTCTCACCTCACACTTAGCCCCTGTGTCACCAGACGGGCTAGTAAGACATAAACTTTCTCCAAGGATATCACCAATATAGATCAGATCAGTATTGCTCTTCATCAGAAAATAAGGCTCACAGGTAACAGATCACAGGTCCATAAAGCGGGTCACAGGTCCATAGGAAAACAAAGGTCCGGACATAGTGCATTACTGCAATAAATTACTTTATTGAACATAGCATAAAATCACAAAATTACCTTGTAAAGCACTATACAAGTGCATGTGATGAGCAGATCGTATTACACACAGCGGTCTCGACCGCAATGGATGGCGGGTGACGTCACCGACCCCTTCTCCTCTGCGCGCGTTACATCCCACTGGGCGGAACTTCATCAGCTGCCATCCATTGCGGTCGAGACCGCTGTGTGTAATACGATGTCCGGACCTTTGTTTTCCTATGGACCTGTGACCCGCTTTATGGACCTGTGATCTGTTACCTGTGAGCCTTATTTTCTGATGAAGAGCAATACTGATCTGATCTATATATATTGGTGATATCCTTGGAGAAAGTTTATGTCTTACTAGCCTGTCTGGTGACACAGGGGCTAAGTGTGAGGTGAGAGGCTAATGAGACTGGGTGGAGGATTACCAGCACATTGAAGATCACTGAATGTTTATATCTTGTGCATGCTTCACCATAATTTGCACCTGTGGACTGCTCTCCTCGATATCATCTTCATAATCTATATTTGATAGCGCTGCACTTTTTGTTATATATTTGTTATTGGGACTTTGGTTTATTGATCCTTTAGTGCATAGCAGCTTTCTATTATTATTTTATACAGTTGTGCTGAATTTTTTATTTATTATTATTTGTATGTTTCTATATATGCAGACTGCATTACACTGTATTTTCGGACACAGAGGACACCTTACATATTTATAAGGGTGGCAATTGAGATTAAATGTTTCTGCAAGTTCTAATAGGTATTACATAACAATTACAGCCAGTGTTATACCCCATGTCAGGTGCCATGCTGTCCCGGTGATTCCTTAGGGTGTATTTAATTTCCTGCTGCATGAATTGTTAAGTAATCAGCAGATACAACTGCATTGATGACAGAGCCTTAGGGAATGAACAGAGCTTCATCAGATTGCATGCAAAGTTAACTCTGGAATTTAGGATCCAATCATTCTCCCGCACCTTTTACTGGATTAGTTCAACAAACTCTTTAGCTTCCTCTGAAAAAAGGAAAATAAAGTGAGATATCTCTTGTACATTTACATTATGGAAGTGAGGATTTTAATCTGCATAGGCATCCGCTATTAATTACTGCGGCAGAAAATGATTAGCCACTGCGGCCTCACACAAAATAGTCTTTTTAGATGGTAACAACCTATTGTGCACTGAGCTCAGCTTGTTATGTACATCACAAGAACAAAGGCTTGTATAATTAAAGCAGAGAACAGTTTGCCAATTGCATTAAATATTAGCAATCAGAATGACAGTGCAAATAATGCCCAAACCTAAGTCTTTCAGAAAGGCGGTCAGGGACCTGTAAAAATGGGTGGATGAGCTGCGGTTTTACTGCCCCTTGCCCATCTGAACTGTAAAATAGCAGCTGGATTGGGCTGTACACATGCTGTGGCTGTGATGGTGTGCTTCAGCGCCAGCATGTTTAATTCAGGGCGCAAAACTTGACAAGAAACTTGCACATGGAGTTTGATTGGGCTGCACACAACCGTATGCAATGCACGCAATTGTGGTGTAGCATTATAGGGTAAATCAGGCAGGGAGGAGATGGTATATCCCCTCCTTAATGCCTGTCAAATGCCCTCTACAAAGTGATCTGAATTTGGACCACATTTCACTGCTAGCGTGAAAGAGCCCTAAGGCTATTTTCCCACTTGTGCAGCTCCGCAAACAGCGTTTTGCGGGGGCACAGAGGCCCATTAATTTGAATAGTCTGCTATGCCTCCTGAAAACACTGGGAAAAGGTCCCTGCTCCATTTTTTATAATGCTGCCTGCATGGAAACCGCAAGTTGAGCTTTGTGACATGGTGCATTATTCTGCTGGAAGGAGCCATCAGAAGATGGGTACACTGTAGTTATAAAGGGATGGACATGGTCAGCAACAATACTCAGGTAGGCCGTGGTGTTTAAACCATGCTCAATTGGTACTAAGGGGCCCAAAGTGTGCCAAGAAAATATCCCCCACACCATTACACAACCACCACCACCAGCCTGAACTGTTGATACAAACCAGGATGGCTCCATGCTTTCATTTTGTTTATGCCAAATCCTGACCCTTCTATCTAAATGTGGCAGCTAAAATTGAGACTCATCAGACCAGGCAACGTTTTTTCAGTGTTCTATTGTCCAATTTTGGTGAGCCTGTGCGAATTGTAGCTGCAGTTTCCTGTTTTTTTGCTGACAGGAGTGGCACCCAGTGTGGTCTTCTGCTGCTGTAGTCCATCTGCTTTAAGATTCGATGTGTTGTGCGTTCAGAGATAGTATTCTGCATATCTTGGTTGTAACGAGTTGGGTTGTTACTTGAGTTACTGTTGCCTTTCTATCATCTCAAACCAGTCTGCCGATTCTCCTCTGACATCAACAAGGCATTTTCATCCACACAACTGCCGCTCACTGGATATTTTCTCTTTTTCGGACCATTCTCTGTAAACCCTAGAGATGGTTGTGCATGAAAATCCCAGTAGATGAGCAGTTTTTGAAATACTCAGACCAGCCTGTCTGTCACGTTCAAAGCCCCTTAAATCCCCTTTATTCCTCATTCTGATGCTTGGTTTTAACTTCAGTATATCGTCTTCACCACATCTAGATGCCTAAATGCATTAAGTGCTGCCATGTGTTTGGCTGATTAGCAATTTGTGTTACCAAGCAAATGAACAGGTGTACCAAATAAAGTGGCCGATGAGTGTATATACATTGTGTATATACAGTATCTCACAAAAGTGAGTACACCCCTCACATTTTTGTAAATATTTTATTATATCTTTTCATGTGACAACACTGAAGAAATTACACTTTGCTACAATGTAAAGTAGTGACTGTACAGCTTGTATAACAGTGTAAGGGCCCTTTCACACGGGCGCTCCGTATGTCCGCAAATCATCCTATTTTTTTGCGGATGATTTACGGACATAATGTAAGTCTATGGCACTGCGGATGTTAGCGGAATACCATCCGCTGACATCCGATTTTCTTCCTTTCAGTTCTGTTCCGTTTTTTGGAACGGAACAGAACCCTATTTTTCCTCCGTTCAAAAAACGGAAAGGAAGCAAAATCGGATGTCAGCGGTGTCATCCGCTGACATCCGCAATGCCCATAGACTTACATTAGGTCCGCATATCATCCGCAAATGGATGGGTGATATGGGGAAATACAGAGCGGATGACACAAGTGTCATCCACTCCGTGAAAAAAAAAAAGTGCCGGAGCTGATTGCAATGCGGTCCGCTCCGTGTGAAAGAGCCCTAAATTTGCTGTCCCTTCAAAATAACTCAACACACAGCCATTAATGTCCAAACCGCTGGCAACAAAAGTGAGTACACCCCTAAGTGCAAATGTCACATTGGGCCCAATTAGCCATTTTCCCTCCCCGGTGTCATGTGACTCGTTGGTGTTACAAGGTCTCAGGTGTGAATGGGGAGCAGGTGTGTTAAATTTGGTGTTATCGCTCTCACTCTCTCATACTGGTCACTGGAAGTTCAACATGTTATCCACTGACCACCAGATCTGGGCATACGGCCAATTACTATTTTGTAAGTAATCAACTATCACTCCTTTTTCTCCTATGTATAGAAATTCTGCCACTTTGCTTAAAGGTACACTGTGCATAAAGGTTATAACCATCTGGGTGCAGCAGCCCCCCCAGAAACCCCCCTTATACTCACCTGAGCCCCATTATGATCTAGTGATGTCCATGACAGCAGCAGCTCTCCTGGGTCTCTCTCTCCCCTCATTGGCTCACACACAAGCGCCTGCTGCTTTCAATCACAGCCAGTAAGCCAATGAGGAGAGAGCGGGGGATGGGGCCGAGCCATGCTCCTCTGTGTGATTTACTAACCTGAGCCCCATCTCGTTCCAGCAATGTGCATGAGAGCAGCGCCTCTCCCAGGTCTCTCTCTCCTCACTGGCTCACACACGAGTGGGAGCCATTGACTCCTGCTGCTGGTAATCACAGCCAGTGAGCCAATAAGGAGAGAGAGTGGGCGGGGCTGAGCCACGCCATGTGTGTGACAGGACAGTGTCCAGTCTTCTTGAGTTCCCCATGGCAAGAGACTCGGTAGGGGGGAAAAGACAGGTCAGCCGGCGGGGAACCCAAAAAGTAAAGGATTAGGGCTGCTCTGTGCAAAACTATTGCACAGAGCAGGTAAGTATAACATGTTTGTTTTTGTTTTTATTTACAACCTTTAGAATGACTTTAAGAGCCGGTTCACACTGAGGCGACACGACTCCTTACTACTTTGGGGGCGACTTGTGCATTACCATGCACCACGACTTCGGAGCGACTTGCAGGGACTTCACGTAATGGAAGTCTATGCAAGTCGCTCCGAGGTCGCCCCAAAGTAGTACAGGACCCTTTTTCTAAGACTTTTGTCGCTCCTATTAGAACGGGTCCTGTAGCGGTCAATGGACCGCGAGGGAGCGCGACTTGTCAGGCTGACAAGTCGCGCTAGTGTGAACCGACTCTAAATGTGATTTTACATGCAGCCACAATAAATACTTGAAGTTATCCTAAAATTGGCCTCCTGTAATCCCCTGTACAGCAGAACTCTATTAAGAGAGTCAGGTTTTGCTGCTTGTACATACAGTATATTGTCAAAAGTATTAGGACACCTGCCTTTACACACACATGAGCTTTAATGGCATCCCAGTCTTAGTCTGTAGTGTTCAATATTGAGTTGGCCCACCCTTTGCAGCTATAACAGCTTCAACTCTGCTGGGAAGGCTGTCCACAAGGTTTAGGAGTGTGTTTATGGGAACGTTTGACCATTCTTCCAGAAGCACATTTGTGAGGTCAGGCACTGATGTGGACAAGAAGGCCTGGCTTCCTGTGCTTCTGGAAGAATGGTCAAACATTCCTATAGACACACTCCTAAACCTTGTGGACAGCCTTCCCAGAAGAGTTGAAGCTGTTATAGCTGCAAAGGGTGAGCCAACTCAATATTGAGCCCTACAAACTAAGACTGGGATGCCATTAAAATTCATATGTGTGTAAAGGCAGGCGTCCCAAACATTTTGACAATAAAGTGTATGTTGACAATGATTACATTGGCAGTAATAGAGAGCAGAAGGATAACCTTATCTATGCACAGTGCTGCTGCTGCTCCTTCACTGTCCAGACTGCGAATGTGTTCTATGAACTGCTGTAGTGGAGAACAAGAACCTAACTTTACTAAGAGCAGATTGGCTGGGCAGAATTATGAATATGTGTAGGTAACTAGTTCCCATATACAGTATATATTTCATCTCTCTACTGTATTTATCTGTTTGCCTGGAGTTTCAGTTTAAATTCAGCCTATCTCACACAGGCCAGACTCACCTCTAACAGTGAACAGATATCATTTCATGTCTACAAAAAGGCTTTAAAAATCTACAAGTTAATTCTATAGAATATTGGTATAGTAGCAGTGATGGATCTATATTCTGTACTGGTTTAAACCTTCCTAATCTTGGATGGACTGCAGCTACACTGGGATAAAGCAGGAAAGGGTTGAGCAGGATTACTTATAAAAGGATTGCATTGATCTGCTTCATAAGCATAACTCTTCCCTGGGTATAGAAACTACTGAAAGCCAATAAATTATGCAAAGCTAAAGGTTTGTGTGCAGTTTGATTCATGGTCGTAAAAACTATATCCATTTTTCCTTTATCCAGGATATAGTGTGCAAATCAAGTAACAATACTTGTTAGCATTCATTTATATTTTGAGGGCCATTGTATGACCCATTACCAATTAATTAACTATTGCATATTTCTATTAATCTTCCAGCTGCTGCATCTTGGCAGTTGATATTAGGGCTACAAACAAAAGGTTTAAACAAACTCCAATACTTCTAAACTCCAGCCCCTGACCAACAGGTCATATTTTCAAGATTTCCAGGTAGAATCACAGCTTTATTAATAAGTAGCTTAGAAGTTATAAAACATTGGGGTTTATTTAGTAAAGAAATATAGGCTGTTTACCTTGCACAGTACAGTAAATGGTCATTTTGGAAAGTATAGTTAGTATATAAGATGAAACCGCGATAACTTTAAATTAGTGATTGACCGATATAGTGTTTTTTAGTTTCGATACCGATATTTTGGTCATCGGATATCGGTATCGGCCGATATTTTCGGACATTTAAAAACTTTTTTTTTTCACAGGTACTGTTGTGGAGGGATCTGGGGGTCTAAAAGACCAATTCCTCCTCTGCACTTAAAAGCATTCAAAAGTCATGACATCACTTCCGGGTTTTTTACATGGAGACCTGATCAGAGCTTAATGCGGCTTTGATCGAGTCTTCTCTTCGGCGGCTGTACAGGTAGGATGCCCGGGTCTCCCGGCGGGACAGGAGACCCGGGCGAGCCGCGGAAGGCGGCGGGATGGGGGAGACATCCCCTCCCGCTCCTTGTAATGACAGCCGAGCGGATTCTCAGCCGCATCGGTTGTCATTACAAGACAGCCAAACGTCGGTTATGGACACCGGTACCAGGGTGATGCCTCTAGCTGCAGGCATCACTCCAGTGCAGCACTTTCCGAAATATGGGGCCGATTCCAATATCGGGGAAAGTGCATATCGGCCCACGATATATCAGCATTGCCAATAATCGGTCGATCCCTACTTTAAATACCCAATTATGTGCTATAAGCAATCCTGTTTTTTACTTTTTTTGCACACGATTGGATATTTTTTTTTTTTAAATGTCTTTTTATTGAAAAATTGAGATGTACATAGCCTTTGGGCTGTCCCCGGCTAATAAATAAAACAGAACTACTAATAACACCTCCTATTATAGAACCCAAAAAATGGGGAAAGAAACAACACACCTTCCATACACCTCGCTCTGTCATTCTCTTATAAAAATCACTTCAAGGGTTGGTGAATTATAAGGAGATTCCTGTTCCCTCTCAACCATCAGGATAATGTATCGGAGAATATTAACTCATGTTTAGAATCCTACCTGAACAAATGTAATGTGAGTCTTCTCCTCTTTGGTCAGTGGCCATGATAGGAAGCCGCTCCCTCTGGGGGCACACGTACAGGCTCGATTCTGAGCCCCGCTGCCTGCATCTATTGACGCAGAAAGCATGGCCCCGCTCCCTCGTTATAGAAATTGATTGACAGCAGCAGGAGCAAATGGCTCCCACTGCTATCACTCTGCTATGTGAGGAGGGAAAGAGCAGAGAGCTGCTTCTCTTGGGCACAGCGCTGGATCGAGATCAAGTTCAGGTAGTTAGAAGGGGGGTCTTGTGGGGGGGGGATCCTTGACACAGAAGGTTTTTTTAACCTTAATGCAGAGAATGCGAAACCTTAATGCTTTAGAACCACTTTAAGAGAAAGCCTTGTTTCCTTCAGTAAATTAACCCCACTGACTTTCAATGTGTAAAGGTGCATTTCAAAAAATTAAAATATCATTAAAAAGTTATTTTTTTCAGAAATAAATTTAAAAAGTGAACCTCGAATAAACCAGGTATTGATAGTTTTGGAAGTGTGGGCAGGTGCCAGGGCCTGCTGGAAAATAAAATCAGCATCTCCATAAAGCTGGTCAGCAGAGGGAAGCATGGAGTGCTCTAGAATTTTCTGGTAGAGGGCTACGCTGACTTTGTACTTGATAAAACACAGTGGACCAACACCAGCAGATGACACGGCTCCCCAAATCATCACTGACTGTGGACGATTTTGCATTTGATTTGGAAATCAAGGTCCCAGAGTCTGGGAGTGGAGTGGAGAGGCACAGAATCCAAATTGCATAAGGTCCAATGTGAAGTTTCCACAGTAAGTGATGATTTGGGGAGCCATTCCATCTGCTGGTGTTGGTCCACTGTGTTTTATCAAGGCCAAAGTCAGCACCACCCTCTACCAGGAAATTCTAGAGCACTTAATGCTTCCCTTTGCTGACCAGCTTTATGGAGATGCTGATTTCATTTTCCAGCAGGACTTGGCACCTGCCCACACTGCCAAAAGTAACAATACCTTGTTTATTGATGATAGTATCACTGTGCTTGATGGCCAGAAAACTCGCCTGACCTAAACTCCATAGAGAATCTGTGGGGTATTGTCAAGGCCGAAGGCTGCTATCAAAGCAACCTGGGCTTCCATAGCACCTCAGCAGTGCCACAGGCTGATCGCCTCCATGCCACGCTGCATTGATGCAGTAATTCATGCAAAAGGAGCCCCAACCAAATATTGAGTGCATACTATGCTGTACATGGACATACTTTTCAGTATGCCAACGGTTTTAAAAATCCTTTTTTTATTGGTCTTATGCAATATTCAAATTTTCTGAGATACTGAATTTTGGGTTTTCATTAGCTGTAAGCCAAATTAATCAAAATTACAAGAAAAATGCTTGAAAAAATATAACTCTGTGTGTAATGAAATATATGAGTTTCCCTTTTTAAATTGAATTACTGAAGAAAGTAACTTTTTGCTGATATAATTTTATGAGATGCACCTGTATATTGTCTGCATCTATGTTATGTAGACAGAAAAAAAAGTATATAAAAGTTGTGTTCTCTGCTAACTAGTTTGGGTCAATGACTAAAATCGGCTAATTAGATTTTTCTTTTCAGATGCTCAAGAGATTCTAAAGCTGTGTAGAAAGACTAATTAGTTTTAAATGAATACAGCCGTTTGGTTTTCCCATGTGTCAACTGTACTATGTTAATTGGGTTTATTTCCATATTTTGGTTTGTCTTTATTGTTTATGTCAAAGGTCACACTGAGCCTTTATGTGTATGTCCATCAAAAAAAGAAAAAAAACAACAAAGATAATAAGTCTCTCCTTAACCCCTTCATGACAAGGGTAAAACTAATCCTAACACTTGAACACAGTGTTGAAACTTTGATATGTAAAACTGTACATATCACAACTACTTACTGTTATCCAGGTGGATTATACCTTCTTTTTTGAGGGACAAACTGGACTTTCCTTTGGTTGTAAATTGTAATGGATATGTCTTGTTTTTTTTTTGTATTACATTTAGTCCCCGTTCACATAGGGGTGACGCTACTTCCAGGGGCGACCTCGGAGCGGCCGCCACGGACTTCATAACATTGAAGTCTATGGTGGTCGCCTCCTGGTCGCCCCAAAGAAGCTCCGGACCCTTTTTCTAAGTCAGAGCGACTTGTGTCGCTCCTATTAGAACGGGTCCGCAGCTTCCCTATGGAAGGCGACCTGTGAGGCGACCAGGTCGCCTCACAGGTCGCCTAAGTGTGAACGGGGGCTAAAACTTTCCCAAATAATATAAAAAAACCATACTCTTAAATTTAGCTGTATATTTTTTGCTATTACCATAACCAAAATAAGTTCTCCTGCTCCTGGCATTTGCAGCAATACCACATATCTTTATATTCTTTGTACCTGTAGTAGAGCCCAGAAACCATACAGAAACATTTTTTTTAATCCTACCTAAGTCCCTTTTCACAAATATGGTCCGTTTGTCCGTTTTTCATCCATCCGTTGACAGATGAAAGACGGACATCAATGCATCTCTATGTAAAAACAGATAACAACGGATGATCATCTGTTAACATTCGTTTTCATCCACGTCTATCAATGTCTGTTTTTTGGAACGGATGAATGCCCTATTTTTCATCCGTCAAAAAATCGGATCGGACGAAAAACGGATGTAAACGGACAATCGGATAAAAAAACGGATGAAAAACTGATACATTTTGACGTGACTGAACTGATGAACTGAACGGACCGTATGTGTGAAAGGGGCATTAAACACACTGGGGTTGATTTACTAAAACTGGAGAGTGCAAAATCTGGTGCAGCTGTGCATAGAAACAAAGCAGCTTCCAGGTTTTATTGTCAAAGCTTAATTGAACAGGCCAAAGTTAGAAGCCGATTGGCTACCATGCACAGCTTCCGCAAATTTTGCACTCTCCAGTTTTAGTAAATCAACCCTACTGACACTAACTGACACTGATACTAATTTAAAAAAATCATTTTTTTCCTACAAAAAATACACTGATCCAGTAGTCCTTGACCCTAACCTGACACTGACATAGAGCAAACCCTGATCAAGCTATTTTATCTTTATTATAATTTCTTACACACCTTTGTTTGTGTACATTTTTCTTCTCTGGCATGGAGAAAAAAATACAATGTATCTTTCTCTCCATTCAGAGGAGAGAAAAAACCCCATAGGGGCAGGCTTTACAGTGACTGATTACTGTGATAGCCAATCAGAGGCCATCACAGCGATCAGGGGATCGGGAACCGGGCCTCCCAGTTCCCAATCGTTTGTACAAGACCCAGGAATCTCGTTGAGAGCTCGGTCTCTGTGCTGGGGGGCAAGCTGTGCAGTACAAACACATGTATGCATATATGCAGCCTCACGTAGGACGTCCCACTTAAAGCGGAGTTCCAGCCTTTTCACTCACCTGTCCAACGGTACAGCGATGCGGCCGCCCGAAGCCTCGATCCCCTCCCTCTGGTCTCGGCGGCGCCGGCATCACTGCTGTGGGCACCCGGCTGTGACAGTTTGCGGCTTCACAGCCGGGTAACCACTGCGCATGCGCGAGTCGCGCAGCGCGTCTTGATTGGCCGGCAATCTTCTGGGACCTCTGACATGTCCCAGAAGATTGCAGGGAGGGAGGGGGAGAGGAGAACTTCCGTTCAGGGCACAGCGGCGCTCCGAGTGGAAGTGGGAGCGGGTACCTGTCAAAACTAGGTACCCGCTCCCCCCCAAAAAAAATGACATGCCAAATGTGGCATGTCAGGGGGTTAGAATACCTAAAGCGGAAGTTCCACTTTTGGGTGGAACTCCGCTTTAAGCGAGGCCATATGTGTACAGGGGATGGAAAGAGGTAAAGATAAGAAGTCTTTCTTTAGTATGCAGTTGCAAAGCTGATTACACTTCTAGGATAATAATTTTTTTTGGCTATGGATACTAATTAAAGGTCAGATATCTAGGGCTCATTCACACCATGGTGCACATACACTGGCATGCAGTTTTTATATCCAAGAACCTCTATGCTGCTCAGCAATGCATTATATTATAAGTTATAGAGCATTTGTATCACCATTTTTTTCTACTGCATGCTTTCGCCATGAACTGCAGCATTTGTTCCGCATTGCAGTGCATTGGAACACACCACGCATAAATGCTACCTGTCCTATTTTTTTCTAGACCACACCCATGCAGCCTTTTCGTGTGAACTGAAGCCATAGGACAATAAGCTATTGGCCTTGTTCTTGCTTTGGGACTGCATTGGGCAACTAAGAAAAATGGAACCCAACACTGCTGGTGTGAAGCCCAAAATGATAGCCTGTGAGACGTGTGCCCATGTGCAGTCTGCCATGATGAGAGTAGAAGGGTAAATGTGTTGACTACAAAGTTAATACTGTATATTCCTTTAACTATAGGAACAGGTAGAAAAATCTCAGCGTACGAAAACCAGAACTTTCAACCAAAAGGGAAGCTCTAAATAGCTTGATCCTCAACCTCTTTATTACAAAATATCCCCTCCAATATCTTCTACCTAAATCATCATCTGTCCCTTCTGTTTCTATATTTGAATGTAAAAGTGCAAATTAAGTTCATCTCATTTTTGTTTTTTTCCAGGAACACATACAGAGGCTAGACCAAGAAGTAAATGAATTTGTTGACTATTTGTTTGGGCCAAGGGGTAAGTAGATTTCACTTACATTTAATTATAATCAGAATGTAGAAACTCTAGATAAAAAGCATTTATTTTCAAAACAGCAGCTGTTATGAAGTCCTTGGACCTTTAACATGTTCAGTTAGGCCCCTTTCACATGGGGCGGATCCGTTTGGATGGACTCTGCTAACTCAGCGTGGATTGCTCTGTTGATCCTGGATGAGCAGACGGATGACAGGTCCGCCTCCACTTACTGTGCAGAGACGGACCTGTCAGAGTCCCACTCTCCTCTATGGGGAGATTGGATGAAAACAGACAGCCTGTCCATTTTCATCCGATCCGACCCGCTGGACGGATAGCAAACGTATCACTATCAGTCTGTTTTTAGCTTCTTGTCGGATTGGATGCCAGACACATCTCCACTGACATCCGCCTCTCCATAGAGGAGAATGGGTGGTCTGATCAGGTCCTCCTGAAAAAGGGACAGGTGGACCTGATCGGTCCAATCGTGTGAAAGGGACCTTATGCACAGTGTACATAATGTAAACCCCAACAATGATATTTACTCCTTTTGGTCTGTTAGGTCCCTTTCACATGGGGTGGATTAGATCAGCAGGGGATCTGACCGCTGACCCCCTGCTGATCAGAGCATAGAATGCAAATGACAGGTCCATGTCCACTCAGTTTATGTTGAGGAGAGGAGGAGAGTTACAGTATGTCCTAGGCGACAATGCGGTTTCTTTATTAATGAAGCACTCTCATTTAGAATTGTCACCTTAGGACAGGAAGTTATTACTGGTAGGATAACCAGGTAAAAAAAAGAAATAAAAAGCCTGAAAAATCAAAC
This sequence comes from Pelophylax lessonae, assembly GCF_965119305.1. Lineage (NCBI taxonomy): Eukaryota > Metazoa > Chordata > Amphibia > Anura > Ranidae > Pelophylax > Pelophylax lessonae. The sequence continues at coordinate 334,400,643 of NC_138772.1, read as the reverse complement.
TTATGCAGCCACCACATTTGAGGTTTGGTAAGCTTCAATATATTACATTTTAGTTCTTAGATAAACTCTAACCTGGGGTCGGCAAGCTGTCGATCATGAGCCACCAGTCGACCACGAGCAGCCAACAAGTAGATCGGGAACTCAGCCCTGCATTGCCGGTCCTTCCCCTGCCTTCCTGGTCCTTCTGCTCTTTTAGCCTCCACTGCCACCACCCCCCCCCCCTCACTGCAGAGTGGAGAGCGGGCCATAGCACAGCACTGAAGCTGCCGGAGTTAACTGTTCACATTAACCAGCAGGTGACTGGTTACTAGAAAGCTGGGCGGTCCTAGCAACCAATCACCAGTTTGTTCTTGTGAAAAGTTATCTCTGGCAGCTCCTGCTCCCACCCTTCATTCAGTACTGTGGCACCTCTCGCTCACTGCTCTACTGCTCTACTGCACAGTGTACACCAGTGTAAGGTCAGAGACTGCTACCTACACTGTGTATGTGTGGGGGGGGGGGGGGGAGTCAGAGGAAACTACAGTGGGTGGGGGGGGGGTGTGAAGAGGACAGATGACACTAGTTTGGGGGGACACAGGACACTGCTATGGGGGGGGGGAGCCAATGACACTGCTATGGGGGACACAGGACACTACATGGGGGTTGTAAAGGGGGGCAGAGGACATTGTTTTGTTATGGGGGGGGAGAGAACACTGCTTTGGGGGAGCACAGGACATTGCTATAGTGGGAGGGGCAGGCAGAGGATACTACAATAGGGGGTGATGGTAAGGGGGGCAGAGGACATTGCTATGGGGGGCACAGGGCACTGCTTTGGGGGAAGAGGACACTACATGGAGGGGCTGTAAACGGGGGCAGAGGACACTACAGGGGAGGGGTAAAGTGAGCGGGCACATGAAACTGCTTTGGGAGGGCACAGGACACTGTTATGGGGGCAGAGGACAATACAGTGGGGTGATGTGAAGGGGGGCAGAGGACACTGCTATGGGGGGCACAGGACACTACAGTGGGGGTGATGTGAAGGGGGGACAGAGGACACTGCTATGAGGGGCACAGGACACTACAGTGGGGGGGGGGGTGATGTGAAGGAGGCAGAAGATGCTGCCATTGGGGGGGGGTAGAGGACACTACAGTGGGGTGTTAAGTAAAGGGGGCAGACACTGGTATATGAAGCAAAAAGACACTACTGTATAGGGGGGAGGCAGAGGACACTACTGTGGAGAGGATGATGTGATATGAAGGGGAGCAGAGGGCACTACTGTTGGGGAAAGGGGGGGGTTACAGGACATTATGCTGTTTTTTTATTGGGGGCTTGATAATTTATTTTTTTAAGTGGCATCCCCACGTCATCGCCCCCCCACCTTACCCAGGGATGTTTGATTTACTCCATGTTATTCAGGTAGATCTTAACCTCTGAAAGGTTGCCTACCCCTGCTCTAACCCTTTTACTGACACCGATGTACAGTATGTCATGGGGTTTTACACACACTGCCAGCTGCTCCCCTTTTTACCTAGGAAAACAGGCCTGTAGAAAGAGAAGGAATGCAGCCACCACATCTAAGGTTTGATAAGCTGCAATATAATATTTTTTTCACTTTGGGTTTAATATCGTTTTAAAGTTTGTAACGATTTATTGGTGGTAAGAATGGATACTTCTCAAATACACCTTGGTGCCCATTAGGGAGTTTGGCACCATATGGCTCCTGAATAGAAGTGTTAGATATAACTAATGCACATCATCCTTCTCCAGGAGCTACAACATTTCTGTAGGTTACTATCATAAAACTATTTTTATGGCTTTTGTTGAGGAAACTGTGGAACACATGAGCTGTGTTACAGGCAACCGTAAACAATAAATTCACATCAACATCAGAAGTCTGGATATAGAAGATGTTTGGAAGAGATTGATGGAATTCCACTGATCAGATTTTCTGCTGCCTAATAGTGTATTCATTATTCATGCTCTGAGATTTGTGTTCTAGATGGAATAATACAATGTACCTGCAACTCTATTACAAGAATATTCCCAGAAATGACAACATACTTTTGGAATCTGGTCTGCAAAATGCAATAATAAAAATGTTTTATGGTTTATCAGAAATTTCATAAAACTTTTGAGGGATACACAGGGCTAAAAAATAATTTGACTCAGCATGAAGACGACACCTACATGCTGCTCTGTAATTATTTTTTTCATCAACCTATAAACAATTTCATAAGATGATTGTTATCTCTGTGATTGTTGCGGATTATCATTTGTCAGTTCAGTGACGACTGGTTGAAAATATGACCATGGAGCATCTGAACTCCTTCTATTCAAGTCTATGGTAAAGCACCATAAACACGTCGGCATGCATTTGCAACTCTTTTGCACGATGCATTTGCGGCACGTTAGGCCTTGTTCAAAGACAAATCCATCTGGGTGCATTTTTAACGTGCATCAAATACACATAGGGGGTTTGGGGAGCATTTTTAGCACACAATAAATGCATTGAACAACTCGCATTAACATTATAAGCGCGTTAGTTAAGCGTCAGTATTTTTAGCAGGTGTGTGAACAAGGTCTAATTCTGTTGCTAGCTCTTTAGGCAATTATGCTGCCTTTTTTTTTTTTATATTACTGGGGGCGTTTTTAACCACTTTAAGACCGGAAGATTTTGCTGCTTAATGACCAGGCCCTATTTTGCGATTCGGCACTGCGTGACTTTAATGAACAATTGCGCGGTCGTGCGATCCTATACCCAAATTAAATTGACATGCTTTTTTTCCCACAAACAGAGCTTTCTTTTGGTGGTATTTGATTACCTGTGCGATTTTTATTTTTTTGTGGTATAAACAAAAAAAAAAAAAAAAAGACAATTTTGAAAAAAAAAAAATATTTTTCACATTCTTTTATAAGAAATTCTCCAAAAAAAAATGTAAAATTCAAAATTTTTTAACATTTTAGGCCAATTTGTTTTCTGCTACATATTTTTGGTAAGAAAAATCGCAATAAGCGTATTTTGATTGGTTTGTGGAAAAGTTATTGTGTTTACTAAGGAAAGATGTCATTTTTATTGTTTTTTTACTAGTAATGGCGGCGATCTGCAATTTTTAGCGGGACCGCGGCGGACAGATCGAACCCCTAACTGACATTTTTGACACTTTTGGGGGTACCAGTGACATTACTACTGTAATCAGTGTTAGAAATATGCACTGTTACTGTAATAATGACACTGGCAGAGAAGGGGTTAACAGTATAGGTGATCAAGGGGTTAAATGTGACCCTAGGGGCTTGATTCTAACTGTGGGGGGCGTGACTTGTGAAGTCATCACAGAGACATGCGATCCTATGTAGCAGGATCACATGACATCTGTGATCACTTCATGGAGATGTACGGATGGCTGTGTTTACATCAGCCGTCCGTCCTCCTCTGTCAGCAGCGGGAGTTCGCCGATGTCAGGTGGCCATCGGAGCCGCCTGACACCCACACTAGCTTACCTGCTGACGAGCAGGGGCGGAAGCGCGCAGCCGGCGGCGCACTCGCTCGCCCCCTAGCGCCTCCCAGGAGAGCGCCGTACATGTGCAGGGTTTTGCCTGGGAGAGCCGACCTGCTGCAGTACATCTACGGCGGCTGGTTGGCAAGTGGTAATATTATTTTTATATTATATTATTTTATTTTGTGGTTGATTTGAGGTCAGTGGTCACTTTTAGCTGCTGTTCCCTATAGAAGCATTTTTTTTTTTTTTGCTGTGCATTTAAACAAAATGTGAGCATTGATTCAGTGGTATTTTGGGGTTTTCATTTAGTTTGTGGGTTAATTTATTTCTCTATGTTGATCTGGCTTTTTTTTAGTTTGTGGTGCTCAAATAAGCATTTACTGACAATCTGTTCTTGAAGCTGCCATTTGTAGACATGCAGGATGAACACTTTTGTCGTTTCATTTTGATTTGTTATTTACATAAACTTGCTTAGTTAAAATTGTTTAATTCTGAAAACAAATTAAATTAATTTTTGTTTTGTTTATTCTAATTTGATTCAAAATTTTCAGAATTCGGTCTAATTGAACTCAATTCGACCAAATTTGGAAAATGTGAATCAAATTCCATTTGAATTTAAATGAATTCTATTTGAAATTCACATTTTGGAAGATGGTTATATTCTTTCTATTCTATTTTTTTTCTATTCTGTTCTATTTTTCTTGTATTCTTTTTTTTTCTATTATATTCTTTTCTATTATAGTCTATTCTTTTCAATTCTATTAGAAAATCGAATTCATTTTATTCGAATTTCGGAAGATGGTTATATTTTATTTAATTCTATTCTATTATTTTATTTTATATTATTTTCTAATCTATTCTTTTCTATTCTATTCAAAATTTGGAAGATGATATTATATTTTATTTTATTATATTATTTTTTTATATTCTTTTCTATTCTGTTCTAATATTTTCTATTCTATCCTAGTTTATCCTTTACTATTTTATTCTACACTATTCTATTCTTTTATTTTCTATTGTATTCTTTTCTATTCAAATTTATTCCATTTAAATTTGAATTTATTCTATTTGAAATTAGAATTTCAGTAGATGGCATTATTCTTTCTATTTTATTCTATTCTAGCCTATTGGTGTTTTCTATGCTATTCTATTCTATTCAATTTTTTTCTGTTCTTTTGTTTATTATATTTGTTCTGTTCTAGTCTATTCTATTCTATTCCTTTATTTTCTATTTTATTTTATTCTATTATTTTTTATATTCTTTTCTATTCTCTTCTAAAATGTTCTATTCTATCCTTTACTATTCTATTTGAATTATAATTTATTCTATTCCAATTTTAGTAAATAGTTATATTCTATTTTATTCTATGCTATTCTATTATTTTATTTTCTATTCTATTCTGTTTTCTATTCTGTTGAAATTCAAATTTATTCCATTAGAATCTGAATTTATTCTTTTCGGAATTCGAATTTCAGAAGATGGCAATATTCAATTTTATTCTATTCTAGCCTATTGGTTTTTTCTATACTATTCTATTCTTTTCCTTTCAATTTTATTCAGTTTTTTGTTTTCTATTCTGTTTGTTCTGTTCTAGTCAATTCTATTCCTTTATTTTCTATTCTATTCGTAAATTTGAATCAAATTTGAAAAGGTTTGAAAATTTGAATTCAATTCACATTTCGTCCAAAATTTTGTTTTGTCTTTTTGGATTAGTTTAATTTCGTTACATCTGATACATCCAAATTTCCAAATAACAAAAAATGTGTCCGGATTTCGATACGGAACTAAAAGAACCACACATGTCTAGCCATTTGGTCACAGCATGCTGATAAAGTATTTGAAGAAAAAACAAGTGCATGAACAGTGTGCACCTAAACCTTTTCACATGACATCACTCACAATCACAGCATCCCTTTCCCCTCTATTCCCGTAAATAAAATTAAAGCTATACACCAGTTATCTTTGTTATCCCTTATGAAGACTGTCCTGCTGCTGGCCAGGTTTACACTGCTGTATCCTCTGTAGTATCTTAATTCTTGTCTCTGGTAAACTTGGGCTTAGCCTTGCTCATTCAAATTGTGTAGCTGCAGGCCAATTTTAAACTGCTCTCTCATCTGCAGTCTCGGAATTCTTGTGGTAAAACACATGCCTGTACTCCAGGTTCCTAGCACAGTTTGGCTAATTCTCTCTTATTAAAATGTCCTTCTGCTGGCTAATTTTAAATGACTGTATCATCTGCATATGTCTCTTAATTCCTAACGCTAGCTTGATAAAAAATTGACCAATGACTGGACAGTTTTACAGAGAATATGAATGCTGGAACAGTCACAGTGAACTACTGGATGATTTCTATATGCCGGTCAAAATTACTTACTGTAAAAATAATTACTAATTATTACTGTCTGATAAAAAAAAAAAAGCGTGGCTTGATGCTAAAACTACCTGGAAATTTTTTTTTTTTTTTCACACTGAAATAAATTGGATTGATGCGCTGCTGCAGTATGTAAGCCAAGCTAATTGTAAAACAAAAATAAAATCAATTACCTAGCCAAATATGCGCTGCTAAGATGATGCTGAGACTATCTGCAAAAGTACCATTCTGTAATACCACGTACAGCTTTAAGGCATCCCCTAGGCCAGTGATGGCGAACCTTGGCACCAAAGATGTTTTGGAACTACATTTCCCATGATGCTCAAACACACTGCAGAGGGCATGAGTATCAAGGGAAATGTAGTTCCAAAACATCTGGGGTGCCAAGGTTCGCCATCAGGCCTAGGCTATGTTATTTAAAGAATTTTTGTATTTTTAATGTTGCCTTAAAAGCCGCATGAAAAGATTCTCTCCTCTCTATATGGCATCCTTTAAACTTCCAGTTTAGTTCAATACACTTCAGTACAGCACTCCACCAGGACCGGAGGTGTGGTGAAATCTTTAACAGGAACACAGCAATAAGAACACTTTTTTAGTACCTTAAGATAGGTCTAGAAACTCTGTCAGATTTTATTGCTGCCTGTCATCAGAACAAGAAGTGAGTAAAAATCTCCCCAATGAGGCCCCAGACAGCAAAAGAATCTGGTAGCTCCTCACGACGTCATTCTGACGAAACACTTAGGGCGGAGCTTTGTGTCATTACATCATTGCCAGTTCCGGCCCATGAAATGCATGCCTGTCATTTCCTTTGTACACGTAAGTGGAATTTTAAACGTTTTAATAATAAAATCACACAGATTTACACTATGAGGTTTGCCTCTGTCCGCTTACTCCCCGCATGAGCCTATTGAGACAGAAGACTGAGGAGAGGAGAAGAAGAAAACTGCACCCAGATTGGGATTCCTGCCATTTGTTTTTTGAAAGCCTTCTATCCCCTGTGGGGGTTGAGCTTTCTGGTGAGTGCAGACCTGGAGGGTGGAGCATGAGTGGAGGCACCTGTTCACCACATGCTTGAAATGCATTAATACCAGAGCACTGGCAGCACATTAATTTAGGACTTTATTAATGGACTTATGAACTGTGTTTTTTATGTTATTTATTAATCACGTTTGCACAGGATATATCTACTTTTGACTATCGTATGCACTTGCACTTTGCATTATAGAGTAAAATTATTAATTATGTTTATATAGCACACATTCATTTTAGATTTTTGTATGCATCTTGCACTTTGCATTACAGAGTGTAAGAGGGCTTATGTAAAGAATATCATATTTGTGGCATAATTCACTTATTTATATTCATTTTTATTTACTTACACATTTGTTTTAAGGTTTATCACTCTTTTGGACATTTTGAAGGGGTACAGGTATCATAAATCACTTCAACGGTTATTAATGATATGTTCTGCATGCCTCTTCCATTATTGCCATAATGTGGGAGGAGCTTGGTAGTACCTCTGTTTGGGGGGGGGGGTTCTACTAGCCAAAGGCAGGGCTTTTTTCTCAGAGAATAGATGCCGGAACTCCTGCCTTCCGAGTCAGCCTTTGTTTCTGCCCCCTACCCACCTGTAAACAGTGTCCCTTGTATCCAAATCCTACCAACCTCCCAGTACCTCGCCTTTTAGAAAATACAGAACCAAGTATTATTTTGTGCTACTAGGTGATTTACATGGAATTTGTTAATGATAGCAAAAAGTAAAATAGATGCCCTGCTGCTGTGGACAGCAGTAGACCTCCCCTCCCCCAGCAACAGTAGACCCCAAGGAACAAAATACCATCCCAGCAAAAATAGACCTCAGCAGCAATAACAGATCTCCCAGCAGCCAACATCAATAGACCCTCCAGCAGCCAGCGACAATAGACCTCTTTCTCAACAGTAGATCCCTCCCGGCAATAAATGACCATCCATCAGCAAGAATAGACTTACCCAGCAACAATAGACTCCCACACAAAAATAGATCCCCACCAGTGACAATAGATTCCCCCAGCAGCCAGCATCAATGCACACTCCATCACACCCCATGACTCCATTCCATTACATCCATTCATTGCGGGAGGTGCTGGAACTGTGTTCCCCCCACGTTTCCGCTGGAAAAAAGCCCTGGCCGTAGGTTTAATATACCCTACGGTAACACTTCTCCTTGTAGTTGGTTTAGCAGCGCTCTGTGCAGGAGAGGATGGCTGTGACATTAATGGGAAGTGACGTCACCCATAGAGTTACAGTGCATCCAGAAAGTATTCACAGAGCTTCACTTTTTCCATATTTTGTTATGTTACAGCTTTATTCCAACATGGATTAAATTCATTATTTTCCTCAAAATTCTACAAACACTGCATCATGACCATGTGAAAGAAGTTTGTTTGAAATCTTTGAAAATGTATTAAAAATAAAAAAATTAAAAAATCACATGTACATAATTATTCACAGCCTATGACACTCAAAATTGAGCTCAGGTGCATCCTGTTTCCACTGATCATCCTTGAGATACTTCTACAACTTGATTGGAGTCCACCTGTGGTAAATTTAGTTGAGTGGACATGATTTGGAAAGGCACACACCTGTCTATTTAAGGTCCCACAGCTAACAGTGCATGTCAGAGACCAAACCAAGCCATGAAGTTCAAGTAATTGTCTGTAGACCTCTGAGACAGGATTGTATCAAGACACAAATCTGGGGAAGGGTACAGAAAAATGTCTGCAGCAATGAAGGTCCCAATGAGCACAGTGGCCTCCATCATCCATAAATGAAAGAAGTTTGAAACCACCAGAACACTTCCTAGAGAGAGCCGTCTGGCCAAACTGAGCGATCAGGGGAGAAGGGCCTTAGTCAGGGAGGTGACCAAGAACCCAATGGTCACTCTGACAGAGCTCCAGCTTTTCTCTGTGAAGAGAGGAGAACCTTCCAGAAGAACAACCATCTCTGCAGCACTCCACCAATCAGGCCTGTATGGTAGAGTGGACAGACGGAAGCCACTCCTCAGTAAAAGGCTTATGACAGCCTGCCTGGAGTTTGCAAAAAGGCACCTGAAGGACTCTCAGACCATGAGAAACAGAATTCTCTGGTCTTATGAATCAAAGATTGATCTCTTTGGCCTGAATGGCAAGCGTCATGTCTGGAGGAAACCAAGCACTGCTGATCACCTGGTCAATACAATCCCTACAGTTAAGTATGGTGGTGGCAGCATAATGGGGCGAAGGTTCATCTTTCAACAGGACAACGACCCTAAGCACACAGCCAAGATAACAAAGGAGTGGCTACGGAACAACTCTGTGAATGTCCTTGAGTGGCCCTCCCAGAGCCCAGACTTGAACCCGATTGAACATCTCTGGAGAGATCTAAAAATGGCTGTGCACCGATCCTCCCCTTCCAACCTGATGAAGCTTGAGAGGTCCTGCAAAGATGAACGGGAGAAGCTATCCAAAAAAGGTATGCCAAGCTTTAAGCATCATACTCAAAAAGATATGAGGCTGTAGTTGGTGACAAAGGGGCTTCAACAAAGTACTGAGCAAACATTTTTCATGTTGTCATTATGGGGTATTGTTGGTAGAATTTTGAGGAAAAAAATGTATTTAATCCATTTTGGAATAAGGCTGTAACATAAAAAATGTGGAAAAAGTGAAGTGCTGTGAATACTTTCCGGATGCACTGTACTATTGGGCTTCCATTGTTGAGTGCCTCTCCTGCACCCGCCTCCACAGGGAGGCCATCGCTGACAGCTCAGCATGGGACCAGACAGGATCAGCTGCAAAATAGGCAAGTATAGCGATTTTTGCTTTACAGGGTTAGATAGATTAGGTTTAGAATGTGGCAAAGAGCATGTTTAGCGTTAGTTAGGTTTTTCCTGGACTTTTACTTTAAAAACACTGCTTTTATAGGAGTTTTCCATTTTGCCTGTAGAAGCAGCTCAGTATTATCCTAGGAGTCCATTCACATTAGGACCGTTAGGCCAGCCGTACACGGTTTGAATCTCCTTACACGGTACATGTTACACATTTCACGGTTTAAATCTCATTACCGGCCATACACAGTTTGATTTGAACCATTAATGGGCAGGCTGAATGCACCAAGTTGATCGATCAATCACCTTGGGTACAACCAGCCTGCTGGATTCTCTTGCAATTGTCGCTAGCAGCTGCTATAGCCACTAGCCATAATCACTTTCTTCTCCCGGTGGGGGTGGCTTACCCCGCCCCCCCCTTATTGGGAGGAGACAAATGCTGACTCCCACTCTCTGCGTTGATGGGGGAATGGTGCAAATTTCTTTCCTGCAACCCCTGCAGGGTTGCAGGAAAGAAATCCGTACCAAGTATTGCCGGCCTTAGAGCCAATTTTAGGCTGAGTGTTTGGAGGCAGGAAAGAAAAACCCTTATGTTTTGCGTTTTTGTGAGGAATTTACTGGTAGAAAAAAATGCCAATAGCTCCTTAGCTCTCCTAAACTCATATACAAAAGTGCCCTATAAGAGCAATTTTTTCTGCCAAAGGAGCTAGAATTTTTTTAAGACCAGTGTGCATGGACCCTAATTCATTCCTAAACTGAGTTTGAACTCTATAGATTTGAATGGACATAATTCAGATTAGCCCCTGTTTCTGCCTATCACCTTGTGACTTGCTACAATGTTATGAAATCTCCACTAAAGTAAGGTGCTGTTATGACATAACTTGCATTTTCTGCATTTTCCAGTGTACATAAATAACAAACAGGTGGGTATACATCAACTCCCCATAAATAACTTGAAGTGAAAGTGAAAAACTAAATAATAAATGCAAAATGTTAGCACTTATTAACCAAAAATATATTCATAATGGTGACAGTCCACTACAGTATAAAATAAAGTGCCAATCATCTGTGATGATCTCCAATCACTGTGACCACAACCAGTATTAAATGTGCTCTTCTTCCTTGAATAAAGTGCTCCACCTCGTGAAAGGCAAAATATATGCACTCACCATAATATGTGTTTCACAATCTTATTATATACATTGGGGACTGGGGGTTTATATATGGGATATGTGTATTTTATATGCATGGGAATTTTGATAGTTTAAATGGGTAATCGGATGTTGTCTCTAATAGCATATAATTGTAAAAAGTGATGCTAACTCGATAGCCATTACATCACCCAGAGGGGGAGGAATAAAAAAAATGTCCATTTGAGGGTTTGTTAATGTTAGGGTGTGATATATGGTCACATTCATTAGGTGGTATGATTACTTTACGGTTATTTCGCTAAACATGCAATTGTGTTTAATGGCGGCCCGCCAATTAGGAGAGACCAGCGTTTAAGACGGCAACCGGATTTCCTGATGAAGCCTATGAATGGTGAAACGCATTGAGATCTGGTTGCTGTTTGAAGGAAGTACATGTTTAAAACGGACGTCAAAACTGGAAACCTCCGTGGAACGCACGCCAGCTGGCGGAACGGAGCGAGGGGTGAGACGTTACTGATGCCAAAGAGTGTGGGGTGCAGTAGAGGCGATTCGAGCTGGTACCGGACTAGGCATTTTTCATGTAAGCGAAATACCGAGAGAGGTTATTGAGGGGATACTTTTAATAAACTGTGTTGCACGATCATCTTGCCTTTTTGTCGTATGCAATCTGCTGTCTGAGAGGAGGTTGTGTACCAAGGCTAAGAGTGTTTGTTGTGGAAGGATTTCTGGATGTCTTCGCGTCCCTACCCCTATAAAGCTTAGTGGTCCCTGGGACCGGGGGACTCTGGTGAGCGCATATATTTTGCCTTTCACAAGGTGGAGCACTTTATTCAAGGAAGAATAGCACATTTATTTACTGGTTGTGGGCACAGTGATTGGAGATCATCACAGATGATTGGCACTTTATTTTATAGTTGACTGTCACCATTATGAATATATTTTTCGTTATTAGGTGCTAACATTTTACATTTATTATTCCATTTTTCACTTGCACTTTAAGGTATTTATGGGGAGCTGATGCATACCCACCTGTTTAAACAATATAAAACAAAATGTGCAGCGCTATAGGTGAATAACAATACTAATGATAATGAACCCAATAAGGTAAATTAGATGAATTGAAACAATAGTGAGAATATATAAAACAAATTTGTAATAATTCAAAAGTGAAAAATGTCCAAAAAAATAAAAAAAGATGAAAATTTCTTATTGCCACAGTGAACGTGAAACCAGAATTCTTCAAAATTGTGCTGCAAACAGTGAATAGAGACCAAAATGTTGTGACACAGTCCACCATCAATCATTTAAAAAGGCTTACCAGAGTGAGTGGACCCAACTTGGCATACGCCCAGTGTGTCGACTCATACGTTGGTCTATGTACACCTGGAGTACCGGGGAAAATGTTGAATGGCACCGCTCATCAGTCTCCTTCACAATTCCTTGTATTGATCAGGATAAAGGTAGATGTATACTCTCACACGGTGGATCAAATGTTACGAAAAGAAACAAAAAATACTCCACGTAGTGTAAAACCATAAAGAAGAGGTATTTATTAAAAGTTCAAACACTTACAGTGAGGTAGAATAAAAAGTGCTTATCAAAATAGATCTGTATACAGCTTCAATCCGAAGTAGCATGGATGGGACTCGACCCACCTGCTGGTTTTATATGTACACTGGAAAATGCAAGTTATGTCATAACAGCGCCTTACTTTAGTAGAGATTTCATGTAAAAAGTGTGTTTCACATTTATTTTGTAGTTTTCTCACTTACACTGGGTTGACGCCTTCAGTGGGTTTTTAACTGCTACAATGTTCGGCTCCATGCACACTGGATGCTAGTTCCCTTGGCAGAAAAAAATGCTCATATAGAGCATTTTTTGTTCAAAATTTAGACGAGTTTAGGAGAGTTTTGCGATTTTTTTGCCAAATTAGAAGGGTTTTTTTCCTGCTTCTAAATGTTGAGCTCAAAATGTGCCTCTAATTGTCCTAATGTGCATGGACACATAGGATAACACTGAGCTGCTTCTATATGCAGAACACAAAACTCCTGTAGAAGCAGCGATTTTTAAGCCAGTGTGCATGGAGCCTTACGGTTTTCAATCAGATCACTGTAAAAGAGAAGATCGAGAAAATGCTACCTCCCACCTGCAGCAGACTAATGGCATTATCTGAGCCTAAGCAAAGTTACTTACCTAGAGTTCAAAAATGGCTATTTATTGTAAAAAAAAAAGTGCAGCATTTTGTTGTGAAATTGTACCAATGCTGTATATTGTAACAAGTCAGGAATATATTAATGCAGGCTTTTAAAATAACTGGGGAGTCCGCACTTTATTCCAGCAGGTAAATGAGGCAGCAATTGAATTATCAATATAGGAGCAGGCAAAGTGCAGTTTTGCTTTCAGGACTAAAAAATTTATTTAACAATGGTAATGGGTTTGTTAGCAATATCACAGCATGTTATGTTATATGATTCTTCTTTAACTGTCTGTCTCCGGTTGCATTGTGCTTATTCACTTCAGAAGAGTGTTTTACATGGTAAGAATGCATTCCACGATTTATTGCTTGTAGCACCAAGGCTTATAATTGGCATGAGCTTTTTGTGTGCTTTTTCCTCATTCTCCTTTTTCCTTGTCTTTCCAGATCCGAGAGTTAGAGGATGGTTTATGCTGGATTCCTGTCTTCCCACCCTTATACTGACTATCCTTTATATCCTATCCATATGGTTGGGGACCACATATATGAAGAATAGACCAGCATTTTCTCTCAGGGGCCACCTAATTGTTTACAATCTTGCAGTAACTTTGCTCTCCTTGTATATGTTAATAGAGGTGAGTTTTTAATAAATGTTCAATTTTGTATTGTCACTAATCAAAACTTTCTAATCAATGACTAATTTACTAGTATGCTGAGGTAAGAGATCTGCTGGCACCTGCATAATGCAGGACCTCCATGGTAACTTTGAAGTCATTTGCAAATTTACAATCAAGCAGAGAAACAATCTGTGGCAACCTCTTGAATGTATTAACCTACTTTTTTTATTTGCCACTCTCTTTACCTGGCCAGAACATAACGGATACAAAATATTTTCCACAAAATACAAAAATAAATTGGAAAAAATTGGGGAAGAATGAAAGAACACGCAAGATCATGCAAAGGAGTGAGGGTTGACTTTGAAGAGGTCCATAGATGTTATTTGGAAGTTTTCCACACCTGCACTGGGCAGCAATCTAATGTCTATGAGCTACCCAAAGACCAGGGGCGTAACGACAGGGGTTGCAATTGCAACCGGGCCCCATGCTCAAGGGGGCCCGTGCTGCTGCCCTGTACACCTGGATAGGAGGGGCGGTGGGGGCAGCATGTCCCCCTTTTTCCTCCTGTAGCTGCAGGAGGAAAATGGAGGAGATTGATTCCTCTGTATGCTGCCCGCCGCTCCTCCTATCCAGTTCACTTGTGTTCTGATGTCCCGGGGCCCCTGTGTGCTCCCTCCCCTCCCATGCCAGCTGCTGCAGGGGATGTGTCACCATAGAGAACCAGGAAGGGTAGGAAGTCATAGTCAGTGACATTGTAAAAAAATAAAATAAAATTATAAAAAATAATACAATCAAAATACCAAAAAATAAAAACTGACACCAGTGGGGGAACTTCCAGTATCGCAAAGGTCACACTTGCAACCGGGCCCCGCCATTCCACCACCATGGGGAGGCCCCAAGATGGCAGGAAGCCCACTGCAGAACTTGTAAAGGGTCCCGTTGCAGGACAGTAATAAAGGGCCCTGCAACAGGAGTAAAGGGCCCCAGGATCAGTGGGAAGAGCCCCAGGCTTGAAGGGAAGGGCCTTGGCCAGGGGTCTGGGGGGCCCTTCATGGTTTCTTGCACCGGGGCCCTAAAGGTTCTAGTTACGCCTCTGCCATCCGAGGTTCTCCTAGGATTGCAACACTCAGGGTAGAAAATCTTGTCCACTTGCTGTTGTTTTTCTCTTGCTAAGGTAGTCTTGAACGTGTCTGCAGTGTACCTTCTTCCTCCCAATAGTCCTAAGCACATATAGTTCTCTGTATAGCAAACAAACACAGATGCCTAAGGGTAAGCAGACTGATGCATATGGTCATGTTTAGTATTCCAAAAGGTAAAGTCCCTATGGTGAGAATAGTGTAAATGTATCTGACCGTGAAAACAGAGTCTAATACAGGGGTGTCCAACCTGCGAACCAAGACAGCTATGAATGCTGTCCAGCACAAAACCATTAACTTAATTTAAAAATGTTGATTTTTTTGGGGGGGAATTTCTTTGTAATAATACAAATACATTTAGCAAACACATGCGGTTAAAGAATTTGACAGTGTCTCTTTACTAGACATTTAGAAATTTTATCTTCCTAAAGAAAAATATCCCCCTCTTCACAATCCCGACTTTTTCATGTCATCAGTTTTTGGCAGCACCTATATTTGTAAGCAACTATTTTTAAGGATGAAGCACACGAAGGGCAAATTTAGAACCAAAATATCTGATCAGCACCTTTTGAGTTCATTGAAAATTGCTACTACATCCATCAAACCAGATATTGATGAGTTAGGTTATCAAAAAATGTGTCAAATATTGCACTAGTTTTATGTTGCCCTCTTTTACTTTTATAACAAAAGTTATTTAAAAAAAAAAATTAAGCTTTATTACTGGATGGATGGATACATTATCTATATCTGTGAACTTGTCGCTTTTTGTGGGTTTGGTGTTGGAAACTGGTGCACAGGTTCAGATGATACCGTAGTGAATGTGCAAACTAAAGCGGTAGTAGAAAGATTGCAAGGCAGTAACCTTTGCTTGGAAATACATCCAAAAATATTAGTGAATGCGATATTCAGATGAACTGTACCACTGCTGACATTTTGAATAGTCCAGCATTATCCAAACATAATTAATCTCTGTGTAACAACCAGTAACTTGTAAAGTAAATTAAAATCAATCAAACCGTGCCTTTTTGACAAGGAGCAACAGACAGGACAAAATTAATAAATGTGTTCCATTTATGTGTTACATAAAAGAATTTCCATGTAAAATCTCCCTGTTGGTTGAACATTTGTTACACAAAGATGTGACCTCTGGGTCTGTTTCAATTCAATATGCTTTTGTTCGTAAAACACTCGGAACATTCCATACTTGTGTTTTTATCTGAGATGGGGAAAAAAAGGCAAGAAATGAAGCAAAAAGTACACAACCATGCAGTGTTTCACTGGCCGAGCAGACAAAGCATCTCTTAATATTACGCACTGAATGAAGCCGTTTTAAAGCAAGTTTCAGTAGAATGTCGCAAAGAAAAATTCTACTGCATATTTAGCAGTGTGAATATGAACTGTGACTATTTTTCAATCTTTGGGAAAAGGGGAATCAGTTTTAGGTATGATACAGCTAGTTTGGTATTTCAACCCTTATGTTCACAGAATGTGCACATTCTACTCTGCTTCCCTAACAAAGGCAAATAGCTTTGGAGCAACTGCACTTGCAAAGTACAACAGTCTTAGTAAATCAAGTAAATATTCACTTTGCAAAGAATAACCAATCACATGCAAGGAAAATGAAAAAACTGCATCAGGATTGGATAATGGAAGTCAGCAGAGCTTCTGCTCATTTACTAAGCTCTGGAGCAACTGCTGTTGCAGAGTGCAACTGCACTTTGGGAAATGCACAGTCTATTTGCTTTTAATAAATCAACCCCATTGTATTATTGCATATAGTACAATATTATAAGGTACAATGTTGACCACAACTACAACAAAGAAAATTATTTGAAGTTACTTATTTCAGATGATTGCAAAATTAGCAAACAGTGTGGCCAGACATTGGGGAAAGTATATAGAATTCTCAGGGTGAATAACTGGAGGGATCATTAGCAGAAGGAAAGAGGTAATTTTTCAAATACATAAAGCCTTAGTAAGAACTAATTTAGGCCTCAGACACACTGGGCGTTTTAAATGCCACTTCTAGAGGTGCCTTGCATTTTTTTTCTGCCTCTAAACACCCCTCAATGTAAGAGTAAGGAAAGGGGTGGTAGGCGCTCAAAAAATAGTATTTCTTTATTAAGTAAACATGTACAAGGCTGTAAAACAGCCTACACGTTTCGGATGTTAGTCCGTAGTCATGGCTATGACTAAGCCATAACTAATGCCTCGTACACACGCATCGATTATTGGCCGGGAATTTCCGCCCAACGTCCGATCGGCCGATTTTCGGCCTGTTAGTATGATGCTTCTGACAACCGACTCCGACTTTTCGGCCGAAAAAAATCTGGTGTGCAGGCTATAAAACTTTTGTTGGTCGTCAACACAACGGCCGATTTTCCGTCAGTCAGTACAGATTTCGGCAGACAAAAATCTAATGAGCAAGACTGGGCATGCTCAGAGAAGAAAAAACACACGGAAAGTAAACCAGCACATGACATCACTTCTGAAGTAGATTTTTGTTGGCCGAGAAAATTCATGTGCAGTCTAGGCACATTCCAACCAACAAAACACAACTCTGAACAAAAGTCGGATGATCGGTCGGCCGATAATCGTTGCGTGTGTACGAGGCATAAGTCTGAGCTATGACTAAGGACTAACGTTCGAAATGCATAGGCTGTTTTACAGCATTGTACATGTTGACTTAATAAAGAAATACTTTTTTTTTTGGATGTCATCCTGAGTGCTGACCATCCCTTTCCTTACTCTGGTACGTTGGTACATGTTGATTTAATAAAGAAATACTATTTTCTGGATGTCATCCTGAGTGCCGACCATCCCTTTCCTTACTCTGGTACATTGGTACATGTTGACTGAATAAAGAAATACTATTTTTTGGATGTCATCCTGAGTGCCGATCATCCCTTTCCTTACTCTGGTACGTTGGAGGTGTCAGCAGCCTCAAGCTCACATATTAGGGCCTACAGGCATTTAGAGGCAGGAAAAAACCCAACTGCCAGCGTGTCCAGGAGCAGTGTTTTGGCAGAAAAAACACAGGACGCACCTAAACACATGTAAATGTGTGTAAATGTGTTTACACGCTCTTAAGCGCCGGGTACATGAAGCGCTAAGCGCTCATTTCAGTGGGCAAAATAAATTAATTTTCTGGCTGATGAAATGAATAAACACCCAACTGCTTGATGCGTGCCCAAACATGTTTGCAAAAACGTAGCTTTTGATGCGTTTTTGATGCTGCTTTTCTCCCTCCAGGAGAAAGGTGTTTAGAAGAGCTGGGCTAGTTTGCCCAGTGTGCATGAAGCTTTAGAATACTTTGTCCAATTCTGAAGACCTCACTTAAAAAAGATAATAAAAAAATAAAGCAAGTCCAGAGACGGAAAACAAAAATGGTGCAAGAACAAAGGGATAAAACATATCAGAGGAGACTGGAGGAACTTAAAATGCATAGACACAAGGAAAAAAATGGAAAGAAAAGAGATGATTGAAACCCATAAGGTGTATCTAAATCTAAGAAGAAAAATGTAATGTATTGCAGCTCACGAGTCCTTACAGGTAAATGTGGTGGCTGCCTTAATATTCTTTTCACAGACTTTTTTTTCCCCCATTTTTTTATCTGGTGATCCTACTGGTAATATGTGTCTTGTCCTAGGGTGACAATGCTCTTTCACTGTACTGTATCTATGGAGAAGCAGCATTGTCAACCTAGGAGATAAGTACTGAACAGCTCCCTCTTCACTTCTCCATGACACAGGGGGAAAGTGTTATGAAGTCCACAGAGAGAAAGTGCTGAGACCAACTGATAACAATCAGCAAAGGCTGAGCGCTTGAGAAGTTTCCAGCTCATTCAATTTTTGGTAGGATCAACAGTTTTTTTTTTTTTTTTTGCACTTAATCAAACATTTATAATGAAACAGTCTTGATAGTGTATTTAACAAACCAAAAGCAAATTAAAGGAGTTCATTGTTAGAATTTACATACAATTAAATAAGGGTGTGCATAAGGTGCAAGAGCAGAATATTTCAATATGAAGCAGAGACCAAGGACACAGAGATGTGTCCTCAAACTAACTGGAGGGGAGTTCCAAAAAAACATTAGAAAGTATTTTACAAAGAGAGTACTGGTTGCTGGAATACACTTGCATCAAAGTCAATGAGTCAGCCAACAGTAAGTCCAATGTAAACCTGTGTGGGGGTCAAGGCACAGAAAATGATCACAAACTAAAACCTTACTAATAGCTTTATCACAACGAGCGAATATGGTCATTCAATTAGTAGGTATTTCATCATACTTCATCGAGTTGCAATATGTTTGATAGGACACAAATTTTAAAGGAAGGCTGTTGTGAGGAAAAGCTTCCCCTGCTTTGCTAGTTGCTTGACTGTCATTCTGAGCCTCTTTCTTTAGGATTTTACTTTGTTGTAAGAAGAATGCAAATCAGGAATTCAGAGCTACATCAATGCTGCCAACCTCCAGCAGCGTTTTTTTACTGACAAAACATGTAAAATTTACAGATGGACCACATTGATTACTGATAACCTGAAAAATTACAAAACTCCTATTAAAAACCAATCGAAATTTAAACAGTATAAACACAATATAAAAACACTGACAATACACATAACAAGTAATTTGCCTGGTTTACACTTAAAAAGTTAACGCAGCATGATGAATTATCCATACACATCCACTACTTAATGACTCTAATCTATTTTTCATGATATTGTTCCTTTTTATGGTTTTCTGCCTCTGTGTAATGACCTCCGTGAGCTCCTGAACCTCTCCATTTTTTTTTTTTATTTATTATTTTCAAAAAGATAAGAAAATACATACAAATACGTTTCACACAATAAAATGATCAATTTTCCAGTAGTATAAATTTCCCTTCCCTTATTTATCCCGCTATCCCCCCCCCCCCCCCGCTCCAAGCTAGTTATCTTACTCTTTTTCTCCACTCCATTTGGTGTACTCTCTTGTTGTCTTGAACTCCTTCCAATTTTCCCATATGTCACCACCTTCCCCTATATCATCCTCTTCCCATTCCCTTAGATATTCCAGTGTTCTTATTCTCTCTACTCTTTGCACCCAATCTCCCATAGTCGGGGCCTCTTCCTTCTGCCAAAATAATGGGATAAGTCCTTTTGCTGCATTCATCATTCATCAAATGGGGTATCAGTGTTACTTTGTATTGCTTGACGGAGTTTTTGATACCGTGGAATAGGCAATACCAGGGTTCTTCCGGAATTTCTATTTTCGGGATTTTTTTAATTAGACCGAGTATTTCCCTCCAGTACTTTTTAATTTTTGGACAGTCCCACCAAAGATGGGCCATCAATACCTACTTTTGGGCAACCCCTCCAACAGTTTTTTGATTTTTCTTTTTGATAATTATGAGCTTTGTCGGGGGTAATGTACCATCTAGCAATACATTTATAATTCATTTCAACTGTGTTCATACCTACTGTGGAACCATGTATAAGTTTTAAACTTTTTCCCAAGTGAAAATCCTTGTTTCTTGTTCCCAAGTCCCTCTCCCATTTGTCGATGAATGGCGGGACCACCGGTCCTTCCAAATCCACCAAAATTTTATATATATTTGATATTTTATTTTCATGTTACTCTGAAGAACAGAGCCACTCGAAAGGGAGCAAGTCATCTCCCCTCCTCAGTGTGAACCTCTCCATTTTTAGTTGCAGTCATGTGCAGTGCACAATGCACACTACAGGTCCCATAGTCCATAGTGCTTGGACTATAGACCCATAGGAGAGAGCAAGAGTGGATGGCTATGTTCCTAGGTGTTGTCCTGTACTCTGAACTCTCCTTCAAGCCCCACATCCAATCGCTGTCCAAATCTTGCCGCCTCAACCTCCGCAACATCTTCAAGATACGCCTCTTTCTAACCAAAGACACAACAAAGCTCTTAGTTCACTCCCTGGTCATCTCGTGCCTTAACTACTGCAATTCCCTTCTCATTGGCCTACCTCTACACAGGCTATCCCCCCTTCAATGCATCACGAATGCTGCCGCCAGACTCATCCATCTTACCAATCGCTCAGTGTCCGCTGCTCCTCTCTGTTAAGCCCTCCACTGGCTTCCACTCACCCAACAAATTAAATTCAAAATTCTAACAACCTCTTACAAAGCCATCCACAGCTTAGCCCCCAGCTACATCACTAGCCTAGTCTCTAAATACCAACCTAATCGCTCTCTTCGTTCCTCTCAAAACCTTCTGCTCTCTAGCTCCCTCGTCACCTCCTCCAATGCTGGCCTCCAGGATTTTTCCAGAGCCTCTACAATCCTATGGAACTCCTTACCCTTATCTGTCCGATTGTCTCCTACTATATTAGCTTTTTTTCTATTAGCTTTTAGGCGATCTCTGGAAACCCTCCTCATCAGAGAAGCCTATCCTACCCACACCTAACTACCTCCTTTTCTCCTCTCCATCAGCCCATCCCCCACGGTTATTACCTTTTGTTTCACTTGACCCTCCCTTCTAGATTGTAAGCTCTAATGAGCAGAGCCCTCTAATTCCTCCTCTATTGAATTGTATTGTAACTGTATTGTCTTCCCTCACATTGTAAATAATAATAGTAAATACAGTGTGACCATGAAGAATGAACACAACTACCCTCTAACAGAAAGGAAAGGATAAGGCTGAGGCCATTTTTTGAGTAACAAATACATATTTAAATTTAGATTATTTTTTTTAAACCAGAGTTTCGTGTCCTCAAAGCAGAACTCAAGCAACTTTGGTTTTAAATATAGTGGTAAGGATTTAGGAGCCTCTGTCAGCTTTGGGTTACTTTCTGTGTTCCCGCTGGGGAGATTTCTCATTTTCTGTTAAAACACAAAAATGATGGACAATCTCTGCAACAAGGACACAAACGAAAAGAAAAACACATTTAGAGTGAGAATGGGTTACGATTTATGACTATGACCATATTAGGACTTCCTGTTCCTTTGGCAGCAGAGCTAGAAAAAAAATTAGGGTAGTGGTTGTCACTGGACGAGGAAGAAACAGACAGTGACAGTAAAGCCCCGTACACACGTACCGATGGTCGGCTTACAAATGTTCCTCTTTTCTCCCCGGGATGTCGGTGTCTGCTGAAAAGTGCAAAGACAGCACAAGGACAGCACAAGAATTTTGTCCGCCGACTGCAGAAGTGATGTCATGTAATGGTTAACTTTCCCTGTGTTTTCTATTTTCTGAGCATGCCCAGTCTTGCAAATCTGCGGTCTGTCGGCCGAATTGTGTACTGACAGGCGAACAATCGTCCGTTCTGGTGTCGGCATACAAATATTTTCATGTTTGCACGAAAGACTTTTGTCCGCGGATTGTGCGCAGACATCTGTCGGAGGCACCATACTAACACGCGTACAATCGGCAGATCCTTCGTCCACCGACGTTTGTATGCCGACGATCGGTACGTGTGTACGGGCCTTAACAGAGCTTCTCCATTCTACCTAAAAAAAGGGCATTTTGTAAAAGCCTGTGCCCTACTGGAGAGATTTCCCATACATTCCTGTCCCAACACAAAATGAGGAGAAATCTCCCCAATGGACACAAGGACAACATTAAAATCCCGACAAAGGCTCTGTTTTTTCCTTGCTCTGTTCAAACCTAGAATGGGGTTTTGGCTGGAGTTGTTCTTAGGTATTAACCTTTTATTTTTCTATTATGTTGTTTAAAACTTTTAAAAAATTACCAAACTCAAATGTGTCATACTGTCATAAGTAATCTACTAGTTTTTTTTTTTTTTTGCTGTAGTTATTTTAGAATTTTGTTGTATCATCAAGGTTTCGAAAGATAAAAGATCAGAATACCTGCAGGACCCTGTTTCACCTTGTGTGCTGAGATAAATACAACGACCTGTCATTATTTGCTTAGCTCAGTACACGGCCCATCTCTCTTTAGGTCTGATGCCATGCTGGCAGTCATCCTAACGCTACACCAGAAAGTCACAGAGGTAAAAGAGCTGGGCGCCATGCCATAGGTAGTATTATTTTTCTCCTACTGCAATGATTTCCCTGGTATGAACGCTTTTATGGGATAATGACTCGGGTCAGCAGTGTGAATATGAGCTGTGACAATGGGGATTTCGAACAGGAAGGAGACGCGCTGAAGTGAGACAGTTTTATTAGCACAATGTGCAAGGACATTGTGTGCATGGGACTTTTCGTAGTGGAAAGGATTGATGAAACCTTAACAAAGAAAATCATCGTTACGCTTTGCAGAGTTTAAAGGCCCTATACACGATCAGAAAATCGTATGAAAAATACCGCTTTCGAAGCGATCCTTGAATAATCTGATCATTAGTACACAGCTTTCGAGAGCCAATCATGACAGTTCATCCAAAATTATCCAAAGAGACAAACACGAACATTTTTCTCGTACAATACCAGATCGTAAGATTTTTGTTTAATCAGTACAGTTTTCATCCGAAAATGCAATATAAACACAATACATTACATCACTTCCAAATTTTTGTTCTGTCGTAGGAGAATTTCCGGACCTTAAGCGACCTTCATTTTCGATATGAGACTAGCATGCAAAAATAAATGGGCGATCATTCATCTGATAATCTCATCATGTGTACCAGGCTTTAAACAGCAGGACATTAGGTATGGGTATTAATACTAGGGCAATAAAACAGGTGTTGATCATTTTATTACCTGTGCAAATAGGAAAGGTAACATATTAGATTATGCTATTTACCACTTCACGCCCAACCTATATACAAATAACAGCCAGGCGGTGGCTTTCCCATCCTGACTGGACATCATGTGGCATCCTGTCAGGATGCCCTGATCATGCAGCGGCACAATCTGTCACCGAGTATGTCCACAGGACACAACTGATGATTGATCAGAGTACTGGCACCATGTGACCGCCGTGACAAATCACAGCAGTTGCACACAATGGATGGGTTCCTGTCAAGCCATCCAATCTGTGCAATTGTGTTGCTAGTTGTGATTGATCAATTTGATCACCTGGTAGAGACAGGGACAATCACAGCCCATCTGTACCATGTGATTAGCTTTGAACAATCACAGCTAATCACAACAAAACAGACTGAATGAATCAGTTTCATTCTGTAAAATGCTTGCTTATAGCAATGTAATACACTGCTATAAGCAAACGTGTAAAAAAAAAAAAAAAACCCTGATCACTTCCACAGAGCAGTACAATGTTACTATAGTAACATTATATTGCTCTGGTCACAGTGTGTTAAAAAAAAAACTGTAAAAAAAAAAAAAAAAAAATTGAATTATTTTTTTTTTATTCCGTACTATCACCAGTCAGTGTCCTAGATCACTGCCACGCCAGTTTTATGATGAAGCTGTACTGCACTGGTGACAGTATGTAAAAAAAAAAAAAAAAAAAGTGAAAATTATTTTTTAATTTCTTAATTTTCCAAAAAGTTATGACAAAAAATTACAACTTCAAAAAACCCGCCATGCCTCTTACTAAACACCTTGGGACTGTCTATTTTCCAAAAAGGGGTGATTTGGGGGGGTATTTTTACTGTCCTGGTATTTTAGGGCCTCAAGAAATGGGATAGTCCATCAGTACATCAGGATTGATCAATTTTCAGATATATACCAGTTTGTGGACTCTATAACTTTCACACAGACTAAATAATATACACTGATTTGGGTTATTTTCACCAAAGAAATGTTGCAGAATACATATTGGGCTAAGTTTTCTAAAGAACGATTATTTATTTGCAAAATTTTATAACAGAAACAAAGAAAACCTTTTTCAAAATGTTTAGGTCTTTTTTGTTTATTTAGCAAAATATAAAAAATCTAGTGGTGATTAAATACCAGCAAAAGAAAGTTCTATTTGTGTGAAGAAAATTATAAATATTTTGTTTGGGTAGTGTTGCATGACCGCAGCGGACTTTAAAACGCCATTTTTTTGGAAAAAATACCAAAAATCCCATTTTACTGCATTTAAAAAAAACTAAACAGTAAAGTTAGCCCATTTTCTTTGTATATTGGGAAAGATGACGTCACGCCGAGTAAATAGATACCCAACATGTTACGGTTTAACCACTTTACAACCGGAGGATTTTGCTGTCTTCCGTCCAGGCCACTTTTTGCGATTCGGCGCTGTGCGACTTCAACTGACAATTGCGCGGTCGTGCGACGCCGTACCCAAACGAAATTTACGTCCTTTTTCTCCCACAAACAGAGCTTTCTTTTGGTGGTATTTGATCACCTGTGCGATTTTTACTTTTTGCGCTATAAACAAAAAAAGAGCGTTTATTTTGAAAAAATAACAATATTTTTCACATTTTTTTATATGAAATTCCCCCCAAAAAAGATGTAAAAACCAATTTTTTTAAAAGTTTTTTGCCAATTTGTTTTATGCTACATATGTTTGGTAAAAAAAATCGCAATAAGCGTATTTTGATTGGTTTGCGCAAAAGTTATTGCGTTTACTAACAAAGGGAAAGATTTCTGTCATTTTTGGTGTTTTTTTTTTTAACGCGTAATGGCGGCGATCTGCGATTTTTTTTGCGGGACTGCGACATTGCGGCGGACAGACCGGACCCCTGACTGACATTTTTGACACTTTTGGGGGTACCAGTGACATTACTGCAGTAATCAGTGCTATACATATGCACTGTTACTGTAAAAATGACACTGGCAGGGAAGGGGTTAATTTTATTGGAGAGGGAGGGGTTAATGTATGCCTGGTGCTTACTGACGTGTAGGGGGGGAGGTGACTGTGTGACAGAAGGACAGATCGGATGTCCAGCTATGCTGAACAGTCCGATCTGTCACTCCCTGTCACTATGGAGATCCGCCCGCTGTGTTTACACACAGCGGGCGGATCTCCAGACTCGATCCCCGACGATCGGGTAAGAGCAGCGGCGATCGCCGCTGCTCCTCCCCTGGCCCGACTCCCGCTGTGAATGAAAACAGCGGGAGCGAGCCTCCGGCGGCGCGCAAGCGCCGCCCAGAAGGGGAGGAGTCCAGTCACGTTAATACTACGTGACTGGACGGGAACGAGCCACTCTGCCGCAGTAGTATTCCCGTAAGCGGTAGTAAAGTGGTTAAAATTGCGCACACCCGTGGAATAGTGACAAACTACGGTCAATAGAAATCTCAATAGGCGACGCTTTAAACATTTTTATCGGTTACCAGTTTAGAGTTAAGAGTGTAGCTCTTTTTTTTTTTAATTACTTCTCACACTGACAATAGCGACGATACCTAAAATATGTGGTTTAAACAGTGATTTCATTTGCGGCTCGACTTCAATATACGTTTTCTTTCATGCGCGAGCTAACGGCGATGGGGCGGCTAATTTTTTTTTTCCTATTGATTTTATTTTTTTTAACTTAACTTTTCAAAAAAAAAAATCTGATCACTTTTATTGCTGTCACAAGCAATGTAAACATCCCTTGTGACAGCAATATGCAGTGACAGGCAGGGGCCGACTGAGCGGTCGGGCATTTCGGACCTGGTCCGAAGGCCCGCCTGGGAAGGGAACCCGCCGCCCAGTACAGCACTAATTCACCCGATGTTGTCTCAGAGACAACATCGGGCTATCGGGGCCCGCCGCTCTGTGACCAGTGCTATAGTAAAGTATGAGGAGGGGAGGGGCCCGGCTGCCGTGTCACTGTCTATCGAAGTGGGAAGAGGGGAGGGACCCGGCGGCCAATGCTATTGAAGTGGGAGGAGAGGAGGGGCCCGGCGGCCAGTGCTGTAGTAAAGTGTGAGGAGGGGAGGGGCCCGGCGGCTGTCTCTATAGAAAAGGGAGGAGGGGAGGGACCCGGTGGCCAATGCTATTGAAGTGGGAGGAGAGAAGGGGCCCGGCGGCCAGTGCTATAGTAAAGTGTGAGGAGGGGAGGGGCCCGGCGGCTGTCTCTATCGAAGTGGGAGGAGGGGAGGGACCCGGTGGCCAGTGCTATTGAAGTGGGAGGAGAGGAGGGGCCCGGCGGCCAGTGCTATAGTAAAGTGTGAGGAGGGGAGGGGCCCGCGGCTGTCTCTATCGAAGTGGGAGGAGGGGAGGGACCCGGCGGCCAATGCTATTGAAGTGGGAGGAGAGGAGGGACCTGGCGGCCAGTGCTATGGAAGGGGGAGGAGCCTGGTGGCCAGCTCTGCTTCTGTGGGAGGAGGGGCCCGGCAGCGCTGGCTTTCTATGGTGTCATCAGTGAGGTCAGTAAGAAGATAACAGGAATACAGAACAGGTTTTGTTCAAGGCAAGCCCAGCTAACTACCACATCCAGTGACACCCCCACCAACATGTGATCTCCCCTAAATTCACCATAGTGGTGAACTTGGGGGAGATCACATATTGGTTGGGTGTCAGTGGTGAATTGTGTGGTGGGGGGATGACGACACAGCAGTGGTGAACTCGGGGGAGATCACATATTGGTGGTGGTGTCAGTGGGGGGGGGGGGTATGACACAGCGGAGGTGTCACCACCGCTGTGTCATACCTCCCTACACCACCACTGACACCCCCACCAATATGTGATGTCCCCCAAATTCACCACAGCTGTGTCATACCCCCCACACCACCACCAGTATGTGATCTCCCCACCAAATTCAGCACCGCTGTGTCACGCCCCCACCCCCGACACCACACAATTCACCACAGACTCGGTGAATTGTGTGGTGTCGGGGGTGGGGGCGTGACACATCGGTGCTGAATTTGGTGGGGAGATCACATATTGGTGGTGGTGTGGGGGGTATGACACAGCAGTGGTGAATTTGGTGAGATCAGTGGTGAATTGTGTGCGGGGGCTATGATACAGTGGCGGCGTAGCCCCCGCCCCCAAACCACACAATTCACCACTGACACCCCCCACTCTAATATGTGATCCCCCACCAAATTCACCACTGCTGTGTCACCCCCCCCCCCCTTACACCCCACCAACATGTGATCTCCCCCAAATTCACCTCCGCTCTCATTCCCCAACACACAATTCACCACTGATACCCAGGGCTGACGATTCAGCACTGCCCCCACCAATATATAATCTCCCCCCAAATTCAGCACAACACTGTGATCCCCCCACCCCAATATGCGATCCCCTTCAGACCTGATCATTCACTACTACCTATCCCCCCCTTCCCTGCCAATTCACTGCCACCTCGTTCCCAACCTCCGCTGATATTACCTGACTTTATATTGGTTTATCCATAACATCCTATTCCATCACTCCCTTTAAATGCAACACCACCTGTCATACTGCAAATACCACTTATAGGTGTCTGCAGAAAACTGCATATGTGACCTGACCCCCCACCCCCAGACCTGGTAATTCTCCACTGCCTACCACCCCCACTGCTACACAGTGACCCCCCCCCCCCCCCCAGACCTGGCAATCTGGCAATTTACCATTGCCTACCACCCCCACTGCTACACAGTGACCCCCCCAGACCTGGCAATTCAGCATTGCCTACCACCCCCACTGCTACACAGTGGCCCCCTCCCCTCAGACCTGGCAATCTGGCAATTGCCCACTGCCTACCACCCTCACTGCAGCACAGTGATCTTCCCCCCAGACCTGGCAAATCACCACTGCCTGCCCCGCCCCCTCCACTGCCACAATGTTATTCTCCCCCTGACCTAACAATTTACTTTTGCTTCTCACCCCCATTGCCACTATTTAATCCCCCCCCCTTAGGGTTGCCACCTTATCCCTTTAAACCAGGACACATTAATTACACAGGTTCCGTGGATGATAAGGTGGTAATTAAACTCACTTGGTGCCTTATGTGCATTCTATAAGCCTCAGAACCGGTGTAATTCATATGTGTCCTGGATTAAAGGGAGGAGGTGCAACACTACCCCATCTAGACCTGGCAATTTACCATTGTAATGCTCTGGTTTTGTTTGTTTATGATTTGAATTTCTCTGGTTTTGTCTATTTATGATTTTTGTAATGCACTGGTCTTGGTTTGTGATTTATTTATATTGCACTTGGTGATAAATTATGGCACTTTTGTTCCTTGTGTCTAAAGATTGTGTAGGGTGTGTCTGGAGGCGGGGCAAGGGTGTGACTGGAGGCGGGACATGGGTGGGGCCTGGAAGGGGGCCCTTGATTTATTTTGCCCGGGGGCCCTGAGGGTTCTCAGTCCGCCCCTGCTGACAGGTACTCTTTATGGAGAGATCGAGGGTCTAAAAGACCCCAGACCCCTCCACTACACTTCCATGCATTCAAAACGTCGAAAACGGCATTTTTAAATACACTTGTTTTTTTAATCTGCCGCCTTTAGCAGGAGAGTAACCCGGACGAGACGTCATGGACACCGCCTCCGGGTTACGTCAGCGGAGACCCGATCGAAGCCGCATCCGGTTTAGATCGAGACTCCATCCAGCCGGCGGACGTGCAGGCTGGTTGCTCGGGTCTCCCGGTGGGAAAGGAGACCCGGCAGAGCCGCGGGAGGGGGGGGGGACGTCCCCTCCCGCTCGCCGGAGTAAGGATCGAGCAGCTCCCGAGCCGCATCGGTTGTTACCGCCTGAAAGCCGACCGCCGGCTCTAAACAACGGTACCGGGATGAAAAAAAAAAGACAGTTTCTTCACCTACTTTGCTAAAAGTGCATTATAAAAACAAAAGGATATGAGAAAAACAGAGCGTTCTTATCCTTCTTTACTTTCTCTGGAGATCCTCTCTTTTCTGACTTGTGTGGTGTATTTTTCTGCTGTATATACAATCTTTGCTTTGCAAATAAAACGTTTTTACATGACAATTCTCAGAGCAAAAAGAATTATTGAAAGGGAGCACAGCAAGAGACACCCCCTTTCCCAGGTGCCATGTTTCCAAAAAAAAAAACAGAGAGAGCTCTATGGACAGATAGGTAGTGAGGGGAAAGAGCCACTGCTCTGACTTATCGACTTGTGTGTGCAAATGTCATCTTGAACTATTGAGCTCTATATACAGACTTTTTAAAGCAGAAAGCAAGGAAACTGGGAAATGTGTCAGTGAGCCTAAACCACCACCTGTTGTCTAAAAAAGGAGAATACACAATAAAACAGTTCACCTTTTCACAAAAGAAAGAAAGATAAGAAGAGATTCTAATTCGTTGACATGGTCATGTGGCTTTGCTGAGTATTGACTGCTCATCATTGCGAGCATTGTGATACAACACATCGCCCGGACTGTGTAATGAAGTTTTATATTTAATGTAGAGGGGACCTGGGGTGGAGTGTGGAGAAGGTGTTGTGGGTTTGTTAACTATTTTCAATTTTTTTTGTGAGATTAGCATTTAAAATGTATTATTTTATATGTACCAAATTCAGAAAAAAAAAAAAGATTTGAATTTTTTAGTCGAAACCCAAACAAATATGACGAAAAAATACTTATAGTTAAGTAAGCTATAAAGTTTATATGCAAGGATAACTTTGGACATTTGTCTCAATATACAGCATTTTTTAAATCCAGGAACCCTACTGAAGCTTGCTTTATATATGCTAATTAGCATTACAATACACAGCAGCGACTCTCAGTGCTTACATGCATTGCATGAACAAGTGCTGCTCTCCTGCGGTAGTAATAGTTTGGCTGTTCAGAGTTTGCAATGTGTGCCAAAGGTCATCAACCCATGAATAGGAGGACAAATGCCAGCTACATTCAGCTCATGAGATTTTTTTAGAATAAAGTCCTAACTCTGCAGGGACAAAAATCATGTTTTAGTTTAAATTCAGAACATGCTTAGTTCTTAAGACTCCACTATATGGGGAAGCTTAGCATAATGTGAGCTCAAATGCAAAAATGGAATAAAAGGCCTTAATCCCCGCAAGTTACTATAAATACTTTTTCTGTAATAATGTTTATTAAGTTTTCAACAATTTACAGGTTGCAAAACATAGTAACAGAAATAGTGCATACTCCTAACAAAATGCTGAAAATAACATTGTGCATAGATGGCCTCACTAGGCTAGCGTGCAACATAATGGTTTCAGTTTTCGGATTGTGCACTAGTCTAGAAGTAACAATCCAAGCAGTATCTCACCCGGGGACTAGGGAGTCAAATAACTCAAAAGGGGTATAGTCAATGTGACGGGCAACAGTAAGGAGTAGGGAAAGGGGGAGACAAGATGAAGAAACACATAGAATTGGGGGAAAGGGTGAGGAAAAAGAAAGGGAATAAAAGTGTGTGGAAGGTAGGGGGGAAAGAGGAGGCAATGCCAATAGTGTGTAATCCAGAGCTCCCACATTTTGTGTACTGTATTTTCTGGCGTATAAGACTACTTTTGAACCTCAAAAAATTCCCCCAAAAATGGGGGGTAGTCTTATACGCCGAGTATAATATCTCCAAGGTAACCTAAGTATAAGTATTACCGGTAGATGAAAATTAGGGGGGTCGTCTTATATGCCCAGTCGTCTTATACGCCGGAAAATACGGTAATTTAGATTACCACCATTTTCTAAATATGCCTTTTTTTAACTTTTCCATTTTGGATTTCTGTCCAGTTATTACCATTTTTTACATTTAATGGCAACAGTATGAATTAGTATAAGGTTTTGGGCTGTGCTTGTTAATAGGAAGGTCCTTACTGAATAATTCCTTCTATGTAATGGTACAGGTTTTATCATTAAAAAGAGTAGTTTGGCCTTTTTTTTTTTTTTTCAAAAATCATCATTACCTAGGTGGATGCAGCATCGGTTCCCTGTCGGCTCTAAGACTGAAGACTGAGCGACGAAAGATCGCTTATCACTCAGTTCTCAGTGGCTTTCTGCTCTGTTTCTCTCCCCCCCCCCCCATGCTCACTGGAGCGCTGGGCTGTGAAGAGAACAGGAGCGGCCGGCTCAGGCTCACAGCGTCTCGCTGAGACAGGTGGCAGTCCAGGGTTGTGGGCTGATCCAGACTTTATCGTCACAATCTTTCCCCATGCTGAACCAACTCTGTAACATCAGCCGACAACGGGTTGTGATACAACCAAAGGAGCTTTGGCTGTACTTCTCCATTAACGGTCTTCTGCCTGATAAACTCGCTCAGGTCTCTGCTTTTCATCCATGTTTATAGTATGGACCCTTCGGTGTACTGGTAATAGTTTGAGGTTGAAAAAAGACATCAGTCCATTCAGTTCAACCTATGATGTGTGTGTATGTTTGCTATTAATCGTACATTGTATACCCCTGTATGATGTGGTCTTTAACCGCTTCCATACAGAGCAGTTAGACCCCCTTCCTGCCCAGACCAATTTTCAGCTTTCAGCACTCTCACACTTTGAATGACAATTGCTCGGTCATGCTACACTGTAACCAAACACATTTTTTATAATTTTTTTCACACAAATAGAGCTTTCTTTTGGTGGTATTTGATCACAACTGGGTTTTTTGTTTTTTTTTTCGTGATAAGCAAAAAAAGAGCAAAAATTTTGAAAAAAAAAAAAACACTTTTTTTTTAGTTTCTATTATAAAATTTTGCAAAAAATTAATTTTTCTTCATACGTTTGGGCCAAAATTTATACTGCTACATATCTCTGGTAAAATTAACCCAAAATAGTGTATATTATTAAGGCCTCTTTCACACATGCTGTCCGTTTGTCCGTTTTTCATCCATCCGTTGACGGATGAAAAACGGACATCAATGCATCTCTATGTAAAAACGGATGACAACTGATGATCATCAGTTAACATCCGTTTTCATCCACTTCCGTCAATGCCCGTTTTTTTGAACGGATGAATGCCCTATTTTTCATCCGTCAAAAAAACGGATCGGATGAAAAACGGATGTCAACTGATGACAATGGATGAAAAACTGATGTCAACTGATGACAACGGATGAAATACGGACGACAACGGATGAAAAACGGATGAAAAACGGATAACAACTGATGAAAAACGGATGAAAAACTGATGACAACTGACGAAAAACGGATGAAAAACTGATGACAACTGACGAAAAACGGATGAAAAACTGATGAAAAACGGATGAAAAACTGATACATTTGACGTGACTGAACTGATGAACTGAACGGACTGTATGTGTGAAAGGGGCCTTAGTCTGTGTGAAAGTTATTGAGTCTAGAAGCTATGGTACCAATTACTGAAAATTGATCACACCAGATGTACTGACGGCCTATCTTCTTTCTTGAGGCCCTGAAATGTCAGGACAGTACAAATACCCCCCAAATGACACCTTTTTGTAAAGTAGACAGTCCAAGGTATTTAGTAAGAGGCATGGTGAGTTTTTTGAAGTTATAATTTTTCCCCACAATTCTTGGGAAAATGAAGAAAAATTTTTTTCTTTTTTTTCCCACAAAGTTAGAAACATAGAATGTGTCGGCAGATAAGAACCATTTGGCCCATCTAGTCTGCCCAATATATCTGAATCCTATGAATAGTCCCTGGCCCTATCTTATATGAAGGATAGCCTTATGCCTATCCCATGCATGCTTAAACTCCTTCACTGTATTTGCAGCTACCACTTCTGCAGGAAGGTTATTCCATGCATCCACTACTCTCTCAGTAAAGTAATACTTCCTCATATTACTTTTAAACCTTTGCCCCTCTAATTTAAAACTGTGTCCTCTTGTGGTAGTTTTTCTTCTTTTAAATATGCTCTCCTCCTTTACAGAGTTGATTCCCTTTATGTATTTAAAAGTTTCTATCATATCCCCTCTGTCTCTTCTTTCTTCCAAGCTATACATGTTAAGGTCCTTTAACCTTTCCTGTTAAGTTTTTTCCTGCAATCCATGTACTAGTTTAGTAGCTCTTCTCTGAACTCTCTCTAGAGTATCTATATCCTTCTGGAGATATGGCCTCCAGTACTGCGCACAATACTCCAAGTGAGGTCTCACCAGTGTTCTGTACAGCGGCATTAGCACTTCTCTCTTTCTACTGCTTATACCTCTCCCTATACATCCAAGCATTCTGCTGGCATTTTGTGCTGCTCTATTACATTGTCTTCCCACCTTTAAGTCTTCTGAAATAATTACTCCTAAATCCCTTTCCTCAGATACTGAGGTCAGGACTGTGTCAAATATTCTATATTTTGCCCTTGGGTTTTTACGCCCCAGGTGCATTATCTTGCACTTATCCACATTAAATTTCAGTTGCCAGAGTTCTGACCATTCTTCTAGTTTTCCTAAATCCTTTTCCATTTGGCGTTTCCCTCCAGGAACATCAACCCTGTTACATATCTTTGTGTCATCAGCAAAAAGACAAACCTTACCATCGAGGCCTTTTGCAATATCACTTATGAAGATATTAAACAAAATTGGTCCCAGTACAGATCCCCGAGGTACCCCACTGGTAACATGACCTTGTTCTGAATGTTCTCCATTGACTACAACCCTCTGTTGTCTGTCACTCAGCCACTGCCTAATCCACTCAACTCAAGTTGTCAATTTATAAGCTATTTCTAGCACATAAACTGCACACAGCAAAAATGACACCCCAAAATACATTCTACTACTCCTCCTGAGTATGGTGATACCACATGTGTGAGACTTTTACACAGCCTGGCCACAAAAAGAGACTCCACATCCAAGTAGCACCATCAGGCGTTCTAGGAGCATAAATACACATAAAACTTTCTTACTACCTATCACACTTTTGAAGGCCCTAGAGCACCAATACAATGGAAAAGTCCACAAAATGACCCCATTTTGGAAAGCTAAAACCCAACGTATATTCTATGAGGCATTATGGGTCGTTTGAACATGTCATTTTTTTCCACAAGTTTTTGGAAAATGTGGGGGAAAAATAAAAACTTTTTTTTTTTTTTTTTACACAAAGTTGTCAATTTATAGGATATTCCTAACACATAGCATGTACACAGCAAAAATGACACCCCAAAATACACTCCTCCTGAGTATGGCAATACCACATGTGTGAAACTTTTTCACAGCCTAGCCATATAGAGGGGCCCAACATCCAAGGAGCACCATCATGCATCCTAGCCACTTGCCTAGGCCTATTTTTGACATTTGGTGTTTACAAGCTAAAATCAGTTGTTTTTGCTAGAAAACTACTTAGAACCCCCAAATATTATATATATTTTTTTTAGCAGAGACCCTAGAGAATAAAATGGAGATTATTGAAATATTTTTTATCACACCGTATTTGCGCAGCGGTCTTCCAAACGCAATTTTTTTGGAAAAAAATTCACTTTTTTGAATTAAAAAATAAGAAACCAGTAAAGTTAGCCCAATTTTTTTCCATAATGTGAAAGATAATGTTACGCCGAGTAAAAAGATACCCAACATGTCATGCTTCAAAATTGCGCACGCTCATGGAATGGCGACAAACTTTGGTACTTCGAAATCCCCATAGGCGACAATTTAAACATTTCTACAGGTTGCCATCTTAGAGGTCTAGGGCTCAAATTATTGCTCTTGCTCTAACGATCGCGGCGATACCTCACATGTGTGGTTTGAACACCATTTACATATGTGGGCGGGGTTTCCGTATGCGTTCGCTTCTGCGAACGTCTCACGGGGACAGGGCGCTTTAATGTTTTTTTTTTTTTTACTATTTATTTTATTTATTATTTTTTATTTTTACACAGTTTAAAAAAAAAAAATGATCATTTTTATTTCTATTACAAGGAATGTAAACATTCCTTGTAATAGAAAAAGGCATGACAGGACCTCTTTTTTGTGAGATCTGCGGTCAAAAAGTCCTCAGATCTCACAAGTACACTAAAAGATAGAAAAAAAAAAAAGGGACCTTTAAACCGGTTGCTAGGCAACGACATTTGCCGTAGCTCCGGTCCTCCAAGACCATAGAGTCGAGTGAGGGCAAGCTTGCCCTCACTCGATATCCTGTCTGTGAGGATCCGGGACCGGATCATTTTCCCCGATGCCGGCGGGTCCGGTAAGCGAGGAGAAGGACCGGAACGCGGCGGGAGGGGGGGGCACCTCTTCCGCCATCCCGGAAGGGTGATCCCGCGGCGAATCCGCTGCTGGGACCACCTTTATCAGAAAGCCAACCGTCCACCGTTTAAAAAAATACCAGGGTTATGGCAGCTATCTGCTGCCATAACACCGGTATTTAGGTTTAAACTGAGGACGTATATAAACCTTTTTGGACTTGGACATGGTGGCTGTATGAGGGGTGACAGGAACTCGGGTACTTTGCTGGGCAGGTGACAGGTACTCGAATACTCCGATAGGCAGGTGACAGGTACTCGGGTACTCTGATGGGCAGGTGACAGGCAGGTGACAGGCAGGTGATGGGTACTGATGAGTAGTACTGATACTGATAAGTGATACTGATACTGTACTGATGGGTACAGATGATCAGTACTGATACTGATAGGTGATAGGTACTGATGGGTACTGATGAGTACTGATGAGTAGTGATGGGTACTGATGAGCAGGTGGCAAGTACTCAGGTACTTCAGGTGTCAGGTACTCTGATGAGCAGGTGGAAGGTACTCGGGTACTCTGATGGGTAGGTGACAGGTACTCTGGTACTCTGATGGGTAGGTGACAGGTACTGGGGTACTCCGATGATGGGTACTCGGGTACTCCGGTGACGGGTACTCAAAGTACCCGAGTACCTGTCATCAGAGTACCCGAGTACCTGTCATCAGAGTACCTGAGTACCTGTCAGAGTACCCGAGTACCCGTCATCAGAGTACCCGAATACCCATCATCAGAGTACCCGAGTACCCGTCATCAGAGTACCCGAATACCTGTCACCAGCCCATCAGAGTACCCGAGTACCTCTCTGTATCCCATCAGAGTACCCGAGTACCTGTCACCTACCCATCAGATTACCCGAGTACCTGTCACCAGCCCATCAGAGTACCCGAGTACCTGATGGGCTGGTGACAGGTACTCGGGTACTCTGATGGGCTGGTGACAGGTACTCAGGTACTTTGATGGGCTAGTGACAGGTTCTCGGGTACTTTGATGGGCTAGTGACAGGTACTTTGATGGGCTAGTGACAGGTGCTCTTTATTGGGGGGGGCAATCAGTGTGTTTGGAGTGCACTGTATTTGGTAATTAGCTGTTACCACAATCTCCTCCTCACACAGGATCAGTGTGTGAGGAGGAGAACACGGTGACAGCTAGTTACCGTGTTCTCTGTTGACACTTGTGACCGGCTGTGATTGGACACAGCCGGTCACGTGGTAAAAAGCCAATTTCATTGGCTCTTTACCTAGATCGGGGATGGGCTCTGTCCGAGGGACGAGCCTCGTCCCCGATCCGCGCGCATTGAGGCGTGAACGAGCGGCACGCGCTGGAGCCGCTCATGTGATCGGCTGTGATTGACACAGCCGATCACGTGGTAAACAGCCAATTTCATTGACTGTTTACTGTTGTCGGGGTTGGGCTCAGTCCAAGGGATGAGCTTCACCCCCGATCGCCGTGCTGCCTGCCCCCGGGGGCGCGCAGTAGCGGGGAGATCCGGGCGCCGTTATATGACGTCCGCCCGGATCGAGAAAGATTTCCTGCCACCGTCATTTTATTATGGCGCGGTATGGAAGGGGGTTAAGGTGACTAATAGTTTTTCGAAACGATTCGATGCTCCCTGCTGATACGACTGCTTGTGGAAGAGAATTCCACATCCTTACTGCTCTGACAGTGAAGAACCCCTTACATATTTTAAGGTTAATACGTTTTTCCTCTAGTTTTAGTGAGTGGCCACGTATCTTATTGTATGGTAATGCAGATAATCTCATTGCTTTTATGTGCTTCTAAGGCTAAAGGCTGATGTAAAGTTGTATTAGTGCCCATAGTACATTATTACATTTGATTAGCTGGTCTATAATCCCAAACATGCACCGGCAAAGAGTACTTGCTGCTATTCCCCAGAGTTGGTAGATGGTGAAATCTGTGTTCCAGGGTTCTTAGACTGGTAATAGATGATTACCTTAGGACTTATGTAGATGGAATTGCTGTCAAAAACTTCCTTTTGGATTTGAAGTGCAGCTCAAATGCATGCGTTTGAACACAACATACAGAAAAGACCAGTGTTTGACGCAATGCAAATGTATCCCTGTAGGACATGATTCGTCCAACAAAATGCAATGCAAAACAATGCAGGTCAAAATTTAGCCTCAGAACCGTCATCTACATTACAGCACTTCAGTAAATATGAATCTGGAGAATGTGTGCTTTAAATATAGGAATATAGGAAAACATTGCCAATCTATGTGAGCCCTTAATTGCCAATTATAAGTGAAGTACTTTCCAAACTTCTACATTATTACAGAACCTATTTCGATGTACCTTGTTAAAGACATGATTTTGCATGCAATATTTGCAAAAAATGGATGTACAGTCCACAAATGCAAATTAGTAACATTACCGTAGGGCTTAGAGTGCTGTATTAATATATGACAGATTTGCAACTGTCTGCCTGAAACTCCCAAACCGACTAGACAAAATTATTCACGGAGAATGGATTTAAATATTGGAATTTGCGTAAGATATAGCATAGCCTGTGGCTTGTGTTGGAGGACTCCAACAAGTTGTGAGTAGCAGGAATCAGTAACGAAATCAGTAATGAATCCGTAACTATTCTTAGCAGACCTGACTTCTCTAATGACAGCTTAACCTGCTATTAGTGGAGGTGGAATGTTTAGCAATACTACTTCATAGCAAGGCTTGTTAGATGCTACAAACACGATCATCATGGAAATATGCCATACGCCTACATAATGGCAATTTAGCAGCCTGTTAAGACCACTTTAGCCTTTGTGGATGTTTCCAATTCTTGGAAATTGATACGGACAATCTTTGCTTGGTAGGCAAATTAGTTATTCTTCTACTCCAATTATGTCAGCATTCTTTATTAAAACCCTAGGTGGATGGGTTTGATTTAAATTCTTTATCTGGTGGTTGGCCTTGTGATTGCTTGGGTCTCATCAAGTAGATCTGGATTCCTTCCACAGTCCAAAAATATACCAGCCATTAAACGTACTCCCACCCATGCTGGCAGTGCAGTGTGTGCAGGTGTATGACTTTTGTGCGTTCCCTGTACAGGTCTGTGGAATATATCCACACAATATGCTATATCATTTATCACAGGGCACTTTTACCCCCCTTCCTGCCCAGGCCAATTTTCAGCTTTCAGCACTGTCACGTTTTGAATGACAATTGCGCGGTCATGCAACACCATACCCAAAGAAATGTTTATCATTTTTTTTCACACCAATAGAGCTTTTGTTTGGTTGTATTAAATCACCGCTGGATTTTTTATTTTTCTCTAAAAAAAAAAGAAAAGACCCCAAAAATTTTGGAAAAAAAAAGTTTAAGACCCCGTTCACACTGGGGCGACCTGTCAGGCGACCAGGTCGCCTGACAGGTCGCCTGCCATAGAGAAGCTGTGGACCCGTTCTAATAGGAGCGAGACAAGTCGCTCCGACTTAGAAAAAGGGTCCGGAGCTTCTTTGGGGCGACCCGGAGCGACCTGCATTGACTTCAATGATATGAAGTCCGTGCTGGCCGCTCCGAGGTCGCGGTGCGAGCTGCGCACCGCGACCTGTGAGGTCGCCCCGGCAAGTAACGTCGCCCCAGTGTGAACCGGGTCTTACTTAGTTTTTGTCAGAAAATTATATAAATAATTTATTTTTCTCCTTCACTGATGTGCACTGATGAGGCTGCACTGATAAGGGGGCACTAATATGCAGCACTGGTAGGCGGCACTGATGGGCACTATTGATGGGCACTCCTGATGAGCAGGCACTGAAAGACAGAACTGACTTGCATCACTGATGTGTACAGATTGGCCTTACTGATGGGCACAAATTGGCATCAATGATGGGCACTGTTGGGGCGGCACTGATAATCAATGCCCTGATTATCTGTACAGGTCTCCCCTGTGAGGAGATGCCGCCGATCGGCTCTCCTCTCCTCATACTCTGTCAGTATGAGAAGAAAAGCCAATAACTGGGATTTCTTTGTTTACATGTGATCAGCTGTGATTAAAGTGTTCACATGGGTAAAGAGCCGCGTCATCGGCTCTTTACTGAGATCAGGGTCCCAGAGGGTGCGCAAGCACGGTGAGGCTTTGGCGGTGTCATATGATATCACCCCAGAACAACAGACCATTCCGCCCGCCGTCATTTGTCTATACGGCAGACAGGAGCTAGTTAAAGCAGACTTTCACAACCTTTTAACACAGAAACACCTAAAATAATCTAGGGAAACCTTACTGTTAATTATTATATCTACAGCATTGCCATGGGCACTAAGTGATATATAAAAAAGGAATAAAAGAATAAGGATGTTGCATATTTAGCATATTTGGCACCAAGGGCTGTTTTCAATAATAATAATAGTAATAATAGCCTGGCAGGCTTACCCAAGGAAGGCTTCAAAAAGGTCTATTATTGGCCAGGTACACTGAAGTACCTCTGTCCCTCTGAGATAGGAGACCGTACCAGTATGTTATTACCTGCCCAGAACTGAAGCTTCTCTATAAATAGGTCACTACGTGTGCAATCCCGGTCTGGAACATATTTCCCTAACTAATTGTGCCCTTAGAATTACGCTAAGGGAGGAGGAAGTTGGAATCTAGTTGATGCCAGCAGAAATACCGGTCTGTCATGGTCTCTCTGGCCCTGACTGAGGAAGCCATGAGCAAAACACGTCAGCTTGCTGGGGACCTACATTGACTGCTCTCCATCTGAGACCTACCATCTTTCCCATACAGGCTTTGGTTTCCCCTTATGGGTTGTATTTCTATTTAATGACTCTGATGAATTGTTTTTAATTCTTGATATATGTATTATATTCACATGCACATGATTGCTCATGTTTTTTAACTTGAACATAATTAAATAAAATGTTTATTTTTTGAATATGTTGGTTTTGTCGTGATCCTTCTCCTCCCACCGGCCCGTAAAGCCCCACTTTTTTCTATCCCCTTCTTTTTGTCAATAATAATAGAGAAATGAAACAAATAAGGGCCAGAAAAGAATAGCAAACAGTGAACATTGTAGTGTTCCATCACATTGGTTATCAGAGGGAATACTCCTTAAAATTGTACTCAGTGGGGAGATTGTCATGCCTACAATTAGCTAAAAAGATTATTGGTGTCAGTGGCTACTTAAGGCAGAAATTGTTCAGGAAACCTTTGG
Source organism: Pelophylax lessonae (assembly GCF_965119305.1). Lineage (NCBI taxonomy): Eukaryota > Metazoa > Chordata > Amphibia > Anura > Ranidae > Pelophylax > Pelophylax lessonae. The sequence goes on along the minus strand of NC_138772.1, from coordinate 334,359,845 downwards.
TGGAACCTCAGCGTTTCTTGAAATCATGGTTGAAAATGGCTGCTTAAAGTGATTCTAAAGCCTTTAAGAAAATTTTTTAAAAATCATCATACAGCTTTAACAGGTTTATATTTACTGTGAGGGAAAAAAGTTTTTGATCCCCTGCTGATTTTGTATGTTTGCTCACTGACAAAGAAATAATCAGTCCATAATTTTAATGGTAGGTTTATTTTAACAGTGAGAGACAGAATAATGACAAATAATGCAGAGGTCAGACGTTTCATGTAGTTGGCCACCAGGTTTGCACACATCTCCGGAGGGATTTCGTCCCACGCCTCTTTACATATCCTCTCCAAGTCATTAAGAGTTTTTCGAGGCTGACGTTTGGTAACTCGAACCTTCAGCTCCCTCCACATATTTTCTATGGGATTAAAGGTGTGGAGACTGGGTAGACCACTCCACGACCTTAATGTGCTTTTTCTTGAGCCACTCCTTTGTTGCTTGGCCATGTGTTTTGGATCATTGTCATGCTGGAATACCCATCCACGACCCATTTTCAATACCCTGGCTGAGGGAAAAGGTTCTCACCAAAGATTAGACGGTACATGGCCCTGTCCATAGTCCCTTTGATGCGGTGAAGTTGTTCTGTCCCCTTAGGAGAAAAACACCCCCAAAGGATAATGTTTCCACCTCCATGTTTGATGGTGGGGATGGTGTTCTTGGAGGTCATAGGCAGCATTCCTCCTCCTCCAATCACGGCAAGTTGAGTTGATGCCAAAGAGCTTGATTTTGGTCTCATCTGTTCACAACATTTTCACCCAGTTCTCCTCTGAATCATTAAGATGTTCATTACCAAACTTCAGATGGGCCTGTACATGTGCTTTCTTGAGCAGGGGGACCTTGAAGGCGCTGCAGGATTTAAGTCCTTCACGGCGTAGCGTGTTACCAATTGTTTTCTTGGCAACTCTGGTCCCAGTTGCCGTGAGATCATTGACAAGGATCTCCGTGTAGAGATACTGATGGCTAAACATGTACCTTAATGCAAAGAATGCTTTAAGATAAAAAAATGTTTAGGTTTTTATAACCAAAGCTGAACTATTACCACATCTGACACAAATAGTCCCTCTAGTGGTGAATATTGGCAAGGGTTTCGATCACAATAAAACAAGTGCTGGAATTTAAACCTTTTTAAAAGTTTTCTTTTTTTTTCTGTTTAAATGGGAGTTATAAATGCTTGTAGCATCTATATAATTTACAATCAGAAGCAAGTTTTATATCTCTGAAAATGGGTAAAGCTCTATGCATTTTTATATGCATCAAATAAGAAAAAATACATTCTAGAAACAAAATCAATACATATGTCATTGGTAGCGGAAATACCTCCCACTATAGTAGAGATACTTTATTTTGGTAAGGTTTGTAAAATTTGTGTCCTGTCCACTTTATCAGTGCAAATGTTTTTTTTTTTTTTATTCTCTAAAAAAGGTCACATATTTTCAATTTGTATTGTCTATGTGTATTTTCATACAAAAACACAAACTATATTTATCTTTTACAGCTTATTCTTTCAACATGGGAAGGAGGCTACAACTTACAATGCCAGAACTTAGACAGTGCGGGAGAATCAGATGTGCGGGTAAGACGCGGTCTGTCTGGACATAGCAAGATGAGAAGCCTACAGGCTGTCATAGATAGAAGCAAAACAAACTAACCTAACAGCATACAACATACACCGATCAGCCATAACATTATGACCACTGACAAGTTGTTAACATTGAATATCTCAATACAATGGCATCTGATATATTAGGGATATATTAGGCAGCAAGTAAACATGTTGTCCCTGAAATTGATGTGTTAAAAGCAGAAATAAAATGGGCATTGCAGTTTGTTGTGTATGGGTCTGTGTAGCCACAGATTGGTCCACAGCCAGAATCACCTACAATGAACATGTGAGCATCAGAACTGGACCACAAATCAATGGAAGAAGGTGGCCTGGTCTAAAGAATCATAATTTTTTTCACATTATGTGGATGGCTGGGGGTGTCTGCTTTACTTACCTGGACAAAAGATGGCACCAGGATGCAATATGGGAAGAAGAGAAGCTGGTGGAGGCAGTGCGATGCCAAGGGCAATGTTCTGCTGGTAAACTGCAAATCTTGTCATTTATGTGGATGTTACTAACCGCCTTACCACCTACCCAAACACTGTTGCTGAGCAAGTACACTCCTTCATAGAAATGACATTCCCTGATGGCAGTGGCCTCTTTCTGCAGAATAATGCACCCTGCCATAATGCAAATATGGTTCAAGAATGGTTTGAGAAACACAGCAAGTTTTGAGAGCTGACATGGCCTCCAAATGTCGATGCAATTGAACATCTGTGGGATGTGCTGGAAAAACAAGTCCAATCCATGGAGATCCCACGTCGCAACTTACAGGACTTAAAGGATTTGCTACTGTAGGCTTGGTGCCAGATACCACAGCATACTTTCAGTGGTCTAGTGTTGTCCATGCCTCGATGGGATCAGGGCTGTTTTGACAGCAAAAGGGAACTTACTTAATAATGGGTAGGTGGTCATCAAGTTATTGCTGCTCGGTGTATATTGTATAAAACAAATATCTGGTAAATTATTGTTAGGAATATTCCAGGACAGCAATGAAAAGATGGTTCCGCTAAAACAGGAGAGAGAAACAACAGAGACACGTGAAAAACATTACTAAATCATATCTTTTGGGTATCAAAATTGGGAAAAAAGAGGGGATAAAGTGTGAGCTGTCCTGGAAGATTCCTGGAAAGGTAGTTATCAGGCAAGGGCAAACACTCATTTTCACCAGTCATCCTTCAGGACAGTTCTGGAGAGCAAAATAAATCTAACAACTATGACGGGAAACCCTCTAGGAGAAAAGACCTTAGAACACATAAAACACTTCAGTGGACTACTGCTCAATAAAACACACCAGAGAAAAATGTTTAATAAACCCCAAAGCATCTAAAGTGTGTACACTACTTTGGGTTTGCCTTCTTTTTCTGAAAATAAGCCAACTGCTTCTAAATAAGTTGTCTACATTGCAAGGATTTTAGCAAACATCATTGCAGATTAATATTGCAGATTCTTTAAATACATAAAAGGCCAGAGAGTCTATCTGCTATAATCACTCAATGTCTAAGGTTTATTAAGAGAAAACCCAAGGCTGCCATCATGGCAGAAACAACATAACTTCCTTTGCATATAACTGTCTGGATTGGGCCCTACAATACAGAGATTTTATTACATGTCATGCAGAAAAAAGTGGTTTCTGTCAGTGGCCAATTAGATAAGAAAGGCAGATCTGCTGCGTAGACCAAGGGAAGTTATCACATAATAAATAAAATTAACATTGTATAGCAGGTCTCCCGCAGACCACTTATCTGTAGAAAGCTGTTCTATAACTCTTTTACCCGAAAAGAAGGTTTACCTGTTTACTGCCAGGAAACTTGAAGAACTTGACGTTTAATAGATATTTATGTAAATTACTGATGAAAATGCATGTAAATACAATTGTTCAATTCAGAAAAATTTGCCCATATCTGGGCCAAAACCTAAAGTTGAACTTTAGTCTGAAAATTAAGTCCTGATAGGTCACTTCATGCTGGCCCCTTTTGAAGGCATAGCCAGGGCCGGCGTTACAGCTAGGCAAACTAGAGAGCAGCCACGGCCGCTGGTTTCCCTACTCTCCAATGGCTTCCTTAAGCCCCGTACACACGATCAGATTATCGAACGATCTGTCGTCCGTTTTTTGTGGCATGCTAGTCTGATGTGGAAAGTGAAGAGGTTATTTTCATATGAATTTTGCCCGTACGACAGAATTCTACTTCAGAAGTGAGGTCATGTGCTGGATTGTTTTGTATGTGTTCTTTCGTCTCTGAGCATGCCTAGTCTTGCTCTTAGGATTTTTTTCCGTCAAAATCTGTACTAATGAGACGAAAATTGGACGTTGTTTTGACGGATGACAAAAATTATATAGTCTGCACATCAGGATTTTGTCAGCCGAAAAGTCGGAGTCGGCTGTCGAAAGCACCATACTAACAATCCGAAAAATCGACAGATCGGTCGTCGGACAAATTTTCCCTACAGATTTTCTTATCGTGTGTACGGGCCTTAACACTTCACTGGCTTCCTTACACAGGGCTCCATTCACAAAGCGGTATGATGCAGGTATTTTAGTAGTGAAACCTTGAATTAACCACTTCCCGCAAACCGACTTATCTGTATGTCGGCTTGAAGAGGTGGTTGTACTGGGATGATGCCTGCAGCTTTTTAGAGCCAGCGGTCGACTTTCAGGAGATAACAACCGATGTGGCTCAGCAGCCACTCGCCCGTTATCCCAGCAAGCGGAAGGGGGCACCCCCCCCCCCCTCCTGCCGCCTTCCATGGCTCTACCCGGGTCTCTCGTCCCACTGGGAGACCTGTACAACCAGCCGGCACATCCACCGGCTGGTTGTAGTCCCGAACAAAGCCTAATTCCGCTTTGATCGGGCCTCCGATCGTGTAATCCAGAAGCAAAGTCATGATGTCACTTACGGTTTGCCAATGGCGCCATTTAAAAAAAAAAAACTGTCAGTATTCAAAAATGATTATTTCAGCATTTTCAATACTTTGAAGTGCAGTGAAGGGGTCTGGGGTCTTTTAGACCCCAGATCCCTCCATAAAGACTACCTTTCACAGTGTTAAAAAAATAAAAATAAAATACATTTAATAGGAATTTTTTTTTTTTAAAGCGCCCCTGTCACCATGAGCTCGTGCCCGCAAATGAAAACAGTGTTTAAATCACACGTAAGGTATCGCAGCAATCAGAGTGAGAGCAATAATTCTAGAAAATGACCTCCTCTGTAACTGTAACTGGTAACCGTTAACATTTTTTTAAAGCGTCGGTATCTATTTACTCGGCATGACATCTTTCATAAAATACAAAAAATAAATGGGGTTACTTTACTGTTTATTTTTTTTTTAAATTTAGTGGAATGTATTTTTTCCCCAAAAATTGCGTTTGAAAGACCGCTGCGCAAATACCGTGCGACAAAAAAATATTGCAACGACCGCCATTTTATTCTCCAGAGTCTTTGCTAAAAAAATATTTATAAAATGTTTGGGGGTTCTAAGTAATTTTCTAGCAAAAAATACTGATTTTAACTTGTAAACAACATGTGTCAGAAATAGGCTTGGTCCTTGAGTGGTTAATTTAACGCCGTAAGCCGCCAGAGTCCTTAACAAATGGCAACTGTCATGGTTGTTAAGGAACATGTGGCTGCCGCATCCCTAACAACAGACAAGTCATCAGGTGTCAGCAAAAATTTTTTTAATGCCGGCATTAAAAATTTACAGAAAAAAAATGGCGTGGGGGGGGGGGGGGGCGGGGTCGAGCGAGAACCACCCTCCTTAACCATGAACCATACAAGGCTACATGCCCTTAACATAGGGGGGATGCTTTGGGCAGAGGGGACACCCCCCCCAAAGCAACTTGTCCACATGTCAATGGGGACAAGGACCTTTTCACCACAACCCTGGTCGGTGGTAGTGGAGGTCTGCGGACAGGGGATCATCAGAATCATCGGAATCTGGAAGCCCCCTTTAACAAGGTGGCCTCCGGATCCAACCCCCCCCATGTGAATGAGTATATACCCCTACTCATTCTCCAAAAAAGTGGTAAAAATAAAAAAAAAAGGTTTTTGACAAGTCCTTTATTCAAAAATGAAAGTAAAATTGTCCCCCAGTGTTGATCTAACGTTAATCATGATGAAAGTCCACCGATGAAGGCTCCTGCCGAATGACAGCTCTGCTGCCTCTCGCAACTAAAAAAACTAAGGCTCCACCGCCTTGAGACATCAATGACCCAGCATTTTTCTTTTTTCGGATTGGTGGCCGGCATTCATTGTGGTTGACATTGGATCTACACCAGGGAACAATTTTTTTTCTTTTAATAAAAGGACTTGTGAAAAACGGTTGCATTCTTAGTTTTTTTTACCACTTTATTGGTGAATGAGGAAAGAGAAGAGGCCCTTGTCCCCGTCAACATGGGGAAAAGGTGCTTTGGGGAGCAGAGCCCCCCTGCCTCATGTTAAGAGCATGTGGCCTGATATGATTCAGGGGGGAGGGGCTAGCTCAACACTCCCCCCCCTTCCCTTTCCTGGCCTGCAGGCTGCCTGCTCCTTAACAACCATGTTGTTTTATTTTAAAAAAGGTTGAAGTTTTTTTACTGTATATACTATTTAAAATCCAGTATTACACTGTCTCAGCCTGCTCTGCACATGCATGGGGTGACGTCACTTCCAGGATCCGGGCAGAGGAGGCGGCACGCATTCTGAGCGTGCATGCTCTATTTGGCCATCTGAACGCGTGTGATTAATTTTGAAGGGTTCACCAATTAACTAAAACCATGAAACTCCAGAACACCTGCATTGCAGCACACTACAATGCATGATAACATACTACCATACATTTGTTGTGTGCTGCATCAGATTTTAAGTCTGCTGTGGTGCATTGGCAGCCTTTTCAAATACATTTGCTGCTTTAAAGCAACATGCTGTGACGTGCATGCCGTAATGCAGCACGATAGACCAGATAGGTCTTCTTGGGCCCTGAATGTTTTTGGGAAGGGAAGCGTGTGTTTGAAACAGATGATGTAGCGAAATTTAAAGGTAGCCCTAACTTTACATATTTGAGTAATGGAAGTGTTAATTTCCACAATCAAAGGTTTTTTAATGTGTCGAATATAAAGATCACGTGTTCATCTTACTTTACAGGTGGCCAAAGTGCTGTGGTGGTATTATTTTTCCAAAGCAATTGAATTTATGGACACCATTTTCTTTGTTTTACGGAAAAAGAATAGCCAAATCACTTTCCTCCATGTTTATCACCATGCCACAATGTTCAATATATGGTGGTGTGTTCTCAACTGGATTCCGTGTGGACAAAGTAAGTGTTAATCTAAAACTAAATGGGCGATTTATATGAGATTTGCAGTAGAATAACCTTTGCAATCCGTGACACCTCTGACAGGTTCAGGTACTACTTCTGGCTGTTGTAGAATGTGACTGGAATTACACTTTGTCTTAACCACTCTTTGATGTATGAAATTCCCATTAATTTGAGAAATCTTTACATGCTCATTGGTTTGCCAGAATTGCTGTTATTTTGTTCTTTGGTGAAGTAAATTATATACAAATTATACATCTGAGTAAGCATTTTTTTTAAAAAAAAAATATATGTACACAAGAGGCTGATATAAAGTACACAAATTAATGCAGCTTTGTAATCTAATAATATACAGTACCACTAAATGTATTTTTAAGTGCAAGCAACGTGACTAAAATCGGATTTTTGTAAGATCTTACCGTAAAATCCTTTTCTCTTAGCTCATTGACAGACGTAGTCTTCTTGATTCACAAGAACTGGGTTATGTTGTCTCCGCAGGAGTAGGACAAGGCAGAAAGAAAAAACGTTCTGGCTCCACCCTAGGGGCAGTCCCAGAGGGTATATCCTCCCTCTCTCTGCTACAAGGAATCAGTTCTGTCACAAAGCAGCAACAGAGAATTTAACCCAACCCAACTCAATGATAGAGGGGCGGGTACTACGTCTGTCAATGAGCTAAGAGAAAAGGATTTTACGGTAAGATCTTACAAAAATCCGATTTTCTCTGTCGCTCATTGACAGACGTAGTCTTCTTGATTCACAAGAACTGGGACATCCAGAAGCAGTGCCACAAATGAGGGGTGGGATTGACAGAAATCAAAATCCAATCTAGAAGGCCCAACCGGTGCCAACTAGAAGTTTTAAAGGCTCATTATAAACAAAGAATGAGACTCAAATAAAAATTTCCAACGGAAAAAAACCCTCGAGGTAGACCACTGGTCTCCTCAAATGGCGGCCTGCAAAACCTTGCGGCCAAACGAGGCATCAGACGATGCCATTACATCAACTTTATAATATTTTGTAAAGGTATGCACCGACGACCAGGTAGCCGCCTTGCACACCTGGACCACTGACGCCTGATGGCGAAAGGCCCATGACGCACTAAGTGCCCGAGTGGAGTGCGCCTTAACAGGGAACGGGGGCTCCCGACCCTTAATAGAATAAGCCTGTACCAACGTCTGTCTGATCCATTTGGAAATAATCGCGGCAGATGCAGGCAACCCCTTTTTGGGTCCATCCGGGATCACAAAAAGTGAATCCGTCTTGCGAAACGAGTCTGTCGTTTTCAAGTATACCCTGATCGCCCGGACCACATCCAAGGAGTGCAAAGCAAACTCCCGAGGATGACTGGGCTTAGGACACAGGGAAGGTAATACAATTTCTTCATTCAGATGAAATTCTGAAACCACTTTTGGTAGGAAGGATGGATTCGGATGAAGAACCACCTTATCTCTATGAACCGCCAGATATGGGGAACGACAAGATAATGCGGCCAGTTCTGACACCCTGCGTGCAGAAGTGATAGCCACCAAGAAGGCCACCTTCTGGGACAACGTAGGTAGAGGAATCTCCCTAATATCTTCAAAGGGAGGTTTCTGAAGAACCGACAATACTAAATTAAGATCCCAGGGTGGTAACGGCACGCGCACTGGCGGAGCCAGATGTCGCACCCCCTGGATGAAATTCCGCACCAAGGAATGAGTAGCCAAAGGCTTCTGAAAGAAGATAGCTAATGCTGAGACCTGACCCTTGATAGTGCTCAAGGCCAGTTTCTGCTCAACCCCTTGTTGCAGAAAAGCTAATATTCGACTAACCGAATAAGATCGTGGGTGGAACCCCAGGGGTTCACACCATGCAATGTAGGACTTCCATGTGCGATGATAAATCTTTCTGGAAGTCGCTTTCCTTGCTTTAACTAGAGTAGGAATAACTGAAGCTGACAATCCCTTGTCCTTCAGCACCTGGGTCTCAATAGCCAGGCCGTTAAAGCCAGCGATCGTAACTCACCATACCGAACCGACAGGCACCCTCTCTTCACAATACCCTCTCCACCGGGGTGGGGGGTTGTGGACCACTCCGGACGCCTCGACTCTCTGGTTCCTGGCGTCCAAGCGAGACTTTTAACTCGCAAGGTCAGTCCCTCCAATGGGACTCCGTCGCGGCCGACCCAGCGCGGAGCTCTGGTCTGCACGCGCTCGTAGGCAGAAACCGGGGTGACCACTGGATCTCAACATCCAGCCCGTCGCCCGGCCCCGCATACTTACTTGAATGTGTCGCGGCCGACCAAGCGCGATGCAATGGTCTGCGCGCGCTCGTAGGCCGGCTGGGGTGACCACTAGTGTCGCCCAGTCCGGCGTATTTGCTTGAAGATCTCACAGGAAAAAAACACTGGAGAAAACTACCTAAAAAATATTTTTTCTAAAAAAAAAATCTTGCCAGGACCAGAGATCCCAGCAAGGAACTTAGGTCCTTACTCCTGACTAGACAGAAAAAAACTGATTCCTTGTAGCAGAGAGAGGGAGGATATACCCTCTGGGACTGCCCCTAGGGTGGAGCCAGAACGTTTTTTCTTTCTGCCTAGTCCTACTCCTGCGGAGACAACATAACCCAGTTCTTGTGAATCAAGAAGACTACGTCTGTCAATGAGCGACAGAGAAATTTTACTTGGTATCAGCCTCTTGCAGTCCCTGTAAAGTGGAGCTAAAGCCCCGTACACACGATTAGATTATCAAACAATCTGTCATCCGTTTTTTGTGGCATGCTAGTCTGATGTGGAAAGTGAAGAGGTTATTTTCATACGAATTTTCCCGTACGACAGAATTCTACTTCAGAAGTGATGTCATGTGTTGGATTGTTTTTGTATGTGTTCTTTCGTCTTTGAGCATGCATAGTCTTGCTCTTAAGATTTCTTTCTGTCGAAAACTGTACTAATGAGACAAAAATCGGACGTTGTGTTGACGGACGATACAAATTTTATAGCCTGCACATCAGGATTTTGCAAGCCGAAAAGTCGGAGTCGGCTGTCGAAAGCACCATACTAACAATCCGAAAATCGGCAGATCGGTCGTCGGACGAAATTTCCCTTCAGATTTTCTTATCCTGTGTACGGGCCTTTAGACTGGGGGAGGGAGAAGCAGCCAAAGAGCCAGTTATTCTGCACTACAAGGAGAATGCTGATAGGAGAATGACAGAGAGATTAATTTTATGGACTGTCATAGTCTGGTGGTTGGGGAGGACAAGACCTGAAAGCGTTACTGAACTGCAGCTGAAAAATACATTAGGTCTTTTCCAACACCAGCTAAGATCTGTCTAGTGTAGGAGAGCTACTGTATATCAATCTAACAACTGGGAGAACAGAAATACAAATCATTTTATAGATAAAGGAAGGTTGGTACCCGATAATGCAAATGTTTACGAGGAGTTGAGATTTCAAATGAGCAAACACACAAGAGGACATTAGTGTAAACTCAGGCACTGTAAAAAGGTTACGTCATTTAATATAGTTGAGAAAGCTTGACCTAAAAGGTTGATCCAGTTAATCCAATTAAGACATGTAAATTACACAGACTTTGTGGCTAAAAAAATCAAGCTCAAGTGAAAATCGAATAAAGTCTTGACACCAATACACTGTCTTACCCTGCTCTGCACATACAAGGAATTACGTCCTTCCAGGGTGCAGGCGGAGGAGGAGTTGCTTTAGAACTTAAATAACTGGCGTTTGTCCACATATCTGTTTGCAATAAATAAAAAAAATTAGAAGAAGTTTAATACACATACACTTTAATAAGAAACTATAGTAAAGGAGAGAACCTTGCCAAGTGTTGCCTAACATTACCCATGTACAAAACCACTGGCCTACCTGTCTTAGTATGAGTCTGACACAGTTTTCTAATTGTTCGAATGTTCACATACTAGTTAGTGATTTTCTGTACACAGAGGAAGTGGAAGGGCAAGGGGAGAAATCCGTTAGATTTGCTCTCCAAAAAACAACACTGACTTCTAACCATGCATAGCATAACATATCTGAACTCCAGCACACCAAGTTTACACTTCAATACATACTGCAGAATAGAGATCTCCCACATCATATAGAAAACGATCCAAAACTATTTTCCCTTTCTAACTCAGACATGTCAAGTCCCCAGGAAACTCAGGAGTCATCCAATATTTTGGTGGTCCCCTGGGAGCTTAACTCTTTCTATGGGATCCTGGTGTTCTGCGGACTCAGCACATGTCCGGTACACCAAGGCCACTCATCAGCACTGCATAGCAGAGTCTTCCTAGATGCTGTAATGTTGATGATCGAAGCAAAAAAAGAAAAAAAAAATATTGCCAGAGACAAACATTGAGACTGCACTGCTGTCAAAGGGGTAAGCCCTCCCTCCTATCCAATATGAACTGTGGCGCCTTTCTGCAGAGTAGAAAGTGAGCTGTTAGTGGAATATTGATCTAGAGCAGGGGTCTCCAAACTTTATAAACAAAGGGCCAGTTTACTGTCCTTCAAACTTTAGGGGCCGGACTGTGGCCAGTGAGAGAAGAAAATGTCCTGGTGTCAGTGGGAGAATACATTTCCCTATCATTGGTATTGGCGGGGGTATAGGTGCCCTATCATTGGTGTCAGTGGGAGGAATAGTGCCCCATCTTTGGTGCCTGTGGGAGTAATAATGTCCCATCATTTGTATCGATGGGAGGAATAGTGCCCAAGTGTCAGGAACTACGCCAGACTGTTGCGGACGGTGGAGGGGAATGATACCTCAAGGGCCGGATAAAAGCAAGCAAAGGGCATCTTGAGACCACTGTTCTAGAAGATCAGAGACTGGTCTGATGGTGGCTGTCCCCCAGGTACAGCTAAATCACTAAGCTGGACAGCTCCAGTCAATTTTTATTTTTATTTTTTTCAGATAGAGTGGGAAAGGTGTTAACCTCTTAATTTTTACTTCTGCCACCAGTGAATTAGACAGGAAATAAGTGCAAATCTCCTATATGAGGGAACACTGAAACAAATATAGATCATTTATTGAAAATTAGGTAATGCAGTCTAAGTGATTGACTATACTTAGATTACAGCTGACCCTTGAATAATTTGTTGTTATTCACTCCGTATATGTAAATCACACTTTTCTGATAAATGCTAGGATGTAAAGACTCATTTGTGTTATGCTATGTTTCTCTTTTTCCCTGTATGCTTGTTGAAAAAGAAATAAAAAAAAAAAGTCACCTGGAAAACTCTTGGGGGGCTCAACCAAATCTCCCATGGTCTCCTGTAATGCTGTAAATTTCCTGGAGGATTAGCATGCGTTCTTCTGCCAATTGCTTACATATAGCAAACTTCAAGGAGTGGGGGGGCTAAAGCAGAGACTAATATATGAGCAAAGCCTTTAATTTATTTAAATGAAATGGCCTGCATTTTGCTTAACATAGCCACACCCACTGTTTGTCATGTCACGCCCATATCAATCTAGAAAACTTCTCCCAGGGTTGACATCTCTAAATCTATTCCTGTCCTACAGAACTGCACAACCTAGATGGTGTTTGAAATTGTGTTACTTCCTAGTTACGGGAGAATCATATATTCCAACAACAAATCCTACGCCTCCACTCATTTCTCTTTGCACCGCCATGCTTTGAGAATTGTGATTGGTCAAGCAGCACATCCTGAATGCAATTTCCTCATTGTGAATGTCCCCGACTGTGTATGTCACAAAAGAGTGTCAGATAATTAGACCAACCTCCTGTTCTTTAGGCCTTGTTCACACTTGCTGAAAATAATTACACTAAATAAACACGCCTATAGTGTTAATGCGGGTTGTTCTTTGAGTTTGCATTGCATTTAACGCACGTTAAAGGCAAGTTAAAAACACTCCCCCACATGCCTAGTTTTTTTCTTGGCTGGTTTTAACAAGACCCAATGCTCTGCAAACGCTCCACAAACTAATCGCAAACTCTCTGCAAACACATGCCGGTGTGTTTATGGTGCGTTACCATGGACTTAAATAGTGTTGAGAGATAGAGTTGAGATGCTTCAACACCTTCCAAACTCCACATGAAGTATCATTTTTGAAGTGCGGCAACGTGTTGCAAACTTTTTATGTTTTGATAATGTGAACAGCACTATGTGCTGTCCATATTATCAATTGCAGAGTGCTTTACTAGGAGTTTGAGAAGAGTTTAAAATGCACCCTAACCTCCTGCTTTTAATGTCCGTGTAAACAGGGCCTTACAACTGGTATCACTAAATGGGGGACCATGGTCTGGACTCGTTCTATCTGGACCACCAGCCAAGCTGCAGTGTAGGTTCCCCCATACTCTGCAGTGATTGATTGTTAGAACCTCAGTATCATAATAACCAAAGACATTGTGTGTGCCCTGCGTCCAGCATCACAGGAGGATGAAAATGTCCAAATCTGCAGCCTGCTCTGCCTCTTGCATGTCACTAAAAGGTATTAGGGCACTGTGATGTGGACACCTGATGCCTGAGGGCACTGTGATGTGGACACCTGATGCCTAAGGGCACTGTGATGGAGACACCGGATGTGGGGTCAGTACTTGGACCTCTGCTACAAAAAGAGTCTACTTTCAGGACCCCATTTAAATTATAATGCAACACCCCTGCTTTACAACATAAGTCCAGATTAGACAGACCATGCAGTTTTGGAAAATTCCAAGGAACCTTTATTTATTGTCAATCCATTTGTTATATGTATTTTAGAGAAGAGTTATGCGGTGTTCAGTAAGACATAGCACTAAGGCAGAACAAGCCCTTTTTTTAGCCTGGCTACAATGCTGAAATTTGATTAATTTAACTAAAAGCGGTGTGATACTGCACATTGTTTGTAGTGTGCTAATAGTGCTTCTTACCTAGATAGTAGTGGGATATATAACAGTAATTCTGACAAATTTTATTTAAACTTTTTAGGTTTTTGTATTACAATCAAACCTATTACTTCAGTAAAATACTGTTTTAGATCAATATTTCTTTTTTAGAGTTTGCTATAACATGTCTCGGTTTCGTTCAAATGCTATTACAGGTTTCTTTGGACCTACCCTGAACAGTTTCATCCATGTTCTCATGTATTCCTACTATGGCCTGTCAGTTATTCCATCCATGCACAAATACCTCTGGTGGAAGAAGTATCTTACTCAGGCCCAGCTGGTAGGTAATGTTCATCCATCCACTAAAAACAATAATTAGAACACTAGCAGAGAAGCTTTTCTTTAGACAGCAACCATTTAAGCAAGTCTATCTCTATAAACTCTGCATAGTCATGTCTGGGAACCTTTAACCTCCCTGGCGGTATGATTCTTTTGGATTTTAGGTGCTGAAAGCGGTACCATTATTTTGCATGTAATTCTTGTGAATGAGCAGCCCAAACCAACTGTATACATTTATTATATATATATATATATATATATATATATATATATATATATATATATATACACACACTGTATATATATATATATATATATATATATATACATATATATATATATATATACACACACACACTGTATATATATATATATACACTGTATGTATATATACACTGTATGTATATATATATATATATATATATATATATATACACACACACTGTATGTATATTATATATATATATATATATATATATTTACATAAAAAGTACAGTAAAACTGCAGGAAAGGGCACTGGGGGGCAATGTAATGTGAATTTTTTTTATTTTGAATGGTATCAGTGTGTTTGGTGTATTTTACATTAGAATTTGCCGCCGGTTCCACCCCCCGGCGGACGCATACCGCCCACATTCTTATCTGGATCCCGGAGAAAAGGTAAGTAAAACCTCTACCAGGATCCAGCGATCTTCCTAGCGCTACCCCGAGTGTGACTCGGGGTTACCGCATTTGGCTCTAAAATCTAACCCCGAGTCACACTCGGGAATACCGATAGGAAGGTTAAACATTCATATACTATAATGTTCAATAAGATAACACAATTAAAAATACAAGTTTATTACAAAACTCACAGTTAATATGATAAAAACATAGGTACAGATAAAACAATGAACAAATTACTACAGGAATGTTCAAAAATTCCTCCCACACAATACAATAATTCCCCAATGGTATCCCACACCAAGTAAGTACAAATATGTATATGTACAGTATCTCGCAAAAGTGAGTACACCCCTCACATCTTTGTAAATAACTTATTATACCTTTTCATGTGACAACACTGAAGAAATGACACTTTGCTACAATGTAAAGTAGTGAGTGTACAGCTTGTATACAGCTTGTGTCAATTTGCTGTCCCCTCAAAATAACTCAACACACAGCTATTAATGTCTAAACCGCTGGCAACAAAAGTGAGTACACCCCTAAGTGAAAATGTCCAAATTGGGCCCAATTAGACATTTTCCCTCCCTGGTGTCACGTGACTCAGTGTTACAAGGTCTCAGGCATGAATGTGGAGCAGGTGTGTTAAATTTGGTGTTATCGCTCTCATTCTCTCATACTGATCACTGGAAGTTCAACATGGCACCTCATGGCAAAGAACTCTCTGAGGATCTGACCATGGTTGACCAAAGAAGTTGAGTGCACGTGCTCAGTGTCATATCCAGAGGTTTTCTTTGGGAAATAGAGGTATGAATGCTGCCAGGTTTGCTGCAGACGTTGAAGGGGTGTGGGGTCAGCCTGTCAGTACTCAGACCATACGCTGCTTACTGCATCAAATTGGTCTGCATGGCTGTCATCCCAGAAGGAAGCCTCTTCTATAGATGATGCACAGTTTGCTGAAGACAAGCAGGCCAACGACATGGATTACTGGAACCATGTCCTGTGGTCTGATGAGACCAAGATGAACTTATTTGGTTCAGAAGGTGTCAAGCGTGTGTAGTGGCAACCAGGTGAGGAGTACAAAGACAAGTGTGTCTTTCCTACAGTCAAGCATGGTGGTGGGAGTGCCATGGTCTGGAGCTACATGAGTGCTGCCGGCACTGGGGAGCTACAGTTCATTGAGGGAATCATGAATGCCAACATGTACTGTGACATACTGAAGCAGAGCATGATACCCTCCCTTCGGAGACTGGGCCGCAGGGCTGTATTCCAACATGATAACGACCCCAAACACACCTCCAAGACGACCACTGCCTTGCTAAAGAAGCTGAGGATAAAGGTGACGGAATGGCCAAGCACATCTCCAGACCTAAACCCTATTGAGCATCTGTGGGGCATCTTCAAACGGAAGGTGGAGGAGCGCAAGGTCTCTAAAATCCACCAGCTCCGTGATGTCGTCATGGAGGAGTGGACGAGGACTCCAGTGTCAACCTGTAAAGCTCAGGTACACTCCATTCCCAGGAGGGTTAAGACGGTGCTGGAAAATAATGGTGGCCACACAAAATATCGACACTTTGGGCCCAATTGGGACATTTTCACTTAGGGGTTTACTCACTTTTGTTGCCGGGGGTTTAGACATTGACTGTGTGTGGAGTTATTTTGAGGGGACAGCAAATTTACATTGTAGCAAAGTGTCATTTCTTCAGTGTTTTTACATGAAAAGATATAATAAAATATTTACAAAAATGTGAGGGGTGCACTCACTTTTGTGAGATACTGTATATATATGATAAACAGTCAGCTGTTCAACCATATGCTGGCTTAAAAACAAAAGCTTTACATTGGGGATTTCCAGACGGGGAAATATTTATCTTAACGCATTTCGCAGGAACACCACGCTTCTTCATAGTGATAGGAAGGAACCTAAAAGTACTATGAACAATAACAAAAATTTTAGATGACATAATGTACAATAATTATGCAGATTTTACTATATATGAAACAAACTGGCTCACTGTCCTTGCGCGCACAGGGTCCAAGGATAGGGGGCAGACACTAAACTCCCTTGGACAGACTTGGGTCACACAATTAGACCAGGCTGCGAGCTGGGGAGGAGGAAGGAAAAAAAAACAAAACAAAAACAGAGAATAAACATAAATCTAATAAAATCTAACACCCAAAAAAGAACAAAATTAGGCTAGGACCACCCACCTGTTTTGGAAGGCACGGTAATAATGGTCACCAATGTACAGTATAGGCAGTAACTCAAGGATAAACCTTCACAAGGTAACGTGCATTTGAGAGAATCAAAAATGCATAACCAAATAATACAAAAAACAATTCAAAAATGAAATAAATTAAAATAATAAATAAATAACAAATTGGTAAATGATGTCTATCCACTAAAAACAAATAATCAGAACACTACCAGAGTAGCTTTTCTTTAGACAGCAACCCTTTAACCAAGTGTATCTCTATGCACTCGGCATAGTCATGTTGCTTCTGAGTTTTATATCCATGCACTGCAAATAGGTATGGTGTCCCCAAATTGTATTGACATGCACTTTACACAGTTATGTTGTTCCCGAGTTGTATTGGAATGCACTGTAAATAGTCACATTGTTATTGAGATGTATTTACATGCACTGTACATAGTCATTTTGTTCCCAAGTTGTATTTATACAAACTATACATAGTCGGGATGTTCACAAGTTATACTTCCATACAATATATTATATATATATATATATATATATATATTGTTAGGTTGTTCACGAGTTGTATTTATGTGAACTGTACAGAATCATATTGTATTGCAAATATTTTCCATAAAAACGATTTACGAAATTCTATTGATTTGAATATCAGGGGGTAGAAAGCTGAATCTGGTCAGAGACCTCATCATAAATATAAAAAAGCACTACTAGAATTGCTAGTGGAGTGGAGCTTCATTTGCCTCTGTTCTGAAATCTTTTGAGTCTGGCCAGGGCTGCTGCTTAGTGCTTATTCACTCTTGCTGCAAACCAATTTCCTGATGGATGCAGAAGTAAAGACTACAGTGCCTGGGGACCGATCTCTGCAGTGGACCAGCAGTAGTATTTGGCCCTACTACTGCAAACATGCTACAGGTTATTTTTGCAGTTTATATTTTTTACCTTTCAATTTGGCTTTTATGTTTCTTCCAGGAGTATTTTTTTTTTGTGAATGGATCTCAGCTTCATCTGTGTTTAAAATGGATATTCTTCTGCCCCTTAGTAGCGGCCTGTGGTTTGGATTTTGATCATCCATCAATGTAGGGCACTTGTCTACAGTATCCGCATGATGGATAATCCAGCAAATTAGCTAGAATAGAAAGCAGTAGTATACTTTTTAGCCATCTCACACACTAGTCCTGAGAACAGACTTTTTCTCTACTTTCCACAAAGGCCATTTTTGGTCAAGCTCCAGCCATAAAGGATTCCACAAAAACACTCTTAGAAATATAATTCATATTCCTTGTGCATCAGTTTTAAATGTCAGTGATTCAACACCAGTTAATGTATGGTGAAATCTATAAATTTGCCACTTGTTTCAAGAATTACCGCAATGAATGAATACCAGAGTGATGTAGACCAATGTACCTATAATGATGCTGTCATTTTGTCTGTTTTTAGATTCAGTTTGTGCTCACCATCTCTCACACGCTCAGTGCGGTCGTTAAACCCTGTGGGTTTCCTTTTGGATGTCTAATATTCCAGTCATCCTATATGACTACATTGGTCATATTATTTGTAAACTTTTATCTAAAGGTAAGTCAAATGCTGCATGCTTTCAGGGAAAATAGGTTGAACCTGTGGTGGGCTTGAGATTTATCAGTCCTAGTTTTCAGTTTTGCAGAAACACACTACAGTCCATTTAACATGGTTTCCTTTGGGCCATTTTCACATCTATGCATTTTATGGAAAGGACGAGGAACCAGCAGGTTGTGTTTTTGGTTCCATAGACTTCAATGGATCAAAAATGTGTAATGAATAACGCAAAATGCACCTGGAATATGCATCAACTGCAACCTGCATAGGTGTGAACTAGGCCTAAACTGTCTATGGGGCAAAGCCAAAGCACAACTCATCATGGATCCACTTGATCCAAATCAAAAAGTCAAGACTAAATTTCAGATCTTTAGAAATGCTTATTAAATTTGTTAGAAGCAAAACACAAACACCCTTGTATGACAGTCCTTCGATAAAGTCCACTTGTCATGAGACAATTAGATGGCTGCCATTTCTGGTCTTCATCTGAAAAAGTTGCCTGGCCACGTTACCTTGCTTCTGGTACCCAGACTCATAATAGACCTGCAGTAGATAAAAGTCACAATTCCTTATGTCTTTTCCAGTTGCAGGTCAGTGATTCAGAAAGCATTTTATACTTAGGAACAGTATAACAAGAAAGGATCTAGCAAGGAGTTCAGCAGTGGAAGCGCACATGTTACCTTCATAACAAGTGTACTTCGGTTAGGGCTGCAGTTAATAACAGATGCCATTGTGTACCATGATAGGTCACATCAGTAGCAATGATGTCATAACTATTCCACAAAAAAGTACTTTCTCTTACGTCCTCCGACAGTCGCCGCCTCTCCATATTCGTCACAATGGGGTTATTGACCTTTGCTCCGTAGGAGTAGCTAGGCAACAGAATATGTCAATATTAAAGCTTTTAGCATATCCCACCCCCAGGGGGTGGTCCCCTCAGTCAATACCCTCCTGCTTCCTGTATCCATACCTCAGTTTCATTGTCTAGCTATCAGGAGTAGCAGGCTGTTTCTGTGCTGGGGCTTTTTGTCTCAGCCTTTATCTTCTTTTTGATTTTATTTGAGTGTTTTTTCTCTATCTTTACTTAGCTGTTTATTTCTTCAGCTTTAGTTAGTTCTTCTGATGAAGAGGATCGTGCAGGCTGGGTCTCGGGCTGGCCCCCCTGGTCGCAGGTTGTGGGCCAGTGGCTTCCCAGCCTGCCATCGAGCGTTCAGTCAGGTTTTTTCCTGGCATGTGTGAACGACCCATCCCTGTTCGCTGCAGGGATACTGCGGTGAGGTGGCTACCTCACTGGACGCCATGCGGTTTCGCACCGCAGTTCTGCTGCGTCCTGGCTGCGACTCTCCCTGTCCTCTGTGCAGCGGCTTGATCGCTTGTGCGGGCTCCCCACGCCATTCAGAAGGTAAGTGTATCTGTGTGGGGACTTGTCTGTTTAGTGGGTGTCAGTCTGGGACTGTGTAACCCAGCTTTTCTGTACACACTATTGGGCTCCCTGTCTGTTTTGCTGCCTTCTGTGGGCTACAGGGAGGGGGGCTGCCCTGCACTGTTCTGTGTTACAGACTGTGTGCTTTTTCTGTGTGACAGGCTGTATGCTGTGGGGCATGAGGTGAACATGTTTGTGCATACATGCGGCGGCCGCTGCTGCGGTCCGCCATTGTTTTATTATACTGCAGGCGTGTGATGGCCATTACTGTATACAGGGAGCGGCGTTTTTGGCGCCAAGCGCCGCCATTTTGGCTGCGATCGCTCCTGCCTCATGTCAGCGCTGCGTGATCTCTGCCTTTGCAGTCCTCCTCCGGCGGCCATTTTTTTGTAGCCTTCCATAGGCTTTATAGGAGCGGTCGTTATTGCATCACTTCCTTTTCCCTGAGAACAGTGATCCCTGCAGCAGCCCAAGTGGTCTCTCCAGGTTTACCTTCTTTATTCCTGTATTCATTGCCTAAAGTTTGTACTTATCCCTGTGGGGTTCGGTGTGTGCTGTGTGTGTGCGGTGGGCTGCGCTCGCTGCGATTTTAAAGGGGCAGTTACCCTTTTTTTCCTGCAAACTTTTGGGGGCATGGATTCTCAGGAAAGCAAATTTCCTCCCACTTTAATGGGAGGCCAAGGGGCTGCTGCTGCTCCCCCCGAGGGGGGCGATTTGGCTACCATTGTGGCTAACCTAGCTGCTCAGGTACAGATGCTTGTGGCTGCTCAATCCACAAAACGGCCCAGAGTTTCAATTTCCTCTGATTCAGAGGGCGATGGTGATGGGGCTGCTATGGCTGGGGTCCCCTTATCGGGGTCCCGTTCGTCCCTGGACCTTGCAGGGTCGGAGGGGGAGGCAGAGGTTGAAGGGGTTGATGATTCCCCCCTGGCTCGTCTGAAGAGCTTGCAATCATGGATGAATTGGTTGCTTCTATCAAACAAACTCTGCATTTGCAGGATGAACCATGTCCTCCTGCCGTCCTGGCCTCTTATGGGAAGCAGCGGAGACGCAAATCATTGCAGGTTTTTCCTTGCACTGAGGACTTTCAGCGCGCTGTTAGTGAACAATGGCGCAATATAAAGAAGCCTTTTGCTGTGCCAAGTAGGTTCAAGCTGAGTTATCCCTTCACGCCCGCCACTGATGAACGTTGGTGTGTGCCGCCTCCGGTGGATCACGCGGTGGCGGTTTTGAATAAATCTACTGCGATTCCGGCGGAGGATACCCCGGTGTTCCGGGATCCCACGGACAGGAGGCTGGAGTCTCTTGCCCGCCATACTTACTCGGTTACCGGTTCCATGCTAAAAGCTATTTTTGCTTCCCTTATGGCAGCTCAGGCTGTCGCGGATTGGACGCAGGTGGCTGATTCTGCCCCGCCGACAACGTTGGCTATGGTAGATCAAATTCATCAGGGTGTCATGTATTTGTGTGATGCGGACCTAGATATGGTCCCTTTGGCTGCACGTGTGCACAGCGTGGCGGTGTTGACACGCCGCTTGATTTGGCTGAAATGTTGGTCTGTGGACCAATCTTCTCGCAAAACTCTGGCTAATCTACCTTATACGGGATCTCGCCTTTTTGGGGAATCCTTGGATACGCTGATTAAGGGGATCACTGGGGGTAAGAGCACGCTCTTGCCCCAGTCTCACAAGGCTAAGGTTGCTCAAGGTAAGAAGCATCCTTCGTTTAGGCCCTCTCAGGGGTCCTTTCGTGCCTTTCGGTCACACTATAAGGGCAAGCCCTTCAAAGGTCAAGGCTCCCAAAAGAAGCCGTGGACAGGTAAGCAGAAGTCCGGCCAGTCCGGGTCTGCTGCCCATAACAATGCGGCCTGAAGGGGCGCCCTCACCCAGTTCTGGGGTGGGGAGACGTTTGCTCGGTTTTCTTCAACCCTGGCTGGCCCGCGTTCGGGACAGGTGGGTTCAGGAGATCGTTCGGTCCGGTTACAAGATCGAGTTTCTCTCTCGGCCGGTGAGCAGATTTTTTCCCT
Organism: Pelophylax lessonae; assembly: GCF_965119305.1. Lineage (NCBI taxonomy): Eukaryota > Metazoa > Chordata > Amphibia > Anura > Ranidae > Pelophylax > Pelophylax lessonae. The sequence goes on along the minus strand of NC_138772.1, from coordinate 334,337,865 downwards.
CAAATCTTCAACTGTCTCCGGAGCATTTGCGGGATCTGCACCTGGCGGTGTGGGACCTGCGGGCTCAGGGAGTGGTGGTTCCGGTGCCTCATCGGGACAGATTTCGGGGGTTTTATTCAAATCTGTTCACTGTGCCCAGAAAGGAGGGCAAGGTACGTCCGATTCTGGACTTAAAAGCTCTGAACCGCTTTGTGCGGGTTCACAAGTTCTGCATGGAATCCCTGCGCTCGGTGGTGGCTGCTCTAGTTCCGGGAGAATTCATGGCCTCCATCGACTTGAAGGATGCGTACCTTCACATCCCCATTTTCGAGGGTCACCAGAGGTACCTTCGATTCGCCATTGCGGAGGATCATTACCAATTCGTGGCGCTGCCTTTTGGTCTCGCTTCGGCTCCGCGGGTGTTTACCAAGGTGCTTGCACCGGTTCTGGCCTTATTGAGAGCCCAGGGCATCTCGGTCCTGGGGTATCTGGACGACATTCTGGTTCGGTCTGCGACCAGTCAGGGTCTGGTAAAAGACCTGTCTGTCACGGTGAAAACTCTACAGGAGTTTGGTTGGACGATAAACTTTCCGAAATCGACGCTGTGTCTGTCGGTTCGTCTTCCCTACCTGGGAATGATTCTGGACTCTGTTCAGGCGAAGGTCTTCCTGCCGGAAGACAAACTCAGGACACTTCAGGAAGAAGTCAGGTCCCTCACGGACGCTCCGTGCTCATCCCTCCGGACGTGCATGAGGTGTCTGGGATTGATGGTCTCGGCCTTCGAGGCGATTCCCTTCGCCCAGTTTCACGCGAGGGGTCTCCAAGCGGAGATCCTGTCCAGGTGGGACGGGCGACCGCAATCTCTGGATCTTCAAATCTCGTTGAGTCCGCGCACCAGAAGGGATCTTCTGTGGTGGCTACAGTCCCCGGCGGTGTCGGGAGGCAAGTCTTTTCGTCTTTCGTGGACGGTGATCACCACGGATGCCAGCCTGTCGGGCTGGGGTGGTGTTCTGGGCGTTCTGTCCGTCCAGGGTACTTGGTCGGAGGGGGAATCCTCCCTTCTGATCAACATTCTGGAATTGCGGGCGATAAATCTCTGCCTTCGACGTTGGACGGACAGGCTTCAGGGCCGTCCGGTTCGGGTGCAGACGGACAATGCCACAGTGGTGGCCTACATCAACCACCAAGGGGGCACCAGGAGTGCCCAGGCGGCTCAGGAGGTGGCCGACATTCTGTCTTGGGCCAAGACGCACGTCCCGGCGATAACAGCGGTTCACATTCCGGGGGTGGAGAACTGGCAGGCGGATTATCTGAGTCGCCAGACCCTGGACCAGGGGGAATGGTCACTCCACCCGGATGTCTTCCAGATGTTGTGCGCGAAGTGGGGTCTTCCGGATGTGGACCTGTTCGCGTCTCGTCTGAACAACAAGGTGGGAAGGTTCGTGGCAAGGACGCGCGATCCTCGGGCAGACGCGTCGGACGCGTTAGTGGCTCCGTGGCATCAGTATCGCCTGATGTATGCTTTCCCACCGATTCAGCTGCTATCCAGGTTCCTTCGCAGGTTGTCCTCGGAACCGCTCACTGTGATTCTGGTGGCGCCAGACTGGCCTCGGTCTTGGTACGCAGACCTCGTGAATCTGGCGGTCGACGCTCCATGGCGTCTGCCTCTTCGAGAAGATCTTCTGTCTCAAGGACCGATATTCCATCCTGCTTTACAGTGGCTGGCTTTGACGGCCTGGCTGTTGAAACCGAGGTCCTGAGGGATAGGGGTCTCTCCCCTGAGGTCATTCACACTTTGATCAACGCTAGAAAGACCTCTTTGGGGAAGGTTTACTACCATACTTGGAAGGCCTATTTTTGGCTGGTGTGAGTCCAGGGGGTTTTCCCCTCGCTCTTACTCGGTGTCTAGGGTGTTGTCTTTCCTTCAAACGGGTGTGGACCAGCGTTTGGCGTTGGCCACGATTAAGGGTCAGATTTCTGCGCTGGCCGTTATTTTTCAACGCCCTGTGGCGTCAAACGCTTTGGTTAGCACCTTTGTTCAAGGGGTGCGACATTTGGTCCCTCCTAGGAGGGAGCCTTTGCCTCCATGGGACTTGAACCTTGTTCTGTCAGTGTTGCAACGTGCTCCTTTTGAAAAGATCAGGGAGATCTCGTTGTTCATGTCGTCCGAGAAGGTCGCTTTTTTGGTGGCGATCACTTCGGCTCGCAGAGTGTCGGAGCTGGCAGCCTTGTCCTGCAGGTCTCCGTATTTGGTGATTCACTTGGATAAGGTGGTCTTGCGACCTAACCCTTCTTTTCTTCCGAAGAGGATCTCGGAATTTCACCTCAATGAGGACATTGTCTTGCCTTCGCTTTGCGCGAAGCCTAAACATCCAAAGGAGGTGGCTTTACACTCCTTGGATGTTGTTCGGGCGATCAGGGTTTACCTGTCATCGACAAAATCCTTTCGCAAGACGGATTCTCTATTTGTCCTTCCAGAGGGGCCTCGGAAGGGCATGGCGGCGTCGGCTTCTACCATGATGGATCAGACAGACTATTGAGCAGGCATATGCTTTGAAGGGCAAGGTTCCCCCTATGCCTGTGAAGGCGCACTCTACCAGATCGCTGAGTGCGTCTTGGGCCTGTCATCATCGGGCCTCGGTGGCCCAGGTGTGTAAGGCAGCGACTTGGTCGTCCGTTCACACCTTCTCAAAGTTCTACAAAGTGGATGTTCAGGCTTCGGCAGATGCTTCCTTTGGCCGCAAGGTTCTTAGTGCGGCAGTACCTTAGGGTCCCTTGTTTTTGGGCCCTTGGCTGTTTGGGATGTTTTTATCCCTGGGTTATTTGTTCTTCCTGGGTTGTTGCTCCTGTTGAGCAATGTTTTTTTCATGCTGCCCAGCTGGTTTCCTTCCTTTGGTAAGGTTCCTTTCTCTGATGTGGGTCCGGCGTTGCCTTAGGCGCGGCTGCGTTTCCCACCCCTCATGTATGCACTGCTTTGGGACGTCCCCATTGTGACGAATATGGAGTGGCGGCGACTGTCGGAGGACGTAAGAGAAAACGGAATTTTTGTAAAATCTTACCTGTAAAATTCCTTTCTCTGAGTCCTCCGACAGTCGCCGCCCCCGCCCCTCTTTTGGGGTTTGTTTATGTACTCTACTGCTATTCTACTGAAACTGAGGTATGGATACAGGAAGCAGGAGGGTATTGACTGAGGGGACCACCCCTGGGGGTGGGATATGCTAAAAGCTTTAATATTGACATATTCTGTTGCCTAGCTACTCCTACGGAGCAAAGGTCAATAACCCCATTGTGACGAATATGGAGAGGCGGCGACTGTCGGAGGACTCAGAGAAAGGAATTTTACAGGTAAGATTTTACAAAAATTCCGTTTTTACCCTGCAGGCTTGTCCCTTAAAACAATAATGTCCCCAAGCGTCAGTTCAACTGTTCATAATTATGGAGCTCAGCAGAAATGGACATTTACTAGAATGAATGTTTACTTCAGGAGTGTTTACTCCAATCACGTTTTAGAAGTTCCTATTTTCTAGTCCCCTTGCAGATACAGTATAACTAGATGTTTGAAATGAACACAGGTTCATTTTACTTCAATAAGTCATTTTTTTCCCCATTTGTTATGCCACTATGGACCAAAAATGAATGGGCAACACATTTTTCACCCTATACAAGGCAACCTTTGTCTTTTGGTCACCTCTATCAAGTCCCAAAGAAACTTGGGTATAAACTTGCTAAAACTAGTTTCTAGAATTGTGCCATCATCCCATATTTTGGCAGTGCTCATTTTGGAAATTATTGATGCCATGTACCATTACTCAGGACTACAATTTTCTGGATACTGTGTGATTCTCTACTTCACTAAAATCTTTTGCCACAGCTGTACAAATTCTAGTAAATTGCTTTTATGGCTCCATTGTTTTTTTTTTTTTTTTTTTTTTTTAAGAAACAAGAGAACAGAAGAAAAACAGTAGTTAAAACCACAAATTTGAGAAAAAAAAAAGTGTGATATCCAGTCAGTGGATTATATTTGTATTATTTAAATTATTGCCAGTGAGTCTATGGAGCAGTATGAGTGAGTTTGCATGACTAAAGCTTAATACACACTATACAACTTTTATTGGTAGATTTCCTTTAGATTTGCCTTCAACTATATAGTGCAAGATCCTGCCTAATTACATACAAATTGAAAGTGTTTAGGTATGACCTCATATTATATGGTTTTGGCAAGTCTAAAGGCAAAAATCTAAAGAAAATTGTATAATATGTATCCAGCTTTAGTTCTAATAAGCTGCAATGGCCCCTACAGTTGGTGGCCTGGAGACTGGCATTGGAAAAGGGAAGACTAGCACATGGACATACCTTGCTTAGGTAAGGAAGACCACATGAAAAAAAGAATTGCTCATGTTTTTAGGACCCATTTACACAATTGCAGTGTGTTAGGGCCCATGAGCACTAGGCTTAAAAAATGTGTATTGCCTGTAGAAGTAGCTCAATGTTATCCTATGCGTCCATGCACAGTAGGACATTTAGAGACAGCAAAAAAGTCCTTCTGGTGTGCATTTTTTAGGTTTTCCATGTATTCTGGCAGAAAAAAAATGCTAAACGCTATATATAAGCATTTTTTTTTCTGCCAAAAGAACTGGCAGGTTTTAAGCCCAGTGTGCATGGACCCCTAATGTATATCTATTATGCCACAGTATTGTGTGTTGTGTTAAGTCAGTCTGTTCATTTAAATGTACTGGCAGATGTACCAAGAGAGACACATGAAGCATTTCTGGCAGCACACCACAATGCAACACGCATAAATCCTTACCATAATAAAATATATCCTGCAGATTTTAAACAGTCAGGGGTTGATTTACTAAAACTGGAGAGTGCAAAATCTGGTGCAGGTCTGCATAGAAATCAATTACCATTCAGGTTTTTTTTTTGTATTGAACAAGCTGAAATTAGAAGCTGATTGCTACAATGCACAGCTTCACCAGATTTTGCACTCTCTAGTTTTAGTAAATTGCTCATGCATGTCTTTATGGACCTTGCTTTGTGCACTGATGTGCAGTCATGTTGGAAGAGGAAGAGGCCATCCCCAAATGTTGGGAGCATGAAATTGTCTAAAATGTTTTGCTATGCCGACACCTTAAGAGTTCCCTTTACTGAAACTAAGGGGCCAAACCCAACCACTGAAAAAAAAAAAACCCACATCATAATCCCCCCCTCCGCCAAATTAATTGGGCCAGTGCACAAAGCAAGGTCCATAAAGACATGGATTAGCGAGTTTGGGGTGGAGGAACTTGACTGGCCTTCACAGAATCCTGACCTCAACCCGATAGAACACTTTTGGGATGAATTAGAGTGCAGACTGTGAGCCAGGCCTTCTCGTCCAAAATCAGTGCCTGACCTCACAAATGCCCTTCTGGAAGAATAGTCAAACATTTCCATAGACGCACTCCTAAACCTTGTGGACAGCCTTCCTAGAAGAGTTGAAGCGGTTATAGCTGCAAAGGGTGGGCCCACTCAATATTGCACCCTACGGACTAAGACTGGGATGCCATTAAAGTTTATGTGCTTGTAAAGGCAGGCATCCCAATACTATTAGTAATATAGTGTACGTGTTACTCTTGCCTCCAGCTACCATACACTATAAAACAACCACAACAGAAAGCAGAGGGAGGCTATGGAAATAATTAGGAACACATATCTCTCTAGCCGGCTGGGAAAATTTGCAAGTGGTGTACATTGGTAAAGAGTAAAATTATAAAAATAAAATTGCAGGGTGAATTAAAAAAAAAAGCGATACAAATTTTACAGGCTCTCTTTTCCCATTTCTTTTTTTAGACATACAAGAAATCGTCAAAATCCGATCACAATAGAACAGCAGCCAGCTTAGATCTGAAGAACGGATATCACAAGGAATTAATGAATGCAAGCAATGGTTTTGTTCACAAGAAACACAACTAGTATACGAAGACTATGAAAAAGAAGATAAAACCCCTGTTTACATTTTTATTTAAACAGGCTGATAGGCTTCCTCTTAACTACTGACCAAATTCAATTTATGTTCAAGGATTTTTTTCATAATCAATACCCCAAATTATTTTGATATGTAGGATACAATGGTAAAGCACCAGGTGCTTTATTATCTCTAAATGTCATCATACCAATAATCAAGATGAGAAGTATTTCGAATTGTAGTCCAGAAAATGCCTTATAACAGCCCACTGACATTCTTTTACATGTTTTAACAATTTTTAATTTAATGTAGGCCTTTGTATGCACTAAAATTTAAATTCTGCGAAAAAGACTTGCTTATTACTTTAAGCTAACCAGCTAGATTACTTCTTTTAATGAACTGTACAGAAGTGAGTGCCTTTTGTGCATTTATACACACACACACACACATATAAGTGGTTTCAATGCATTGTTTGCGAGAGCCTGGAGTTTGACACTTTTAAATTGAATGTTTCTGAACCTATATAAAGCACCACCAATTAGAACCAATGATGACTTTACAAAGCAGGTCCAAATAATGTATATTTCGGTTTCAGTGGATATGTCCACATTGAATCATCCATCAACTTCTTAACTCTTAGGAAATCTGATGACAAGCCTTGTCCCTTAATGCAGCTAAGGGTATCACTACAATATAGATGGATTGTTATAAAAAAAATGATGAAGCTGTAGGAAAAACAAAGTGACCCTACCTAACTATATTATTATTATACAAGATTTATATAGCGCCAACAGTTTGAGCAGCGCTTTATATAAGGGAAGACCAAACAGCAACATTTCAATTCAATACAAGAGCGTAGGATGGCCCTTCTCCTGGGAGCTTACAATCTAATAGGGAGGGGCTGGTGGGATAAATGGTAATAAGTGTGAGGCATGAACTGATGGGAGAATTGGTTATTAACCACTTAAGCCCCGGAAGATTTGGCTGCGCAAAGACCAGGCCCTATTTTGCGATTCGGCATTGCGTGATTTAAACGAACAATTGCGCGGTCGTGCGATGCTGTACCCAAACAAAATTTACGTCTTTTTTCCCCACAAATAGAGCTTTCTTTTGGTGGTATTTGATCACCTGTGAGACTTATTTTTGAACTATAAACAAAAAAAGAGCGACAATTTTGAAAAAAAAACAATATTTTTCACATATTTTTATATGAAATTCTCAAAAAAAAAAAATTAAAAATACAATTTTAACATTTTAGGCCAATTTGTTTTCTGCTGCATATTTTTGGTAAAAAGAAAAAAAAAATCGCAATAAGCGTATTTTGATTGGTTTGCGCAAAAGTTATTGCGTTTACTAACTACGGGAAAGATTGTCATTTTTATTGTTTTTTTTTTTTTTTACTGAGATTTTTTGCGGGACTGTGACATTGCGGCGGACAGATCAGACCCCTGACTGACATTTTTGACACTTTTGGGAGTACCAATGACATTACTACAGTAATCAGTGCTATAAATATGCACTGTTACTGTCAAAATGACACTGGCAGGGAAGGGGTTCACTTTATTGGTGATCAAGGGGTTAAGTGTGTCCCTAGGGGCGTGATTCTAACTATGGAGGGGCATGGCTTGTGATGTAATCACAGAGACATACGATACTACTACAGCAGGATCGCATAGCCTCTGTGATTACTTTAGTGAGAATGACAGACGGCGTGTTTACATCAACCGTCTGTCTTTCTCCCTCTGCAGCAGGAGATCGCGAGTGAGCCGTCGGTCACTCGCGCTAGCTCCCACAGGCGGCTGAGCGAGTGACGTACCCCTACATCACTTTGCCCAGCAGCGGCTGCATGCCGCTGTATATCTGCGGTGGGCGGTCGTTATGTGGTTAACTGAAGGCAGGATAGGCTTCCCTGAAAAGAGGAGTTTTCATGGGTCGCCTAAAATGGGGACAGAGTAGGAGATAGCCGGGAGAAGCTCTGGAGAATTCCTGCAGACAAGCATGGGAGGAGAAGACAAGGGAGCTAGAGAACAGGACTTCTTGGGAGGAGCGGAGAGGACAGTTTGGTTGATATTTGGGGATGTAGCTCAGAGCAGAGTTTTAAATGCCTTTGTATGTTATGGTTAACGTTTTGAATTTTTTTCGTTGGGCAATGGGAAGTCACTGGAGGGATTGGCAGAGAGAGGTGGCAGACACTGAATGGTTGGTAGGATAGATGAGTCTGGCAGTAGCATTCATGAAGGGGGGATAGCCTGTGCAGAGGAAAGTCTATGAGGAGGAAGTTACAATAATCAAGGCGAGAGATAACAAGGGAGTGAATAGTTGCTTAGTGGTTTTAATGGGTAACAAGAGGCGTATTTTGGAGGTGTTACAGAGGTGAAGTCTACAAGAATTGGGCAATGATTGGGTGTTTGGGGTTGAAAACTCTATAATAACTGCTGGTGACATAACCAGGAAGAAAGAGCGGTTGAGGGATCCTGCAAGTTGGTTTTAGCAGGGAATGGATAAAGGCAGCAGGCAATTACGTCCACCAGAAACAAAAAATATTTGTTGTGCAAGGACATGTCATTGAGATTTCTGCTATGCAATGCATATCATGCAGTATAAAGTTATTATAAGCTGCGTACACTTTATTGCTTATCACTTACTACTTATCTTCCTAAAATAGATCTCAGCATTTCAAGATTGTCATTTAAGATGACTTATTGATTAGTAACTTTTAATCAAATAACCTTATTCTAAAGATATCATTATTGAGTGGCCTAACTGTGCTTTAAATTCAGCCTTTGTCAACCCTTTTACCCTAGAGGAGGGGTTGAAATAATTTTCAGATCTCAAGGAAACCCAGCTAAAATCAGGGGTCAGTGGGAGAAATGCCCATTCAATAGCAGCCAATGCAGAAAAAAAAACTCACCTTACCGTGGTAGTCAGAATGCCTCCTATCCAGACAGCTAAAAAGATCCTGGGGTCCTGGCACTGGCAAATGGTACTAGACCTAAAACTATATGAGCACCATCAGGGGGGTGATAAATCAATCATAGCTCAAGAAACCACTAGGCAACCTCTGGGGGAACCTTAGGATTCAGCTGAACCCTGGTTGAGAATAGCTGCTCTAATTTGTCAAAATGCATTATTTTCCTGTGGTAAATAATATACAGTGGTGATCGAAAGTTTGGGCACTCCAGGTAAAAATTTGTATTAATGTGCATAAAGAAGCTAAAGGAAAGATGGAAAAATCTCCAAAAGGCATCAAATTACAGATTAGACATTCTTATAGTATGTCAACAAAAGTTAGATTTTATTTCCATCATTGACACTTTCAAAATTACAGAAAACAAAAAAACAGCGTCTGCAAAAGTTAGGGCACCCTGCAGAATTTATAGCATGCACTGCCCCCTTTGCAAGGCTGAGACCTGCCAGTGTCATGGATTGTTCTCAATCATCGTCTGGGAAGACAAGGTGATGACAATCTCAAAGGTTTTAAATGCCCAGACTCATCTGACCTTGCCCCAACAACCAGCAACATGGGATCTTCTAAGCAGTTGTCTAGAAAACTGAAACTGAAAATAGTTGACGCTCACAAAGCTGGAGAAGGCTATAAGAAGATAGCAAAGCGTTTTCAGATGTCAATATCCTCTGTTTGGAATGCAATTAAGAAATGGCAGTCATCAGGAACAGTGGAAGTTAAAGCAAGATCTGGAAGACCAAGAAAAATATCAGACAGAACAGCTCGCAGGATTGTGAGAAAAACAATTCAAAACCCACGTTTGACTGCATGATCCCTCCAGAAAGATCTGGCAGACACTGGAGTTGTGGTACACTATTCCACTATAAAGAGATACTTGTACAAATATGGTCTTCATGGAAGAGTCATCAGAAGAAAACCTCTTCTAAGTCCTCACCACAAAAATCACAGTTTGAACTTTGCAAATGAACATATAGACAAGCCTGATGCATTTTGGAAACAAGTTCTGTGGACCGATGAGGTTAAAATTTAACTTTTGGGCCGGAATGAGCAAAAGGTACGTTTGGAGAAGAAGGGGCACAGAATTTAATGAACAGAACCTCTCTCCAACTGTTAAGCATGGGGGTGGATCAGTTATGCTTTGGAGTTGTATTGCAGCCAGTGGCACAGGGAACATCTCACGAGTAGAAGGAAAAATGGATTCAAAAAAATTTCAGCAAATTTAAGTTAAAGTTAAAGAGAGGATGGCTTCTACAAATGGATAATGATCCTAAACACACCTTGAAATCCACGGGGGATTACATCAAGAGGCGTAAACTGAAGGTTTTGCCATGGCCTTCACAATCTCCTGACCTCAACATAATTGAAAATCTATGGATAGACCTTAAAAGAGCAGTGCGTGACAGACAGCCCAGAAATCTCAAAGAACTGGAAGACTTTTGTAAGGAAGAATGGGCAAAGATACCTCGAACAAGAATTGAAAGACTCTTTGCTGGCTACAAAAAGAGTTTACAAGCTGTGATACTTGCCAAAGGGGGCAGTACAATATATTAACTCTGCAGGGTGCCCAAACTTTTGCAGACGCCTTTTTTTGTTTTCTGTTATTTTGAAAGTGTAAATGATGGAAATAAAATCTAACTTTTGTTGACATATTATAAGAATGTCTAATCTGTAATTTGATGCCTTTTGGAGATTTTTCCATCTTTCCTTGGCTTCTTTATGCACATTAATACACATTTTTACCTGGGGTGCCCGAACTTTCGATCACCACTGTAGATAACACAAGTGAGTCAAGTGTAGCCAAAAAAAGAAGATCAGCCTGTGTGTGTCTGTTCATACTAATGTTCTCATTACCATCAGCTGGAACATAGAGACTGGAGTATGGAAAAGTTAAGAAAATAAATTGAAGCTTTTTCCTAGAACAGACTGATCTCAGCTGACATTTCTACATGCTAAAAAGGACTACAAAATTTAGCATGTTCGCTATGAAAAAAAAACTTTTATTTCTACCAATGTTTCCCCAAGGACATATTCCACAATATCCACAATTTCCTAAAAACACGTTATAAAATGTGTACAATCAGATTGATGTGACAGGCAAAACATTCAGTTAATCAGCGGTTTATTTCAAGAAGTGTTTGGGGCCCACTCACAGTTAAGTTTTCCATTGTGATAATAAATATGTATGTTGGTTTAGAACAGCCCATTCATTATGAATAGGCTATAAGTGCATCAGGATGGATGAAAAAAATGTTTAAAAAAAAAAAAGGTGCACAACAGTGCACCACAAGACACTATATAACTGTGGTACATTGGGCTGTACTATACAATGTGTTGGGGTGCCATCCACAACAAGTTGCAACACACCACATAAAGCAGGTATGCTGCTATGCATTGTGGCAACACACCTATTGCCACAATGCAGAGGTATGAATTGGCCTTAAAAAGCTGGCTATAAACTCTGCAGCAGTTTATTTTCATGTTACACTAGCAACTGCATTCCCTCATTCATTTCCGTTTGTAGCTGTACAAGCAAAGAGCAGAACAGAACACTGTCAAATATAATCATAGCCATGGACAATTAATGGAGTAAGGCTTTCTAGATTGAACCAGTTCCTTATTGCTTTTTGCTGTTAATAAATCTAATCTAAATTGGTTAAATGAAAACTTGTTGCTCCACCTCTTAAATTATGGACCATTCATTTTAATCAGAGTTCTCCAAACTTTCTAAACGATGGGCCATTTTACAGTTCTTCAAACCTTAGGGGGGCTGAACTGTGGTCAGTGGGAGAAGAAAAATGTCCTGGCATCAATGGGAGTAAACAATACTCCATGACTAGTATCATTGGGAGGAGTAGTACCCCATCATTATTGTCAATGGGAGGAATAGTGCCCAATCGTTGGTATTAATGGGAGGAATAGTGTCCCATCGTTGGTGTCAATGGGAGGAATAGTGCCCCATCGTTGGTGTCAATGGGAGGAATAGTGCCCCATCATTGGTGTCAATGGGAAGAATAGTTTGCCATCATTGGTGTTCGTGGGAGGAATAGTGGCCCATTCTTGGTGTCAGTGGTAGGAACTTTCAGCAACAAAGGGGGGGGGGATCATGCCCCCATGCCGCAGTTTGGAGGCCACTAATTTTAACCAAAGGAAGCATATCTCATTCCTATGACTTATGTCAGAGGTAACAAACAGAAGGACTAATTATTGCATGTTTTGCATTAGTGCATTGTTTTCCAAATGCACTAATGAGTGTTATGCTCATTGGTGTAATATGTTAGTATTAGTAAATTTATTCTAAATGGCACTCCAACAGGCCTTCTCAATGCTCAAGTTGCAGCCCTGCCAAGAATGCTGCATTTGGTGCATTAAGCAGCATAATCAAATGAATGGCTGTCTTAATGCATTGCACCATAACACGCAGCATAAGAAGCATGCCCTAATAAGGGTCCTTAGACCCATTCAGATAACCCAAAAAAGTGTGCACAGGGCAGCAATTGTTGCACTTATCACATTATATATATATACATACATACACACACAATCTCATGAAAGTGGGTGAGTACACCCCTGATATTTTTTTAATATTTTTTTTTATATCTTTTCATGTGACAACACTGAAAAAATGAGACTTTGCTACAATGTAAAGCAGTGAGTGTACAGCTTGTATAACAGTGTAAATTTGCTGTCCCCTCAAAATAACAACACACAGCCATTAATGTCTAAACCGCTGGAACAAAAGTGAGTACACACCTAAGTGAAAATGTCCCGAAGTGTCAATATTTTGTGTGGCCACCATTATTTTCCAGCACTGCCTTAACCCTCTTGGGCTTGGAGTTCACCAGAGCTTCACAGGCTGCCACTGGAATCCTCTTCCACTCCTCCATAACATCATCACAGAGCTGGTGGATGTTAGAGACCTTGCACTCCTCCACCTTCTGTTTGAGTATTCCCCACAGATGCTCAATAGGGTTTAGGTCTAAAAACATGCTTGGTCAGTTTATCACTTTTACCTTTCGCTTCCTTAGCAAGGCAGTGGTCATCTTGGAGGTGTGTTTGGGGTCATTATGTTGGAATACTGCCCTGCGGCCCAGTCTCCGAAGGGAGGGGATCATGCTCTGCTTGATGTCACAGCACATATTGGCATTCATGGTTCCCTTAATGAACTGTAGCATCCCAGTGTCGGCAGCACTCATGCAGCCCCAGACAATGACACTCCCACCACCTTGCTTGACTGTAGGCATGACACACTTGTCTTTGTACTCCTCGACTTGTTGCCGCCCTACACACTTGACACCATCTGAACCAAATACGTTTATCTTGGTCTCATCAGACCACAGAACAGGGTTCCAGTAATCCATTTCCTTAGACTGCTTGTCCTCAGCAAACTGAGTTTGCTGAGGACAAATATAGTTTATAGATACATTTATTTGTATTTTGGTTACATTTAGCGCAGCTTTTTTATTTTTGTTGATTTTTGGTGTTGTCTCACTATAAGCTGCAGCTTGCATATATATTAACGTGGTTATACTTTTGATACATTACCAAATTTAACACACCTGCTCCCCATTCACACCTGAGACCTATGTAGTGCAATACATAAATAGATAAATTAATATAAGTCCATCAAAGGGGGACAAGTCTAATACAATGAGTATGTTGGTAGGAGATGGGTGCTGGCTCGTGGACGGCTGCTCTGTGTTCAAACAAGAAGGGGCTTGTTCAGTGACTAGGAAAAAAACATAAGCGCCATCCGAGTGCAGCATAAAATGTTTATTTATGGCAGAAGAAATGTAGGTACTCACACTTAAGTAAAGAGTGTGCTTCTGGCTCAATAAGTCATATCATAGGGGTCCCCTGGGAGGAGGGATGCCTCAGGCCTCTAAAGAGGGAGCGCATGCTCCGCAAACACGTCGCCTTGGCAACCCCCCTGCACCCGGAAGTCGAGCACAGGAGAAGCCGCTGGACTGTCAGCAAAGCGGCTGACATCTATCAGCCGCGTCCTAGGATTGGGCAGCCGCTGAGGCCATCCTGAGGCATCCCTCCTCCCAGGGGACCCTTATGATATGACTTATTGAGCCAGGAGCACACTCTTTACTTAAGTGTGCGTACCTACATTTCTTCTGCCATAAATAAACATTTTATTCTGAACTCAGATGGCACTTGTGTTTTTTCCTTAGTTTTTGTATCATTAATGAGTCACATGACACCGGGGAGGGAAAATGGCTAATTGGGGCCCGATTTGGACATTTTTACTTAGGGGTGTACTCACTTTTTCTGCCAGCAGTTTAGATATTAATGGCTGTGTGTTGAGTTATTTTTAGGCGACAGCAAATTTACACTGTTATACAAACTGTACACTCACTACTTTAAATTGTAGCAAAGTGTAATTTCTTCAGTGTTGTCACATGAAAAGATATAATAAAATATTTACAAAAATGTCATGAGTGTACTCACTTTGAGATACTGTGTATGTATATATATATATATATATATATATATATATATATATATATAAACAGTTTAATTGATATATTAAACCTCTTGCTGCAACTTCCTGCTGGTCTTTTAGGTGAATCTTACAGTGATTCTAAAGGCAAAATATTTTTTACCTTAACGCATTTTCTGCACTCTCTGATCTGAAGCCTGTCCTATCAGTTTAAGGTCATACGCAGGACATGAACATGGAACCATCAGTAAACTCGCTCTTAGCACAAAACAGCTGAGCTACATTGACACATAAGTTGGCAGCCTGGCATTAAGGTGCACCTGCATGCTGCTGCATATTTATGAGTTAGGCTGGTGAAACAGGTTAACAGTCAAAAAGGGAGCAAATAATAGTTTCAGGTTACATACACTTTAAGCAAGTAAACAGTTATTATACTTTTCTTAAAAGTCTATTGCGAGACACAGAAATTCTGATACTGTTGGATTATACTGCCACCTACAAGAGGACTGGACTCTGGCAAACAAGAAAAAGTATGTCAGCCCCAGGGTGACCCCCTTCTCTACTCAGCAAGCCTCAATTTGTAGCAAGCAGTACCAACAGTACACAGAGTGATGGGACCGGTGTCCTTTAATGGACTCCAAGAAAAGTATTTAAAGGAAAGTACAGAAAATGGGATTTTTGACTTACCGTAAAATCCATTTCTCTGATGTTCGAAGGACACAGCTCCTGATAATCTTACCATTTGGTTATACTGCCCCCTACAGGAGTAGGACACTAGGCAGAAAAAAAAATCTGGCTTTGCCCATGGGCAGTCCCAGGGGGTATACTTCCTCTCTCTGCTATAGGCAGTTACAAGCAGTGTCAGAATTAATTAAAACTCCACAGAGGGGTGGGTGCTGTGTCTGTCAGTGACCATCAGAGAAATGGATTTTATGGTAAGTCAAAAATCCCATTTTCGCTTTCATTTATTGACTGGGGATTGTCCTGAGGGAAAGGGGGGTGGCCCATATACTAAGTTGACACGTGGACTGGGTCAAGGTGTACAATGGTGAGAAGAAGTTTTGAGAAAAGTATTTTAATTTGTGTAGTAGTGCAGGAGGGATAAGAATGAGCAGCTGAAAGGGGTATCAGAGGCAAGGGATTGTGTCTTGTGAGTTTACGGAACTCCCTGTGCACCTATATGCTAAAGAGGCAAACTACCTACAGACCTACCCTAGGTACACATTCAGCCTGCCACATATAGAAATTGTGATGCTCCTTCATGCAGAAAGCTTACCAAAGGACTTAGCTGCTCTCCTACTTTTAGCCCTAGAGGATAAAGGCTCCAGATATCTTTTCCACAGGACCCGTTAAATCTAAATGATTTAACACAATCTGCTACAGTTTGTACTAAAGTGGGGTACACACTATGAGAAAATCGGAACAAAAAGTCCGTACGAGGCACAATTGTTTGAATTTCATATAATGTGTACATCCAATTTCCGAATTTGTAAACGAAAATTTTCGAAGGGACAAACTCCAATTTTTTTCTCATACTTGAACAGAGTGAATGATTGTCGTATAATGTGTACTGTTTTCGGACAAGAAAAATCAGATACAAAAGACTGCGGATGATCAGAAACAAACTACAAAGAACAGTGAAAAAGGCTAGCAAACAGACTTTTCTCAGCAAAGCTAAAGAAAAGTACATCTATCCATCAAAAAACTGAGGCATGCTAGGTAGAGGAGGGGGGTTTTCTGTGGTTTGCCTACACAGGCCAGTACCCTCCCTCTTGATTCCTCTTTAATACAGAAAGCTTTCCATTTTAAACATCCGTTTTCTCTCAAACACTACTTCCTTTTCTTTTGAGCTACAAACTGGGCATCAGTCACAGTCTGTGTGCATTATTCACAGAGCACAGTCATTCATGGCCAGAATCCCTACTCATTCTGTTCCAATGAAGCCAAAGTTTTTCAGTGGGATGCAGACTTTCCCAAGATGGTTGCTGGTTGAAAAACCTGATCGGGTGACATTTTCTATTTGTGTCTCAGTCTAAAATGCGTGCCCCTAGTGGCACTCACACAAAAACCCAATATAAAGAGGTGCTTCCCAACATAGCATGACCAGCTATCCACCATGGTTTTAAGGAAGACCTGTGTGATTTTAAAATACTGGAGGTTGCCATTTCTCATAACCTCAAATTGTGGCTTGTGTCCGACTCTCTCTTTGGCCTGACTAAAAAGATATTTCAACCATTCCTTAACCACTTACCGCCCGCCCGCCGTCATATGACGGCGGGACGGTGCGGCTATTATCCTGGGCGGACGTCATATGACGTGACCCAGGAAATGCACGGCAGGCGCGCGATCGCGGGCGCGCCGCCGTGCACTGCCGGTGTCGGGGTGTCCCCGGGACACCCCCCGTCACCGGCAGGGGGGAAACAGCCACTGGGCGTGGCTGTTTCCCACGTGATCGGCTGTGTTCCAATGACACAGCCGATCACAATGGAGGCGGCCGGGAGATGACCGCGCATGCGCGATCGGGAGCGCGCAGCGCGGTCATGTCGGTGGCACTGTGTTCCGTAGGAACACAGCTGTCACCGGCAGTAGTAAACAGTCACTGATAGTGACTGTTTACTATGTGATCGGCTGTGAATCCATTCACAGCCGATCAGAAAATGTAAACAAAGAGCAGTAACTCAGTGTTACTAGCTCTTCTCTCCTCATACAGTTTCCAGTATGAGGGGAGAAGAGCTAGAAATAGTGAGTTACTGCTCTGTACACATGTAAAAGTAAAATCACACTAATAAAGGTCCCCCCACACAGTCCTCAGCCCCCCCCAATGTCACCTGTCACCCAACAGTCACCTCATCAGTGCCCAGAAATTGACACCCATAACGTTCACATGTGAGCGCAGCGATCGCAGGCAGAATCACTGCGATTCTGCCCGCAATCCGGAAATCATTGCAAATTGCGGGACGCCTGTGCGTTGCCCGTTTTTTGCAATAGCACCCCAAACGCTGTGCGATGTTGCCACCATTTCCGCCTGCCGAATCGCGGTAACATCGCGCAAACAACGCATGACGCCCAAAAAAGGTACAAGAGCTTCTTTGGGGCGTCATGCGTTGTTTGCGTGATGTTACCTCAATTCGGCAGGCGGAAATCGCAGCAACATCGCACAGCGTTTGGGGTGCTATTGCAAATCACGGGCAACGCACAGGCGTCCCACAATTTGCAATGATTTCTGGATCACGGGCAGAATCGCAGTGATTCTGCCCGTGATCGCTACGCTCACATGTGAACGTAGCCTAAAATTCACCGGTCACCAGAGACTGCCATCAGTACCGCCGTGCACCATCGCCCGTCACCTGTCACCCATCAGTGACCATCGCCCGTCACCTGTCACCCCATCAATCACCGTCACCTGTCACCCCATCAGTCATCCGCACCTGTCACCCCATCAGTCACCGTCATCTGTCACCCTATCAATCATCGTCACTTGACACCCCATCAGTGATCCTCACTTGTCACCCCATCAATCATCGTCACATGTCACCCCGTCAGTGATTGTCATCTGTCACCCCATCAATCATCGTCACTTGTCACCTCATCAATCATCGTCACCTGTCACCTCATCAGTCATCGTCACCTGTCACCCCATCAGTCATCGTCACCTGTCACCCCATCAGTCATTGTCACCTGTCACCCCATCAGTCATTGTCACCTGTCACCCCATCAGTCATCGTCACCTGTTTGCCATATGCATGCAATCACTTACTGACCGCCTAACGACTATATGCGTCGGCCATTAAAAGCTAAATACTGGGGTTATGGCAGCAGATAGCCCCCATAACCCCGGTATTTTTTGAAACGGCGGGCGGTCGGCTTTCAGATAAGGGTGGTCCCAGTGGCGGATTCACTGCGGAATTACCCTTACGGTGCAGGGGAAGAGGTGCCCCCCCCTCCTGCCGCGTCCCAGACGTTTTCCCAGCTTACCGGACCAGCCGGCAGCGGGGAAAACTATCCGGTCCCGGATCCTCAGAGACAGGAAGTCGAGTGAGGGCAAGATGGCCCTCACTCAACTCTATGGTCTTGGAGGACCGGAGCTACGTCAAAAGACGTTG
Organism: Pelophylax lessonae; assembly: GCF_965119305.1. NCBI lineage: Eukaryota > Metazoa > Chordata > Amphibia > Anura > Ranidae > Pelophylax > Pelophylax lessonae. Next base: position 334,319,428 of record NC_138772.1, on the reverse strand, counting down.
CCTAGCAACCGGTTTAAAGGGCCGCTTTTTTTTTTTCTTTTTTTTTTTTTCCTCTTTCAACAATTTTTTTTTTTTTCTTTTCTTTTTTAGTGTAGTTGTGAGGTGTGAGGTCTTTTTGACCCCAGATCTCACAATAAAGAGGACCTGTCATGCCTATTTCTATTACAAGGGATGTTTACATTCCTTGTAATAGGAATAAAAATGATCAAAACATTTTTTTTTTTTAAACTGTGTAAAAATAAAAAAATAATAAATAAAATAAATAGGAAAAAAAAAAAAAAAAAAAAATTAAAGCGCCCTGTCCCCGTTAGCTCGCGCGCAGAAGCAAACGCATACGCAATTCCCGCCCACATATGTAAACGATGTTCAAACCATACATGTGAGGTATCGCCGCGATCGTTAGAGCGAGAGCAATAATTTGAGCCCTAGACCTCCTCTGTAACTCTAAGCTAGTAACCTGCAGAAATTTTTAAAATGTTGCCTATGGGGATTTTTAAGTACCAATGTTTGGCGCCATTCTGTGAGCATGCGCAATTTTGAAGCATGACATGTTGGGTATCTAATTACTCGGCGTAATATTATCTTTCACATTATGGAAAAAAATTGGGCTAAATTTACTGTTTTCTTATTTTTTAGTTAAAAAAAGTGAATTTTTTTCAAAAAAATCGCATCTGGAAGACTGCTGCGCAAATATGGTGTGATAAAAAATATTGCAACGATCTCCATTTTATTCTCTAGGGTCTCTGCTAAAAAAAAATATATAATGTTTGGGGGTTCCAAGTAATTTTCTAGCAAAAAAAATGATTTTAGCTTGTAAACACCAAGTGTCAAAAATAGGCCCAGTCTTAAAGTGGATAAATGGACAACTTTGTGTAAAGCGCTACTTGGATGTTAGGCCTATGTGTGTGGCCAGGCTGTGAAAAAGTGTTACACATGTGGTATCGCCATACTCAGGAGGAATAGCAGAATGTATTTTGGGGTGCAATTTTTGCTATGTACATGCTATGTGTTAGAAATATTGCATAAATGGACAGCTTTGTGTAAAAAAAAATGTGTTTTCATTTTCTTTCCACATTTTCCAAAAACTTGTGGAAAAAAATGACATATTCAAAAGACTCATTATGCCTCAAAAATTATACGTTGGGCTGTTTGCTTTCCAAAATGGGGTCATTTTATGGGGGTTTCCATTGTCCTGGTGCTCCAGGGCCTTCAAAAGTGCGATAGGTTGTCAGGAAATTATATGTGTAATTTGTGCTCCTAGAATGCCGGACGGGGCTACTTGAATGTTAGGCCTCTGTATGTGGCCAGGCTGTGAAAAAGTCTCACACATGTGGTATCGCCATACTCAGGAGGAGTAGTAGAATGTGTTTTGGGGTGTAGTTGCAAGTATACATGTGCTGTGTGAGAGAAATAACCTGTTAATATGGCAATTTGTAAAAAAAAAAAAAAAAAATCTTCATTTTGCAAAGAGTTGTGGGAAAAAATGACAACTTCAAAAAACTCTCCATGCCCCTTATTAAATACCTTGGAATGTCTACTTTCCAAAAAGGGGTCATTTGGGGGGTATTTGTACTTTCCTGACTTTTTAGTGTCTCAAGAAATGAGATAGGCCTTCAGTACATCAGGTGTGAGCAAGTGTGATCAATTTTCAATGATTCGCACCATAGCTTGTGGACTCTATAACTTTCACAAAGACCAAATAATATACACTTACTTGGGTTATTTTTACCAAAGATAAGTAGCAGTATAAATTTTGGCCAAAATTTGTGAAGAAAAATGACTAATTTGCAAAATTTTATGACAGAAACAAAGAAAAATGCGTTTTTTCACGATATTTTCAGTCTTTTTTTATTTATAGCACAAAAAATAAAAAACCCAGTATTGATCAAATACCATCAAAAGAAAGCTCTATTTGTGTGAAAAAAAGGACACAATTTTTGTATGGGTACAGTGTTGCATGACTGAGTAATTCTCAGTCAAAGTGTGAGAGCGCTGAAAGCTGAAAATCGGTCTGGGCAGGAAGGGGGTGAAAGTGCACTGTAGGCAAGTGGTTAAATCATCAGAAAGTCCTCTTTATCAAACATGGAGAGTAACTGCAAGGTACAAAAGCAGTGATGGAGCATCCTTTGCAAGTTTCAAAGTCATAAAACACGAATTAATCCTTAAAGCGGAGTTCCGGCCTCGGGGGTGAAATTTAGATAAAAATACCCCCGGGACAGTCAGGGCTAGTACATTCCATAATGGATAGCCTCTGAACTGTCCCGGGTCGCACTTACCTTTTAGAAGAAATACTTACCTTGAAAATTTCTTCTCCAGTGCTGCCATCTCAGGTGTGGGCAGCTGAAGCCAGCGCGTCCTCTTCCGTGTCCTCTTCGTCCCAGAATGCCCTGCACCGGCCCCGCTCGTCACTTCCGGGGCATGCGCGTCATCCCTGCACAGCTTCTGAGCATGCCCAGAAGCGGTTTAGCAGGGAATGACGCTCTTGCACCGGAACTGATGAGCGGGGCCGGTGCAGGTGCATTGACTCCTGAGAGCGATGACGTTCAGCTCCCAGGAATCAATGCAAACAGGAAGAGACGGCACGGGCCGCGGCCGATGAGGGAGGAAGTAGAAGGAAAGTAAGTATACTTTCTTAAAAAGCAAGGTAAGTAAAGGAAAAAAAAAATTCGGGAGCATCTATTTGTTTTTCAGGACATTTACAGCAAGCGGATGGGCCAAAGTTGTTTTTGAGCCCGGAACTCCGCTTTAACAGAAGACTCAGTTGTTTTAATGCAAAAAAAAAAGCAGAATATACAAATGCTGAAGCATACTTTCTGGATGGTAACCGTTATGGAATGAAATAGAGCAACACTGCTACATACAGTCTAATAAGACCTAAACTCTAGAAGCTTTGTCCAAAAAAGGTAACCAGAGGACAAAGGTCTGTTTATCCTATTTTGTCATAAGTCTCCTTGACAGCTAATCTTTTCTGACAGACCTCCCATAAATTTTTTAACCCCTTCCTGCTCGCTCACAGTAGACATATTGTGAGCGTGCGGCATAGCCAGGCACTATAATGTACCTGTATGTTGCAGTGTACTTCTGGTTTGGCAGATTTTGGCCAAAGCCTGTTGCTCGGTTGTGGCCAATCAAAGCACACAGTTCTGTGTTGACAAACACAGAGAACTTGTACACCGACGGCAATCGGTTTCTTCTCCCTGAAATCAACTCTGAGTTCAGGGAGGAAAAAGCAGACAGATCTGTTAGTAAAAGCAGCACACATTACACTTGTTTGGCACACAGTTAAAGTGATTGTAAAAAATCACCTTGTAAAAACAACCCATTCAGTTTAAAATAGAAATGAAAGGCAAAACATTTTTGTATAGATATAAAAATACATTATAAATCCTTTTTTTTTTTATTAGTGATCAGATTCCCTCTGTTCTCATCTGCATAAGAGCCTGGGGAAGAGAAGCAGCAGTATACTGATCTTCCCAGTGAATAGCTGTGCAGGGGGGGGCGTGTCAGGACAAGTCTTATCATTGGAGGAGAGCACACAGAGTTCCCAGCATAGCTAGAGAACTGACCATGATGGGTTCTCCTGCTTAGTGTGGTCAGTTTTCAATAGAAAAGCTGAGTGACTCTCAGGAACACCAGGGATTTCATGTAAAGGAAGCAATCCAAAGAGCAGGATAATTTTTTATACAAGTATATGGTACAGCAGGCAATTATCAGTATTGGAGTAACAAGCGCTTTAACCCCTTTCCAGCCAGTGTCATCATTACAGTGTACGCTATTACCACTGATTACTGTGTTAACCACTTAAGCCCTGGAAGATTTTACCCCCTTCCTGACCAGACCCCTTTTTTCAACTTGGCGCTTCGTGACTTTAACTGACAATTGCACGGTCATGCAATGCTGTACCCAAACAAAATTTACGTCCTTTTTTTCCCACAAACAGAGCTTTCTTTTGGTGGTATTTGATCACCTCTGCGCTTTTATTTTTTGCGATAATAAAAAAAAGAGCGAAAATTTTGCGAAAAAAATTAAATTTTCAACTTTCTTTTAAAAAATATCCAATATACTCAATTTATGTTATTTTTTTGGCCAAAATATATTTAGCTACATGTCTTTGACAAAAAAAAAAAAAATTCAATCAGCATATTTTTATTGGTTTGCGCAAAAGTTATAGCGTCTACAAACTATGGTGTAAATACTGAAATTTACGCAGCTTTAATTTCTGACTGCCTATCTAATTTCATGAAGTTCTAAAATGCAAACTACCACTTTTTGGAAAGTAGACATCCTAAGAAATGTTCTGAGAGGCATGTTGAGCTCATTGAATATTTCATTTTTTTGTAACAGGTGTTTGAAAAATGACTAAAAAAAAAAAAAAAATGTTTTTTTTTTTTACACAAAGTTGTCATTGAAATGATATATTGCTCACACATGCCATGGGTATATGTGTAATTACACCCCAAAATATATTCTGCTGCTTCTCCTGAGTACAGGGATACCACATATGTGAGACTTTGGGAGCCTAGCATTGTAAGGGAGCCCGAAAAAAATCACCACCATCAGAATTTCAAAGGGCGTACATTTTTCATTGCATTTTCTCACTACCTATAACGGTTTAGGAGGCCCTGAAATGTCAAGATACCACAAACCCCCCCCCCCCATGACCCCATTTTGGAAAGTATACACCCCAAGCTGTTTGCTGAGAGGCATGGTGAGTCCATGGAATATTTTATATTTTGCCACAAGTTTTGGGAAAATTACAATCTTTTTTTTTATTTTTTTTACACAACGTTGTCACTAAAAGATAAATTTCTCACACGTGACATGGGGGTATATGTGGAATGACACCCCAGAATACATTCTGCCGCTTCTCCTGAGCAGGGGGATGCCCCATGTGTGAGACTTTTTGGGAGCCTAGCTGTGTACGGGACCCCGAAAATCAATCACCACCTTCAGGTTTTCTAATGGCGTAAATTTTTGATTTTACTCCTCACTACCCATTCACAATTTCAGAGGCCCTGAAATTTCAAGATAGCACAAAACCCCCCCAAATGACCCCATTTTGGAAAGTAGACACCACAAGCTATTTGCTGAGAGGCATGGTGAGTCCATGGAATATTTTATATTTTGCCACAAGTTCCCGGGAAATATATATATATATATTTTTTTTTACACAAAGTTGTCAGTAAATGATATATTGCTCACACATGCCATGGGTATATGTGGAATGACACCCCAAAATACATTCTGCTGCTTCTCCTGAGTACAGGGATACCCCATGTGTGAGACTTTTTGGGAGCCTAGCTGTGTACAGGACCGCAAAAAACCAATCCCCACTTTCAGGCTTTCCAAGGGCGTAAATTGTTGATTTTACTCCTGACTACCTATCACAGTTTCGGAGGCCATGAAATGCCAAGACAGCACAACCCCCCCCCCCCCCCAAATGACCCCTTTTCGGAAAGTAGACACCCTAAGCTATTTGCAGAGAGGCATGTTGAGTGTTTTGCAGATCTCACTTTTTGTCACAAAGTTTTGGAAATTGAAAAAAAGAGGAAAAAAAATGCATTTTCCTGTTTTTTCTTCATTTTCCAAAAAAAATGAGAGCTGCAAAATACTCACCATGCCTCTCAGCAAATATATTGGAGTGTCTACTCTGCAGAGTGCCAGCCACACATTGCCCCCAATGATTGCAGAGTGCCAGCCACACATTGCCCCCAATTGCAGAGTGCCAGCCACAGCATTGCCCCTAATGATTGCAGAGTGCCAGCCACACATTGCCCCCAATGATTGCAATCATTAGGGGCAATGCTGTGGCTGGCACTCTGCAATCATTGGGGGCAATGCTGTGTTCTGGCACTCTGCAATCATTGGGGGCAATGTGTGGCTGGCACTCTGCAATCATTGGGGGCAATGCTGTGTTCTGGCACTCTGCAATCATTGGGGGCAATGTGTGGCTGGCACTCTGCAATCATTGGGGGCAATGCTGTGTTCTGGCACTCTGCAATCATTGGGGGCAATGTGTGGCTGGCACTCTGCAATCATTGGGGGCAATGCTGTGTTCTGGCACTCTGCAATCATTGGGGGCAATGTGTGGCTGGCACTCTGCAATCATTGGGGGCAATGCTGTGGCTGGCACTCTGCAATCATTGGGGGCAATGTGTGGCTGGCACTCTGCAATCATTGGGGGCAATGCTGTGGCTGGCACTCTGCAATTGGGGGCAACGTGTGGCTGGCACTCTGCAATCATTGGGGGCAATGTGTGGCTGGCACTCTGCAATCATTGGGGGCAATTCTGGGGCTGGCACTCTGCAATCATTGGGGGCAATGTGTGGCTGGCACTCTGCAATCATTGGGGGCAATGCTGTGGCTGGCACTCTGCAATCATTAGGGGCAATGCTGTGGCTAGCACTCTGCAATCATTGGGGGCAATGCTGTGTTCTGGCACTCTGCAATCATTGGGGGCAATGCTGTGTTCTGGCACTCTGCAGTCATTGGGGGCAATGCTGTGGCTGCCACTCTGCAATCATTGAGGGCAATGTGTGGCTGGCACTCTGCAATCATTGAGGGCAATGTGTGGCTGGCACTCTGCAATCATTGGGGGCAATGTGTGGCTGGCACTCTGCAATCATTGGGGGCAATGTGTGGCTGGCACTCTGCAATCATTAGGGGCAATGCTGTGGCTGGCACTCTGCAGTCATTGGGGGCAATGCTGTGGCTGGCACTCTGCAATCATTGGGGGCAATGCTGTGGCTGGCACTCTGCAATCATTGGGGGCAATGCTGTGTTCTGGCATTCTGCAATCATTGGGGGCAATGCTGTGGCTGGCGCTCTGCAGTCATTGGGGGCAATGCTGTGGCTGGCACTCTGCAATCATTAGGGGCAATGCTGTGGCTGGCACTCTGCAATCATTGGGGGCAATGCTGTGGCTGGCACTCTGCAGTCATTGGGAGCAATGCTGTGGCTGGCACTCTGCAATCATTGGGGGCAATGCTGCGTTCTGGCACTCTGCAATCATTAGGGGCAATGCTGTGGCTGGCACTCTGCAATCATTGGGGGCAATGTGTGGCTGGCACTCTGCAATCATTGGGGGCAATGCTGTGGCTGGCACTCTACAATTGGGGGCAATGTGTGGCTGGCACTCTGCAATCATTGGGGGCATTGTGTGGCAGGCACTCTGCAATCATTGGGGGCAATGCTGTGGCTGGCACTCTGCAATCATTGGGGGAAATGTGTGGCTGGCACTCTGCAATCATTGGGGGCAATGTGTGGCTGGCACTCTGCAATCATTGGGGGAAATGTGTGGCTGGCACTCTGCAATCATTGGGGGCAATGTGTGGCTGGCACTCTGCAATCATTAGGGGCAATGCTGTGGCTGGCACTCTGCAGTCATTGGGGGCAATGCTGTGGCTGGCACTCTGCAATCATTAGGGGCAATGCTGTGGCTGGCACTCTGCAATCATTGGGGGCAATGCTGTGTTCTGGCACTCTGCAATCATTGGGGGCAATGCTGTGTTCTGGCACTCTGCAATCATTGGGGGCAATGCTGTGGCTGCCACTCTGCAGTCATTGGGGGCAATGCTGTGGCTGCCACTCTGCAATCATTGGGGGCAATGTGTGGCTGGCACTCTGCAATCATTGGGGGCAATGTGTGGCTGGCACTCTGCAATCATTGGGGGCAATGTGTGGCTGGCACTCTGCAATCATTAGGGGCAATGCTGTGGCTGGCACTCTGCAGTCATTGGGGGCAATGCTGTGGCTGGCACTCTGCAATCATTAGGGGCAATGCTGTGGCTGGCACTCTGCAATCATTGGGGGCAATGCTGTGTTCTAGCACTCTGCAATCATTGGGGGCAATGCTGTGGCTGGCACTCTGCAATCATTGAGGGCAATGCTGTGGCTGGCACTCTGCAATCATTAGGGGCAATGCTGTGGCTGGCACTCTGCAATCATTGGGGGCAATGCTGTGGCTGGCACTCTGCAGTCATTGGGAGCAATGCTGTGGCTGGCACTCTGCAATCATTGGGGGCAATGCTGAGTTCTGGCACTCTTCAATCATTGGGGGCAATGCTGTGGCTGGCACTCTGCAGTCATTGGGGGCAATGCTGTGGATGGTACTCAGCAATCATTGAGGACAATGCTGTGGCTGGCACTCTGCAATCATTGGGGGCAATGCTGAGTTCTGGCACTCTGCAATCATTAGAGGCAATGCTGTGGCTGGCACTCTGCAATCATTGGGGGCAATGCTGTGTTCTGGCACTCTGCAATCATTGGGGGCAATGCTGTGGCTGGCACTCTGCAATCATTAGGGGCAATGCTGTGGCTGGCACTCTGCAATCATTGGGGGCAATGCTGTGGATGGCACTCAGCAATCATTGAGGACAATGCTGTGGCTGGCACTCAGCAATCATTGAGGACAATGCTGTGGCTGGCACTCTGCAATCATTGGGGGCAATGTGCATTGAAAGGGGGCATGCTGGTCTCTCTGCATTGAAAGGGGGCACGCTGGTCTCTGTGCATTTAAAGGGGGCACGCTGGTCATTCTGCTGGGAAAGTCGGAACTGGTTACTAAAATTTTTGAATCCCACCACTGGCTAGGCTCCCAAAAAGTCTCACACATGGGGTGTCATTTCACATATACCCATGGCATGTGTGATCAATATATCATTTAGTGACAACTTTGTGTAAAAAAACAAAAAACAAAAAAAATAAAAATAAAGAAATAATTTTCCCGACACTTGTGGCAAAATATAAAATATTCCATGGACTCACCATGCCTCTCAGCAAATAGCTTGGAGTGTCTACTTGCAAAATGGGGTCATTTGGGGGGGGGGGGTTTGTGCCATCTTGAAATTTCAGGGCCTCAAACTGTGACAGGTAGTGCAGTGGAAAAATCAGCAATTTACGCCATTAGAAAACCTGAAGATGGGGATTGGTTTTCAGGGTCACGTACAAAGCTAGGCTCCCAAAAAGTCTCACACATGTGGTATCCCTGTACTCAGAAGCAACAGAATGTATTTTGGGGTGTCATTTCACATATTCCCATGGCATGCGTGAGCAATATATCATTTAGTGACAACTTTCTGTAAAAAAAACAACAAAAAAAATAAATAATTTTCACGACACTTGTGGCAAAATATAAAATATTCCATGGACTCACCAGGCCTCTCAGCAAATAGCTTTGGGTGTCTACTTTTCAAAAAGGGGTAATTGGGCGGGTGTTTGAACTGTCCCGGCATTTTATGCTCAATCTTATCCACACATCACCCACTCTTCTAACCTCTTGAAAACCAAGCCTTTTCTGTGACTTTTTGTTTACATGAAAACTTTTTTTTTTTTTACTAGAAAATTACTTTGAACCCCCAAACATTATATATTTCTTTAAAGCAGAGGCCCTATAGAATAAAATGGTGGATGTTGCAAATTTAAAAGTCTATACAGGTTACCACTTTAGACTTACAGAGGAGGTCTACTGCAAGAATTACTGCACTCGACCTGGCGTTTGCGGCGATACCTCACATGCATGCTGCAATTGCGGTTTACATATGACACTAGACCAACGTTTGCGTGCGCCATTGCGCGCAAGCACGGGGGGACGGGGGGGGGCTTGATTTTTTATTTTATTTTGCTTTATGTTATTTTGACACCTTTCCTTTCACTGTTTTCTATTTTTTATTCATTTTTATTGTTATCACAGCGAATTTAAATATCCCCTATGATAGCAATCTGTAGTGACAGGTACTCTTTTTTTAAAAAAAATTGGGGTCTTTTAGACTCTAGATCTCTCCTCTGACCTTAACGCATCTGACCACACCAAAATTGGTGTGATAAAATACTTTCCAAATTTCCCAATTCCCCTGTTTTTTCTGGCGAAACAGAAGTCATGAAATGCTCGTAGCTTCCGGTATCTTAGGCCATAGAGATGATTGGAGCCATTCTCATCTCCAATTATCTCTATGGTTAGATAATTGAACCACCGGCTGCACTCTCGGGTTAACCGGTGGGACAGGAGAGCCCGAGAAAAACCACGGAAGGCTGCGGAAGACGGCGGTGGGGGGGGGGGGGGGGGAGCATGTAAAAGCAGTCTAGAGGCCAATTACCTGCTAGGATTGCTTTTACATGTAAGCCGACCGCTGGCTGTAAAAAACGATACCAAGATGATGCCTAAATCTGCAGGCATCATCCTGGTATAACCACTCAAAGTCCAGCAACGTACCAGTACATTGCTGCTCCTTGTTTGGCATATAGTGTAGTTTTTTTTTTTTTTTTCATGCAGTCTGTGGGCTGAATGAAAAAAAAAGAGAACCTATCAGAAATCAGCACAGGAATAATGTGTAGTATTACCCACCATTAACCGCCCAAACATCCACCCACTTAATTTAATGATGGGTATACACAACACTATTCCATGTATACCAAAATAGGATTTTAACTGCAGTGCTGAAATCAGAAAATCACCACAGCTGCTGCCAGCAAAGGTATCCATATATGCTGAGCGCAAACACTGTTTGTGTCAGAATATATATAATCAATGTGGCAGCCAACGAGTACCTGCAAGAGAAACAGGTCACAAAAGAATGAAAAACAAAGTACAGTAAAAGTACAGTAGGAAGAGTAGAAGAACATAAAATGACTGACAACAACTGTTTTTGGATCCTTTTATTTTTCTTTCTGTTGTTTCTCGATTTGCGACTGCGATTTTCCAGCTTGGGTCTCTCAAAATGTCGATGGACATCCAAAATCTTTCGAGACCCTGTGTTTGTGTGCCCTACACTGTGTCGTGCTGTACCCTGCACTAAAACTCCACTAGTGTATGGTAGCGCTCGAAACATTCCCCGATGCAGAGACCAGGTTGGTCAGGACATTTGGGACAATAATAGCGGGTGTCACACCTACATCCGCGCCTGCTACAGACACAACATCTTCTTTGGGGTCGTCTTTGGGTAGGGGTACTCGGGAGGACATATTGAAAATGTCTCTCATGCAGCCGGCTGCATCTGGAAGGGGAAGTTGGGCAGGCATGCCTCCTGGGTACAGGTAGGCAAGGATGATCGCATCCTGGAATTCCCGGAAGGATCCAGTTCGTCCTGACGCCCTGTATAGGACAAAGGCGTTCAGCATAGCCAATTGGTAAAGGTAAACAGACACTTTTTTGTACCAGCGTCTGGCTTTACAGGTAACTAAATACGGCACCAAAAGCTGGTCGTTAAGGTCCACCCCTCCCATCTTAAGGTTATATTCGTGGACACAGAGGGGTTTCTCCATAACGCCATTTCCATTGAAATTTGGATCGTCGTGTCTGCGTGAAGGGAGGACAGAACATAAACATCCCATGTATCCCTCCACTACACTGCAAGCAATTTGTCCGTTTTCAAGCAGGCTCTCGCCCGACTAAGATGGGAATTTACAAGCTGTTGGGGGAAGCCCCGGCGATTAGGTCGCACGGTGCCACATGCGCCAATTTGTAATTCAGAAAGATGACTAAATAGTAACACGCTTGTGTAAAATTTGTCCACGTACAAATGGTACCCCTTTCCGGATAAGGGTGACACCAAGTCCCAAACTATCTTTCCGCTGCTCTCTATGTAGTCTGGGCAGTTTAGGGGCTCCACAGTGCTATCTTTTCCCTCATAGACCCGGAAACTAACTGTATAGCCCGTGGCCCTGTCACACAGTTTATACAGCTTGACCCCGTACACGCTTGGTGGGGAGGTACGGTTTCATAGCAAGGCGAATTTTGTGGAGACGATCATATTCAGGGTCTCCCAGAGGACGACAGATTTCATTGTCGCTGAAATGCATAAATCGCAGAATTTGCTCATATCTTGCCCTGGACATGGAGGCAGAGTACATGCCCATATGGTGAACTGGGCTAGTGGACCAATATAGCCGCAATTCACTCTGTTTAGTTATGCCCATGTGGAGGGAAAGGGCCAGAAAGATTTTAAAATCGGAAACCGCTATAAGTTTCCAGCCCGAATGGTCTGGCAAGGGGCGAATTTGGGTTGGCGGCGATGATGAATTGTTGTGCATATAAATTTGATTGATACACAATAGATCTGTAAAGATCTTCCATGAAGAACAGCTCAAAAAATTTCAGGGCGTAAAACCAGCTGTCTCCACATGGATTCCAGGTTGGGCAGTGAATGGGGGGAAGTACGGTCGCTGTAGAATCAGTGGGTTGCCAATTGGGATATGCCAGCGCATCAGGGAGGGCACTATGGGCTCTACGGGCCTGTCTTCGAATACGCGGTGGCTGCGGGCCACTACTCTTGCTAGCCACCGCACCAGCTTCAACTGCACTTATGGGACTCTCTATGTCACCAAGTGATACTGCAGTGCTGGTTGTACTAGGTCCACGGTGTACTAGGCCACTGGCGCTTGCCAGTACCCTAGAAGGATGAGCGGCACTAGTAACCACACTCTGCTCCATACGAGCACCCTGCGATTCCTGCATCTCAACAACTCCAGAATGGGGTCAGGTACGCCTGGGTCTAACAGGGACCAATCTGTCGTCTGAGCTATCTGGCAGGGAGCCGCTGCTGTCATCAGGTTCATATACTGACCCTAATTCTGCCAGTGTAGCTTCCCCATCGCTATCATCTGACACGGCCAGTATACTACAAACCTCTTCACCACTGTACAGACGTTTGGACATTTTGGTAACTAAATTTACCTGTACAGTGGTGTCGACTCACAGGTAATAAAAGAACCTGGTTGTCAAGGACTATTTCAAGCGCTACCAAAAAAACTGCTAATGCTAGCAGGGATAAGGCCTGACTCTGCTAACACAGCGGTTTTGTGGTTTTTTTTGGAAGTGACAGTAATCTATTGATTACTACACTTGCCTGGGTGAAAGGGTTAAACACAGGTGCTGGCAGGAATCAGTGCTGACCGTGCGTGCAAACACCGCGTTTTGGGAACCCTAAACTATGGGGACGCTAGTATAGTTCTGATCAGATCAGATATTGATCTGTTCAAACACTATACTAGTAATGGAAGTGTAATTGTAAGTGTGTGTGTGTGTGTGTGTGTGTGGTAATCAAGGGGTTATTTCTAACTATGCGTGGGGGATGTGCGTTTTTAGACTGACACTAACACTAGCTAATGTCACCTGTGTCACTAATAATAGTGATCAGAAAAAAAACTGTACACTATAAAAGTGACACTGTGACAGGGCACGGAAGGGGTTAACTGGGGGGATCAGGGGGTTAAATCTTTATGTGGGGGGACCCTAAACCTCCTTTGGGATAGAAACTAAGTCGCTAGCGCAACCTCAAGTCACAATCACACTAATACAAAATACAGTAAAAACAGCATATTACGTGTGTATTAGTGTGCAATGTGACAGGGGGGAAGGGGTTAACTGGATGTGATGGGGGGGATCAGGGGGTTAAATCTTTATTTGGAGGGGGTGGCGGGTATCCCAAGGATCAAAAGGAACGACCGCAAGCGCTAAACCTGGTCACAAGTCACACTTATACCTGGGTATATAGAGAATGCTATACACTGTATAAAGTGTGTGTTGTGACAGGGGGGTGTGTGTATAAAGTATACACTGTATAAAGTGTGTGTTGTGACAGGGGGGTGTAGGGGTGATCAGGGGGGGGATCAGGGGGTTTAATCTTTATTGGGGGGGGGGAGGCGGGGACCCTAAACCTCCTTGGGACAGAAACAAACTTGCTTGCGCTAATTCAGGTCAAACACACGGATACAAAATACAGAAAAACATTATATTACGTTTGTATTAGGGTGTAATGTGACAGGGGGGGAAGGGGTTAACTGGGGGTGATCAGGGGATTAAATCTTTATTGGGGGAGGGGGGTGGCGGGTATTTTAAGTGAAAAAGGGAGGGCCGCAAGCGCTACACCTGTTCACAAATCACACTTATACGGGTATGTAGGAAAATGCTATATACTGTATACAGTGTGTGTTGTGACAGGGGGTGTAGTGGTGATCAGGGGAGGATCAGGGGGTTAAATCTTTATTGGGGGGTGGCGGGGACCCTAAACCTCCTTTGGGACAGAAACGAAGTCGCTAGCACCAAGTCAAGTCACAATCGCACTAATACAAAATACAGGAATACAGTATATTACGTTTGTATTAGTGTGGAATGTGACAGGGGGGGAAGGGGTTAACTGGGGGTGATCAGGGGGTTAAATCTTTATTGGGGGAGGGGGGGTGGCGGGTATTTTAAGTGAAAAAGGGAGGGCCGCAAGCGCTACACCTGTTCACAAATCACACTTATACGGGTATATAGGAAAATGCTATATACTGTATACAGTGTGTGTTTTGACAGGGGGTGTAGTGGTGATCAGGGGAGGATCAGGGGGTTAAATCTTTATTGGGGGGTGGCGGGGACCCTAAACCTCCTTTGGGACAGAAACGAAGTCGCTAGCACCAAGTCAAGTCACAATCGCACTAATACAAAATACAGGAATACAGTATATTACGTTTGTATTAGTGTTGAATGTGACAGGGGGGGGAAGGGGTTAACTTGGGGTGATCAGGGGGTAAAATCTTTATGGGGGGGTGGCGGGTATTTTTAGTGAAAAAGGGGGGGGTCGCAAGCACTACACCTGGTCACAAATCACACTTATACAGGTATATAGCAAAATGCTATATGCTGTATACAGTGTGTGTTGTGACAGGGGGTGTAGGGGTTAACTGGGGGGGGACCATTGGGGGTTTAATGTGCCTATCCTAATGTACAAGTGTGTGCTTGATGCAGTACTTACAGTTAGATGTGCTCTCCTCTCACGCTGAATCCAAAAAGGATCATGGGAGGGGAGGGCACATATTTTCTGAGCCTGTGTTTACATTTCACAGGCTCAGCACAGGATCTGATTGGGCAGAACCGATCTACAGGTCCAGGCCAAAAATGATTGGCCTGGACCTGATGACTGGTCGGTTCTGAACCCAATCGAGTCATCGGCGGGACCGCGGGAGCGTACGCACGCCAGAGCGGCGATGGCTAGCGACGTACCGGTACGTCACTTTGCCTGGCCGGGGCTGACCGCCGCAGTATATGTACTTGCGGCAGTCGGCAAGTGGTTAAGTGTCACTAGCGGCATCAGTGTAAGTTAGCTTCTCTCCCAGCCAGTGTCAGTTAACGCTAGTTTTCCCGTCACACTATCAGTTGCTGATCACCGTTATTACTAATAGGGTCTGTACGGATCAGTATCTTTATTATGATCACTAGTGTCCATTTCCAAAAATGAAGTTTGGTTTTTGCCAAAGACATTTAGCAGGATACATTTTGGCCTAAACCTTTTAAAGAAATTTGATTTTATTGCATATGTTTTATAACAAAGTGGAACATTTTTTCAAAATTTACAGTATTTTTTTATTTATATAATAAAACATGAAAAAACCCAGTGGCGAATAAATACCACTAAAAGAAAGTTCTATTTGTGTGAAAAAATTATATAAATTGAATTTGCGTACTGTTGCATTACCACGCAATTGCTGGTGACGTAGCATAGTGCTGAATAGCCAAAAAAAAAATGCCCTGGTCATGAAGGGGGTGAAAACTTCTGGAGGTTAAGTAGTTAACCTGTGCCTCTGTGCCCAGGAGGCCATCTTGGTAGACGCAGGTCTTTTCTCGTATCAGAGCTGCTACCCTGATGACTGTTGATTTAACAACTAGTAGGGGAATATTCAGGAAGCAACAGGAAAGGTGCAGAAGTCACAGAATGATTTGACATTTATGCCTAGTATTTACTGATAAAATACAAGGCTTACTGTGAATGACTGGGCACCGTTCAGTCCAACTTTATTTTGTCCCAGGAATGAAACGGAAAGTCCCCGTACTGCTGCCAGAACACAGAGCTGGATACTGTAAGCATACCTACCAACTTTGGAACGATGGACACATCAGGGGGGCAGTGACCTGTGGTGGCACACAGTGCGCTGCTGCAATAATGGGTGTGGCCAAACCTAACAGTGGGAGGGGCTGTACCACAAGCAAGCCTCTCACAGACACATAAAAGCCCCAGCACAATGATTAAAAAAAAAACTCTCCCTTTTCAGATGATTTTGTGTACACTGAAATTAGACCGAGAGCTAACACTTTCTCTGAGCCTACCTTAAAGATAAACTTCATTTAAATAGTCAGTGAGGGGCACGTGTGGTGCCCGGGTGCCTATGCTAGTGTGCCCCTGTTCTGGCAATGGGTTCTGAAATTCACAGGACGTGGAGATAAAATATTGTGACAGTCCTGCTAAATCCTAGACAGTTGGAAGTTATACCCTTTCCTGTAAACATTGCCCCCTTCTCTGCACCTTACCCATTCTTCTACACACTGCCTCCCTCTTGCTCATATGAGCCCATTCCCTGTACATACTGCCCCCCTCCTGCATACATTATCCCCTCCCTGTACACACTGCCCCCCCCCTGCACACATTACCCCTCCCTGTTTACACTGGCCTCCTCCTGCACACATTACCCCCAAACACATTGGCCATATAGTTCGATAGTGAGGTTGAAAAAAAAGACACCGGGCCATCCAGTTCAACCTATAATCCTTCTCCATATTACACCCCTTCTGCACACAATGTCTCCCCACTCCCCTTTACAATGCCCTTCTTTCTTTTGTACACCGTTACTGGAAATCTGAGATATCTACAGCCCTGGCCAAAGTTTTGAGAACACGAATATAAATTTTCACAAAGTCTGCTGCCTCAGTTTTTATGACGGCAATTTGCATATACTCCAGAAAGTTATAAAGAGTAATCAGATAAATTGCAATTAATTGCAAAGTCCTCTTTTGCCATGAAAATAGGATTTTTGTACTCACCGTAAAATCCATTTCTCAAGTTCATTGACAGACACAACGCTCCATATTCAGAATTATAGGGTTACATTTACCTTACAGGAGTAGGACACTAGGCAGAAAAAAAAAAAAAAAAAAGACTTGGCTACGCCTAAAAGCAGTCCTAGCTGGTCTACATCCATGTCTTTGCTTCAGTTTAGTAACAAGCAGTGTCGGAAGTATTAAAACTCCATAGAGGGATAGGTGCTGTGTCTGTCAATGAAGAGAAATGGATTTTAAGGCGAGTACAAAAATCCTATTTTCTCTTTTGTTCATTAACAGACACAATGCTCCATATTCAGAACCATAGGGACGTCCCCAAGCAGTGCGAAACATGAGGGGTGGGACAACAAAAAATCCCAAGGCTAAATAAAAGAGCTAACCAGGTAACAAGAGCTCAACAAAAAACAACTGAAGCCCAACCTGAACAATGCACCCCTAATGAGGGAACAGACCCTCTAAACCGCAACCTGCAAAACGTTGCGGTCAAAGGAAGCATCCACAGATGCCAACACATCCACCGATGTCCAAGTGGACGCCTGCGAACCTGAGGCACCGACGCTGATGACAGAAGGCCCAAGAAGCACTATGCGCCCAAGTAGAGTGCGCAGTTACAAGGAAAGGAGGAACCTGACCCTTGATAGAATAGGCCTGAGTCACCGTTTGTTTGACCCATCTGGAAATGGTCACAGAAGAAGCAGACAGCCCTTTCCTTGGCCCGCCCGTGATCACAAACAGTGAGTCTAACTTTTCAAAAAGACTCAGTGGCTGCCAGATACACCCGAATCGCCCGCAGGACAAATTCCTTGGGATGAGCGGGTCTGGGATACAAAAAGGCGGCAACACAATTTCTTCATTCAAATGGAAGTCGGAGACCACCTTAGGGAGGAATGACAGGCGTGGACAAAGAACCACCTTATCTTTGTGGATGACCATATAGGGGGTACAACAAAGCCAACGCTGCCAGCTCTGACACCCTGTGAGCAGAGGTGATGGCCACCAAAAAAGCTACCCTGTGAGACAGCATAAGCATGGGAATCTCCCAAATGTATTTAAAGGGAGGCTTAAGAACTGAGAGCACCAAGTTCAAATCTTACGGCAGAGGAGACCACACCGAAGTCAGGTGTCGAACCCTTGAATAAAAGTATGCACCAATGAATGCATGGCTAAGGGTCGCTTGAAAAAAAGACCGCCAAGGCAGACACCTGGCCCATGATGGTACTCAAGGCCAACTTCTGCTCAACACCTCATTGAAGGAAGGCCAAAATCCAAGCCATCGAAAAAGAACGAGGGTGAACACTGATCGACTCACACCACGAAATGTACACATTCCACATACGATGGTAATCTTTCTAGAGGTAGACTTGCTAACACATTCCACATACCATGGTAATCTTTCTAGAGGTAGACTTGCTAACCTTCAGCAGTGTCGGAATCACCAACTCCGGTAAACCACTATTCTTTAGCACCTGGCTTTCAACAGCCAGGCCGCCACAGCAGGATGGAAGATCGGCCCTTGGAACAGCAGGTCTTCAATGAGAGGAAGCCTCCGAGGGACGTCGACCAATCGCACTAGGTCGGTGTACCAAGACCGGCGAAGCCAGTCCAGGCCACCAGAAAGACTGGAACCCTTCGGCCTTGAGCCTGCGCAGAAGTCGCAGAAGAAGCTTAATAGGAGGGAAGGCGTAGATCAGACGATACTGGCCCCACGGGGCCACCAGAGCGCCTGTGGTGTTCGCCAGAAGATCCTGTGACATTGCCACAAATCTCGGTACCTTTCTGTAAAGCCGAGAAGTTAACAGATCCACATCGGGGGTGCCCCACCACACACATATCAGATGAAGCCCATCCGGATGAAGGAACCACTCCCTGTGGTTTAACGCCTGCCGACCAATATAGTGCGCCTGACAGTTTTCCGCTCCTGGAATGTATACAGTGGAGAGGGCCAGAATGAAGGGTTCTGCCCACCAGAGAATGCCAGCTACTTCCAGAGCTGCCAAACACACTTTTTGTCTCTGCTGTGGTGATTGACATACAGTGCCTTGCAAAAGTATTCGGCCCCCTTGAACTTTGCGACCTTTTACCACATTTCAGGCTTCAAACATAAAGATATAAAACTGTAATTTTTTGTGAAGAATCAACAACAAGTGGCACACAATCATGAAGTGGAACGAAATTTATTGGATATTTCTAACTTTAACAAATAAAAAACTGAAAAATTGGGCGTGCAAAATTATTCAGCCCCCTTAAGTTAATACTTTGTAGCGCCACCTTTTGCTGCGATTACAGCTGTAAGTCGCTTGGGGTAGGTCTCTATCAGTTTTGCACATCGAGAAATTTTTGCCCATTCCTCCTTGCAAAACAGCTCGAGCTCAGTGAGGTTGGATGGAGAGCGTTTGTGAACAGCAGTTTTCAGTTCTTTCCACAGATTCTCGATTGGAATCAGGTCTGGACTTTGACTTGGCCATTCTAACACCTGGATATGTTTATTTGTGAACCATTCCATTGTAGATTTTGCTTTATGTTTTGGATCATTGTCTTGTTGGAAGACAAATCTCCGTCCCAGTCTCCGGTCTTTTGCAGACTCCATCAGGTTTTCTTCCAGAATGGTCCTGTATTTGGCTCCATCCATCTTCCCATCAATTTTAACCATCTTCCCTTTCCCTGCTGAAGAAAAGCAGGCCCAAACCATGATGCTGCCACCACCATGTTTGACAGTGGGGATGGTGTGTTCAGGGTGATGAGCTGTGTTGCTTTTACGCCAAACATAACGTTTTGCATTGTTGCCAAAAAGTTCGATTTTGGTTTTATCTGACCAGAGCACCTTCTTCCACATGTTTGGTGTCTCCCCCAGGTGGCTTGTGGCAAACTTTAAACAACACTTTTTTACGGATATCTTTAAGAAATGGCTTTCTTCTTGCCACTCTTCCATAAAGGCCAGATTTGTGCAGTATACGACTGATTGTTTTCCTATGGACAGAGTCTCCCACCTCAGCTGTAGATCTCTGCAGTTCATCCAGAGTGACCATGGGCCTCTTGGCTGCATCTCCGATCAGTCTTCTTGTATGAGCTGAAAGTTTAGAGGGACGGCCAGGTCTTCGTAGATTTGCAGTGGTCTGATACTCCATTTCAATATTAAAATCGCTTGCACAGTGCTCTTTGGGATGTTTAAAGCTTGGGAAATATTTTTGTATCCAAATCCGGCTTTAAAGCTTTAAACTTCTCCACAAGAGTATCTCGGACCTGCCTGCTGTGTTCCTTGTTCTTCATGATGTTCTCTGCGCTTTAAACGGACCTCTGAGACTAACAGTGCAGGTGCATTTATACGGAGAGTTGATTACACACAGGTGGATTCTATTTATCATCATTAGTCATTTAGGTCAACATTGGATCATTCAGAGATCCTCACTGAACTTCTGGAGAGAGTTTGCTGCACTGAAAGTAAAAGGGGCTGAATAATTTTGCACGCCCAATTTTTCAGTTTTTTATTTGTTAAAGTTTGAAATATCCAATAAATTTCCTTCCACTTCATGATTGTGTCCCACTTGTTGATGATTCTTCCCAAAAACTACAGTTTTATATCTTTATGTTTGAAGCCTGAAATGTGGCAAAAGGTCGCAAAGTTCAAGGGGGCCGTATACTTTCGCAAGGCAATGTAAGCCACTGCCATGGCAATGTCGGACTGGATTCATATCGGGACCCCCCAGATTTGACCTGTCCAGTGATCCAGGCACAGCCTGATCACCCGAAGTTCAAAGACATTGATTGGTAGTCTGGATTCCTCCAGCGTCCAACAACTGTGAGTGGAGCTCAGTCCCATGACACCTTCCCACCCGGACAGACTGGCATCTGTAGTAACCACTGTTCAATACAATGGGAGAAAAGATTTGCCCTGCCGAAGAGCCAGAGAGAGACAAGTCACCAGACCAGTGAACCCTTGGCTTCTCGGCTCAGCCGAATTGGATTGTCCAGACACTTTGGACACTTGTCCCATTTCACCAGGATCTTCCTCTGAAGGGACCTTGTATGGAACTGTGCAAATAGAACCGCCTCAAAGGTAGACACCATCAGGCCCAGCACCCGCGTGCAAGTCCGGAGGGAGGACCACCTGCTGGATAGCAATAGTTGAATCGCAACCTGCAACTTTTGGGGTTTGTCCAGAGGAAGGAACACTCAAGAGTCAGATCCAGATAATCCAATTCTGGATGGCATCAGAAGACCTGGTAGTTAAAAAGCCAACCAAACTTCTTCAGAGTCTGT
Source organism: Pelophylax lessonae (assembly GCF_965119305.1). Taxonomy (NCBI): domain Eukaryota; kingdom Metazoa; phylum Chordata; class Amphibia; order Anura; family Ranidae; genus Pelophylax; species Pelophylax lessonae. Next base: position 334,298,361 of record NC_138772.1, on the reverse strand, counting down.
TTAGTGATTTCAACGTCGTCCATCAAGGCAGAAGAGAACTCCGCTCGCAAGAGGAGGTTGTCCAGGTAGCCCAGTACCACAATCCCCTGCTAACGCAGCAACAGCAGAACCAGGGCCAACACTTTTGTGAAGATGGAGGAGCAGAGGCGAGACCAAAGGGTAGCGCCGCAAACTGATAGTGCTCCTCTACCACAGCAAAAAGGAGGAAACGCTGGAGTCTGGCACATATTGGAATGTGCAACCCCCTGGAGGGACCAACCACCCCAGGGTGTACCTGCGCTCACTCTAGCGTGCGGGTAACACTCCCAAGAAAGAACCTCCTCAACACAGAAGTGAGGGGCTGTCTGCCAAGGCAACACTGTGGCACGGACTATCAGTGCCCGGTCATGTGTCCCCCCCGCAAGCAGTTTAACTTGCTGGCTGCCCCTATCCAGGATGGGGCCTGTCGCAGCTGACCCAGTGCGTAGCTAAAGGTCTGCGCAAGCTCGCTGGCCAGACTGAGGGAACCACTGGATCTAGATTGCCCAGCCCGGCAGTTGATTGAAGATCTCACAGGAAAAAAACAGGAGAAAAATGCCATTTAATAGGAAAAAATTGCCAGGACCAAAGATCCCGGCAGGGAACTAGGTCCTTACTCCTGAATAGGCAGAAAAAAAAACTGAAGGCCTATAGCAGAAAGGGGGGTGTATACCAGTTAGGACTGCCCATAGGAATAACCAAGTATTTTTTTCTGCCTAGTGTCCTACTTCTGTAGGGGCCATATAACCCTATGGTTTTGACTATGAAGCACTGTGTCCAATGAATGAAAGAGAAATTAACTAAATGCCATAAAAAAAACATTTCCACTGCATTTGTGAAAAACTCTTTAGGGTGCCCAAGAAAGTTCAGTAAAGTGCCAGAACTGTCTCCTACAGTTGATTCAGCTGCGGGATCGGGGCACCACCAGTGCAGAACTTGCTCAGGAATGGCAGCAGTCAGGCAGGAGGCAGTTGCTAGGCTTGTACAAAATAATTACAGGCTGACGACAGTCGTTGCTGCTCACGTGTAGCCGAACACCAAGCAGTTACCTGCAGTTAGGGGCAGATATCCGAGCCCGAATGCAGTTAAATGCGCTCAGGTTTAGACATCTGTCCCCAACTGATTGCGCCCAAGTTCGGGCATCTGTCCTTAATCGCAGGTGACTGCTTAGTTTACAGCTACACAGCTACAAGCAAACAGTGATGGCTACGGTCAGCCTGTCATTTTGTGCAGGCTGAGCTGATTCTTGCCTGGTGTCAGGAGGTAATCACCCGTGTGCAGGAGGTCTAATATTAGGTTGGACTTAAGAAGATTTAGTGTACCCCATTTTGAACAAAGAAAAAAAAAAAATATTTTCTGACAGCTCCTACCTGAGGCCTTGATCACCCCCAATATAAACATGTAAAGAAAAAAAAAAAAAACAAAATCACACAACCTGACTTTTTGCCCAAGTATTTATACCAAATTCTTGTTACCTCCACCATTTTTAATATAAATTAAGGGCAGCACTATTTCATGACCACAAACATGAAAATGAAAACATTATAACATGAAAACAAGCAGGCAGTAGTTTATAGCTGAAAAAGCTGAAAGTAGTTCAGTCTTTTGTAGGCTTCTGGGAACTTTCTGTGACTTCCGTCAATTGGTCATTATTCTAAATCAGAAAAAGAAAAGTGGTTAAAAGACCAGAAAATAGTACAGTAGTACATATACTTGCACATTATGGTAAGAGCTCTTCAGCTCCGGTACGCTATAGAGGTCAATAACGCCTAGGCTAAAATTATTCGTATGCATTTTAGTGTTTAAGCACTATAAAATCCTTTTCTTGGTGTGAATGAGGAACACCGGGAGTTATATACTGTTGCGTTATACTACCACCTACAATGCATCTGGAAAGTATATAAAAAGGGCTCAACTTTTCCCACATTTTGTGATTTTATAGCCTTAGTCCAAAATGGATTAAATTCATTATTTTCCTCAAAATCCTACAAACAATACCCATAATGACAGCATGAAAGAAGTTTGTTTGAAATCTTTGCAAATTTATTAAAAAGGAAAAACAAAAAAAAATTACATGTACATCAGTATTTATAGCCTTTGCTATGACACTTAAATTGAGCTCAGATGCCTTCCGTTTCCACTGATCATCCTTAACCACTTGCCGACTGCCTAACGCCGATCTACGTCGGCAGTCAGCCCCTCACAGGCAAAGTGACGTAGGGCTACGTCACTAGCTTGTGAGGGTCTAGGGAGCGAGCGCGCGCCCCCGGAGGCGCGCTCCCGCGTGGTCACGGACCCCCCCGCGCGTGTGACCAGCGGACCCGATGTCCGCCGGTCACTCGGCGATCGGCGGGGGAGAGGGAGAATGTCAGGCAGCTTGTGTAAACAAGCTGCCTGTCATTCTCCGCTCTGTAAAGACACTGATAAAACGGATCTAGTATGTAGATCCGTTGATCAGTGTCCTTACAGCTCAAGCCACAGCCAATCACAGTAGAAAGCACGCCCCTAGGGATACACACAGCCCCTCCCTTCCAAATAAAGTTAACCCCTTCACAACCAGTGTATTTTTACAGTAACAGTGCATATGTATAGCACTGATTACTGTAGAAATGTCACTGGTAACCCCAAAAGTGTCACAAATGTCAGTCAAGGGTCCGATCTGTCCGCCCCAATGTCGCAGTACAGCAAAAAAAAAAAATCGCAGATCGCCGCCATTACGCGTTAAAAAAAAACACAACAAAAATGACAAAAATCTTTCCCTTTGTTAGTAAACGCGATAACTTTTGCGCAAACCAATCAAAATACGCTTTTTGCGATTTTTTTTACCAAACATATGTAGCATAAAACAAATTGGCCGAAAATTTAAAAAAATTTTGATTTTTACTTTTTTTTTGGGGGGAATTTCATATAAAAAAATGTGAAAAATATTGTTATTTTTGCAAAATTGACGCTCTTTTTTTGTTTATAGCGCGTGATCAAAAAATCGCACAGGTGATCAAATACCACCAAAAGAAAGCTCTGTTTGTGGGAAAAAAAGGACGTCAAATTCGTTTAGGTACAGCGTCGCATGACCGCGCAATTGTCCGTTAAAGTCACGCAGTGCCGAATCGCAAAATACCCCCTGGTCAGGAAGGGGGTAAAATCTTCCGGGGCTTAATTGGTTAAGGGCTCTTTCACACGGAGCGGACCGCATTGCGATCCGCTCCGGCACTTTTTTTTTTTTTCACGGAGCGGATGACACTTGTGTCATCCGCTCCGTATGTCCACATATCATCCCATCCGTTTGCGGATGATATACAGACATAATGTAAGTCTATGGGCATTGCGGATGTCAGTGAATGACACCGCTGACATCAGATTTTGCTTCCTTTCTGTTTTTTCAACGGAACAAAAATAGGGTTCTGTTCCGTTCCAAAAAACGGAACAGAACTGAAAGGAAGAAAATTGGATGTCAGTGGATGGTCATCCGCTGACATCCACAATGCCATTGACATACATTATGTCCGTAAATCATCCGCAAAAAAAATAGGATGATTTACGGACATGCGGAACGCCTGTGTGAAAGGGCCCTAAGATGTTTCTACAACTTGATTAGCGTCCACCTGTGGTAAATTCAGTTGATTGGACATAATTTGGAAAGGCACACACCTGTCTATAAAAAGGTCCCACAGTTAACAGTGCATGTCAGAGCACAAACCAAGCCATGAAATCCAAAGAATTGTCTGTAGACCTCCAAGACAGGCGCAAATCTAGGGAAGGGTACAGAAACATTTCTGCAGCATTAAAGGTCCCAATGAGCACAGTGGCCTCCATCACCTGTAAATGGAAGAAGTTTGTTATCACCAGTACTCTTCCTAGAGCGGGGTGTCCCGGGCAAACTGAGTGATCAGGGAGAAGTGCATTAGGGAGGTGACCAACAACCCCATGGTCACGGTGACAGAGCTCTAGCGTTTCTCTGTGGAGAGAAGAGAACCTTCCAGAAGAACAACCATCTCTGCAGCACTCCACCATTCAGGCCTGTATGGTAGAGTGGCCAGAAGGAAGCCACTCAGTAAAAGGCACGACAGCCCACCTGGAGTTTGCCAAAAGGACTGAACTATTTGGCTTGAATGGCAAGCATCACGTCTGCAGGAAACCAGGCACCGCTCATCACCTGGCCAATACCATCCCTACAGTGAAGCATGGTGGTGACAGCATCATGCTGTGGAGATATTTTTCAGCGCCAGGAACTGGGAGACTAGTCAGGATCGAGGGAAACAGGAATGCAGCAATATACAGAGACATCCTTGATGAAAACCTGCTCCAAAGCGCTCTCAGATTGGGACAAAGGTTCATCTTCCAACAGGACAACGACCCTAAGCACACAGCCAAGATAACAAAGGAGTGGCTATGGGACAACTCTGTGAATGTCTGAGTGGCCCAGCCTTGAACTTGATTAAACATGTCTGGAGAGATCTGAAAATGGCTGTGCGCCAATGCTCCCCATCCAACTTGATGGAGCTTGAGAGCTCCTGCAAAGAATTGTAGAAACTGCCCAAAAATAAGTGTGCGAAGCTTGTAGCATCATACACAAAAAGACTTGAGGCTGTAATTGGTGCCAAAGGTGCTTCAAAAAAGTATTGAGCAAAGGCTGTGAATAGTTATGTACATAGGATTTTATTATTTTTAATAAATTTGAAAAGATTTCAAACAAAAACTTCTCACTGTCATTATGGGATATTGTTTGTAGATTTTTGAGGAAAATAATGAATTTAATCTATTTTGGAATAAGGCTGTAACATAACAAAATGTGGAAAACGTGAAGCGCTATGAATACTTTCCGGATGCACATATAGCAGAATTGGACACTGGTAATTAAAAAAAAAAAAAATCTGTAGGCCAGCCCAGGATAACTCCTGCTACTACCAGGATGTCTGTTTGTAGAAAGCTGTACCAAAAACATGAACAACACAGATGGATGTTACCTGTGTCCCTCAATGGAATCTATTAAATCAATTTAACATGGATTACAAAAAACGTTTTCTCTCTCGTCAACTAAGGGACACCAACTGGTTGTAAGAAGGCAAGACCAGGTGGCCCAAGAATTAACCTAATGCTAAAAGGTCAAGAATTCTCACACATGTGAGGAGACGACATCATAAGTGGGGAGACCCAAAATCAAAGACCATAACTTGGAAAACTGGTCTACATGTACCCACCAGTAGGTGGAATGAAATACAATTTCCAAACGGGGAAGGACTTACAGCTTTATGTGTGACTAACACAAAAAGGCAACTCCTGTGCAAGAACTGGGAACAGAAGAAGTTGGAAAAAAAAGGGGGACCAGAGCCGCCCTACGGAGAGAAGGCTCCTAGCCTCAACTCACCAGATCCTAGAGAAATGGGGAACATGTATGAATGGACTGTCAGGGCAAACATTCACCTTGCTAAGACGAAGACTACCTATTAGTCTATCCCATAGAGACCCAAGAATTGATCCCATGGAGTCAGCGTGGCTAATAAAATAAGTTACGTGGAAGCTTCCTAGACCAGGATTATCCAGGGGATAGAGGGTGTTATCTCTTCTCCAAACTTACAGGAAGGAATACAGATACGATAGGGCTGAGGAGCAAACTCAACTCCCATATAGTTGTAGAAAGGAATACAATCCTGAAACAGGTCAAAAAGAGCACTTGCCCAAGAATCTCTTAGTTGCGTTGAGTTTTTGAGGAGCCTGACCCCCGTCCCCCCATCAAATGATGCGTCAGTCTGTGGAGCAACCATCAGAAGTATTTTTAGGATGGTGAAGAACATTCCCCTGTGCAAAACCAATGCAAGGGAGAGTGCCAGAAAAACATGTCTGCAAGATGACCAGTGTGTTAAGGCCTAGACCCAGGCAGACAAATTACATGGAGTCATTAAAGCATTCTCTGCTACTTTCAGAGGATTCCTGCATTAGGAAGCTAGCTTAAGCATGCAGATAGACCAGAGTATCATGGCACCCTTTTCCAATGTCCTCCACCTGGGCTGGATATGGCATGCACCTTGGTGCATGGACATCTCCCCCATGCCCAGAAGTAACTAGCTGGGAATACTGGTCTTCAGAAGGTCATACTTGAAGAAAGCAGAGCAAACAGGCCTAGAAATCAGTGTTTGGTCCTATTTAGGTGCCAAACTACTCATCAACAAAACACTATTCTCTCAGAGGTGGAGGTTAGGGAAAACTTATTAGGAAATGATGCCATGATGTAGAAGGAACCACCTGGTGTGAACTTCAGAATTTAATCCAGGAGACAAATGTCCTTCAATCCCAGGACATTCCTTATGGTGGAACCAGTAGTTCTCCTCAGCCCCAAGACTGGAGAACTTAGTCATCAGGTGTTGCCTCGGAGGGGGTTACACTTGACACAATTCTTCTGTGACAGTTGATCGAAGGGTAACAGCCTCACTATGGAGCAGGGATTTGAGGGTAATCATGCTGTAGACCTTTCTACTGAAGTACCATACTATGCACAGGGGATAACAATTTTCTGGCACTGATCCCTGAGGAAGCAGGATCCGACTTAATCTAAGAGGCATTTCTACCATAGGGATGGCAATGAAAAACTACCGCCCACAACAGCCATTTTCTCCACAGGGAGTCATTTAAGTGTCCCACAATGGGGATGTCATGAGAAGGCACTAGGATAAAATTTCCTCTGGGGAAGGGCAGGGAATGTGGACCTGATAGACAAACATCTGATAACATTTCCCAACGGAAACAAACAAGGGAATGGGCTGGGAAGCAGCTCCAGAGATTGAACTGGCAAAGGAATTCGAACAGGAAACTTTAAGTCCCAAAGACCCAAAGGAAGCATAGGGAGGTCTGCTAACCTGCGCTGAGACACAGGGAGTTATGGAGTTAGGTGCAGAAGAGAGCACTGGTGGTTAAGAATCAGTCTCTGCCCTTGAATGTCTAAACGCCGGTTTACACCACAATTTCTGCATTCCGGATGCATTTTTGCATGCGTGTTTTTGATGCCTTCCATTGCATTTCCCTTTTATCCTCTTCTCAACTGAAGACAATTCAGAACCTATGTGTTTCGGGTGAGTTTAGGATACGTTTTTGCCAGGTTCTAGTTGTGTTCCTTACAGAACAAAAAATGCAACATGTTCTACTTTTGTTGACTACATTAGATTAGATTACATGGGGGGTAACTAGGGCCATTAGAATCCATGTTAAACATTTTCCCAGCTTATTACCAGAATAAAAATGCACCTAGTGTGAATCAGCCCTAAAGGGGCAAACTACCCAAAGGGTTCCGGGATTAATAAAACATCTTCACCCACTTGGAAAAGTTGCACACCTCAATGCTGAAGAATGCTCTTATGCTTTAGAAGATTTTATACTCCTGACCTTGCAGGTGGCCAGATAACCAGACTTGGAGGATATAGCTATTCCTGCACCAGGAATGGGTGAAGACTCGCGGAAACTTGGCCAACCTTTCTTTAGAGTTCTTATCCTGAGGCAGGATAATGCTTTGTCATCCAGTGATAGTGTCAAGGATAGGTCTAAGGCATGGGTGCTCAACTTACAGTCATCCAGCTGTTGTGAGACAAGTTCCATCATGCCTTTTCCTCTGGGAGTCAAGCTTGTACTTGTCAGCCTTGCAATGCCTCATGGGACTTCATCCCTCAAAGACTAAGTGGGCAAAATGCTACTTTAACTTCAAAACCCCTAAAGTGCAAGTGTAATGGGAATAGATCTTTGGAGCATTCGCTTTAGCTTTGATGGTCTGCTTGAGGCATCAAGGCCGCTTTGAATCCCGGTCAGAGAATGGAGTATGCATGTTCTCCCTGTGCTTGCATGAGTTTCCTCTGCGTACTCTGGTTTCTTCCCATACTCCCAAAGACATGTTGGTAGGTATATTGCTTCCTGTCTAAATTGGCCTAAGGCTCCATGTACACGGGACGCTGGAAATGGCCGTTTAGGAGCAGTTGGGCGTTTTTTTCAGAAGTCCCTGAACGCAGCTCCATGTTATCTTATCTGTCCATGTACACATGGTAGTTTACAGTCATTTGCAGGCAGTTGCGTTCAGGGACTTTTTTTAGAACGCAATTATATTGCGTTCGAACGTGTGTTTCCCGACGTTTCAAACGCAGAAACGCGGCCGAACGTGACTAAACGTGACTGAACGTGATGAACCTACGTTCAGCCACGTTATACGTTTTTTTTCTTCCATTCAAAATCAATGGTTCCCTATGGGAGCCTATTGATTTGAATGGAAGTCGCACCGCAAGTCGGATCCGACTTGCGGCACTACCTGCACTGTGAGAATCTTGAGGGGGAACTCCACGCCAAAAATGGGAAAAAAAACTGCGTGGGGTTCCCCCCCCAGGTTCCAAACCAGGCCCTTCGGGTCCGGAATGGAATTTGAGGGTAGCCCCACGCCGAAAAAACGGCGTGGGGTCCCCCCCAAAATCCATACCAGACCCTTATCCGAGCATGCAGCCCGGCAGGCCAGGAAAGGGGAGGGGACGAGCGAGCGGCCCCACCCCCCCTGGACCACACCAGGCCACATGCCCTCAACATGGGGGGGTGTTGGTGCTTTGGGGCAGGGGGAGCTCTGCACCCCCCACCTCAAAGCACCCTGCCCCCATGTTGATGAGGACAAGGGCCTCATCCCCACAACCCTGGCCGGTGGTTGTGGGGGTCTGCGGGCAGGGGGCTGATCGGAATCTGGAAGCCCCCTTTAACAAGAGGGCCCCCCAGATCCCGGACCCCCTCCCTGTGTGAATGGGTATTGGGGTACACTGTACCCCTACCCATTCACCCCATAAAAGATAGTGTATGTAAATAATGACAGGAGACGTTTTGGAAAGTTTATTAAAAATCTTCATCCGGCTCTTCGGGGTCTTCTCCTCTCCGGGGGTCTTCTGCTCTTTTGCTGTCCGCCCTTCTGCTGTCCTCTCTTCTTGTCTTCTCCTCTCCGGGGGTCTTCTGCTGTCTTCTCTCCGTGGGGTCTTCTGCTCTTTTGCTGTCCGCCCTTCTGCTGTCCTCTCCTCTCCGGGGGTCTTCTGCTGTCTTCTCTTGTGGGGTCTTCTGCTCTTTTGCTGTCCGCCCTTCTGCTGTCCTCTCTTCTTGTCTTCTCCTCTCCGGGGGTCTTCTGCTGTCTTCTCTTGTGGGGTCTTCTGCTCTTTTGCTGTCCGCCCTTCTGATGTCCTCTCTTCTTGTCTTCTCCTCTCCGGTCTTCTGCTCTTGTGCTGTCGGCTGTCGGCTCTCCTTCTTCCTCCGGTCCTCCTCCGACGACGTCTCCAGCGATTATGCCGGCCTCTGGTCTCTGCAGCTTATTATATAGCCATTAGGGGCGTGGCCACCAGATGACGTCATCGGGAGACCACGCCCCTTGTGTCACATGCTCATCCTTAATGATGAGACTCAACAAACAGAAAAAAACCCTCGAGGTAGACCACCGGTCTCCTCAAATTGCGGCCTGCAAAACCTTGCGGCCAAATGAGGCATCCGCCGATGCCGTCACATCAATTTTATAGAATTTTGTAAAGGTATGTACCGACGACCAGGTGGCCGCCTTACATACCTGGACCACTGACGCCTGATGGCGAAAGGCCCAGGAAGTACTGAGCGCTCGAGTGGAGTGCGCCCTAACAGGGAACGGAGGACTCTGACCCTTAATAGAATAAGCCTGTACCACCGTCTGTCTAATCCATTTGGCAATGGTCGCGGCAGATGCAGGCAAACCCTTTCTGGGGCCATCCGTGATCACAAAAAGTGAATCCGTCTTACGGAATGATTCCGTAGCTTTCAGGTATACCCCGATTGCCCGAACCACATCTAAGGAATGCAACGCATGTTCCCGATGATGCTTGGGCTGAGGACACAAGGAAGGTAGTACAATATCTTCATTCAGATGAAAATCTGAAACCACCTTAGGAAGAAAGGATGGCTTAGGATGAAGTACTACCTTATCCCTATGAATCACTAGGTATGGGGACTGGCATGATAATGCAGCCAGTTCTGACACCCTGCGAGCAGAAGTGATAGCCACCAAGAAGGCCACCTTCTGGGATAAAGTAAGCAAGGGAATCTCCCTGATGTTTTCAAAGGGAGGTTTCTGTAGAACCGACAAAACTAAATTAAGATCCCAGGGCGGTAAGGGCGCGCGGACTGGTGGAGCCAGGTGCCGCACCCCCTGGATGAAATTCCGCACCAAGGACTTGGTAGCTAAAGGTTTCTGAAAGAAGATTGCTAATGCTGAAACTTGACCCTTGATGGTGCTCAAGGCTAGCTTCTGCTCAACCCCTTGTTGCAAAAAAGCCAATATTCGAGTCACCGAATAGGTACGTGGAGGAAATCCTAAAGATTCGCACCACGCAATATAAGTCTTCCATGTGTGATAATAGACCTTGCTGGAAGTCGCTTTCCTTGCTTTAATAAGGGTAGGAATGACTGAAGCAGACAAACCTCTGTCCTTCAGTACTTGGGTCTCAATGGCCAGGCCATTAAAACCAGCGACTGTAAAGCACGATGGTAAATTGGTCCTTGAGACCACAGACACTCCCTGAGACGAAGTTCCCACGGAACGTCTGCGACTAGCATGTCCAAGTCGGCCAGGCCGGCTTGACGAGGCCAGCCTAGAATTTCTAGGACCACTGGCGCTGATTGGATCTGAACCAGGCGTCCCTAGAGGTATCTGGCCCCGACCATCCGAGAAAGTCTGGTCGTTTTCTGTTCCCACACATTTATCAGATACCTGATTGTTATCGGGAAGGGTGATCTTTTCTGGTTGAACCTCAGGGACCGAAGTCACCCGACTAGAGGCTTCTTGGCCTGTCTGGTCAACCAGATCCGATTCCTGTGAGGCATTGGGACTAATCTTAGGAAAAGGTAAAGGAAAAGATCTATTCAGGGAATGGTAACTACCGCTTCCTGTAGTACTTAAATGTTGGAAGGGAAGAATCGCACCGGTAGTAGTAGTTGATGCTCGATCTAATGTCCTGAATACCGGTGAAAACGTCCCCCCACCCTGAAACCGGGTGGGGGCGCACCTTCAGGCTGTGTACTCCTTTGCTTCGGGTTTGGCTGAGTTGGTCCTCTGTCCGACCAGCCCTTCTTGAACCCTCCTGGAGGAGTCTTGCCTTTCCTGCTTGTTCCAGCCGGGCGCCCTTTATGGGCGGTAAAGAAAGGTCCTCGCTTATTGCGAGGTCCCTTAGCTTTAGCAGCCTGTGGCAAAAAAGTGCTCTTGCCCCCAGTGGCATCCTTAATGATTTCATCTAGGGTGGCCCCAAATAGACGATTCCCCTGAAAGGGGAGATTTGTCAAGGTCTTTTTGGAACCTAGGTCAGCTGACCAGCATTTTAACCACAGCACACGTCTGAGGATAACCGCTGACATAGATGCATGCCCTAATAGGGGAGTAGTGTCCAAGGCTGCGTCACAGATAAACTGTAGCCCTTGTATAATCTGTTCCATCAAATCAGATGTCTCCTGGGGAATATCTTTTCCCCTAAGGTCTTGGCGTACCATTCTCGCCCATTCCGTAAGTGTCTGGGAAACTAGACCAATAACAATTACTGGTCTAAATGCTGACCCTATCAGAGAGAAGATGGTGCGGGACTCTGCTTCCATCTTTCGATCCACCGGATCCTTAAAGGACGAAGTGTCCTCCACTGGGATAACCGTGGCTTTATTCAGCCTGGAAATAGGTGGATCCACCACTGGTGGTACCGTCCATTTCTTAATGATGGATTCCTCAAACGGATAGCTTCTAGCAATACGCTTGGAAATAGTAAAGGTACGTTTAGAATGCTCCCATTCTCCTTTAATCTTATTACCAAAACACTTGGGTACAGGAAAAACCTTCACCGTTTTGATGGGCTTGTTAGTACCAAAAGGAATCTCTGTTTCAGTTGCCTCTGCCGGTAAAACCTCAAGTTTTAAGGTTTCCTGCACTGCCACAACTAGTGCGTCCACCAATGCTTCTTCCTGAATTATAGCGGGAGAAGAAACGTCCTCCTCACTGTCTGAGGGAGCTTTACCTGAGGTAACAGCCCTTGCAGAGGGACCTGCAACTGCAGTGACCATCTCTGAATCTGAGTCAGAGGTGTCAGATAGTATAGGGGTAGGCGGGGGTCGCTTCCTTGACCCCCGTCCCTGACAGGCCACCTCCACCCGAGCCACCATAGACTCCAAAATTGCTGTAAATGCCTCTACACTCTGTGCACCGGCGGGTCCCGTGGCCCCCTCGAGGGAAACAGGTGGGGGAATATGTGTGGCAGGGTCCATGATAATTCCAGTCACTTCCTGGATAATATAATTCAAAAATAAAAAACTTTTTTTTTTTTCAGACCCCCAGCGCCACAAAAGCCCCTTAGTGTTACCTGCTAGGGATCCCTATCGATCGAGAGAGATAGACCCCCAGGCTCACCACTTGATGCTCAGAGTTTAACTGCAACAGGTTACAGCGCTGTCTTGACAAACAGGAAGTCTTTTGGCTGGCTGCCCAGGAAGAAAGGAGGCGGCTCCGCCCCTCTGCACGCCTTTCGGCGCCTCCCCTAGCTCCACGAGGTGTTTGGATCACCTCAAACATGGCCGCCCCCATGCTGGAGACACGAGGCTACGCCAAAATGGCGGCTCGTGCAATCCAGCAAAAAAAAATGGCGGCGGCCTGTACTGAATAGCGGTGTGCTGCAGGGCACACAACACTCTCTCTGCATGGGGATTTGGCGTGGTTGGCGGTACCGGCCCCGGCGGACCGCATGGCCGTTCGGAAGGCCTGCTTATAGCTGGAGATCTGATTTAGGAAGGCAGTCTACATGTCCGTGGCTTCTGACTGGTAGGTACCTTATTCTTATCACAGTAAGATTCCCAGAATGCCACTGATTACAATCTTTAAAACATGTATACAATTAGATTGTTAGCTCCCAAACCAAGCCTCCTGGCTCTTTGCACATAAAATCACACTCAAAGTAGGGGGATCTGTGCCATGTTATAGGATAGAGGGGGACTCTATCTTACCATACAGAGAGGGGCCCGCGTTCACCACAAGACCCGTCAGGGGAAAAGGGGGAACATACTACTCACCATACCGGAACCAGGCGGGCACCAACTCCTGACAGTACCCCTCTCCACCGGGGCGGGAGGGCTGTCGACCGATATGGACGCCGTGAGTCATGGTCTTTGGCGTTTCAGCGAGACGTTTAACTCGCTGGGTCAGTCCCTTAATGGGACTTTGTCGCGGCCGACCCAGCGCGGAGCTATGGCCTGCACGCGCTCGTAGGCTCAACTGGGGTGACCACCGGATCTCAACATCCAGCCCGTCGCCCAGTTCAGCTTTCTTGCTTGAAGATCTCACAGGAACACTGGAGAAAAAAAGCTGTCTAAAAAATCTTTTAAGAAAAAAATCTTGCCAGGACCGAAGATCCCAGCAAGGTATCTAGGTCCTTACTCCTAACTAGACAGAAAATAACTGATTTGCTGAGGCAGAGAGAGAGAGAGAGGATATACCCTCTGGGACTGCCCCTAGGGTGTGGCCAGAGCATTTTAATTTCCTGTCTAGTCCTGCTCCTGTGGAGGCAACATAACCCGAAGGTGCTGTATCACCGAGGACTACGTCTGTCAATGAGCGATAGAGAAATTTAATTTGCCAGTGTCCAATCATCCTCTATGCAGCAATGTGACTTGACAGTATATGACTGTGTCCCTCAATGGAAAAGGAAAAAAATGGCCTTTGTCATATTTATACAGGCAAACGTTAGATCTTCATCCACACAGTACCTAAAGATAAAGGTGATAATCTTGAGCAAACCTGACCTGAGGTCCCTCTCTGTCCAGCGATGTCCACAAGTGTCTCAGCCGTCCAAGATTTCCCCTCCTGATTGGCTAAGATACAGCAGCAGTGGCATTGGCTGCCGCCAATCAAAGTCAGCTAGCCAATTAGGGCTGAGAGGGGGCAGAGCCAGGTCAGGGCTCCGTGTCTGAATGGACACAGGGAGCTGTGACTCGGCTAGAGTGCCCCTACAGCAAGCTGCTTGCTGTGGGGCCACTGAACAGGTGGGAGGGGCTAGGAGCACCGAAGGGGGACTCGAGAAGAGGAGAGCCCAGGCTGCTCTGTGCCAAACCACTATACAGGGCAGGTAAGTATGACAGGTTTGTCATTTTTACAGGGAAAAAGACGAGACTTTACATTCACTTTAAAGAACGCAAACAAAACACTCAGATAATAGCTTGAAGCACCTTGCGGCTGAAGCTCACTTTCCATGAGGCCTGAATGCCCACATGGTAAAACTTGTAAAATGTGTGAACAGAGAACCAGGTGTCGGTCTTTTAAGTTGGGGACACAGATGTTTGATGCTGAAAAGTCAAGGAGACACCTGGAGGAATGGGCTTTGATGGGAAAAAGAAGAACTCTGTTCCTTAAGGGCACAGGCCCTGGAAAGGAGGATTTGTCAGATTCACCTGGAAATGGTGGAACAAAAAGGAACTACTTCCTGTAAAACAGAACCATGCCTGGCAAGTAGGTTCAGATGGCCCTAACCACGTCCAGACAAATTAAGGCAATTTCCATGTCATGTTTTGGGGCAGGACAGAGTAAAAGGATGAGGAGGTCCTCATTCCACGTCAAACCACCTTGCTCTTGTGCAAAACAAGAAAAGGGCATTTACAAGATAGAGCTGCTAACTCAGAAACATGCCTAACCAACGTGATGGTATCCAACAAGGCAACCTTAAAGGGGAGGTCTTCCAATGGAATGTCTCTAATTGATTCAAAAAGGGGACTTTAACAGACAGAAGAACTGGGTTGAGATCCAAAGGTGACAAAGAAAGTCGAATTTGGGGAATTATATGACCAACTGCCTGTAGAAAAGTTCTGATAAGGCCTTGCAAGGCAAGGGGTTTCTAAAGCTACTCCAGGTCAGATGCTGGTTAAGGCCAGAAGAAAAAAAGGGCAAAATACAAGTGACAATATTCCCTAGCTTCATTTGATGCAGTGAGAATCACCGGGACCAGGCATAAATGAGACGTAAATTGAGTCCAAGGCACCACGAAAGCATCTAGTGAAGGCTGAGGATCTTTGGTCTTGGCCTTAAATTTTTTTCAGCTGGTTGTTGAACCTTGAGGCAATGTTGTCCACATCTGATTTTCCCAACCTTTGGCAGAAATTTTGAAGACACCACTCCCCTGTGTCAAGGCACCGAGATGTGGATGGCTGAAAGAGCTGAAATGCAAGTTTCTGCCCATAACAGCACAAGGCTACTAAGCCCTGATGATTGATGTAGGCATTGTCCACCTGTACTTTGAATAGGTGACCTTATAGAAGGTGGGTCCAATATTGTACAGGCAGTCTGATGGCTCTCAGTTCTGGAATATTAATGGGTAGTCCTAACTCCTGTCAGGACAATGTCCCCTGAACAGTAAGGGAGATGTTTACTCCACCCTAGCCTGTAAAACTTGCATCTGCCATTATCACATTCCAACATTTTGCAGGAACAACTTTGCAAGTTACAAAGCAGGCATGCCAGGGAGATCGTCATCTGACTTGACATAAGCAATGGGCGATCCAAGGATTGGGTCTGCTTGTTCCATTTCTTAAAAGATGTTGGATTGAAAGGATCTTGAATGATGTTGGGCAAAGAGAACTGCCTCAAAGGAGGGCCAGAATCCTAATTTAGAAGCAAATTGAAGGGTGTTGTGATCCAAGGGACAGAAGGGAGACAATCTTCTTTAAACAGAGGAGATTCTGGCTTGGGCGCTGTCCGAGATTATACCCAAATACTCAAGAAAGCTTGAGGGCTGTTTGTTGGGAAGACTTTGTAAAAGTGAGCATCCAGCCATAGGTTTTAAAGAACTGGATGCTTTGGTTGGCAAACAAGGTCTTGGCTGAGGAGTCCTTCAATAGGAGGCCCTTAAGGTAACCTGTGACATGAATGGATTCCTAAAGAAGCCAGGAGCAGAGCAAGCTTTTTTTTGTGAACACTCAAGGTGCAGAAGAGAACCCAATTGGCAGTGCCACAAACTGGAAGTTCTGGTATCCCTCAGAAAAATGCAGGAAGCCTTGATATGATGGTAAAATAGGAATATAGAGAGAAGCATCTTGCAAGTCTACTGATGCAAAAAATTCTGCTTGTCTGAGGGAAGCAATGACAGATCTTGAAGACTACAACCAGAATTTTGGGACATGAAGAAATCAGTTTTGGGATTTTGAGCCCTGTATTGGGTGGATGCTCTTTTTTGGTTTTGGGAATAGGTTTGGAGTACAAACTATGTAATCATTCTTCTAAAGGAACTAGTGCAGCCACTTATTGTGCTTAAGTTGGCAGACTGGAAGGTAAAAAGGGAGGAGGGGGCATGGATAGAAGATCTATTTCGTACCCCTATGAAATGACAGATTGGACCCAGAGGTCCAGGACATCTCGAATCCAGACTGGCACAAAGGCCAACAGGTGCCCCCGCACCCATAGGACTGGGGGTACCCCTCATTGTGAGGAGGGCATTTGGGAAGGCTGGTAAGCTCAGGGCTTGCAACAAAAGGAAGTTTTAAGCCTTGGTTTAGAGGTTGACACCTGGGAAGAACGGAAAGATACCATTTTTGAGCAGAGGTAGAAGCTGTAGGAGTCTTAGACTTTTTTTTTTTTTTTGAAGAGTAGGATAGCCTTACCCTCAGTTACATTCATGATGAATTCACCAAGAGATTCCCCAGAGGCATTAATCAACTTCATGTGTAGAAGAGGTTTCTTAAAAGCATGCTTAGCAGACCCAGCTCTTAGCCACAAATTCCTATGCATGTGCACAGAGATAAGAGTGATTCTTGACACTTGTTGAATCACATTCTCAAGAGCATTAACACAACAATAGGGCTGAAGGCATGAGCTATAATTGTTAAAAGAGAGCAGGGTCTTTGAAGACACGTTCCTGGTCTGTGTTCATGCACCTGATGGCGATGGTGGTGTTGATGGTTGGAGAGGTCCAGAGGACAGAAGGGCTCCTGGTAAGAACTGTAGCACTAGACTGCATGTGACTGCCCAGTGCTAATCAGGAGTTGTACTGGATTGTTTCTATCATAGCGAGGTGTGGAAGGATGTATGTAGGAGTTCTTTAAAGGAACTCCTTAAAGGATAACTTGTATAAGCTATTATACAAGTAAATTGAAGGGGAGAGTTCTGTGAGCACACGGGTAGAAAAGACAGGAGAGACTGATTTCATTTATAATATGAACTTTTTATTAAGGAGTATGAAGTATTTATAATTTATTTTGCACAATATTAGTAGGTGAAGATAAAAAAATTTGAAATATCAGGTTTACACATCACTGGATTTAAGCAACATTGTGTTGATTGTGCTCTGTAATATCTTTGTATTATATATATTAGCAGCGCCAATATCTTTTTGCATCTATGCACTGTATAATCATGGGAACACTATTAGGTGCTTGTTAATTTGTTAACTCGTACAGATTTACACACGGATATTGGTAGCACTGGAGTATACTTTATTTGTTATTACACAGCATTGTGTTCTATAGCACAAGTAGCAAAAAAAAAAAAAAAGTTCACTGGCAGATAGGGATATCACTAAAGAAAGGGACACTGGAGCTTTCCATTGATGGATCACGTTTTTTTTAGTTTTTTGTTTATTAACCAGCTGGCTGATCAAAAGACAAAAAACCAAACCGATTCCCATACCACATATTGGAGATGGATGGGGGAATCCCCTTGCTGTGCTAGTGTATTCTGGCAGTGGGACTCCTTCACTGCCAGAATACACAGATCAGTGCTGCAACAGACTGGCTACAAGCGCTGATCGAGCAAAAATATACCTACAGACTCATTCAGTAGTCGATCACTAGATCAACTCCTCCCAAATGGGAACAAGCCATACACGGATTGATATTCGGCTGGTTCCTGCTGAACTGGCCAAATTTCCATCCATGCATGGTCAACTTTAGCAAAATCATTGGTGTAAAACAAATGGTGTATTCTGCAAATAAAAAGAGCGGCAACCAGGATTGTTACCTCTTGCAAGTGAACATAAAATACAATACCTTTGTAAGAAGGCTCTTGGTCTCACCAAGCACTGCTTCAAGTCTGGAAAAAAAAAATCACACACAGTGTCAATTCAAAGAGGCAGAACACAGATGGTACTTTCAATTCTGTAGGTTCTTACCAAATAAATTGGTTTCAACTTTTTTTTTCTGTTCTTTAAAGGTTTCTGCTAAATACCAAATGCCTTTTATAAAATCAATTCATTAACATGACAGATTTTATCATAAACCTACAACTATGTTCTGGATGGTGTTCAACGAAGTATGTATTGAAAAATACTGCCATTGCTGAATTCTCACTTCATAAAATGCTAGTTTACTAATGGTTATGCCAATTCAAAAGTTTTAAACCCTTTTGAGAAGCCAACCCTGAACATATGGATTAGGAGCTACATACATGTAATAATGGAGCCTCCTAGTAGAATAATTCTACAAATATTTCATTTATTCTACAAAAATTGAATATGGCTGCCGTAAAATTTTTGGTGTAACCAAAAAATGTAATAGAAGACGGGTGTCTATAGGGGGACCCCACAAAAAAAAGGTGTAAACACACTGCTAGGGACACCCCCACCGCTCCGGCACCACCACTCGGTGTAACAGAGCACCTATCTATCCTCAGCAGAGATGGAGAGGACCCCACCAGACTCACAACCTGGCAGAAACAGGCACCTGTAGCCACCAGGATAATCTGCACTCCACGTGTGGTGATCAGGAGATTAAATGATCCAGGAGTCCGCACCAGGGGATGAGAAGGGGCTCCCACCGCTGAAATCGCCACCCAGAGGACTCCACTGTCATGGTCGCCGCTATTTTCAATGGAAAATAACGCAAATGGCCGCTGGACTACACAAACATGGCTGTCGTGCATTAAGCACATAGGCTACAACAAAATGGCGGCCCTGCGTGGCCCCCACCAGGTACAGCCCCCCCCACAACTGATCCCCGGCGGCGCACCCCCCCTGCCCCTATCGCCAGCACAGCACCCTGCCCCCATCCCAGGAGGTGGACCAGACCACCCCACAGCCCCAGCATAAGTAAAGAAAAGGGGGGGCCAGATGGTTCACAGGGAGCACCAGACCAATGAAGGGGGTGCCCAACGGGAAGGAGGGGAACACGGGGGTCCGACCAGCCCATGGAGGGGCCCACGTCCACCCCAAAACTCTCCAGGGGGATAGGGGCATACCATACCAGGAACTAGGGGGGCACCGCTCCAGACAGAACCTCCTCTCCATTGAAATTGGGGGCTGTAGGCCAGGAGGAACGCTGAGACTCCGGCGGAGACTCTGTCGTAGAACACTGGATTTAGATTATCCAGCCGTCACCCAGTCTGGCAGTTATTCGTAGATCTCACAGGAAAAAAAAAAACCAGGAGAAAAAAAAAATCTAAAAAGAAAAAATTGCCAGGACCAGAGATCCCAGCAAGGAACCAGGTCCTTACTCCTGACTAGGCAGAAAAAAACTGAGTACATATAGCAGAGAGAGGGGGTATATCCCCTGGCACTGCCCATAGGCGTAGCCAGACTTTTTTTCTGCCTAGTGTCCTACTCCTGTAGGGGGCAGTATAACCCAAGGTTTAAGAAGATCACGAGCGGTGTCAATGAACAAAAGAGAAAAAGGATTTTTAATACAGAAATGTTGGCTGCCTTATGTCCATATACAGTATAGTATGCACTCAATACTTAGTCAGGGCTCCTTTTGCATGAATTACTGCATCAATGGAGGCAATCAGCCTGTGGATCTGCTGAGGCATTATGGAAGCCCTGGTTTCTTTGATAGTGGCCTTCAGCTCGTCTGCATTGTTGAGTCTGGTGTATCTCACAGATTCTCTTTGGGGTTTAGGTCAGGCGAGTTTGCTGGCCAAGCCAGCACAGTGATACCATGATTAATAAACCAGGTATTTGTACTTTTGGCAGTGTGGGCATGTACCAAGTCCTGCTGGAAAAACTGGATTTTTTACTTACTGTAAAATCCTTTTTTCTGAAGATCATTGACAGACGCAGCTCCATATTCTTCTTAACCATTGGGTTACGCTGCCCTCTACAGGAGTATGACACTAGGCCGGAAAAAAGTTTACCACGCCTATGGGGCAGTCCCTGAAGGCATACACCCACTCACTGCTATATAATTAAGTTTATTTGCAAGCAGTGTCAGAAGTAAAAAACCCCAACCCACTCAAATAGAGGGGCGGGTGCTGCGTCTTTCAATGAACTTCAGAGAAAAGGATTTTACAGTAAGTCAAAAATACCGTTTTCTCTATCGTTCATTGACAGACAGCTTCTTCTTAACCATTGGGATGTCCCAAAGCAGTATTTGCATGAGGGGTAGGAAAACAATGCAGAGAAAGAACGTAATTCCCCAAAGGCTAAACTTAGCCAACCAGGTAACATGGAGCTCAACGAGAAACAACATACACCCTCAAAGAACAAAATGCTCTTTAAAAGAGCAGCCTGTAAAACCTTGTGGCCAAAAAAAACATCCAAGGATGCCAACACATCTACTTTGTAGAATTTAGTGAACGTGCGCACATACAACCAAGTTGTCGCCTTGCAAACTTGTATGATGGCGAAAGGCCCAAGAGGCACTCAGCGCCCTTGCAGAATGCGCCTTCACAGGGAAAGGTGGAACCTAACCCTTAAGTGAATACATCTGTACAACTGTCTGCCTGATCTATCTGGATATGGTCGCAGCAGATGCAGCCAATCGCTTCCGAGGTCCTTCTGTGAGGGCAAAAGGAGAGACTGATTTCCTGAAAGACTAAGTAACGACCAGGCAAACCCTAAGTGCCGAACCACAGCCAAAGAACGCAAGGCAATTTCCTTGGGATGCTTGAGCTTAGGACAGAGTGAAGGCAGCACAATGTCTTCATTCAATAGAAATCAGAAACCCCCTTAGGAAGAAACGACTGATTAGGTCAAAGTACCACTTAATCTCTGTGGCCCACCAGAGCAGAACGGCAGGACAGTGCCACCAATTCAGACACTCTGCAGGCAGAGGTAATAGCCACCAAAAAGGCTACCTTCTGTGACAGTGTAAGCAGAGGAATCTCCCTAAGTTGTTAAACTTTCAGTGCAAAATAGAAATACATTTTTATTATTACAGGTCAAGAATTGTGAACTTTGAGGCCTCCATTGACCTTGCTACATATTGAGTCAAAACTCTTTCAGTTTGAAACACACATTGCGTCCATTGTTTGACATGGTTTTGTTTGCCTGAACTTTGAGATGAGAAGCTGTGTCATCTGCCCCAAAAGGAAAATGTGTTTGACAAACTTTTAAATACAATACTCAGAAAGACAGATAAATAAATCGCTTATCACAGGTGGATCGGCCTTTGGGGGAAAAGGTTTACATAAGACATCCTTCCCCTGGTCTTGAAACACGAAAAACCAGAGAGGTCGTAAAACTTTATGTTCAGGCCATGACTCACACAATGGGCGAAACTCAATTTCAGGATAACACCTGTGTTCAACCATACACAATGCAAGTAAACTATTGTTTCCACCCTGAGAAGACAAACAAAACTGTCTGGACAAAGACGAGAATCTGTCATTTATTTACCTAAACACAAACAGGGGGATAAAGTTGTTGAAATCTACACGGAGTCACATAAACATTGTCACTTAGATTGATGAGAACTGCAAATCTCAAAATGAATTTCAGAAAATCATAAATTGATATCTCTGCCCCATCATATACAAAAGGTGTTATGGAACTATGATGTTATGACAACCTCCTACTGAGAAGTACATTATATTCTATCATATAGTAGTGTCAAATGGTCAGAAATTTCACCCATATTTTATCATCCAGTCCAAATCATAAATGTACTGTTGTTAACATAGTAATCCCTTAAATGGATAATACTCTAATTGGAAACAAACCATGTATAGAAAAAGTTACATATACAAGCTGTTGTGTATCAATATATATAACTGTATATGTATCTATACAATTCTTACTGCTACTAATTGAAGTCTTGGGTTAAAAAGTAAAGTCCAATATATATATTACATAAGATATATTAAATATTAGAATAGTGTTACCAAGATTAATCTTTATTCAGATACCTGGTGGATTAAATGGACGTCATAGATGAGAGCATGATTACATTTTATGTTTTTTTTATAATAGTCTTAAATGGAGAAATTTTAATTAATTTTAATATACTGGTTAACCAAGAGGTGTCACCCTATGACATCACCAGTTAATGAATAAGATGTTCCAACCAATAGGAATAATGTTCCTCCCACTGGGTTTGGCTTATGATAATTTTTACTGCCCTTTTGTTCAACACAAAATAAAAAGAAACCAGAGATGTAATAACAGAACACAACACAACACAACGGACACACACAAGACACATCACACTTACAACATACACACTACTAACAGCCATGCATAGACTCATCTACACAGACGCCATCTTGGTCCACCATGTATCTGAACCTTTGAGGGACGCCAAGCGAAACTCCTCCCTAATTGGCCACCATCTTGGAATTGCAGCCTTCTTAAGGAACCTGGTAACTACCATTCTAAATTAGCGGCCATTTTAAATATAGTAATTATGCCTTGCTGTTACTTGATTATTATTCAATATTGTTTATGTACTTCCTTAAATGTTTTACATTTCCTATTTAAAGGGTAATGAAAGTACAATCCCAGCCGTATAAACCATATGTAGATTTTTCTCTAAAGAGATGATTTTTGTTTTTATAACATTTTAATATCAGATTAAGCGCATTATTTGAGATTTTACGTCTTCCGTTTTGCATGGCTTATTCTCATTTCATCTGCAGTGGAATGACTTTCGGCCATGTGATTCGCAGACTATTGTGGTCTGATTATATAGAATATTAATTTATGGTTCATACTACACCTGGGAAAAACATAATCTTGCTTTATTTCACTTTCATCGTTTAGCTAAATATCACATTGCATTTATCGTTTTAAGTTTGTATCTTATGTAAGGTTATCTCTTTGTGTCACTCAAGTATGATCATTTATGGTGAAAATATGTCTTGCGAATAAATATTCTTATATATATATTCCCTATTGTAGACTGTTTCACTAAGATTGGTATATGCTTTTAAAAAGAAATTAACTGATAAAAAAAGAACTCGGGAAAATTATTGTGGTATATTATTGGAGGTCTGAACAAAATTGATTGGGTTTTTCTTAGTTATTAAGTTATTTGCCGTAATCGGCTGGAGGCACTGCGTCATAATTTTATTGATAGTTCAGACACCGCCTTTTAGTAATAAATTAAAAATAGTCAAATTTTATACCAAAACGCACAACATATTAAATGGAGTTGCACTGCTGAGATATCATTAATTTCTTACATATGCCAATCATAATTTTGATCATGGTGACATAATTAATAACTTTGCAAAAAAAAAAAAAAAAAAATAGAATTTTTTTTTAATAATTTTTTTTTAAATTATTTAATTGTGAATATTGATAGTAATGCCCTAAAATGTCTACATAAGGTAAGGTTCACGCTGCCAACTCTGGCTAGATGTCAATCCCACAGCCCCAGTAGATTCGGCACAGATCTAGAATATGTAGAGACACCTCTCTGAGTCTAAAATGGTGGTATATGTATAGGCTAGTTGGAGTCATACCAAAATCCTCAGAAAAAGTCGGGCCAAAAATGGGCACCAGACGTGGGTAGGGGAAAACCTGATGTATGAACTCACCGAAAGCTTCTCTAACCCCAAAGACTTCAGGAAGCGTGATCACATACTTTTAGAATCATGGCCAATCTTACTGTATCTCTGTGAGGAACTGCACCATAAGGCTCAGCAAAAAGGAATTTAGTAAAGTTCTAATCTCCACTCCAAATAATAAGAAGTGAGATAAGGAACCTCCTTGAGCAGGTGAAAGTGACCTCTATTGGGACACATAGGTTAAGAAAATGTAGCGTGAAACTGCAGGAAAAAGTAGAACTGTGGCAGAAGTTTTGTTCAGAAAGCTGTAATATAAGCAACCATTTGAAAGAACAATGTAAACGATTAATGCAAGAAGTAGGAAGTTTTGAGCAAGGAAATGTTTTTTTTTTCATTAGTGGAAGTTGCCGAGTAACCAGCAGTTGAAAATTAAGTTGCCGAGTAACCAGCAGTGGAAAATTTAAAAATAAATAAATAAAAATAAAAATGTAACAGTTCCAGTAAGGACAGGAATTCATCAAAAAATAAATAGGAAAATTCAAAAAGGTTATGGTGTCCATACAAAAGGGTACTGCTTATCAGTCCTGCATTATAAATAAAATGAAGTAATTAATTAGACCCAGATATGACTCCCAGTCTGATGGTTAAGACCCAGACAAGGGGGGGAGAGTTAGGCAAAGAGTCCACGTCCTACCCCAGCCATATTCCTAAGATAGGAGGGCAGAAATTGGGCAGCCATACATAACTAGGTATGAGTCATATCGGGTCACCGCAAAAAGACTAGCACCCCTAAAGAGATACCATACACCTCCAGAATTTAAAAAGTTTGTTTTAAAAAGAGTACTGTCCCGATTTTTATTAAGAAAGGGTCCTTAGACATTACTAATCATCTTGAGGCCTACGAAAACAGCCTATCTGTGTTGTGCCTCAAGGATGTAATTTAAAAGTCGGCCCACACATAAAAAAAAAAGAAAATCCTTAACTCTGCTAGAGCTGCTATATATAATTTAAAATGTACACAGCACCAAAGCCCACTGAATTTTTGCTGTACTGTACTCAAAAGTGCCTAACACCCTTCAATGGAGGAGCCTGAGTACAACCATCCAGAATTTAAAACCCTGTGCTTTGAGGCATCGGCCAGGTACATAAAAATAAGTTTGGCCAGGGACTACAAGTTGGGGTGTTCACTGGAATGGTTGGCAAAAGAGAGCGACAATTTGCACTCCATCCAACAGACCAGTGAACAAAGAAAGGCGTGAGCCTGTCACCAAAATTGTGGCAGAAACACACCTTTCTCCTCAACCTTAACACTAAAAAAAAAAAAAAAAAATAATAATAAATAAATAAATAAAAAGGTGCAAGATTTTATACCGGATACCTCAAGGAGGACACCGGACACCCCACCAATAAGGAGGGGGGAACAGAGGCCATTTTAGGATTTCTTTCCAAGGGGACAGGGCCCAAGGTTTAAAAGAATCTCCAGAGAGTATCCCCAAAGAGCCCAATTCACCCTTGAGGATGGAAATCCTCGCTATGCCAAATATCCTCAACAAAAGGGGGGACCCCACAAATAAATAGGGATTTGCCCCATCTTAGGGCTCCCCAAAATCATCGGGAAGATGGAGACATTAAGGCCCAGACCCCGCCAGAACCGAGCAAATGGTTCTGATAGGGATCTGTCCCATCTGTCTGTACCCGAGAGACATAGGCACCGCCGGAGGCGGAGCCAAATATAAAAAAAAAAAAAAAAAGCCAATAATTCTATTTCTGAAAAGGTTTTTCAGCAGAGTAGATGCCAAGGTGGATCGGATGATCACTTGGTTCACTCAGGGCACTGTAGCCCGAACTAAAATAATTCCTCTTTAGGAACAAATCTTGTGACCAGCCAAAGGCCACAAAATCCTTAAATGCCCAAATAGCAAGGGATCAGAGGGACACACTGAATGGATGCATAGGAGACAGAGGTTCTAACACCATTTTATCCCCAGGTCACAGTATTGAGGATCCTGAAAATCCCTGCCAGGGGGATCTTGGTTGTTAGATAATAACTACTCTCCTATTTTTCAGTGGTCACTTCATCCCTCTGACTCAAACAGGTCGCTCAAAGCGGGCACATTTCGAAAAATCGCCAATGGCGGTGATACAAGGAGGATCAAACCCTAATGACGTAATGAAGTCAAGAGGTTAAAGGTGGTATTACGGTAACCAAGAAGAATCCTCAATGTCAGGTAGTTTTGTTGCCTACCATGAATTGCATTGATGCCCCAAAGGGGGGATATTATATTTTTTTTTTTTCCTCCCAAGTAGAAGGTAAATTCTAACAAAATAGTATATCACTGTTCAATTGTTCAATGTGTGGTATCCATGGTGATGAATACGTCCCCATGTTAATGAGCCCCAGAAGTCAGTCTCCCCTGGGAAAGGTTGCATATATAGTCTCACCGTCCATGGTGGTCAGATAAAAGGCTGATCACACGATGGAATAAAAGGAGGACTCTGAGGAAGCTCAGGATACTAACTTTACATTGAAATCCCAACTAAAAGTTATGGCTGAAAACTGTATGTATCATTTTCTCATGGAATCCATTTCCCTTTATAGGACTAAGAGACCCAGGAAGTAAGCAGGAAACCGAGAGTCTGATGTATCTGAGACACCCGAGGGGGGTGACAGTGTGAAGGACCCCGGGATATCCCTGATGGCCAGTCTACCAAGACGAACCCGTCAAGACAGCCAAAGGCAAAAGTGCCCGGAGAAATCCACATTCCACTGGCCAACAGATGATAACCCTTGGATCCACACCTCACTCGGAGTCACCATGCTTGTTTACTGAAGTCACTACACCTACTTGCAGGTGTCTACACCCCATTCAACTATTCCATACCTATCTACAAAGCTGTCAAAGTCCGATTTAAGCCCTATTTCTTCAAGAGTCTGCCTTGGAAAAATGTTTCAAATGGCTACGGCATTTTTTTTACACTTTTTCCAAGGAGGGGGGATTTGTTAAACTTTCAGTGCAAAATAGAAATACATTTTTATTATTACAGGTCAAGAATTGTGAACTTTGAGGCCTCCATTGACCTTGCTACATATTGAGTCAAAACTCTTTCAGTTTGAAACACACATTGCGTCCATTGTTTGACATGGTTTTGTTTGCCTGAACTTTGAGATGAGAAGCTGTGTCATCTGCCCCAAAAGGAAAATGTGTTTGACAAACTTTTAAATACAATACTCAGAAAGACAGATAAATAAATCGCTTATCACAGGTGGATCGGCCTTTGGGGGAAAAGGTTTACATAAGACATCCTTCCCCTGGTCTTGAAACACGAAAAACCAGAGAGGTCGTAAAACTTTATGTTCAGGCCATGACTCACACAATGGGCGAAACTCAATTTCAGGATAACACCTGTGTTCAACCATACACAATGCAAGTAAACTATTGTTTCCACCCTGAGAAGACAAACAAAACTGTCTGGACAAAGACGAGAATCTGTCATTTATTTACCTAAACACAAACAGGGGGATAAAGTTGTTGAAATCTACACGGAGTCACATAAACATTGTCACTTAGATTGATGAGAACTGCAAATCTCAAAATGAATTTCAGAAAATCATAAATTGATATCTCTGCCCCATCATATACAAAAGGTGTTATGGAACTATGATGTTATGACAACCTCCTACTGAGAAGTACATTATATTCTATCATATAGTAGTGTCAAATGGTCAGAAATTTCACCCATATTTTATCATCCAGTCCAAATCATAAATGTACTGTTGTTAACATAGTAATCCCTTAAATGGATAATACTCTAATTGGAAACAAACCATGTATAGAAAAAGTTACATATACAAGCTGTTGTGTATCAATATATATAACTGTATATGTATCTATACAATTCTTACTGCTACTAATTGAAGTCTTGGGTTAAAAAGTAAAGTCCAATATATATATTACATAAGATATATTAAATATTAGAATAGTGTTACCAAGATTAATCTTTATTCAGATACCTGGTGGATTAAATGGACGTCATAGATGAGAGCATGATTACATTTTATGTTTTTTTTATAATAGTCTTAAATGGAGAAATTTTAATTAATTTTAATATACTGGTTAACCAAGAGGTGTCACCCTATGACATCACCAGTTAATGAATAAGATGTTCCAACCAATAGGAATAATGTTCCTCCCACTGGGTTTGGCTTATGATAATTTTTACTGCCCTTTTGTTCAACACAAAATAAAAAGAAACCAGAGATGTAATAACAGAACACAACACAACACAACGGACACACACAAGACACATCACACTTACAACATACACACTACTAACAGCCATGCATAGACTCATCTACACAGACGCCATCTTGGTCCACCATGTATCTGAACCTTTGAGGGACGCCAAGCGAAACTCCTCCCTAATTGGCCACCATCTTGGAATTGCAGCCTTCTTAAGGAACCTGGTAACTACCATTCTAAATTAGCGGCCATTTTAAATATAGTAATTATGCCTTGCTGTTACTTGATTATTATTCAATATTGTTTATGTACTTCCTTAAATGTTTTACATTTCCTATTTAAAGGGTAATGAAAGTACAATCCCAGCCGTATAAACCATATGTAGATTTTTCTCTAAAGAGATGATTTTTGTTTTTATAACATTTTAATATCAGATTAAGCGCATTATTTGAGATTTTACGTCTTCCGTTTTGCATGGCTTATTCTCATTTCATCTGCAGTGGAATGACTTTCGGCCATGTGATTCGCAGACTATTGTGGTCTGATTATATAGAATATTAATTTATGGTTCATACTACACCTGGGAAAAACATAATCTTGCTTTATTTCACTTTCATCGTTTAGCTAAATATCACATTGCATTTATCGTTTTAAGTTTGTATCTTATGTAAGGTTATCTCTTTGTGTCACTCAAGTATGATCATTTATGGTGAAAATATGTCTTGCGAATAAATATTCTTATATATATATTCCCTATTGTAGACTGTTTCACTAAGATTGGTATATGCTTTTAAAAAGAAATTAACTGATAAAAAAAGAACTCGGGAAAATTATTGTGGTATATTATTGGAGGTCTGAACAAAATTGATTGGGTTTTTCTTAGTTATTAAGTTATTTGCCGTAATCGGCTGGAGGCACTGCGTCATAATTTTATTGATAGTTCAGACACCGCCTTTTAGTAATAAATTAAAAATAGTCAAATTTTATACCAAAACGCACAACAAAGTTTTCAAAGGGAGGTTTTTGAAGAACAGACAGTACCAAGTTAAGATCCCACGGAGGTAACGGGGACAGTATGAGAGGAGTCACACGAAGAACTCCCTGGATAAAAGGACGAATAAAAGAATACGTAGCTAAAGTGCGTTGAAAAAACACCGCCAAAGCTGACACCTGGCCTTTAATAGTACCCAAGGCCAACCGCTGCTCAGCCCCTCTTTGGAGGAAAGACAATATCCTAGCCACTGAAAAGGAGCGTACGATGATAAATCTTCCTGGAGGTAGATTTTCTAGCCTTCAACATTGTAGGAAAGTCCCCTATCCTTCAATACTTTGCTTTCAACAGTCACGCCGTTAAAGCCAGTGACTATAAAGCAGGATGGGAGATTGGCCCTTGAGACAACAGATCTTCCCTGAGAGGAAGTCTGCAAGGAGCATTGATGACCAACCTTACCAGATATGCATACCAAGACCGGCGAGGCCAGTCTAGGGCAACTAAAATGACTGGAATCCCTTCCAACTCTATTCTGCGCAGAAGCCTCAGCAGGAGTTTCAGCAGAGGAAACGCATAGATCACCCGAACCTGACCACAAGCAGTCACCAGTGTATTTGTGGCATTGGCCAGAGGATCCCGAGACCTGGCTACAAACCTCTGTACCTTCTCGTTGAGCTGAGAAACTAACAGGTCTACATCGGGTCTCCCCCACCGGACACACAACAGGTGAAACACCTCCGGGTGCAGGGACCATTCCCCCTAATCCAACATCTAATGACTCAAGTAATCCACCTGCCAGTTCTCCACTCTTGGTATATGCACGGCAGAGAGGGCTGGAGCAAAATTTTCTGCCCATATTAAGATCTTGGCCACCTCCCAGGCCGCCAGGACACTCTTGGTGCTCCCTTGATGATTGACATAAGCCACGGCTGTGGCATTGTCTAATTGAATCAGAACTGAACAACCCTGCATAAGATTGATCCAGTGACTCAAGCAAAGCTTTAAATCGCTTTGAGTTCCAGAATATGGTCTATTAGACTTAAGGGTTGCCCGACATAAATTACATAAAAGGACATAGCCCCCTATAATGGGGAAGAGGGGGCCTGCTGTGACGCAGATGCGCAGGCAGAGTACCCCCACACAACAGGGATGGCGTAAGCCCATCCGCTGCTCTATCAGCCCAGGCAGCAGCTCGGACAGCCCACCCTAACTGTTAGAGGGGCTGGGGGAAATGGAAGGGAACTCGGGGGTCCGACCATCCCAAGGAGGGGCCCACATCCACCTCGAGACCGCAAGAGCTATGGGGGGACACTACTCACTATACCAATGACAATCGGGTGGACGCCACTCCAGACAGACTACCTCTCCACTCGGGTTTAAAGGTTCCCTTTAAAATAAAAAAAACAAGCTGAGACCGAGCCGGTAACTAGGTAGAAAAACTGAATTCTATAGCAGAGTGAGTGGGTGTATGCCTTTAGGGACTGCCCCATAGGTGTGGTAAAGTTTTTGCATCCTAGTGCCCTACTCCTGTAGGGGGCAGCAAAACCCAATGGTTAAGAACAATATGGAGCTGCATCTGTCAATGAATGATAGAGGCATAAAATCAGCATCTCCATAAAGCTGGTCAGCAGAGGGAAGCATAAGGTGCTCTAGAATTTCCAGGTAGATGGCTGCGCTGACTTTGGACTTGATAAAATACAGTGGACCAACACCAGCAGATGACATGGCTCTGCAAATCATCACAGACTGTGGAAACTTCACACTGGATCTCATGCAACTTGGATTCTGTACCTCTGCACTCTTCCTCCAGACTCCGAGAGCTTGATTTCTAAATGAAATGCAACATTTTCCACAATCTAATGATTTGGGGAGGCATGTCATCTGCTGGTGTTGGTCTGAGATACAAAATTTTGGGTTTTCACCAGCTGTAAGCCATAATCATCAAAATAAAAAAAAAAAAAAAAGAAATAAGGGAAATATATCACTCTTTGCGGAACGCATTTAAATAAAATATATGCGTTTCACTTTTTGAATTGAATTACTGAAATAAATGAACTTTTTGAAGATATTCTAATTTAGGAGATGCACCTATATTTGGGATGCGTAGGTTATAATCAATATATAAATACTTCTAAAAACTAGATATTTCCTGTGTAAAATAACTATGCATACCTTTTTGATTGATTTACACAAAACTGTTCAACTTTCGATGTTTGGTTCTCCCAAATTTCCTGTTCAAGAAAAAAGTAGAAGGAAAGTATCAATGAGGTTATTAAAAGACTCTGTAGTAAAGAAACAAAAATCTTTAGAATCCCAAACAAGCCAGCCTGCAATTCTTTAAAATGTAGGTGGTAACCAGCTGCAGCGTCACTTCCCAAACATTCTAAGCTAGTTTCAGGCAGGCTAAAACTGCCCATAGAATTCAGTTAAAAATTTATCATTTCCAGATTGTTTAATTTTTTAGTTGTTATTGAGGTCAAACTGACATTGGTTCTCAACTGCAGTAAAGAGAAATTTCAAGAGAGCAGAATGGAATTTTTTTTCTGGAATGAATTTCTGACAGTGCATGTGGTTTACGCTCAGAAAATGCCATTTATTTCAAAATGCAATGTTAGAAGCAAATACGTTTTGAACTACTTTTGAATGACATGATCAAATCATTGAACGTACTGAGACTTTTCGTACAAATGTCTGTGTAGCAGGTTTTCCAGGCATTGTGCCTGATGTGGGTCTGCCATTGATACCGGTTACCTCTCCAGCCCATGTGAGCTGCGACCCTGGGTGGGAGAACTGAGACATTGACAACTCCGGCATCTTTGGTTGTTTTATTGTATTTTTAGGGGATGGGAGAAGGGAATGAGTGGGATACTCCTTTGGCTCAACTATGTACAATTCCAGGACTTTATAGCAAAAATGCCTGTTAGCACTGTCTTGACGCCAGCCAATGCTAGCCAGCGCTTACTGGCGCTTTGAACACACTATCTCTGAAAGCTGTGCTGGAACTCAGACTTAAGTCCAAAAGATCCAGGACTGTAGAATACTGAACTTCTAACAATACTTGCACTCAAAAGTCACTGACTACTCCCTCCTGCCTTGCACTGGCTTGAGGTAGCTTGTTGTGAATTCCTGTATGGCTGCAACTCTTAACTGATGCACTACACACTGTGCACTGACTCTTCAGGGTTCAAACTGCAGTCGCCCCCTTTCACACTTCAGGGTCCTCAATCTAGGTACCCCCTGTATCACTTCATGGTCCTCTGACCGGGTACCCCCTTTACAGCTAACTGATTCTTGGATCCTAGAACCTTCTCTGGAGTGGTCCCCACTGACGCTAGGCAGACCCCCAAGGGCAATCCTCAGTACTCACGACCTGTGTAGGCTTTCGTGGGCCTGGACCCCTCTCGCTCTCCGCTGGTTCTCGGCACACCAGATCCCCCTCAGCTCAACTCAGCACTCTCTGGATTCTCAGGCAGCACCTGAGACATCCGCTTCCTCTGACAGGAGGAGACAGCCATCCTCTACCTCCTGGGACTTTGCTTCCGGCCAAAGACGCCGAGTCACGCACTCCCCTCAGACTTATACCCACTCCCAGAATCCTTTGCAGCAGAATTTGATTTCTGGGGTAGTTACAAGCCTGAATGTGTCCCTGATTGGGTTTCCTCCACTGCCCTATGAGAAGCCTCTCACAGAGCCAGTGGGGAGACTCCCCTCTCAGCAGACACCTGGAAGCCATGACACCCTAACCAAAAAGCAATCATGGCCCTGTTGTTAGGCAGACAAGGCCCACTATGCATTTACCTAGCACCTACATACACATGAATTTTTGTACAAATGTTCTTTCATAAATCTACTAGTGTATGGCCAGCTTAAAGTGCTATGTGGAAAAGTGGGCTGTTTGCTGAAATACCAGTCTGGCACAGCTAAATCAAAAGGTCATACTACTATCAGAGCTTGAATTTGAATGAAACAAATGATTAGATATGTTCTCAAATATAATTACCTTAAACCTCTATACAGTATATACTAGTGTGCCCCTTTAGCTAAATAGTGAGGCAGAGGTTTGAAGAATAGGTCTTTTGTACTCATTGCAAAAAAAGTTTCTTTAATTCTATTGAGAAACACAGAAGTTCAGAGACTGCTAGGTTAACCTGCCTCCTACAGAAGGATTGTACAATGGAAAAGGAGAAAAGTCTTGGCTAGCCCAGAAGGATAATTTCTCCAACTCCCTGCATACCTCAGTTTGTAGCAATGCAGTACCAAAAGCCTCAATCACTGATGGGACCTGTGACTAGGGTTGCATCAATACCGGTGACGACACTTAGCATTTGCACGAGTATCGGTACTCGTGCAAATGCCCCGATACTAGAGACAGATACCTTCAGGTTTGTTTTTTTTTTTCATCTGTCAGCGGGATTGCCCCACTGACAGCTGAAATGTATGCAAAATAATACCGGCAATTATCGGTTGTTAAGGAGCAGGGCTGTCGCGTCATTAACAACCAATGACGTTTCAGCTGCCTTCCTCTCCCCCCAGCTCTGCCGGGTGCCTACCTTCTCTCCTGCCAGCTGCAGAGGGTTAGACTAAAGTGGCTGTCATTCTCCTACTGCTCTGTTCCAGCTGCTTCAACTGTGGGGTTAGCCCTCCTGCTTACTTCATCGACTCGCTCTCCTTCCCGATATTTGTTTCAGATAATTTACTTCACTTTGCTCGGATCATTTCATCCTCCCTCCCTCTGTCTGCACATCTCTCCCAGTACAATCCTGCAATAAAGTTAAGACGTTCCTTGGACTGATCTTTATGCCCATCTCTCTATTCACTTTATCCCTTCTCTTGTTTCTTATAATCTCTGCTCTCCGCTCACATAAATATCCAACACAAACCTCACTGCAGCCTCCTGATCTCAGCCCTGGACATTCAACTGAAGTTCACACACCTATTTGTCTTAACACCCTTTCCACCCCAACTTACTTTTTGTATGTATGTCCGTATTTCATCCCATTTTTTTGCGGATGAAAAACGGACATAATGCATGTCAATGGGATTGCGGATGTCAGCCGATAACCATCCCCTGACATCCGATTTTCGTCCTTTCAATTCTGTTCCGTTTTTTGGAACGAAACCGAACCCTATATTTCTTCCGTTTAAAAAACGGAAAGGATGATGTATCATCCGCTGACATCCGCAATCGCCATAGACATACATTATGTCCGTATATCATCCGCAAACGGATAGGATGATACGCGGACATACGGAGCGGATGACACAAGTGTCATCCGTGTCCGTGAAAAAAAAAAAGTGCCGCAGCGGAATAAAAAAAAAATCGGGGCGGCCGTGTGAAAGAGCCCATAGAACGATCCTGTGACCATCATTTATTAATTCATTAAATAATCAATTTACTTACTTTTTTTTTGTTGTTCTTCACTTAATTATTATTACCATATTACCACCCCTCTATCCACTCTTCTACGCAATAGGTATCGGTAATTGGTATCAGTGATTACTTTAAAAAAAAGATCGGTACTTATACTCGGTGTTCAAAAAATGGTATAGGTAAATCACTACCTGTGACCCTCAATGGACTCAAAGAAAGGGGTTTTACAGCACAAAATCCTATTTTCTTTCTTGTTCATTTAGAGATGCAGGAATTCAGAGCTTTTCACGTGAACCAAAAGCAGTCCAACTCAAAAGTGGGCAACAGTAAACAAAACACTATAAGGCCCACCCAATAAAATTGGTGGGTTATGGATCTATGCCTGAAGCTGCGGCAGATTCACACAGCAAGACCTACATAAGCAATGGAGGGAGACCTCCTGATTATGAACTGGAGCTGGCCAAAGAGAATGAGTTCTGTGCCTTAACACCATGTCCCTTTGTAAGACCAGAAAGGACGAATTACAGGATAAGGTCACCGACCTACCCTAATAACAACAAGAACTATAACCTTGTCAGTGAGGGTGGAAAGGGAAATATCCTTTATATGTTTAAAGGGCCAACAAAAATAGGATCCCGTGGAGTCATGATGCGCACAATGGGAGTCACATGGGAGAAACCCAGTACAAAATTCTTGAGCAAGAAATGGAAAATAGCGGTCTATGGAATATGATTACAAAACACAAAGACATGATACTAAGGGCCAGCAACTGGACCTGACCTATCTGCAAAAAGGCCAGGATTCGTCCCATAGAGAATTTCCTGGGGTGAAAGTTTCTGGATTCACACAAAGTGAAGCATGCTTTCCATGTGTAGTGATAGACCTTACGGGAAGTGGACTTTTCAGCCTACAGCATTTTGGGAATTGCCGATTCAGAGAGGCCTCTATTCTTCAGAACCTGGGCTTCAGCAGCCATGCCATTAATGCCAATGAAGTGTGAAACAGGATGGATATTCATTCCTTGAAATAGAAGATTCAGTTAATCTATAAGTATTCACAGAGTGTCTGTGGGGAGTTCGGTCAGGCCAATTTAGAGCTGTGAGGATGACATGAATGCCCTCCATTTTGTTTACTGGGAAGCAAAGTAAGGAAGGAGTTTCAGGGGAGGAAAGACATAGATCAGGGTGTATTGATCAGAACAGAACTACAAGAGCATCTATTTCTGATCGAGTATAAATGTTTCTGGAGACAAACCAGAAAAAAGGCAGGTCCTGGGTCACTTCTGGGTGTAAGGAACATTCTCCCAGATCCAGGCACTGCCAATTGTTCAGGCCTGGAATGTAAAAAGGGAACAGGGCTGAAACGCAAAGTTGTGCACAAGGCAAGATACTTTTCCTGCCTGGCGTACCCCCAGGCTATTACCCCCAGCCTCACTGCTGCATTATCAGTTTAGTTGCAAGCAGTGGAAAATAACCAAAAACCCTCAGAAAAACAGAGGGGAGGGAGCTACGTCCGTCGGTATTTTACAAAGCAAGTACAAAAATTCAATTTTCTCTTTCGTCCACTGACGGACATAGCTGCTGCTTTAAATCTTAGACGATTGGGACGTCCAAAAGCAGTAACCACTGAGGGGTGGGAAAAGGACAAACCTAGACTCACGAAAGGACTCCGTAACCTCAAGGTACACCCATATCGCCCGAACCAGATCCAAGTAATGCAAAGCAATGTCCTTTGGATGGGAAGGTTTCAGACAAAGTGAAGGGAGCACTATGCCTTCATTCAGATGAAAGGCAGAAACCACCTCAGGTAGGAACGGCAGATCAGGTCGTAACACCACCTTATCCCTATGGATCCCCAGATAAGGGGAACGGCAAGACAACACTGCCAGTTCAGACACCCTCTGAGCAGAGGCGATAGCCATTAAAAAGGCAACCTTCTGCGACAAAAAACGAAATACGCCCAAAGTTCTCAAATGGAGGATGCAGAAGAACCGACAGAACCAAATTAAGAACCCAAGGAGGTAACGGGACCTCCGGGGGGGAAGCCAAATGGCGAACCCCCTGAATAAAGGCACAAATCAAAGAATGATTGGCCAACGGACGTTGGAAATACACAGCCAAAGCTGAGATCTGACACTTAAGAGTGCCCAAAGCCAAGAGTTGGTCCATTCCTGTCTGCAAGAAGGCCAGAATCCTGCCAACACGAAATGATCTTGGGTGTAAACGAAAAGACTCACACCAAGCAATGTATGCTTGCCAAGTACGGTGACAGTCCTGCCTAGAAGTGGACTTCGTAGCCTCAAGCAAGGTAGGAATCACCGAGTCGGACAGACCCCTGTCCTTCAACACCGAGCTCTCAACAGCCAAGCCGTTAAAGCCAGTGACCGTAAGGCAGGATGGAAGGTAGGACCTTGCGACAGAAGATCTTTCCTCCGAGGAAGAGCCCACGGACCTGCTACGTTTAGCTGAAATACGTTGGTGTACCAGGATCTCCGAGGCCAATCTGGTGCCACCAGAATTACCGGAATCCCCTCCAGCTCGAGCCTGCGTAGCAGGTGAGACAACAGTTTCAGCGGAGGAAACGCATAAATGAGCTTGCATGGACTCCAAGGAACCACCAGGGCGGCCACGGCCTTGGCCAGAGGATCTCGGGACCAAACCACAAACTGTGGAACTTTCCTGTTTTGCCTGGAGGCGAACAGATCCACATCCGGGGTTCCCCAACGGAGATACAACCAGTAAACACTTGCGGATGCAGAGACCACACACCCTGACCCAGGGCTTGTCGACACAGGCAGTCTGCCTGCCAGTTGTCTATGCCGGGGATATACACGGCGGATAGGGCTAGAACAGAACCCTAAGCCCAATCAGAATCTCGGCTGCCTCCAGGGCACCCTTGGTGCCCCCTTGATGTTTGACATATGCCACAGCCGTGACATTGCCCGACCGGACTCAGACAGGACACCCTTTGAGAATGCCGTCCAATGGATCAAGCACAACTTGATTCCAAGCACCCTGGACAGTCAGAGTGGCAAAGCAGGGTGTCCCTGGAGTCCTGACGCAAACAAAGCAGATTAACCAGGGATGAGAGGGTCCCTGTCCCATTGGACAAGGAGCTCCCGTTTAAGTCACGTGGGCCTGAGCATAGGGCACGGCTCTGAAGGAAGACACCATAAGGCCCAGTACCTGCATGGAGGACCGGAGAAAAAACCTGGTCGCAAGCCAGCAGAGACAGAATCATCTCCCTCAACTGCGCAGGAGGAAGAAAACACCAGCGCCGTAGACGAGTCCAGGATCATTCCTAGGTACTCCAATCTGGAAGCAAAGCAAATTTCTGAAGATTGAAATTCCAACTGAACTGCTGGAGAGTGTGATTAATCACCTCCAGATCCCGTTACAAATGTGCAGATGACTCCGCTCGGAGAAGGAGACCATCCAGATAACCCAGGATTGCAATTCCTCGCTGCCAAAGCAGAGCCAATATCTTGGCAAACACTGTGGGAACAGAGGCAAGCCCAAAAGTCAATGCCACAAATTAAAAATGGTCCTGTCCCACCGCAAAACGGAGAAACCGTAGATGGGCCGGTGAAAGGGGACATGAAAATAGGCATCCTTGATATCGAGGACAACAGGTCCCCCTGATGCAGGAATGCCACCAATGATCGCAGGGATTCCATGCAAAACTTATGGACACGCACAAAGCGCTTCAACAGTCTGAGGTCCAAGATTGGACGCAATTTGCCCTCCTTCCGTGGAACAATAAAGAGGTTTGAATAAAAACCTCGAAAGGGTCCCGTATGAAGGACCGGGACAAGCACTCAGGACAGCAAGTCCCAAATTGCATACCGCAACCCAGCCAGACGGTCTGAGGAAAACCGAAGATTGGAAGGAAAAAATCAGTTCGGAGGATGGGAACGAAACTATCTCGTACCCGGACTAAATCACCTTGTGAACCCACCCTTCATTAACAGGGAAAAGCCACAGATCCGGAAGTAAACTGAGACGTCCCCCCACCCCTAGAAACAGATGGGGCCCCCCCATTCAGGCAGGAATGCAGGGAGCGGAAGGTTTCGCCCATCGATTTCCGGAGCCTTTACCACCCGACGTTGTGATGCTGCGACCCGGTCGCACGAAAATGACGCTTTCAGGGCAGTAAAAGGAAAGACCCCACTCACGCGAGGGGGCCTTCGGCTTTGGGAAAGGGACGTGCCCTTACCCCCAGTGACCGACTTGATCAAGTCATCCAAGGCGGAACCAAAGAGGCGATCACCCTGGTATGGGAGATCTGACAATTTTTTCTGGAAGCTTGGCCAGCCAGCCAAGAATACAACCATATCACATGGCTGATAGCACGCTAACCACCGATGCTCCAGCTGCAAACAGGACATACAGATTAGCATCACATATTAATTGCAGAGTCTTCGATAAGTGCTCAGTAATTTCCAGTGTAGCCGACGGTACCTGAATAGCCGTCAGTGCCTTTCTCAGAACCCTCACCCATGCAAACAGTCTGGGAGACTAGTATTGTAGCCATGGCAGGCCTGAGAAAAGAGCCCACCACCGTATACAGGTGGCAAGAGAAGACCTCAATCCGTCCAGAAGACACACCAGATAAAGGATGAGGATTTTGCCACAGGGAAATCCGTGGCCTTATGAAAACCACCTATCTGGGGGTCCACCAGAGGGGGAACCGTCCATTTGTGCAAGATCCCTCCCTCAAACGGATAGCGCCTGGCCAAAACGTGTTGGAATCACAGGCGTGCGACTAGGTCGCCACCATAGTTCTTCCACCAAGGTGGATAAAACTTCAGGACAGGGAACAACCCTGGCCGACTGCTTTGCTCGATGCATTTATTCTGGTCTGGGATTAAACCACCAAGCCATGTAGGAATCTACAGAAGGTACATCAGAATTGTGTTTGAGCAATACATCATTCCCTCTCAGTAAATGTCTGCAAGAGTTACAATACCATGGGTTTCTATAATGCAGTATTTGGACATGAATTAATTCGGGCTAATATATGGTTGTTCTATAAGGATAGGTTATCTGGGAGGTCCTGAAATGAAATGAGGCATTTAAGCTCATTCCACACTGATATGGCCAACTTCAGAATGGGCAACTTCAGAATGGGCAGGTAA
This sequence comes from Pelophylax lessonae, assembly GCF_965119305.1. NCBI lineage: Eukaryota > Metazoa > Chordata > Amphibia > Anura > Ranidae > Pelophylax > Pelophylax lessonae. The sequence goes on along the minus strand of NC_138772.1, from coordinate 334,258,917 downwards.
TGTCTGCGAGGGAATATTGTTGGAATAAAAGTTATTGCTCCTTTAACCATTTTTTTTTTTTTCTGTATAATCAATTTTTATTGAGAAAGAATTGCGATAAACCGTATGTTACAGAAAAACAAAAAGAAAACCCAACATGAGGCAAACAAGGCCAATGGCGCATAACTGAGAAAAACAATAGTAACTAGACAATCCACAATAAATGTGCAAACCAGTAGTTCAAAGAGTGGGGCTAAGCTCCGGAGTGGGGACCATGGCCGGCATAAACCTGTGTGGTAGCAGGGCTCCCCCGGGTCTAGGCATTCGGCCCCATTTGACCCACCTCTCCCCCCCTGGTGAGGTATGAGAGAGAGAGAGAGCCCCTGCCCCCAAACAATAAAGCTGTAGGGGAAAAAAAAGAAAAAGAAAAACAGCACGGCCCATCTAGGTCCACCACAACAGGGTGAGCTGCCGCGCAGTGTTAAAAAAAAAAAGGAAAGAAATAATAAACGAAAACAAAAGAGAAAACCAAAAAGGGGGGGGGGATCTCTGCCATCCAAAAGGGAAAGATCAGGTAACCCAAAGGGTGTTCACGCCTGGCTCCAAGGGCAATGAGATAGGAACATATGCAAGTCTATGTAGCAAGGAGGCGGGAGGCCTGCAGTACCCGCTGGTGGAAAGAGGGGTCGGCTAGAGCCAGAAGGGCCACAGCCAGACTGGAGGACACAGGGAACGAGTTGGGGGCATACTGGTGCCACTGTGACCAAGCTGCGTCAAACCTATCCCGGGTACCCCTACACGTAGCCATCCGCTCCTCTGCGTCCATAATCTCCTTCACTTTGCGAAGCCAATCTGTTTCGCTAGGGATACGGGGGTCTTCCAATTGATAGGAATGAGGCGCTTGTCGGCGTTAAGTGTGGGAGAGCGCCCCGCTTGTATCTCGGGATGGGCACTGGGGGGACATGCAGGAGGAAAAGCCCTGGGGAGTCCGGCACGTCCAGACCCAAGCCGTCTAGGACGCGTCTCCTCACCATCTCCCAGAAAGGCCTGATCAGAGGGCATGTCCACCATATGTGAAGGAGTATCTGCCCACAGCCGCTCCAGCACTTATCCAAAACACCGGGCAAAATCTAGCTATAGTCACCGGAACCCGGTACCATCTTGTGAGCAGCTTATAATTATTCTCCTGTGTCTTGAAATCCACAGAGCCAGAATGGGTCAGACGGTACAGGTGGTGGAGATGTTCTGAGGTAAACTCAAGGTTCAGGTCCCGTTCCCATTCCTTGATGAAATACGGTTTGGGGGAGGGTTTGGCTGCTTCTAGCAATTTATACAGGGCCGAGATCAAATGCGGCTGCGGGTCGCGGGCTGCCCATAAGCATTCAAAGTAAGTGAGCTCAGTTCTGATCTGGGCCGCCTGACGAACGGAGGCCACAAAATGGGTCAATTGGCAGTATCTCCAGAAATCAAAGGGAAAGCTTCCGTAGCGATCCCTCAGCGTAGCCAAGGGGACCAGTGCCCCAGCAGACCAGAAATGAGCCAGACTAACCTCGCCATCTCTAGCCCAGCGACGGCAGCCACTCCCCAGGGGAGAACCACACGAAACCCCCCACAGGAGTTAGCGGAGAAGTGAGGGGGGCCAAAGCCAAGGAGCCATTTATTTTGTCCCACACACGTAGTGAGTGGGTCATCAGAGGGGACGCCAAATGCAACAGGCCCCTGTTCTCAGCTGGCACCCATGGGGCATAAGCCAGGTTGTGACCCGCGACCGTTTTCTCCAAAGAAACCTACATCTTGGACGAGGTCTGGAACCTCCAGTCCAGCAGGCGTTGGAGAGCCACAGCTCTATAGTACTGGAGGATATCTGGCAGGCCAAGGCCCCCATTGCCTTTGGTCCTCTGCAATAAGGTAACAGCTATCCGAGGTCTCTTACCCCCCCCCCCCCCACATAGGTAATAAAGAGGCTCTTGAGTTCCGTAAAGAAGCGTCTAGGGAGCGGCACAAGGAACATCTGCAGGAGAAACAGTACCCGGGGGAGGACAGTCATTTTGAGGATATTCGTGCGACCGATCCAGGTGAAAGAGGATCTATCCCAGGATTAGAGGTTCGCACTAATCCATCTGAGGAGGGGGGCATAATTACATGCATACAGGGATTTCAGGGAACTAGTGAGGTGAACTCCCAAGTATTTCATGGAGGAAACTGTCCATGTGAAGGGAAAAGAAGCCTGCAGCGTGGATGCCATAGGCAAAGGTATGGTGACTGGTAAAATCTCAGACTTGGAGCAGTTAATTTTAAAATTTGACACCTTGCCATACGCAATCCGCCATCAGATTGGGCAGCGAGGTGAACGGTTCCACAACATGGAACAAAAAATCGTCCGCATACGCGGAGAGCTTGTGCCAAGTGGAGCCCACGGTGACCCCCTTAATGTCCACATTCGCCCGCACCTTACAGAGCATCCTTTAACCTTTTTGATTCAATGCCCTTAATGTAAAAATGTTGATTTAAAAAGGGGACAGGCAGCTCTCTACTTTACCAAGAAAAGTCAGAACCTGCATAGTTAAGTACCCTAAATTAACTCCTAGGTGTTTAAAATTACATGAATCTTCCCAGTTTAATAACTGAATGCGGTTTGTACTTCAACATTTATAAAAAACATAAATTTAAAATATTAGAAAGCTTTTTTCCCCTAAAGTAACAAATTTGTCATACTTTCCTGCTCTGGGCAATGGTTTTGCTCAGAGCAGCTCTTATCCTCCTCTTTGGGGTCCCCAGCCGACACTCCTGGCTCCTCCAGCCTTCGTGTACCTTCTCCCGAGCAAGCTGCTGGTGGGGGGGTACTCGCGTGGCCTTGCCCCCCAGCCACACTGTGCGGCTTGGCCCCACCCCCTTCACTTGTCACTAGCTTTAATTGACAGCAGCAGCCGATGGCTCCCGCTGGTCTGAGTCCAGTGAGGAGGGAGAGAGAGATCAGAGCCACTGCTTTGGTGCACAGTCCTGGACCGAGATTGGGCACAGGTAATTATTTAGGGGGGCTGGGGGAGCTGCACCTAAAATATTTATTAACTTAAATTGGTTCTAAAGTAGAACCAATTTCTATTCTGAATAAAATGAGAATCACAATTTTTTTGCTTCGAAAAAAAGATCACGATCCCCGGCGTAACATCACCTTTTACAAAAAAAAAATTGGGCTAACTTTACTGTTTTTTTTTTTTTTTTTCAATGCATTGAAGTGTATTTTACCCAACAAGTTGTGTTTGAAAGACCGCTGTGCAAATAGTGTGACATAAAATATTGCAACGACCACCATTTTTTTCTCTACGGTCTCTGCTAAAAAAAAAAAAAAAAAAAAAAAAAAAAAATTATATATATATATATATATATATATATATATATATATATATATATATATATATATATATATATATATATATATATATATATATATATATATATATATATATATATATATATATATATATATATATATATACACACACACACACATTATATATATATATATATATATATATATATATATATATATATATATATATATATATATATATATATATATATATATATATACACACACATACATAAACACACAGTATCTCACAAGTGAGTACACCCCTTATATTTTTGTATACATTTTATTATATCTTTTCATGTGACATTTTGCTACAATGTAAAGTCGTGAGTGTACAGCTTGTATAACAGTGTAAATTTGCTGTCCCCTCAAAAAAACTCAACACGCAGCCATTAATGTCCAAACCACTAGCAACAAAATTGAGTACACCCCTAAGTGCAAATGTCCAAATTGAGCTCAATTAGCCATTTTCCCTCCCCCGTGTCACGTGACTCGTTAGTGTTACAAGGTCTCAGGTGTGAATGGGGGAACAGGTGTATTAAATTTGGCGTTCTCTCTCTCACTCTTTCATACTGGTCACTGGAAGTTCAACATGACACCTCATGGCAAAGAACTCTCTGAGGATCTGAAAAAAATAAATTTTTGCTCTAAATAAAGATGGCCTAGGCTATAAGAAGATTGCCAAGACCCTGAAACTGAGCTGCAGCATGGTGGCCAAGACCATTCTGCGGTTTAACAGCACAGGTTCCACTCAGAACAGGCCTCACTGTGGTCGACCAAAGGAGTTGAGTGCACATGCTCAGCGTCGTATCCAGAGGTTGTCTTTGGGAAATAGAGGTATGAGTGCTGCCAGCATTGCTGCAGAAGTTGAAGGGGTGGGGAGTCAACCGGTCATTGCTCAGACCATATGCAGCATGCTGCATCAAATTGGTCTGCATGGCTGTAGTCCCAGAAGGTGATGCACAAGAAAGCCCGCAAACAGTTTGCTGAAGAAAAGCAGACTACTTGAACCATGTCCTGTGGTCTGATGAGACTTATTTGGTTCAGATGGTGTCAAGCGTGTGTGGCGGCAACCAGGTGAGGAGTACAAAGACAAGTGTGTCTTGCCTACAGTCAAGCATGGTGGTGGGAGTGTCATGGTCTGGGGCTGCATTAGTGCTGCCGGCACTGGGGAGCTACAGTTCATTGAGGGAGCCATGAATGCCAACATGTACTGTGACATACTGAAGCAGAGCATGTTCCCCCCTCCCTTCAGAGACTGGGCCACAGGGCAGTATTCCAACATGATAAAGACCCAAAATACACCTCCAAGACGACCACTGCCTTGCTAAAGAAGCTGAGGGTAAAGGTGATGGAATGGTCAAGCACGTCTCCAGACCTAAACCCTATTGAGCATCTGTGGAGCGCAAGGTCTTAACATCCACCAGCTCCACATGATGTCATCATGGAGGAGTGGAAGAGGACACCAGTGGTAGCCTGTGAATCTCTGGTGAACTCCATGGCCAAGAGGGTTAAGGCAGTGCTGGAAAAAAATGGTGGCCACACAAAATATTGACACTTTGGGCCTAATTTGGACATTTTCCCTTAGGAGTGTACTCACTTTTGTTGCCAGTGGTTTACACATTAATGGCTGTGTGTTAAGTTATTTTGAAGGGACAGCAAATTTACACTGTTATACAAGCTGTACACTCACTACTTTACATTGTAGCAAAGTAATTTTTTCAGTGTTGTCAAATTTAAATATATAAATATATAATAAAATATTTACACAAATGTGAGGGGTGTATTCACTTTTGTGAGATACTGTGTATATATATATATATATATATATATATATATATATATATATATATATATATATATATATATAATATTTGGGGGTTCTAAGTAATTTTCTAGCAAAGAAATACTGATTTTAACTTGCAATCAACAAGTGTCAGAAAAAGGCTGTCTTTAACCGCTTGCCGACTGCCGCATGACTATTTACGGCGGCAGTCAGCCCCTCACAGACAAAGTGATGTAGGACTACAGAGGGAGAAAGCAGGCGGCTAATGTAAACAAAGCCGCCTGTCATTCTCCCTTGTGTAAGTGCAGAGAGCATACGGTCCTGCTATGTAGGATCGTATATATCATCGTATATATCTCTGTAGTTACACAAACAGCCACATTCCTTTAAAGTTAGAATCACGCCCCTAGGCACACACTTAACCCCTCCTTCTCCAAGAAAGTTAACCCCTTCCCTGCCAGTGTCATTTTTACAGTAACAGTGCATATGTATAGCACCGATTACTGTAGTAATGTAACTGGTACCCCCAAAAGTGTCAAAAATGTCAGTCAGGGGTCCGATCTGTCCGCCGCAATGTGGCAGTCCCGCAAAAAAAAAAAAAAAAATATCTTTCCCTTAGTAAACGCAATAACTTTTGCGCAAACCAATCAAAATACGCTTATTGCGATTTTTTTTTACCAAACATATGTAGCAGAAAACAAATTGGCCTAAAATGTTAAAAAATTTTGATTTTTACATTTTTTTTTGGGGGAATTTCATATTAAAAAATGTGAAAAATATTGTTATTTTTGCAAAATTGTCGGTCTTTTTTTGTTTATAGCGCATGATCAAAAAAAAAAAAAAAAAAATCACACAGGTGATCAAATACCACCAAAAGAAAGCTCGGTTTGTGGGAACAAAAAAGGATGTCAATTTCATATGGGTACAGCGTCGCACGACTGCGCAATTGTCCGTTAAAGTCACGCAATGCCGAATCGCAAAATAGGCCCTGGTCAGGAAGGGGGTAAAATCTTCCGGTGCTTAAGTGGTTAAGTGCTTAAACTGACCCTATTTGCAGACCAAAGTTCATCCCTTTGATCTTAAAACTAATTGAAAGATATGTTTTTTTTTCCCCATTTCATTTTCAGCGCTGATAAATATTGCCTATATGGACAAAAAAAAAAAAAAAAAAAAGGTATGGGACTTTGATTGAGGTACAACTGGACATGGGATATTTTAATAATAATTGAATAAATATAAATAAATCAATCACTGTTGCATATACAGAGATACAGCACATAGATGCAATAATGCATAATAAATCCAAAATTAATACAATATTTCTAGGACCAAAAAATGGATCACTCAAGAATATAATGGATACGTCAACACAAATGCTTTGTGTGCTCATGGTCTTTGAATATATCATGATTGGATGAAACATTTGAGTAATTGTAGGCTCCACGCATTTCGTGGACCTCCATCCACTCATCAGGAGCGTTGAGCCTAAAATTATTCAAATGTTTCATCCAATCATGATATATTCAAAGACTATGAGCACACAAAGCATTTGTGTTGATGTATTCATTCGATTCTTGAGTGATCCATTTTTTGGTCCTAGAAATATTGAATTTATTATGCATTGTTGTATATGCTATGTGCTGCATCTCTGTATATGTAACAGTGATTTTTTACCATATTTATTGAATTATTATTATTAAAATCCCATGTCCAGTTGTACCTCAATCAAAGTCCCATACCTTTTTTTTGTCCATATTTACACTTGGGGATGGAGGCAACTGGACGTTCTTTATGTGGCAAACCATATATACCCTCTTCTGATAAATATTGCCTACTGCTTTTTTTTGGAAAGCTGTGAGCAGGAAACTGCTTGGCACTTGTTACATGAATCGTGAAAATGGTGTATTATGGTCGTGTGGGGGGTTAAATCGAGATCGCGATTTTTTAACAATTAATTGTCCAGCTCTATTCTATGGGCTTAAGTTTTTTTTACCTTCATGCATTCTATACATGAAGGTAAAAACCTTCTGTGTGCAGCAGCTCTCCAGCTCCCTAATACTTACCTGAGCCCCACTGCAAACCAGTGGGGACTCTACCTCATTGGTTGAGACAACAATCAATCACAGCCAGTGAGGCAATGAGGTGAAAGGAGGGGCGGCAGCTGTGTGTGTGTGTGTGAAAAGACACGCAGAGCAGCAGCTTGGAGCGAACCTGCCTGGTTGCCTCATTGCACGCTGCTTGCTCTGGGATCACTTGGCAAAAGGGAGGGGTCAGGAGCGCCCGCAGGGGACCCAAGAAAGGGAGGATCAGGGCTGCTCTGTGCAAAACCGCTGCACTGAGCAGGTGTTATTTAAAATGAAAAATACTTGCCTTTATTATCCCTTTAATGCAGAGAATGCATCAATATAGAAAAAACTTTTAGCCTTTACAACTACTTTAATGCTAGCCATACACATGGCGATTTCATCACTTGGCTACTTTTGTGATAAAAACGTCATGAATGTGCCAGAAACTGCCTCATATTTATTGCAGATTTAGAATCAGTCTTAGTATAATTAATAGACTGGTGCAATCTGCTTTCGACCACTAGGAGGACATCCCCAATGTATGAAAGCTAGCCATACACCAGTTACTTTTGGAGGTGAAAACAAAACCAGATTTATAGGTGCACAATAACAAGCAATCATGAACTTACCAATGTTTCCTTCTCCAGCTCTCTCAAAGCCTGTGTGTCAGCCTCAAGTGTTGAAAGTTCTTGTACTACGATCTCATGAAAGCGGTTAAGCTTACGAATTCTAAAATAAAAAATGCTGAGTAGAACGAAAATAAATACTTTTATTGCAGTCTATCATGAGACACAGTCTTAATCTTCAGGTTATACTGCTGGCAACAGGAGGAATGGACACTGGCAAATAAAATGTGGCCCAGCCCAGAGTATAACCCCTGCAACTACCAGCAAGCCTAAATTTTGTAGCAAAGCAGTACCAAGAGCATGATCAAAAACACAGGGGTAGGTAGGACCTGTGTTGCTTAATGGACTCTAAAGTCAAGAAATGGAAAATTGAAACGGCCGCTATTTGGTCAGCAAGGGAAATTACTTAGCCTACAATTCCCAAGATTTCTTCCACTGGGGAAGATAAATGCTCCTGCCGTCATTGGCAACCTTGATGATACTATGAAGAGCCAATCTGGGGAGACATAGTGCCTTGAAGGTCATATGGATCAAACGCTAAGACGGGAGACTTACAGAAAAATGCAGCAAAAGTGTCTTTTTACCTTTATGCATCCCCACAGAACAGTTTGGGGAGCGAGCCCACATGGATGCCCCCTCAGCGCATATATTGCGGAAGGGCACTCTTAGAAGGAGCGGACAGCGCCGGCAAGTGCAACATCCAACAGACCAAAAAGGAAAAAATTAGATTTTTGTACTTACCGTAAAATCCATTTCTCTGAGTTCGACGGACATAGCGCTCCACAAATCATAACTTGCGGGTTATATTGCCTCCTCCAGGAGTGGGACTAGGCGGAACAAAAAACACCTGGCTACGCCCATGGGCCGTCCTCAGCTGGTATATAACCCCCCTCTCTGGTCTAGGTAATCAGTTTGGTAGCAAGCAGTATTAGAAGTATCAGAACTCCATAGAGGGCTAGGTGCTGTGTCCGTCAAACTCAGAGAAATGGATTTTACAGTAAGTACGAAAATCAAATTTTCTCTTTCGTTCATCGACGGACACTGCATTCCATAAATCATAACTAGTGGGACATCCAAAAGCAGTGCCAAAAAGGAAAATGAGGGGTGGAAAAAAACCCAAGGCTAAGCATAAGCGCCCTTAACCAGGACACAGGAGCCCTATCTGAAAAATAAAGGTTTAAGATAAAACACCCCCCCAAGAGGGAATAGCCCCTCTTAAACAGCAGCCTGCAAAACTTTGTGGCCAAAAGAAGCATCCGCAGATTCCAAAGTATCTACCTTATAGAATTTCATGAAGGTATGCACAGACAACCAAGTGGCTGTCCCTGCAGACGTATCTACCTTATAGAATTTCGTGAAGGTATGCACGGACGACCAAGCGGCCGCCTTACAAACTTGCGATATTGAAGTCTGACAGAAGGCCCAAGGAGCACTCAGCACCTGAGTAGAATGCACCGTAACAGGGAAAGGGAAAGGTGGAACCTGACCTTTAATGGACTAGTCCCAAGTCACCGTCTGTCTGATTCATCTGGAGATGGTAACCGAAGAAGCGGCCAGCCCTTTTCTTGGTCCATCCATAACCACAAAAAGCAAGTCTCACCACCGAAAGACTCAGTAGCTGCCAGATACACCCGAGCCACTTTATCCCTATGGACCACTAAATAAAGAGACTGCGACAGGATAATGCCACCAGTTCCGATACCCTGTGGGCCGAGAAAATAGCCACAAATAATGTCACCTTCTGGTGTAACATAGGCAAGGGAATCTCTAGAATATTTTTAAATGGAGGTTTCTGGAGAACAGAAAGTACTAAAATTTAAATCCCATGTTGAGTGATTAACGCCCTGTTGAAGAAAGGTTAAGATCCGAGCCACAGAGAAGGATTAAGGATGAGCGCAAATCGACTCACACCAAGAAATGTACGCTTTCCATGTACGATGGTATATAGCAGGGGTAATGAATTAAAATTCAAGGAGGTCCGGTCGCTAAAATTTTCATTGGGCTGAGGTCCGAATCTCAAGTCTGTGCTGACTCTGAACAAAAAGTGCCCACCAGCTTGACCCTTAACATAAAATATGCCCATCAGCGTGCCCCTTAGCATAACACTTGCCCGTCAGCGTGACCCTTAACACAAAATAAGGGGCACGCTGATGGGCATATTTTATGTTAAGGGTCATGCCGATGGGCACATTTTATGTTAGGGGGCACCCTGATGGGCACATTTTATGATGGTGGGATTGCTGATGGGCAAAAAAAACGTGTAAATCAGCGTTGCTCTTAACATAAAATATGCCCATCAGTGTGTACCACAGCATAAATATGCACATCAGCATGCCCCTTAACATAAAATATGCCCATCAGCGTGACCCTTAACATAAAATATGCCCATCAGCGTGCCCCTTATTTTGTGTTAAGGGTCACGCTGATGGGCAAATGTTATGCTAAGGGGCACGCTGATGGGCATATTTTATGTTAAGGGTCACGCTGGTGGGCACATTTTGTTCTGCCCATCAGAGTGCCCCTAACATAAAATGCGCCCATCAGCTTGCCCCTTATTTTATGTTAAGGGTCATGCTGATGGGCATATTTTATTTTAAGGGTCATGCTGATGGGCATATTTTATGTTAAGGGGCATGCTGATGTGCATATTTTTTGCTGTGGTACACACTGATGGGCATATTTTATGTTAAGGGGCACGCTGATGGGCACATTTTATGTTAAGGGTCACGCTGATGGGCAAAACAAAACGTGTAAATCAGCGTTGCGCTCAACATAAAATATGCCCATTAGCGTGCCCCTTAACATAAAATGTGCCCATCAGCGTGCCCCTTAACATAAAATATGCCCATTAGCGTGCCCCTTAACATAAAATGTGCCCATTAGCGTGCCCCTTAACATAAAATGTGCCCATCAGCGTGTCCCTTAACATAAAATGTGCCCATCAGCGTGTCCCTTAACATAAAATATGCCCATCAGAGTGCCCCTTAACATAAAATATGCCCATCAGCGAGTCCATTAACATAAAATATGCCCATCAGCGTGTCCCTTAGCATAAAATAAGGGGCACGCTGATGGGCACATTTTATGTCAAGGGAGCAATCTGATGGGCATATTTTGTTTCTTTTATGGGGCACTCTAATGAGCACAACAACACATGCCAGTCTGCACACTTCAGGGTTTTTTTTTTTTTAAATTGCATTATTCTCCTCTAAAAATGTGCTCCACATACCTGGAGCCAGCTGAGTCAAAAGCCGCGAACAGGGGGGCGGGGCGTGCACATAGTGTCCAATGTGAGGGAGCCGCAGTCAGGAGCAGAGGGCGGGGCGCGCGAGTGACGTCACGCCCCTACTCGCGGCCCGACAGGACACCGCGATGTCCATTAGTCAGTTGCAGGGGGCGGGGCGCGCGCAGGACGTCACTCCCCTACTCGCGGCTCGAGCGGGACGTCACTCCCCTACTCGCGGCTCGAGCAGGCCGTCACTCCCCTATTCGCGGCTCGCGCGGGACGTCACTCCCCTACTCGCGGCCCGACACAACAACGGCTGCTAGTGAGCCGGGAGCCGCAAGCGGTCCGGGCAGAAGCATCTCGCGGGCCGTCAATGGACCGCGGGCCGCCATTTAGTGACCGCTGGTATATAGCATCTCCCAAAAGGGAGTTCACCTCTTACATTTTTGGAAATATTTTATTATAGCTTTTCATGTGACAACACTGAAGAAATTACACTTTGCTACAGTGTAAAGTAGTGAGTGTACAGCTTGTATAACTGTAAATTTGTGGTCACCTCAAAATAACTCAATTTCTAAACTGCTGGCAACAAAAGTGAGTACACCTCTAAGTCAAAATGACCAAATTGGGCCCAAAGTGTCAATATGTTGTGTGGCCACAATTTTCCAGCATTGCTTTAACCCTCTTGGGCATGGAGTTCACCAGAGCTTAATAGGTTGCCACTGGAGTCCTCTTCCACTACTCCATGACGACATCACGGAGCTGGTGGATGCTAGAGACCTTGCTCTCCTCCACATTCTGTAGCTCCCCAGTGCCGGCAGCACTAATGCCGCCCCAGACCATGACACTCCCACCACCATGCTGGACTGTAGGCAAGACACACTTGTCTTTGTACTCCTCACCTGGTTGCCACCACACACGCTTGACACCATCTGAACCAAATAAGTTTATCTTGGTCTCAGACCACAGGACACGATTCCAGTAATCCATGTTCTTAGTCTGCTTGCCTTCAGCAACTGTTTGCAGGCGTTCTTGTGCATCATCTTTAGAAGAGGCTTCCTCCTTGGACAACAGCCATGCAGACCAATTTAATACAGTGTGCGGTATATGATCTGAGCACTGACAGGCTGATCCCCTAGCCCTTGAACCTCTGCAGCAATGCTGCATCAATTTGCCAATCTCTGGATACGACGCTGAGCACGTGCACTCAACCCCTTTGGTCGACCATGGCGAGGCCTGTTCTGAGTGGAACCTGTCCTGTTAAACCGCTGTATGGTCTTGGCCACCGCGCTGCAGCTCAATTTCAGGTTCATGTCAATCTTCTTATAGTCTACTCTAGGCCATCTTTATGTAGAGCAACCATTTTTTTTTCAGATCCTCAGAGTTCTTTGCCATGAGAGGCCATGTTGAACTTCCAGTGACCAGTATGAGAGTGTGAGAGCGATAACACCAAATTTAACACACCTGTTCCACACCTGAGATTCTGTAACACTAATGAGTCACATGACAACGGGGAGGGAAAATGGCTAGTTGGGCCCAATTTGGACATTTTCACTTAGGGGTGTACTCACTTTTGTGTGTTGACTTATTTTGAGGGGGCAGCAAATTTACTCTGTTATACAAGCTGTACAGTCACTACTTTACATTGAAGCAAAGTTTAATTTCTTCAGTGTTGTCACATGAAAAGATATAATAAAATATTTTAAAAAATGTGAGGGGTGTACTCACTTTTGCAAGATACTGTATCTCGCTGGAAGAAGACTTCCTCGACTTCACCATAGTAGTGATCCAGACAAACCTCTATACTTCAGTTCCTGGCTTTCAACAAACCGCTAAGCCATTAAAACCAGCGACTTTAAAGTAGGGTGGTAGATTAGCCCTTGGGACAACTGGTCTTCTCTGAGAGGAAGCCCCCAAAAGGACATTTACAGCCACCAGGATGATTGGAAGATCCTCGCTCTTGATAACTTGCAGGAACTGCGGAAGAAGCCTTAGCCGAGGATGATACTGGCCTTACTGTGGCCCTTGGATGCCTGTGGCATCTGTCAGAGGACCCCGTGACCTCGTCACGAACTTCAGTATCCTCCTGTGGAGTCGAATATGCTAAAGGAGCTGCATGTAAGACTATGCAAAGAGAACAGACTTGAAGGTGGATGTCACCAGACTCAGAACCTGCATGCAAAATGGGAGAGAGAATCTGTGTGACAGCAGCCGATGAATCACGGCCTGTGGTTCCTAAAATTTGTTCAGGGAAGGACCACCCTGGTCAGAATTAAAATAAGACCTGGGTAAATCAATTCCCTGGACAGGGATAAGGGGGGACCTTAGGTAGTTCAGACATCACCTTAACCTTTGCAGGAATTAAATCTGCACAAGGAGACTCAGGACCTGTCCCCCCTTCTGAGTACCCCCAAAAGAAACATGTCGTGGATCTCCTTAATGCTCACCAAAAGAAGTCCACAGGGCTGGAACCAGCGAAGATGTCCCCCCACCCCAATAATGGGTGAGGTCAGACCTTTATGCTGAAGGAGTTCTGTCTGCTGGTCCAGGGAAGCTAGCTCTAGGCTTACCAGACCAAGGCTGCTTGGAACCTCCCGGGGAAGACTTATGCCCCGTACACACGTGCAGATCGTCGGCCGAACGATCGGCCGTCTTTTGTCCCTGGGCTGTCGTATCTGTTGAAAAGTGCAAAAGACTGCACAAGAATTTTGTCCGCCGACTACAGCCGACTGCAGAAGTGAGGTCATGTGATGGTTAACTTTCCCTGTGTTTTTTCTTTTCTGAGCATGCCCAGTCTTGCAAATCTGCTGTCTGTCGGCCGAATTCTGTATTGACTGGCGAACAATCGGCCGCTCTGGTGTCGGCATACAAAAATTTTAATGCTTGCACGACAGATTCTTTTCGGCCGAAAGTGCGCTGTCGGCTGTCGGAAGCATCATACTAACAAGCCGAAAATCGGCCGATCAGTCGTCGGCCGAATCTTTTCGGCCGACAATCTGCACGTGTGTACGGGCCTTTAAAATATATTTCCCTTATTCTCTGTCCGAGAAGCACAAAATAATTTTCTATGGGCTGAAAAGGAGGGCCCCCGTGTCTGCGGTGAGGCTCCTTCCCTTTCCTTGATTGTGGCAGGAAGGTACTCTTCCCTCCCGTGATACCCTTGATGTTATTCAGGGTAGCCCCAAACAAGCGATCGCCTTGAAAGGGCAGATCAATGAGAGCTTTCTTAGAGGCTTGGTCTGCGGACCAATTCTTAAGCCACAGCACGTGCCTAATCACCACCGCTGAAACAAAGTTTGGACAGCACAGGATCTGTATCCAAACATGCATCACAAATAAACTGCAGCCCATGGACCAAACATAAGCAGCTGGGACCTGCTCACCCCCCATGCCCTGGTGGAAAAGCTTGATCCATTCAGTTAGGGTCTGAGACACCAGGGCTGAGACAAAGACTTCCCACAATGCCGAACCAGCCATAGCAAACCTGCTGCGTGCCACAGCCTCCACTTTGTCAGCTGGGTCCATAAAGGACGGGGATTCCTCTACTGGGATCATGCTTGCTTTATTCAACCTGGAAACAGGAAGGTCCGCCACTGGTGGACTAGCCCACTTTTTTTTAAAAGCCACTCCTCGGGGCGTGTCCAAGATGGCCACCGGACTGGACGTGTCAGATTAGAGCTCCGGGTTTGCCGCCCTGCAATCTCCGCAGACCGCTGCCCTACCTGGCCCTGTGCGATCCCCCTCGGGGTTGTGTCCCTTGTGTAGGAGTCCTGTGGCTTTCTCATGGAGATCCAGGGGTGGATCGTGCTCTTTCCCCGCCTGCGGCCTACTTGCACCGCCGCCTGTGCGCCTGCCGGACTTTTGTGGCGCTTCCCGGGACTGACATCGCGTCTGGAGGTAGGCCGTGCTTCCCCAGTGACTTTGGGGCGCTCCGGCTGCCGGCCTGCCATCGCGGCCGTTCGGATCCTGCTTCCACTGGCCCTGCAGACTGAGTACTGGTGCCTTCCCCTTGAACTCTGGCCACCATTTTGGCCTAGGCCCGGCGCCGACCTGCGGCCTCTACATCCGGCCGGCCATCCCGGCGGGGGCCCTGCTTTGGTTCCTGGTGGGGATGCCACCTGTATTGACCCATCTAGTGCCGTAGTGACCATAACTGGCCTCCCTATACAGACTGCTTGTCCCTCTTTTGCTCACCTTGGGCTGCTTGCAGATAGTTGCTCCTCCCTCACTGTGCTGCCTGCAGATCGTTGCTACAGACTGTTGCTCCTACTAACCGGTGCTGCCTGCAGATCATTGCTCCCATTGGTTTGGTGCTGCCTGTGGACTGTGCTCTCCCGCTTTTGTGCTGCCTTGCAGATCGTTGCTCCCACCAGCCTGTGCAGCCTGCAGATCGTTGCTACCGATTGTTGCTCCTACTAACCAGTGCTGCCTGCAGATCGTTGCTCCCATTGGTTTGGTTCTGCCTGTGGACTGTGGTCTCCTGCTATTGTGCTGCCTGCAGACTGTTGCTCCCACTGCCCTGTGCTACCTGCAGATCGTTGCTGCCTTTCACACCCTTGCAGCCTGCAACTGCTGAAGCTTTGCTGTGCATACCCTGCACTATACATTTACCTGCTACTGAGTGGATAGCTGTATCCTCGACGCACCTTGCTGTTCCTGCTCCTGGTTCCTGAGTACGTAGCACCGCAGACTTCCTACAGTGTTCCATATTCTTCTATGTCGACTCGGGCGAAGAACAAAGACTTGTCGGCCCACAAACACTCGGCAAAGGCGGGTCCCGCTAGTGGGGCAGCAGGCGGCACGGGGTGTCTCCCGGGTCCCCTTCTCAACCTGGCTACTCAGACTGCGGATAAGGAGCCGGCCCTGACGGAGCAGGATAACTTTGCTGCGCTGATGCAGGCCATCACTACATGCCAGTCTACTCTCACTGGCAAAATAGACTCGGTACAAATGGACATAGGCCTCATCCGCAAGGATATGGATACGTTTCGTGGCCGACTGTCGGAGGCCGAGCGGCGGATGGGGGAGGCGGAGGACGTACTCCATTCTCATGAAGCCTCCATACGTGCTATCTCCGCTAGGGTCAAGTCCCTGGAGGCCAGGGCCGAGGACGCGGAGAACAGGAACCGGCGGAACAATCTGCGGATTGTCGGTCTCCCGGAGGGGACGGAGGGCGCTGATACGGTGTCCTTTGCCTGAGCGCCTCCTGCGCACCCTGTTGCCTCAGGCCCAGTTCTCCCCCTTCTTTGTCGTGGAGAGAGCGCACCGCATGCCGGCGACCCGGGGGCCGCCAGGGTCCCCACCGCGTACCTTCATCCTGCGCCTCCTCAATTTTAGGGACCGTGACTTGGTGCTTCGGGAGGCAAGGAAGTTGGATGTCCTGAGACACGAGGCTGCAAACATCATGGTCTTCCCGGATTATTCCATGGACACACAGCGTTTTCGACAGTCTTTTGACCATGTTAAACTACAGCTCCGCAATCGCAATTTTAAATGCAGTATGCTGTTTCCTGCCTGGCTGCGAGTTTAGGATGGCGAGGCGGTGAGATTCTTCACTTCCCCGGAGGACACCATGCACTGGTTGGAGACACTTCCCCGGGCACGATCCCCTAGGCCGTGAGTCTCTCTACGCGCTGTTTGCGCTCTGGATGTTACATTTTCCTTTGAGAGTTTTTTGGGGGGGGTCATCCTCCTGTGAGATACCAGTTTTTCCTAGTGGCCTTTCCCCGCTGGCTGCCTGAGAGGCCCCCCCCTCTCCTTTCTTTTGGTTTTACTGTTAGCAACCTGGTTAAGCTTGGTGCCCCCCCTGGAACTTTCGGGTGAAGTTGATGACCTAGTTCCTGTTCTGCAGAGATCTTCTATCCTTCATTTGATGGCAGCTCCCGTGGCCAACTGACTATACCGTGGTAGTACCTGTTGGTACCCCTGGTGTCCACTGGTGTGCGACCCTCGTTGGCGGTTGCCTATTTGGTTTTTGGGAATGCAAGCACACCCATGTTGGGGGGGAGGTGCGGGGTGGGGGGGGGGAGGGGATTGTGTGCTGTTACAATGCCTATGTTTTTTGCATTTGGGGTGTTATTTGTTTTTTTTCTATGTTTCCTTTCAGCTGTGTTCTTGGGTGCTTTTGGTACGATGTATGTTCTCTGACAGGGGGGGTGTGGAGTTCTGTTCACAGCCCTATAACGGTTAGTCTACTCCACTCCGGGACTTGTTGGGGGGCGGGGGGTTAACCCTGTGTAACGTCTGTGGTGTAGATCTGGAGGCTTCCAATTTTTCCAAATTGCTATCATGGGTCCCCTCACGGTAATTTCCTGGAATGTCCGAGGATTGAACTCTAAGTTCAAACGGTCACTTGTTTTTTCCTTTTTGCAGCGACACCGCCCCCATGTTTGTATTTTACAGGAGACCCACCTGGTGGGGAGTAGGGTGCTGGCGCTTAAAAGGGCCTGGGTGGGGTCTTACTACCATGCCACCTGTTCCTCCTACTCCAGGGGGGTGAGCATCCTGATCCACAAATCTGTCCGTTTTAGCCTCCTGGATCTTCACCTGGACCCTGAGGGGAGATATGTTTTGCTTCATGCTCTTTGTGAGGGGTTGGAAATGTGTATTGCGGGATTGTATGTGCCTCCGCCGGGCCAGCTTACCCTCCTACAGAGGTTGACTCCGCTCCTGGCCCTTTGCCCGGCGGCTTGTCTGTTGGTGGCGGGGGACTTTAATATGCCCCCCAACCCATCACTGGACAGGTTTGCTGGGGGGGGGCCCTGTGGACTCTCCCCTCTCCCGCTGGGCCGATGCCCTTGGATTGGTGGATGTGTGGAGGTGGAAGAACCCCGGGCTGCGGCAATACACCTGTCACTCGGCCACTCACGCCACTTACTCAAGGATTGACCTGGTTTACCTTTCGGAGTCCCTGCTTGCAGGTACCCGGGAGGTCTCTATTTTGCCTCGGGGGATCTCGGACCATGCCCCTGTCATTGTCACTTTGGGGATTGGGGCGGGCCCGGGGGAGGGTGTTTGGTGATTATCTAGATTTTAGGTTGATGATGAGAGAGTGGCCCCGGTTGGGTCTTCCGAGCTGCTGGAGTATTGGGCCCGCAATGCTGACACCGCCTCTCCTTCGCTCGTCTGGGATGCTTTCAAAGCTTGTACCAGGGGAGTGTACCAGCGGGCGATAGGACGGGCTAGGAGGGAATCGATCTTGGCGTTGATCGAGGCAGAGACTAGAGCCACGGCCTTAGAGTTGCGGTATGGGGCGGATGGAGACTCGGGCATATATGCGCTGCTGCAGGCGGTACATCGAGAGATAGCGTTGCTGAGGGCCACGGCTTGTCGGAAACGCTTGCTGTCACAATCGCAGCAAGTTTTTGAACAGGGGTAACGGGCGGGTCGTATGTTGGCATGGTTGTCTCGGGAGCGCTCCCCAGCTACGCTGATTGCCAACATCAAAGATGACGCGGGGTGCTGCCACTCTGATCCCTCTGCCATCAATGCCCAATTTGCGAGCTACTATGAGGACCTCTATCGTGGTTTACCCCCCGGAGCACCTCGCGGCCTACCTTGACAACCTGGATTTTCCGCAACTGTCGGAGGCGGGTAGGGTCAAATTGGATGGCCCAATTTCCCTCACGGAACTGTCCAAGGCTATTGCGGCTCTGCAATCCGGTAAGGCCCCGGGCCCGGACGGGCTACCGGTGGAGTTTTACAAGTCCAACTTGGACTTGGTGGCCTCGCGCCTTCATTCCCTGCTGCAAGGGGCCTTGGACTCGAATAGCTTACCCTGTTCTATGTCGGAGGCAGTTATTGTCGTTATACCCAAACCCGGGAAGGACCCTGAACGTTGTGCTTCGTATAGGCCGATTTCCCTCCTCAATGTGGATGCCAAGATTCTGGTGAAGGTTCTGGCGCGACGCTTGAACTCGGTTATTCTGTCGCTGATCCATGGGGACCAAACTGGTTTTATGCCGGGCAAGGGGACAGACATCCATATACGTCGCCTTTATACCCACGTTTCTCATGTAGTGTTGTCGGACTCGGGTGGGGTCGTGGCCTCTCTGGACGCAGAGGCCTTCGACTGTCGAGTGGGGTTATCTTTGGGAAGTCCTACGTCGCTTTGGCATTGGCCCAAAATTCATCTCCTGGGTTAGACTGCTCTATGCAGCCCCGCGCGCTAGGGTTCGCACTAATAGTTCCCTCTCCCCTCCATTTTCACTGCATAGGGGGACTAGACAGGGCTGTCCACTGTCCCCGGGTCTCTTTGCCCTGGCGATGGAGCCCCTGGCTATCCTCTTGCGGTCCACCCCCGCTTTGGGGGGGCTGCAGGTGGGCCCCCTAGTTGAACGGATTTCACTGTACGCTGATGATGCCCTTCTCTACCTCCCTGAAGCGGCGGGATCCCTGATGGCATTGCAGATTTTTGAGCTGTTTGGCTCGTTCTCTGGGATACGCATTAACTGGGACAAATCCCTACTATTTTCCTTGTCGGCGGTTCCCCCTCCCTCCTCCCCCGATCTGCCTCTACAGTGGGTTACGAAATTTCACTACTTTGGTATCAAAATACAGCGGGACGTCGCCAAATACTTGGATTACAATGTCACTCCTATTTTGCAGCAAATGCAGCTCCGCTGCCAGAATTGGCGGTCGTTGCCTTTGACACCGGTGGGAAGGATTAATTTACTTAAAATTATTTTTCTCCCTAAATTTCTTTATGCCTTCCGTAACACCCTGGTGCCTATTCCGTGTGCCTTTTTCCGGAAGCTGGATAAAGTGGTGATGGAGTTCGTTTGGGCGGGGGCTGTCCCTAGGGTTGCGAAGACTACCCTGCAACTCCTGTTGTCCCTGGGTGGGCTGGCATTACCCAACTTTCGCCATTATTACTGGGCAGCGGTGTTGGTCACGGTGCGGTGGTGGTTCGCACAGCCCCGGGACAACCCAGCGGTGAGTCTGGAGGCGGCGATCATGGGCTCTTATACTGCTCTTGGTCACTTGGTATACCGTGGCCCTGGGGTGCACCAACAGCTGACTGTCCCTATGCGGACAACAGTCAGGGTTTGGGGGCAGATGTCGGTTGTGGTCGGTGGCCCCGACACTGTCTCCCCGCATACCCCGCTTTGGGGTAACCCCAGGCTACGGCACCTCCAGTCCATCCCGGACCCGGGTCTGTGGCACCGGTTCGGGATTATTCGACTACAACAGGTGATGCCTGAGGGTGTGATTCTCCCGTTCCCGACGCTTCGCTCTTCCTATGCTCTCCCCTCCTCCCGACGCTTCGCTCTTCCTATGCTCTCCCCTCCTCTATGCTGTTTCGCTACCTCCAGCTGAAGCAAGCCTTGCAGACCCAATACCCGAGGGCTGTCACGTTGGCCCCTAATACGGTGGAGCGGTTTCTGTCAACTAGATGCACTGACTGTATCCTGTCTTCTGTGTACCTTAGAATCACTTGTAAGGTGGACGGGGCAAGCCCCCGACTCTATGCCCTTTGGAAAGAGGACATCCCGTCCCTTGACGAGGAGGCCTGGGAGGAGGGGCTGGGTGGGTATATCTCTGGGATGATTTCGGCCAGGGATCGCTTCATTCAGCTTAAATTTCTCCATAGGGCCTATTATACCCCTCAGCGAGTGGCCAAGATATACCCTGGTAGTTCGGATATATGCCCCCGGGGCTGTGGGCAAATTGGTACCTTCTTCCACATGGTGTGGTTCTGCCCTATTGGTCAGCGGTTTTGGGGGGGGTGGTTGGTGAGCTTGAGGGTTTGGGGATTCTTGGCATGGTCCTTGATCCCAGAGTCTCATTACTGGGTTTTTGTGGTTTGGTCTCTCACAAGAGGCACACGCAGCTCTTTATATTTTATCTTATGTTCTATGCCCGGAAAACTATATTATTACTTTGGAAATCGGCTGACCCTCCACTACTGTCGAGGTGGCGGACCCTGGTTGACTCTGTATTGCCGCTCTATAAACTCACCTACATGAGCAGGGGTTGTCCTAAGAAATTTGACAAGGTGTGGGGTTTGTGGGTGGCTATTGGAGGGCTGGGATAGACCCTTCCCCTCCTGCGCTCTCTCCTCTGTCTGTTCTCTCTTGACCTCCTCTCTTCTGCTTTGCTGTGCTTGACTCCCTTTGGGGTCCCTTTCCTTCCCCCCCCCCTTCCCCTTCTCTTTCTGGATTTGCGGTCCCTTTACTGGGTGGTGTTGTCCTTCACTTGCTGTCCCTATGGCTGGCGTAGCTTCTGGCTGCCGATCCCGCTGGGGTGACTGACCCCGGCTGGGGGGTGTGGCTGCTTGGGTGGGGGGGGGTGATGGGAATCCTCCCAATTATATTGTGCCTTTATTGCAGGTGTGGGAGATCTTCTGTTACTGTGTGCGTATGTTGTACCTTGCCCTTTTACTTGCCTATGATTTTGTCCACTGTGAACACAGCTCTGTATTTTTGTTTGTAACTTGCTTTTGAAAATAAAAACGTTTGTTAAAAGCCACTCCTCAAAAGGGTAACGTACAGCAAAATGTTTGGGACCACAGAGTAATTTTGGTTGATCCCATTCCTTACAAGAAAACCTGTCAAAATAAGGCACATAAGGAAACGCCTTTGGAGTATGATGCGACTTGTGTGTACCAAACAACACAGCCACGTCCGTAGCTACATCAGCCGAATCCTCAAATTTTTAAAGTCTCACACACTGCAGTGATAAGTGCGTCTACCAGCTCTTTTCATTCACTGCTGTGACCATAGAGGAATCATCCTCACTATGGGATGGATCAGGGGTGTGAAATTAAATCCCCCTGGACGGGTTACATCCACGGCGGCATCAGGCTCAGAATCAGATGAGACAGCCTGAACAGGGGAAGGCGGGGGCCCTTGCCAACAAGCCACTTCCACCCAGGACACTAAGAACTGCAGGACCATCCTCGGTGCAACCATGGGAAGCTAGGGGTTCCTAGGGTCCTGCCATCTCCATGAGGCTGCATAAGGAAAGGAAGACCTTGCAGTACAAAAAACGATCTTTTGGCATCACTAAATGATCCCCTCAAGGTTTAGGGTACCTATCAGCAGAGCGAGAGATAACAGGGACCCCCAAAGACTCACCCTACCGACCAGAGAAGCGCCGAGAATTCGAACCCAGCATCATAATGGACGCTATCCCTGTTTATATGTCCCAGGTACAGAAAGCAGGCACTGAGGAAGAGGCGGAGCTTAGGCATCCCCAAGAGGCTTCAGTTGTATCCAGCATCTCCCAGACTAAGGGAACATGGCCACCCTCAGCTACAAACATTGAAGCATGCTGCAAAGATCTTTCCTGCACCCTCTGCAAGGGGACCCCTTGAAGGTAGGACACGTTTAGGGGAGACTCTGCTGTGCACTCTGCACTGGGGCCCCCCTGCACTATACCCACACTGCAAACAGCAGAGCATGCACCTAGGGGTCTCCTACACTGGGACCCCTCCAGACTACAAGGGAGACACGCACACTATCCCAGGACCCTTCTAGAGTGGGGATAATGGGGGAGACCCCAGGGGTCTCTACTGCATCCTTTGCCCTGGACCCCCACCAAACTAGGCCCAGACGGGGGAATGGGAGTGGGAGAAGCCCAGCTCAGTGAGGGATTTAAGGATGGGAGGAGGGAATCTGCAGGCAGGTCCGACCCTCCCTGGGGGTTACCCGCGTCCACCCAAAAGAAAACCACCAAAAGGGGAGAGGGGGGACTGTACTTACAGTTAACGCTCCACACAGAACTCTCCACCGAAGTAGGGGAGCCATCGGCCAAGTGACCGTTGCGAATCAGACCCAAGCCCGGTCTTATGCGACCCTGCGAGACATTTAACTCACGGGCCAGGCTCTGTCCATGAGGCTAGGTCAAAGCCGACCGAGCGCGTAGCTGCAGTCTGCACGCCCTCACTGGCAGGGGGGACCACTGGATCTAGATTACCCAGCCCGGCAGTTGATTGTAGATCTCCAGAGAGAAAAAACGGATGTAAGGAAGGAGAAAATTGCTAGGACCAGAGATCCTAGCCAGGAGCCTAGGTCCTTACTCCTGACTAGACAGATTAAAACTGATTGCCTAGAGCAGAGAGGGGGGTTATATACCAGCTGAGGAAGCCCCATGGGCGTAGCCAGGTGATTTTTGTTCTGCCTAGTTCTACTTCTGGAGGAGGCAACATAACCCACTAGTTATGATTTATGGAGCTGTGTGTCCATCAATGAACAAAAGAGAAACAATGTTTAAGTATGGCTTGCGCATTAAGGGCTGATTCACACCAGCAGCTTAAGCTGACTGCATGGACGCTGCTGTGTGCTGAGAGGATACAATGCTCAGGCTCCAATAATGGTGTATTGCACTGTTTAATTTTTTTGTTTTTTGTTTTAGAACATTACTAAAATGTTACAAGAAACATTTCATTGAGCTTCATTCACCAAAGTGGCGTTCAGATTTAGCAGTTTCCATCACAACTCGCTGCATTTAAAAAAAATTAATGCATGCAATACTTGTTTCAGCGCACACCAATGCAATGCAGTGGTCTGAACTATAGGACTCCAGGCAAATTATCTTGCGTTTGTGTTGTGTGAATGGGACCTGAAATGTTAAGAAAAATGTCTAGAAAGCCCATTCATTCACTCACACCACAGCCTACTTACTTGCACTGTTGTATTTGGCTGATCAGGTTTGACACATGCAGGTGGGATGTTGTCAGCATGTCTTGAGCCTGAATTTCCATATTTTTATATGTAGACTGAATACATTCAGGATAGAAGAAAAAAAAAAAAACATACCAGTTACCATTACTTGTTTCATAACAGGTTGTGAATAGTAAAACTTACAGTGATACAATAATATACGACTCATAAGTATAATCCCAGAGGTTTATTTAGGGGGGTAGGTAGTCGCTCTGCCAATAGTATAAGATATGCTGACTTTGTATTTGTATTTTGATGATTGGAAGCCTGTGAGCTGGTTTCTTACTGGAGGGTCGTGGAATCATTCTTGCCTGAATGCGATTCTCTGCTTTTCTGTTTTCTATCACTCTGGATTACACAATGTCCTCTTTTTGACTGGATGTTTTTTTCTGTTTAGCTAGATTGTTATTCTTTGATTTTTCCTTAATTTTGAGATACATGATGTTTTGTTTGTATGCAAACCATGGAAACATTTTTTCAATAAAAATAAGAACCCAATTTAGGCATGTTCTCAAATACTATCATTTTACTCTTGAATTGCACTATTGCTCACCCTGTGCTTTTTATCATTCGATGACAGCTGGCTGTAGAAATCTTACATTTCCATCACATACTGTATATGCATTGATCTTTTAACTGACTGTTTAACTGATTAAATGCAGAGAAGTCATTTTCTGATGAGTGCAAAACTCCTTTGTGCCTTCTCAGCAACACAGGACAACTTTAACTGCTTTTGGATTTCCCAAAGGTTAAACTGAGGGGAGGGCAACACAGCAAAAAAACAAAACACTTATAGCCCCAAGGAAACCACAGTTAACTGGGAACAGTCTGCAGCTCAAAAGGACCTTACACCAGAAGCAGGCATCAGATGAGGCTGCAATGTCCACCTAGTAGAACTTCGAGAACGTGTGAACAGTGAAAGACCATGTGGCAGCAATGCAAATCTACGGAAACAGTTTTTTTGGCAGCTGAAACTCCAGAAGCACTGGGAGATATAGTAGAGTGCACCTGGACAGGTAAAGGTGGAACCTGATCCATAAGCTTGGATAATGGTCAGTCTGAGCCACACCTACAAATGGTGGAGAAAGAAGCTAGGGTCCATACAGAATGACAAAAGAGAACTATTCTGTCTGAAAGAAGCAGTATCTGAGAGACTCTCAAAGCTCAAATTACATGCAGACAATGGGGGAACATTTCCTTTGATTGAACTGGAATCACAGAAAGACAGAAGAATGATGCTCTGGGGGAATGCAGAAACTACCTTAGGTGAGAAGGAAGTTGTAGGTCTCAACACCTGACCCTAGGTAAAACCAGAAAGTGCACTTTGCAGGATAAAGGCGCCAGTTCAGATACGAACACGTCTGGTTTACAACCAAGCGACCACTTTGCCGTGAATTACCTTCTTGAACCCCTTCAGTCTGGATTTTTCCCTCAACACTCCACAGAAACTGCCCTTCTAAAACAAACTACTAACAACCAAAACCAGAGGACACTATTCTGTACTTCTACTCCTTGGCTTTTCTGCTGCCTTTGATACGGTTTACCACCCCTCAAAATACTCCACGCCTTTGGTCTCCGTTAATGTACTCTTCGCTAGTTCTCTTCCTACTTATCCAACTGCACCTTTAGCGTTACTTACAATTCCACCTCATCCTCTCCTTTTCCTTTCTGTGTTGGGGTCCCCTAAGGTTCTGTTCTTGGACCTCTCCTATTCACGATCTACACCACCTCCCTGGGTCAGCTAATAGCCTCTCATGGCTTCCAATACCAACGCTACGACACCCAGATTTATCACTCTACCTCTCAGACATATCAGCCTGGATGTCACACCATTTCCTCAAACTCAATTTATACAAAGCCAAGCTCATCAATTTTCTTCCCCCACGTGCCCCTTCCCCTGATCTCTCTGTCAAGATTGATTGCACAACTATCAGCC
The DNA here is from genome assembly GCF_965119305.1 of Pelophylax lessonae. NCBI lineage: Eukaryota > Metazoa > Chordata > Amphibia > Anura > Ranidae > Pelophylax > Pelophylax lessonae. The sequence goes on along the minus strand of NC_138772.1, from coordinate 334,233,260 downwards.
CATCCCGGCATGCCAAGGTGCTAGAGTAACCCTGGACTCTGAACTATCCTTTCGGCCCCATGTCCAATCACTGTCCAAATCTTTTTTTTTTTTTGTTCTAGGCCATGTATCCACAGACAGCAGCTATCTGGGTCATGAAGTATCCAATTTAGGGTGTGTCCCTATCCTTAATTGCTAATTGAGTGAGAGGACTGGGAAACAAGGATTTCGGGCACAAATGTTTTTTTAAAAACAAGTTATTTTATTCAAAACATGTTTAAAACCAAAGAAAAGTACAGGCATATAATTGTGTGTTAAGGACCAAACCAGACCCATAGATGGTCTATACTGTGGTGTATCTTAATACATACAGTCTAGAACAATGGTTTACATACATCTTAAAATACAGAACAATTAGTAGTCATATCATTCTCAGGACTATTCACTCACGATCAGACAAAAACCACCGGCGGACACCAAAATAGACAAGGTGTCGGTCCGTGGGATCAACTGAGAGTGTGAATTAACTTCCACCATATAATATTTGACCTTTGCTCGACATGTTTCGCTTTCGTTAGGAGAAAAGCTTCATCTGGAGCATATCATTTCGTTTGTCTGTGTAGAGAACAATACTGTTTAGACATGTTGCATGAAGATAACATTATTTATGATGTTTCATAATACCGTGTCCATTATTCCACTTAGTTAAAAATATACACATATATTGCATTTAAATAGGTCCTTATATTTTTTGTATAGATATATCAACACAATATATCATTGAGTCTTAAGTTGCGTCTAGCATCCAAGGAGGTATTCGGTTGGGGGAGATCAAGCGCCGGGGATTACCAAAAGCGAGGCATATGTGGGGACCCACCCCGTAATTACATTGTCACCAAGATATAAAAAGTGGTACATATGGTAAACAGAGGGGGGGACATACATACCTGTACAGTAATAGTCAGGCATAAATCTCAATTCCGTAGGGGAGTTTTTTAACGAAGAGGACTGTTGTGCGTTTGTGGAAAGCACCGTATTTTGGCACCTATATGAGCATGTAGTAGTGAGGGTAATCACTCCATATTTACTAGATAGATAAGAAAAAGGAATAGATGTTTTTTAAAAGGGACCAGTTAGTATATTAGTTCTATAATTATTATTGAAAGATCGAAAAAAAAGAGTATGTGCTAGCCAAGAGGGCTGGAACATTCCAGGGTGACAAAGGAAAAAGGAAAAAGAAGAAAAAATAATAATATATATATATGTATACTGCATGCATGTGAGTAGAGTGCATAGATATCCACAGAGACCCAGTAGTTGTCCCAGAAAAGGGTGATTAAAGAATTCATATTGACTTAATAAACAGAGATAGGTAATTAGACATATAATTGGAATTGAGATTTATGCCTGACTATTACTGTACAGGTATGTATGTCCCCCCCTCTGTTTACCATATGTACCACTTTTTATATCTTGGTGACAATGTAATTACGGGGTGGGTCCCCACATATGCCTCGCTTTTGGTAATCCCCGGCGCTTGATCTCCCCCAACCGAATACCTCCTTGGATGCTAGACGCAACTTAAGACTCAATGATATATTGTGTTGATATATCTATACAAAAAATATAAGGACCTATTTAAATGCAATATATGTGTATATTTTTAACTAAGTGGAATAATGGACACGGTATTATGAAACATCATAAATAATGTTATCTTCATGCAACATGTCTAAACAGTATTGTTCTCTACACAGACAAACGAAATGATATGCTCCAGATGAAGCTTTTCTCCTAACGAAAGCGAAACATGTCGAGCAAAGGTCAAATATTATATGGTGGAAGTTAATTCACACTCTCAGTTGATCCCACGGACCGACACCTTGTCTATTTTGGTGTCCGCCGGTGGTTTTTGTCTGATCGTGAGTGAATAGTCCTGAGAATGATATGACTACTAATTGTTCTGTATTTTAAGATGTATGTAAACCATTGTTCTAGACTGTATGTATTAAGATACACCACAGTATAGACCATCTATGGGTCTGGTTTGGTCCTTAACACACAATTATATGCCTGTACTTTTCTTTGGTTTTAAACATGTTTTGAATAAAATAACTTGTTTTTAAAAAAACATTTGTGCCCGAAATCCTTGTTTCCCAGTCCTCTCACTCAACTGTCCAAATCTTGCCACCTCAACCTACGCAACATCTCCAAAATAAGTCTCTTTCTAACCGACACCACAAAGGTTCTAATTCACTCCCTTGTCATCTCCTGCCTTCACTACTGCAGTTTCCTTCTCACCGGCCTACCTTTACATAGGCTATCCCCCCTTCAGTCTGTTATGAATGTTGCTGCCAGGGTCATCCACCATACCAACCGCTCAGTGTCTGCTACTCCACTGTGTCAATCCTTTTATTGGCTCCCGCTCACCCAACAAATTAAGTTCAAAATACTAACTTATAAAGCTATCCACAACTCTGCTCCCAGCTACATCACAAACCTAGTCTCAAAATACCAACCTAATCGTTCTCTTTATTCCTCCCAAGACCTCCTGCTCTCCAGCTCCCTTGTCACCTCCTCCAATTCTCACCTTCAGGACTTTTCCCGAGCCTCCCCATCCTATGGAACTTCCTAACCCAATCTGTTTGATTATCTCCTCGGTTTGCTTTTAGACAATCCCTGAAAACAAATTCATTTAGAGAAGCCTATCCTGCCTTCACCAAACAACTGCCCTTTAATTTTCTCCATCACCTCCTCCCCCACAGTTATTACCTTTTGTATTACTTGCCTCTCCCTCCTAGATTGTAAGCTCTAACGAGCAAGGCCCTCTGATTCCTCCTGTTTTGAATTGTATTTTAACTGTACTGTCTGCCCTCGTGTAGTAAAGCGCTGCACAAACTGTTGGCACTATATAAATTCTGTATAATAATAATAACAACACCTTGTACAGGTGATGACTTCAAGGAATACCACCATGTGGGTGCAGAGAGAATTGTCTCTTTTAGATTTCAATGGCCATTTTTAAAGTGCAGAAGGAACAAGATTCAGATCCAATGGAGCTACAAGGAAACATAAGGGAGACCTCCTGTACAAAGGTCTTAATCAATGAGTGATAGGCCAGGCCAACGGTGTCTGAAACAGGTTAGAAGGGTCAGAAACCTAGCCCTTGATAGTGCTGAGAGCAAAATGCTCTCCCATGGAGAATCCTCTTGCATGCAAGCAACTAGAAACCAAGTGAAGTATGCCTTCCACACCCGATAAACCTTAAAGGAAATGAGCCTTTCAAGCTTTTATTATTGTAGGAATCACAAATTCAGAGATGTCACTGTCCCTCAGAGCCTACAGTCACACTGTTAAAGCCAGCAACGGTGAAGCAGGGCACTAAATCTGACTTTGGTACAGAAGATCCAGACGACCTGACAGGGACAACAAAGTGTCTGCCAAGAGATTTACCAGGTTTCCATACCACATCTACCTGACCAAGTCCAGAGCACTGAGGATCACTGGAATGCTCTCAATCTCCACCCTGCAAAGCAGACAAAGAAGAGGTTTTCAGCATAGATCAGAGTGTACTGATCCCATGGAACCACCAAAACATCCACTGCTTTTGCCAGTGGATTCCTGCACCTAGATACACATTTGTCTGGTTTGCTGCTAAACCTGGAGGTCCACATCCAGCTTACCCCACCTGTGACACAGGTCCTGGAACACCTCCAGGTGTAGAGACCACTCTCCTGTGTCCAGGCGCTGCCATCTCACACAATCTGCCTGACAATTTCTACACCTGGTAAATGTCTTCTGCTATCCATATGTACACCCTGCTCTGCCTATGAGACTGCTCTATATTTTTTGGTAAATGTCTTCTGCTATCCATATCTCAACTTTTATATGTAATGCTAGTGCTTTAAAAAATGAGCAACACATCTGGTGACTGATTCAACTCCATTTAGCTTGAATGATCAAGAGACTTAATTACATTTTATGACCCTTGCCTGTGGTCTGGTTTTGTCCATCTCTCCTCCCATATTCATGTGTCCCAAATCAGATCCTATATTGATCAATCGACAAATGCTTGCCCCACACAATCTCCCTATAAAATTTAAAGCAGTCTATGGGGAGGCGCAGACAGGGGCAAGGCACAGACACCATGTCTCATTCTTTAGTGTCTCAGTCACGAGTGTTGCACAGTTTCATACCCGCAGTTTAACTACAGCAGGATAACTAAAGCTGTATGAAGATACAAGAACTCTGGAAAGACTGCAAGCAAACCAGCACTCAACATTTAACTTATTTGTAGTCAGATTCCCACTTTCATTCTGCAAACATGCTCCTACTCTTCTTTCTCACATCGGTGTCTTCCATCCTCAAAATATCCTTACACTATCCCTCCTCTCAACCCCACAGCACACACATAGCACCCTCACTCCTACCCTCTCCCTACCACTGTACCCATCACCTCCTTCAGTTGCTGAGCTCACATGCTAACCTAAACAGCGGGGCAATTAGACATGTGCACTCATACACATCCCACTCCCATCTTTCCTTTCTCACCCTCCTTCTAGCCTCAGGGGATATTTCCCCAAATCCTGGCCGTCCTTTTTCTAACTCCAAACCACATAACCCACACCCCTCCTCCTCTGGCAACAGCCGCAATCCACTCAGTTTAATTTGTCCCCCTGCTTCCTAAAATCAGCCCCCCAATCTCATATGCCCTTTGGAATGCTCGCTCCATCTGTAACAAGCTCACATCTGTGCACAACCTTTTTATCTCTCATAGCTTTAACATACTCCCCATAACTGAAACCTGGCTCCAAAATTTAGACACTGCTTCTCCTGCTGCCCTCTCCTTATGGTGGGCTCCACTGGACTCACTCCCCCAGACCCACCGGACAGAAAGGAGGTGGAGTTGGATTCCTTTTATCCCCGCAATGCACCTACAAAGTCCTTCCAAACCCTCCCTCTGTCACTCTTCTTTCGAGATGCATTGTATTTGTCTGTTTTCTCCAATATCTCTAAGGATTGCAGCAATCTATCGGCCCCCTGGGCCAGCATCATGCTTTTTCGATGACTTTGCTGCCTGGCTACCCTACTTTCTCTCCTCTGAAACACCCACTATCATTCTTGGTGACTTTAACATCCCTGTCAATCTTAATAGCACAGCTACAACTCACTCCTCATCCCAACTTCCTCTTTTGACCTAACCCAATGGACACACTTCCACTCACTCCAATGGTAATACCCTCAACCTTATATTCTCCCATCTCTGCTCTGCTGGCAACCTCACCAACACCCCCTTTCCTCTCTCTGATCACAACCTCATCAGTTTTACTGTATCCTTGCCTCAAATCACCCAACCCCCCAAGCAGCTAACAATTACTTGTAGGAATCTTCGTTACTTTAACCCCTCTCTCCTCTATTCTACTACTGACCACCTACATGACAATCTCTCCCCTGTCCTGTCCTAACCTGGCCACCTCTGTTTATAACAGTTCACTCTCGTCATCACTTGATGCACTTGCTCCTCTAACTACACGCAGAATCAGGCCCCGACCATTGCAATCCTGTCAAACTGACAACAGTAGAAATCTCAAGAGACGCTGCTGTCCTCTTGAACGACGATGGCGTAAACTAAATGCTTGCAGGTTTTCACCCTATATAAATCTTCCCTCCAAACATACAATTCATGCCTCCATGCTGCTAAACAAGCCTACTTTGTCTCTCTTATCACTACCCTGTCATCCAGTCCCCGCCGGCTCTTCTCAACTTTTAACTCTCTACTTCGTCTCCCACCCCCTCTACTCACTGGCAATCTCTTGGGCAGTGAGTGAGTTAATCACTTCAAAGACAAGGTTGATGCAATACGTGAGGACACCTCCACTGCTTGCACATCTTCCCCACTCAACATACCTTACCTAACAGCACAGTCAATACTCTCCTTTGAACTGGCTACTACTGAAGAGATTAAAAAACTGTTTTCAGATGCCCACCTAACCACCTGTTCCCTTCACAACTACTACGGACACCCTCTTACTACTATGCTCCCTTACTCACATCTTCAATCTCTCCCTCTCTAGTGGCACCTTCCCCACCCCTCTAAAACATGCGCAGATCACTCCCATACTTAAAAAGCCCTCACTAGACCCACCAACCTGAACAACTTAACACCCATTTCACTGCTCCCATTCACTTCTAAACTTCTAGAACTCTTAGTCTACAACCGTCTCAGCTCCTACCTCATGACATGACACTGCAGTATCGCAGATGTGTCCTGTGAGGTAGCCACCTCACGGCTGCATCCCTGCTGCGAGCAGGGATGGGTCGTTCATAGTGCCAGGATGAACCAACGGCTGAACGCTCGATGGCAGGCTGGGGGTCCATCTGACCCTCTGCCCTGGAGAACCAGGGCGGTCAGTCCGAATCCCAGCACCGCATGAATCCATCTTCTTCTGAAGAACCGACTAAAACTAAAGCTGACAAAATAAACAGCTAGTAAAGTAAGAAAAAACTGACATTTCCAAAAGAAAATCAAAAAAAAAAATTAGATAGGCTGAGACTGTAGCCCCAGCACCGGGAAGCCTAACTACTCCTGACGCTAGGCAGAATGAAATTAAGTTGGGAGTGGTCACTGCAGGGGGGTATTGACCAGATGGGACAGCCCCCATGGGTGTGTATATGCAAATGCCTTTGTTCTTTTGAAGAAGTCTTTATGCCTAGCTACTCGTGCGGAGCGGAAGTCAATACCCAACAGTGATGACTTAGAGGCGGCGACTGTCGGAGGACGTAAGAGAAATAACCTTCTTGATCCCTTACAGTCTTGCTTTCGCTCGCAGCACTACAGAAACTGCCTTACTAAAACTCACAAACGATCTACTAACTGCTAAAACCACTGGCCACTACTCCATACTTCTACTACTTGACCTTTCTGTGGCCTTTGATACTGTTGACCACCTGCTCCTTGATAAACTCTGTCCCCTTGGCTTCCAAGATTCTGCTCCATCTTGGTTCTCCTCCTACCCATCACAGCGCTCCTTCAGTGTTACCCACAACTCTACCGCCTCCTCCCCATTGCCCCTTTCTGTAAGGGTTCCCCAAGGCTCTGTTCTTGGGACCCCTCCTCTTCTCCATCTACACCGCCTCCCTTGGTCACTTGATAACCGCCCAAGTCTTCCAATACCATCTATACTGAAAGAACAGAAAAATTACTAGAAGCTCAAAAGGTGTTTATCAGGGGATGAAACTCCTCTGAAGATTCTAAGGGCCTGGACCACCTGCTGATGGCACTGTGGCTCTCAGGGCAGAGGGATGTAATTCTAGTATTCACCACTGGGTGGCAGCATCGGTTGGAACTGATTACTGGGGTCTGCTTGGAGACACCAGCTGGTGAACACTGGAATTACAACCCTCTGCCCAGAATACCACAGTACCACCAGCAGGTTGTCCAGGTCCTGACAGAAAACTTTGGGTGACCGTTTGGTCCGAACCTAAGTTTGAACCAAACTTTGGCTGAACATTTTCTCATCTGGCCCCCTGTTCAGCAGACAAAAAAAAAAAAAAGCCAGCAAAGAAATACTTAATATTCTTTACGATTAGTTTATTTTTTCAATCAACCAATGTATTTTTATCTTGAAGTAGCGTGGTGAAAAGGCTTCATTTAAAAGGTATTTAGCTCATCACTTGTTTAGTGAAAATCATACAAAAAATAAAAAGGAGCAATTTTGGCTATAGTTAGGCTAAAAGGGACACTGAAAAGAGGACCTGTCTATGTGTGCTCAGAAAAAAATATATTAGCAGATTACCGTCATTTTATTTTGAAGCTGTTTAGTGAAGCTATCAAAAGAGGTAACAAAGCTGCATCCTGTGATGTCTTCAGCATGGGAACTTGATGGAGCTTCTTCCGATTTTGCTAAATCCACATAGGAAAAAACGTTAACACTTTTAGAACAACTGATAACTCTACTGAACTTTATTTGCATCGGCAATGACCATAAAGCATGACCGCTCATAGCAATGATAAAAACGATACAACATAAGCAGCAATATAAAAATTAGAGAAAGTCCAAAAGAAAGGTTATAAAGTATGGAGTACGTATTAACCGGTTGCCGACCGCCGCACGACTATATACTGCGGCGGTCAGCCCCGGCCAGGCAGAGTGACGTACCGATACGTCACTTCCTTGTGAGCCAATAGCAGGCGCGCGCCCGCCGCGGCTCGTTCACAGGGAAGTTAGTGCGTGTGACCGGTGGACCCGATGTCCGCCGGTCACTCGCCGATCGTCGGTACAGAGGGAAAAAGTCAGGCGGCTGATGTAAACAAGCCGCCTGTCATTCTCCCCTGTGTAGAAACAGTGTTCAGACGGTTCTACTATGTAGGACCGTTGATCACTGTTCCTACACTAGTAGCCACAGCCAATCACAGTAGAAAGCACGCCCCTAGGGACACACTTAACCCCTCCCTCCCCAATAAAGTTAACCCCTTCCCTGCCAGTGTCATTTTGCAGTAACAGTGCATATGTATAGCACTGATTACTGCAGTAATGTCACTGGTAACCCCACAAGTGTCAAAAATGTCAGTCAAGGGTCTGATCTGTCCGCCGCAATGTCGCAGTACCGCAAAAAAAAATAAAAAAAAAAATCGCAGATCGCCGCCATTACGCGTTAAAAAAACAAACACCAAAAATGACAGAAATATTTCCCTTACTTCGTAAACGCAATAACTTTTGCGCAAAGCAATCAAAATACGCTTTTTGCGATTTTTTTTACCAAACATATGTGGCAGAAAACAAATTGGCCAAAAATGTTAAAAAATTTTGATTTTTACATTTTTTTTGGGGGGGGAATTTCATATAAAAAAATGTGAAAAATACTGTTATTTTTGCAAAATTTACGCTATTTTTTTGTTTATAGCGCAAAAAGTAAAAATCGCACAGGTGATCAAATACCACCAAAAGAAAGCTCTGTTTGTGGGAAAAAAAGGACGTCAAATTCGTTTAGGTACAGCATCGCACGACCGCGCAATTGTCCGTTAAAATCACGCAGAAAAAAAAAAAAAAAAAAAAAAAAAAAAAAAATCGCAAAAAAACCCCTGGTCGGAATGGGGACAAAATCTTCCGGGGCTTAAGTGGTTAAAGAGGAGCTCCAGGCACCTATCAAAAAATAAAAAAGACAGCAGCTACAAAAAGTGTAGCCACTGACTTAAAAACTTGCCACTCAACTATCCCACGGTCCAGCGGTGAGCTCATCTCAGCAGTCTTCATCCTCCGTCCTTCCTCGGTGGCACTGGCATCTTCACTATGGGCACCCAGATTCACAGCCGGGTGCCCCACTGTGCATGCATGAGTCGCGCTGCGCACCCTGACTGGTTGATGCAGTTATCTGAGACCTGTCAGTGTCCCAGAAGACTGCAGGGGGGAGGGAGGAAGGGAGGAAAACTTCTGTTACCGAGTGCCGCCGCGCTCAGAGCGGAAGTGAGAGCAGATACCTGTCAAAATTGGGTACCTGTCTTCCCCCCCCCCCTCCCCCACTAGTCCGTGGCATATGTGCATAATTCACAAAATCGGCTAAACAAAATTCCAAATCCTTTAGATCAAGAAGAAACATAATTTCCATTTTGTGTTTAGCTATTAGCTTGGAGTTTTGCTGTATACAACACTGGTTGTTTAGTGCTAAATATCCAAATTTTATGGGTTATTCATAAAAACTTTTGTAAAGTTCTAATCACTTTTGATGTTTAACCACTTAAGCCCTGGAGGATTTGGCTGCTCAAAGACCAGGCCCTATTTTGCGACTCGGCACTGCATGACTTTAACGGACAATTACGCGGTCGTGTGACGCTGTACCCAAATGAAATGGAAGTACTTTTTTCCCCACAGAGCGTTCTTTTGGTGGTATTTGATCACCTGTGCGATTTTTACTTTTTGCGCTATAAACAAAAAAAGAGGGACAATTTTGAAAAAATAATATTTTTACCATTTTTATATATGAAATTCTCAAAAAAATGTAAAAATTTTAAGTTTTAGGCCAATTTGTTTTCTGCTACATATTTAAAAAAAAAAAAAAAAAAAAAAAAAAAAATCGCAATAAGCATATTTTGATCGGTTTGCGCAAAAGTTATTGCGTTTACCAACTTCGGGAAAGATTTGTTATTTTTATTGTTTTTTTTTTAAACTAGTAATAGCGGCGATCTGCGATTTTTTTGTGGGACTGCGACATTGTGGCGGACAGATCGGACCCTTGACTGACATTTTTGGGGGTACCAGGGACATTACTACAGTAATCAGTGCTATACATATGCACTGCTACTTTAAAGGACACTGGCAGGGAAGAGGTTATCTTTATTGGTGATCAAGGGGGTAAGTGTGTCCCAAGGGGCGTGGCTTGTTAGATCATAACAGAGACATACGATCCTACATGGCAGGATCGCATAGCCTCTGTCATGATCTAAGGGAGAATGACAGATGGCTGTGTTTACATCAGCCGTCTGCCTTTCTCCCTCTCCCCGGGAGATTGCAAGTGGCCGGCGGCCATCGGAGCCGCCGATCACATGCGCAGGGATGTCCATGAATGAGCGGGGGTGGGAGCTCACCCCCTAGAGGCTCGTGGGCGAGTGACGAACCGGTACGTCACTTTGCCCAGGAGCAGCTGACCGCCGCAGTATATAGTCGTGCGGTGGTCGGCAAGTGGTTAACCCACAAAGCAGAAGCCGCATGTGCATTTAAAAAAAAAAAAACTTTTCAAATACTTGTCAAGAGATTGTGTTATTCTGACTGCATGTTTTTGTGTCTTTACCCATAATAATGGCAGTAAAAGGCTGACATGAACAACAAGGCGCTGATCTGATGCTTCTGAATCAAATATAAAGCTGACCTGCCTTCTCCTAAATGTCACTATTGGCCTATCACTATGGTGGGCAGTCTCACTGGCCAACAAGGAGGTAGCAGGGGAGACTTTTTTTTCAGAAGTGGTAGGGGCATTTGTGATGATCTTCGATGATATGTACTGCCACCCTAATATTACCTATACCTTTTCAATTTCTCTTGAAGTGCTGCACAATGTAATGGGGCAGTCATTAATGCAGTACAATACGTAAAATGTTCCAAAGATAGATGCATACAATTTAAAAACAGTGAAACATTGTAGCAACAACTAGAAAGCATTTGAAAAGGGGGGGGGGGGGGGACATATAAAGGAAAATATTTGTTTGCCTCTACAAATATGAAAGCAGTGATGGCTTAGTCACAAAAGAAAATATTTTTGCTGATCTACCGACATTGTGTTTTGTGGCTCCCTCGCCTGAGAACAATCGTGCGACTATTCTTGCGCTCGTGCCAAAACCTTAAGAGCCGGTTCACATTTGTGTGGCTGCGGCGTTCGCATGTAATGTCGGAGCGCACTGCTCCTTCATTACATGCGATCGGCTGTGCGGTGCGAGTTTAGCCATACACTTTGTATGGCTAAATTCGCACCGCACCCGCAGCAAACACGCACAGGACCCTTTTTGGCAGCCGCATCAGGATCGGATCGCACAGCGGTTCACACTTGTGCGATCCGATCCTGTGCGAACTGCAAGATCGCACTGCGATATGCGATCAAACTGGGGGTGTCGTTAAGATTACATTGACACCCCCAGCGTATCGCATATGGCAGTGTGAACTGCCGGGGGTGAGTTTGCGATGCGGGAACAGGCTGCGGATTCGCAGCCTTCCCGCATCGCATAAGTGTGAACCGAGGCTTAACCCGGAAGGTAGACATATTAAAGGATGATCATAATAAAAGAAATGTCTGAAAGAAATGTCTGATCCACGAAAACAAGTTTTATGCATAAAGTGCATAAGTTCCACGAACGTTCATGTCTAAACTCAAACAAGGGCACACTGCTAGTTTTTACAAATGTAGATTATACAATAATCAACCAAAATTGTGCAATAATCAACAAACTTTATTGCAAATAAAGCACAGCATGTACATCTTCCACATACAATGGTAGATCTTCCTAGAAGTAGATTTCCTAGCTTTTCAGCGTTGGAATCACTGACTTAAATAAACCTGGACTCTTCACTGTCATGGCCGCCACTATTTTCAATGGCAAACCACCGCAAAATGGCCTGCCGGACTACACAAACATGGCCGCCGCGCATAGGAATGCATAGGCTACAGCAAAATGGCGGCACCATGAGGCTCCAAGGGATTCAGGAGGGATCCCTAGGCCTCAAGGACAGACCCAGGCAGGACAGGGGGCCCTTGCAAGAGGCCCCCACCACGTACAACCCCCCCCCCCCCACACAGCTGATCGTCCGGTCGCTGGCGGTGCTCCCATCCCCCCCATCCCCAGCACAGGGTCTTACCCCCACCCAAGGAGGTGGACCAGACCACCCACACAGCCCCAGGGGTTGGATGGAGGACAGATGAAAATAGGGGTGCCTGACGGGAAGGAGGGGAACCCAGGTCGGCTCGTCCCAAGGACAGGCCCACATCCACTCCAAACCCTCCAGGGGAGATGGGGGACAGTTACTCTCCATATCAGGAACAAGGCAGGTACTGCTCCAGACAGAACCCCTCGCCATCGAAATAGGGGGCTGTCGGTCAGGAGGAACGCTGCAAATCACGCCGAGATCCAGGAGTAAGGACCAGAGATCCCAGCAAGGAACTAGGTTCTTACTCTTGACTAGGCAGAAAAAAACCTATAGCAGGGACAGGGAGTATACCCCCTTGGACTGCCCATTTGAGGGTGCATTGTTTTTTTCAGGTGGGGTCCAGTTGTTTTGGTTTAACACTGCTTTGGGATGTTCCAATGGTTATGAAGATCAGGAGCTGTGTCCATCAATGAATGAAAGAGAAAACTGGATTTTTGACTTACCGTAAAATCCTTTTCTCTAGAGTTTAAAAAGAGGCTAAAAAGGTTGACGTTTGGTGTCCTCCACTGGACACACAGCAGGTGAAACCCCTCCAGATGCAGGGACCATTCCCCCTGATCCAACACCTGATGACTCAGGTAATCCGCCTGCCAGTTCTCCACTCCTGGGATATGCACAGAGGAAAGGGCTGGAACAAAATTTTCTGCCCATTTCAGGATCTTGGCCACCTCCCGGGCCGCCAAGACACTCTTGTGCCCCCTTGATGATTGACGTAAGCCACGGCCGTGGCATTGTCCGATTGAATCCAAACTGGACAACCCTGCAGACGATTTGTCCAGTGACTCAGGTAAAGCTTTAATCGCTCCGAGTTCCAGAATATTGATCGGTAGTCTGGATTGCAAGGTCCAGGACCCCTGGACACACAGCTTCCCAAGCACTCCTCCCCAGCTGGACAGGATGGCTTCTGTGGTTACCATGGTCCAATACAATGGGAGGAAGGACTTACCCTGGTATAGGGCCAGTGAGTAAAACCACCACTGAAGAGCACTCTTTGTGCTGTGACTAAACTTGAAAATCGTAGTGTCCAAGGATTTTGGATCTTTGTTCCACTTGACAAGAATTTCCCTTTGTAAGGGTCTCATGTGGAACTGAGCAAACAGAACCGCCTGGCTGAAATGTTAGAAGATGCACATACATACAGTAAACCGAGTAATAACCCATTAATGAACTATAAAAAGGAATGTGAACAACTACTTCATTTGGGCCTGAAAAAAGATATTAAATAAAAAAGAGGCGAAATATCTACTACCGGAAGCTTGCCGTACTCCAATAATATATACATTACCGAAACTACATAAAAATAAGGAAAATCCGCCACCAAGACCAATCGTTAACGGGATTGATTCTTTGACAGCAAGGTTGGGTCAATATATCTACGCATATCTACAACCCATAATACCAGCAACAACAACATTTGTAAAAGACACAAATTGAATTTTTGTAAAATCTTACTGTAAAATTCCTTTCTCTGAGTCCTCCGACAGTCGCCGCCCACTCATACAGTCTTCACCAATGGGTATCGACTTCCTCTCCACAGGAGTAGCTAGGCATAAGACTTGTTAAAAACAAAAGCATTAACAGACACACCCATGGGGGCTGTCCCACTGGTCAATACCCCCCTGCAGTAAGCCATCCCAACTTAGTTTGGTAGCATAGCAGTAAATGTACAAGAACCCCAAAAGAGGTACGGGGCGGCGACTGTCGGAGGACTCCGAGAAAGGAATTTTACGGTAAGATTTTACAAAAATTCTGTTTTATCTTACGTCCGACAGTCACCACCCACTCATACAGTCTTCACCAATGGGATGTCCAAAAGCAGTGTAGACATGAGGGGTGGGAGACGTAACCGTAGAAAGGCAACGCAGTACCCACATCAGAGAAAGGAACCTTACCGAACAGTAAGAGAACCTACTGGGCAACAGAAAAGGCTCAACAGGAGCAACAACCCAGGAAGCAAATAACCCCGGGGATAAACTACCCCAACAGCCAAGGACCCACAAAAAAAACCAAGGTCCCCTAAGGCACCGCCACACATAGAACTTTGCGGCCAAAGGAGGCATCAGCTGACGCCAGAACATCAATTTTGTAGAATTTTGAGAAGGTGTGCACTGACGACCAAGTCGCAGCCTTGCACACCTGGGCCACTGAAGCCTGATGCTGGAAGGCCCAGGACGCACTCGCAGACCTGGTAGAGTGCGCCTTCACCGGGAAAGGCTGAACCCTTTCCTTCAAAGCATAGGCCTGCACAATTGTTAGTCCGATCCATTTGGCAATGGTCGCCGCAGACGCAGCCATACCCATCCGAGGTCCCTCAGGAAGGACAACGAGGGAATCAGATTTTCGAAAGGATTCAGTGTCGCCCTGACAACATCCAAGGAATGCAAGGCAACCTCCTTAGGATGCTTGGGCTTCATACAGAGCGAAGGCAGAACAATGTCCTCATTAAGGTGAAAGTCAGAAACCACCTTTGGAAGAAAGACCGGATTAGGTCGCAAGACCACTTTATCCTTGTGAACCACCAGGTAAGGAGAGCGGCAAGACAACGCCGCCAGTTCCGACACTCTGCGAGCCGAAGTGATCGCTACTAGAAAGGCAACCTTCTTAGACAGCAGAGGCAACGATATCTCCCCAATGCTCTCAAAGGGAGGACGCTGTAGGACGGACAGAACCAAGTTCAAGTCCCATGAATGAAGGTACGAATCAAAGAATGAGACGCCACAGGGTGCTGGAAAAGAACAGCCAGGGCAGATACCTGGCCCTTAATGGTGGCCAACACCAGATTGGAGGAAAGCCAACACCCTCGCCACCGAGTATGAATGAGGAGAAAAGCCCCGGGACTCACACCAGGCAAAATAAGCTTTCCATGTACGGTAATAAATCTTACCAGACGAGGCTTTCCTAGCCTTGATCAAAGTAGGAATGACCTCAGAGGAGAGACCCCTTTCTCTCAGGACCTGGCTTTCAACAGCCATGCCGTTAAAGCCAGCGACGGTAAAGCAGGATGGAAGATCGGTCCCTGAGACAGAAGATCTTCCCGTACGGGGGAGCCGCCAGGGGGGCTTGACAGCTAGGTGAACGATGTCCGCGTACCAGGACCGGCGTGGCCAGTCCGGCGCCACCACAATCACCAACGTCGGTTCTGATGCCAATCTGCGAAGGAACCTGGATAACAACTGAATCGGAGGAAAGGCATACATCAGACGATACTGATGCCAAGGCGCCACCAGCGCATCCGAGGCGTCCGCCAGAGGATTGCGCGTTCTTGCCACAAACCTTTCCACCTTGTTGTTCAGCCGAGATGCGAACAGATCCACATCCGGGGATCCCCACTTCGCACACAGCATTTGAAAGACCTCCGGGTGCAGGGACCATTCCCCCTGGTCCAGGGTCTGGCAGGTCAGATAATTGGCCTGCCAATTCTCCACACCCGGAATGTGAACTGCTGAAATCGCCGGGACATGAGTCTCGGCCCAAGACAGAATGCTCGTCACTTCCCGGGCCGCCCGGGCACTCCTGGTGCCCCCTTGGTGGTTGATGTAAGCCACCGCGGTGGCATTGTCAGTCTGTACCCGTACAGGACGGCCCTGAAGACGATCTGACCACTGGAAGAGACACAGTTTGATCGCTCTCAATTCCAATATATTGATCGGAAGGGAGGATTCCTCCTCCGACCAAGTGCCCTGGGCAGACAGGTTGCCCAGTACGCCACCCCAGCCTGACAGGCTGGCATCTGTAGTAATTACCGTCCACAGTAATGGTCGGAAGGATTTCCCTTCCGACACAGCCGGAGACTGAAGCCACCACAGAAGATCCATTCTGGTCTGGCGACTCAACGACACACTCAGATTCAAGGCAGTGTGTCCCACCTGGCCAGGATCTCCGCTTGGAGAGATCGCGCATTAAACTGAGCAAATGGAATCGCCTCGAAGGCTGACACCATCAACCCCAGTGACCGCATGCAGGTCCGGAGTGACGAGACTCCATTGTCCCTGAGGGACCTGACCTTGGACTGTAGGGTCCGGAGCTTGTCCTCCAGCAGAAACACCTTTGCTTGAGCAGAGTCCAGAACCATTCCCAAATAGGGAAGACGAACCGAAGGAGACAAAGTCGACTTCTGAACGTTGATGGTCCAACCGAACTCTCGGAGCGTCTGTACCGTTGTTGACAGATCGCGCAACAGACTCTGGCTGGCACTCGATCTTAACAGGAGATCGTCCAGATATCCCAAGACCGCAATGCCCTGTTCCCCCAACAGGCCCAGAACAGGCGCCAGCACTTTGGTAAAAACCCTTGGAGCCGAAGCGAGACCAAAAGGAAACGCTATGAACTGATAGTGTTCCTCCGCGATGGCGAATCGTGGGTACCTCCGATGACCCTCGAAAATGGGGATGTGCAGGTACGCATCCTTCAGGTCGATAGAGGCCAGGAATTCCCCTGGACTCAGGGAGGCCACCACTGAACTGAGACATTCCATGCGGAACTTTCGAACACACACAAAGCGGTTCAGAGCTTTTAAGTCCAGAATCGGATGCACCTTGCCCTCCTTTCTGGGCACAGTGAACAGATTCGAGTAGAACCCCCGAAATCTGTCCTGATGAGGCATCGGGACAACCACCCCCTGGGCAAGGAGGTCCTACACCGCCCGGGCAAGGAGGTCCTACACCGCCCGATGAAGGTCTCGTAACCGCCCTGGAGTCAAATGAAGATTTGAGGAAAAGAATCTGTCCGCCGGCCACGAAAGGAATTCAATCTTGTATCCTGTATCGAATGATTTCCTGAACCCACCTGTCCGGAATTCGGAGCAGCCAAGGTTGGAGGAAACCACGCAAACGTCCCCCCACCCCTGAAACGGGTGAGGGCACCCCTTCAGGAAGAGGCGGACTGAGCCGCCGCACCGGCGTGGCTTGATTTGGGTTTGCCCGTCCAGGGTTTTCTCTGGCCACCTTGGCCCTTGAAAGGTTTGCCCTTGTTCTGTGCCTTGAAAGCACGAAAGGACCCCTAATTAGGTTTAAAAGCGGGACCCCGCTTACCGCGAAAAGACTTGTTCTTCGGATTCTGGGGCAACAAAGTGCTCTTGCCCCCAGTGACTCCTTTAACCAAAGTATCCAGGGCCTCACCAAAAAGGCGAGACCCAGCATAAGGAAAATCAGCCACCGTTTTCCGTTATGTCTGGTCAGCCGACCAGCTCTTCAACCAGATCAGTCGACGGTTAAGCGACACTAGACAGGCGTGCAGCCAAAGGGGCCTCATTCAAGGCTGCATCCCACAAATACAGTGGGTACGGAAAGTATTCAGACCCCCTTAAATTTTTCACTCTTTGTTATATTGCAGCCATTTGCTAAAATCATTCAAGTTCATTCTTCTTCCTCATGAATGTACACATAGCACCCCATACTGACAGAAAAGCACAGAATTGTTGACATTGTTGCAGATTTATTAAAAAAGAAAAACTGAAATATCACATGGTCCTAAGTATTCAGACCCTTTGCTGTGACGCTCATATTTAACTCAGGTGCTTTCCATTTCTTCTGATCATCCTTGAGATGGTTCTACACCTTCGAGTCCAGCTGTGTTTGATTATACTGATTGGACTTGATTAGGAAAGCCACACACCTGTCTATATAAGACCTTCCAGATCACAATGCATGTCAGAGCAAATGAGAATCATGAGGTCAAAAGGAACTGCCTGAAGAGCTCAGAGACAGAATTGTGGCAAGGCACAGATCTGGCCAAGGTTACAAAAAGATTTCTGCTGCACTTAAGGTTCCTAAGAGCACAGTGGCCTCCATAATCCTCAAATGGAAGACGTTTGGGACGACCAGAACCCTTCCTAGAGCTGGCCGTCCGGCCAAACTGAGCTATCGGGGGAGAAGAGCCTTGGAAAGAGAGGTAAAGAAAAACCCAAAGATCACTGTGGCTGAGCTCCAGAGATGCAGTCAGGAGATGGGAGAAAGTTGTAGAAAGTCAACCATCACTGCAGCCCTCCACCAGTCGGGGCTTTATGGCAGAGTGGCCCGACGGAAGCCTCTCCTCAGTGTAAGACACATGAAAGCCCGCATGGAGTTTGCTAAAAAACACCTGAAGGACTCCAAGATGGTGAGAAATAAGATTCTCTGGTCTGATGAGACCAAAATAGAACTTTTTGGCCTTAATTCTAAGCGGTATGTGTGGAGAAAACCAGGCACTGCTCATCACCTGTCCAATACAGTCCCAACAGTGAAGCATGGTGGTGGCAGCATCATGCTGTGGGGGTGTTTTTCAGCTTCAGGGACAGGACGACTGGTTGCAATCGAGGGAAAGATGAATGCGGCCAAGTACAGGGATATCCTGGACAAAAACCTTCTCCAGAGTGCTCTGGACCTCAGACTGGGCCGAAGGTTTACCATCCAACAAGACAATGACCCTAAGCACACAGCTAAAATAATGGAGTGACTTCACGACGACTCCGTGACTGTTCTTGAATGGCCCAGCCAGAGCCCTGACTTAAACCCAATTGAGCATCTCTGGAGAGACCTAAAAATGGCTGTCCACCAACGTTTACCATCCAACCTGACAGAACTGGAGAGGATCTGCAAGGAGGAATGGCAGAGGATCCCCAAATCCAGGTGTGAAAGACTTGTTGCATCTTTCCCAAAAAGACTCCTGGCTGTATTAGATCAAAAGGGGGCTTCTACTAAATACTGAGCAAAGGGTCTGAATACTTAGGACCATGCGATATTTCAGTTTTTCTTTTTTAATAAATCTGCAACAATGTCAACAATTCTGTGTTTTTCTGGCAGTATGGGGTGCTATGTGTACATTCATGAGGAAGAAGAATGAACTTAAATGATTTTAGCAAATGGCTGCAATATAACAAAAGAGTGAAAAATTTAAGGGGGTCTGAATACTTTCCGTACCCACTGTACATGACCCCTTGAGGAATTTGGTCCACCATCTCCAGCGTAGCAGGGGGGCAGAATCAGGCACAAAAGTGCGTCTAAGCACCTTAGCCCAATCTGCCATCGCCTGAGCCACCATGACAGAGGCGAAAATAGGTTTCAGCATGGAACCTGCCACCATGTAAGCATGGCGGGCAAGGAGACTCCAACCTCTTGTCCGTAGGATCTCGGAACACCGGGGTATCTTCAGTGGGAACCAGGGTAGCCTTGTTTAATATGGCCACAGTGTGATCCACCTGGGGAGCCACACACCAGTGCGAATCCGTAGAAGACGCAAAGGGGTAAAGCAGTTGAAACAGTTTTGGCACCGTGAAGGGACGTTTCAAGCTGTGCCATTGTTCATTCACCGTGTGATGAAACTCAGCGGGGCAGGGAAAAATCTGCGCCGTCTTGCGGGTCCTATGTGTACCAAAAGAGGACACAATTCCCGGAGGATTGGGCTCATCCTCCAAATGTAGTGTTTTCTTCACAGAAAGAATTAATGCATCCATAGCTGCGCATTCTTCAGGTGACCCAGGGGGAGAATCATCTACCCCCTCCACCTCCGCCTCCCCCGCAGACCCTAGCGGGTCTTGAGAAGAGCGAGACCCCGAAAGGGGCACGCCACCTACAGCAACCCCATCACCTTCTGAATCAGAAGAGGAAGAGATCCTAGGCCTTTTCCTAGCAGCCCGTTCAGTCATCAGCACCTCCTTGTTGGACACTAAAGTTGCCAATACAGCAGCCAAATTAGTCAGGGCGGGGGATTCAGAAGAACTGGGGTCCCCCACCAAGGCTGGAGGGAATTTGCGGTCCTGAGATTCCATTGCAGAAAATTATTTTTCCCAAGGTACTGGCCCTTTAAGAGCGTCGCGTACCCCGCAGCACACCGCTAAATAGACTGTGTACGCAGGGATAAAACAGAGGAATATGGAAAGGACAGACTGCAGAGCCCCACAGAGTGTTACCACACAGATCGCTGCTCCAGAGGAAAAGGAAGTGAGGTCGCCAGAGACTGAACTATATGCTGCAGGCTAAGGGAAAATGGCTGCCCATAGGAAGTAATGGGAGGCTTCGGCAAGATGGCCGCCGACATGTGCACAGAACGATCTGTTGCCACACACACACACACACAAGATGGCGCCAGAGGGCGCCAAAACCACTACATAGAAAGCTGTGTAAAAAGCTTATAATGAAGCCAGACATGCTGCCCACACCTAAAATGGCAGACCGGCGGTTTTCAACCCGCAGCGGCCGCCGCACACAGTGTCTGCACCTCCAAAACACCCAAGTGACACAGGAGAGGGGCCCCCCAAGCACACAAAGCACCAGCAGTGAAAATAAAAAAAGACCCCCGCAGGGACCGCATCAGGGAGCCCCAAACGCACAGACATGAGGGGATACCACAGTACACAGGACTGCCAGCCCCAGACAGAGGCCCCACACAGAGTACTTACCTGTACCGGATGGCGTGGGGTGCATCTCATCAATGGAAAACCGCTGCCCTCAGATGGCAGGGGATGCCGTCAGCCAAAACGCAGGACACTACAGAATACGGATAAAGCGCAGATGTGTCCAGTGAGGTAGCCACCCAACAGGCTGCATCCCTGCGAACAGGGATGGGTCGTTTGTAATGCCAGGGCGAACACATGGCTGAACGCTCGATGGCGGCCTGGGGATCCATCTCACCCTCTGCCCTGGAAAACCAGGGCGACCAGTCCGATTCCCAGCTCCGCAAAATCCATCTTCTTCCAAAGATCCAACTAAACTAAAGCTGACAAAATAAACAGCTAGTAAATCAAAGAAAAAATGACATTTTTGCAAATAAAAATCAAAAAAGATTAGAAGGCTGAGACTGTAGCCCCAGCACAGGGAATCCTATCTACTCCTAAAGCTAGGCAGGAGACAAACTGAGTTGGGATGGCTTACTGCAGGGGGGTATTGACCAGTGGGACAGCCCCCATGGGTGTGTCTATGTTAATGCTTTTGTTTTTAACAAGTCTTATGCCTAGCTACTCCTGTGGAGAGGAAGTCAATACCCATTGGTGAAGACTGTATGAGTGGGCGGCGACTGTCGGAGGACGTAAGAGAAACATATTTTATAGATAATAGAGGAACTACCGGAATATGAAGAAGATCTATATATGGCGACAATAGATGTAGCAGCGCTCTACACGATTATAAATCACCAGGAGGCTTGCGAAGCAGTAAAATGGGCTCTGAGGAAATACACAAAACTTATCTGCAAACAAAGAAAATTCTTATTAAAATGTCTAGAATTTTGCCTCAAAAAGAATTACGGTACTTCTGGTACAACAGAACCTATTACCATCAAAAAGTAGGGGTGGCCATGGGCTCCAAATTTGCACCAAGTGTAGCAAATATTTGTATGTCCCAATGGGAAGAAGAGAATATATACAATGAGATTCCAGAAGAATTAATATATAAAAAGGTTTATAGATGATGGATTTCTATTATGGAAAGGGACTAGAGAAAAACTAGAAAACTTCCTAAATAAATTCAACGAAAATGAAAAGAACATCAAACTCACATGGGACATAAGTGACAGACAAGTCACATACTTAGATCTTACAATCATACAAGAAAAGGGAAAAATAATCACCAAAACCCGTTTTAAGGATGTGGATAAAAAAAAAAAAGCTACCTGCCAACAAATAGTTGCCACCACATGAATTGGATATATAATATCCAAAAAGGACAACTTTTAAGGTTAAAAAGAAATTGTACCAGAAGGGAAGATTTTGAAGAACAAGCGAACATCATTGGACAAAGATTTATTGAGAAAGGCTACGACACAACTTTCATCGCAGATAAAATAAAAGTGAATGAGATACAGAGAGAGACGTTAATAAAGGATAAAAAGAATGAGGACAAAAAATATATGGATAAGCTTCCGATTATTCTAGATTACAACATGCAACATAAAGTAGAAAAAATAATTTGGAAACATTTTAAAAATGGACAAGCATTTAAAAGATAAACTGCCAGAGAAACCCATAATAAGGAACATGATTGTAAAAACGGTAGTAGATCCACCTAAAAATAATTCTACATTCTTCACAGGAAAAGGTTTTTTCCATGCAAAAAATGCAATGCATGTTTGAAAACAAAATACCCAAAAGAGAAGATTTTTGAATTCAAGTCAACTAGAAATGGATCCACACATAAGATTAAAGATTTCATCAGCTGTAATACTGTAGTTTATGGCCTAGAATGGAATTGCGGATTACAGTATATTGGAAGAACAAAAAGACTCTTAAGAATTAGAATAAAAAAACAAAAAATATAGAAAAAGGCAATTATAAACATAGCGTCTCCAGACACTTCGACCAATGCCACCAGACAGACCCCTCCCAGTTAAAGTTTTGGGCTATTAAACCATATAAAAGACACTGGAGAGGTAGCCATAAAATCCGAACTCTAAGCCAACCGGAATCATATTGGATCCACAAAATGGACTCCCACACACCATACGGGCTAAACATTGAATTTGACCTCAACTGTTTTATATAAGCAATTTTTAATTATGCCACACAAATAAAAATATTTTTATATAATATACATTTAATATTTTATTAATTTATATATACCTTGTCTTAGATCTCTTAGCCCCTACAGACATTTCCTCATTATCACCCACATTAACAAATTGATAGGTTATATATTTATTGATTTTTAATTTTTTTAAATATTTTATTGTTCAATATATATTGTAGCTTAATCTCCCTATATATAATTACCACCATTATCTGATAAACACATATCCCTCTCTTGAATAAAACTAATAAGAATACTTTTAATTTCAGGTCTCTACAATATGTTACAGTCCCCTATAGACCCACAAATTACATTTTTATTTCTATATGAAACTGAAAATATAATAATCAACACAATCTATCACTGGATGCATAATTTGAAAAAAAAAAAAAAAAAAAAAAATATATATATATATATATATATATATATATATATATATATATATATATATATATATATATACATATATACACACACACACACTCATACACACATACACACACGCATACATACATACATACATATATATATATATGATAAAAGAAATAGGTGCGCGAACCTTAAAGTGAGATAAATAGTGAAAGCAGCACTGCAAAAAACTTAAATATGAAAAGGTTGTAACATATGGAACATAAATTACAAAAGTGCGCTAATGACAAATGAGAACGAAAATGTTCATAAATGGTGTCTGCTGAACCAGCAGCTAACACAAAAGTCTTTATATCTAAAGAATATGGTGAAAAAAGTCTTTATATCCAAAGAATATAATGAAGGTTGGGGAGTGGTGGGAGGTGGGTGTGACCTCTTCCCAAACGATAATCCAAGGTGAGTGACTTCAAAACCTTAAATGCACGTGATAACACCCAGTGATAGGAGGGGACTCTTACCACAATATGAAGAGATGCGAGCATATACTGTGTTTATCCAGGAGTCCAAAATGGTCAGCTAAATGATACGATTCTCAGATGGAATGGATCGACCAACCGCTTCCAGATTAAGGGGATCTATAGGCTTCCAAACAGGGGGATATCGCCACAAAGATCATGCCCAAAGAAGAAGAGGGGACTATAGTGCATTACCTCCAGTTTATTGAAAAAAATATAGAGTAACACTTACAGAATCCAGATGAGTAAGCAGCATATACAGGTGTAGTCACAGACGTCTGCAGTACGATCTGAGACTGATAGCAGCACGGCTACTGGGGGGAGCTAGCCGTGCTGCTATCAGTCTCGGATCGTACTGCAGACGTCCTTGACTACACCTGTATATGCTGCTTACTCATCTGGATTCTGTAAGTGTTACTCTATATATTTTTTTCAATAAACTGGAGGTAATGCACTATAATCCCCTCTTCTTTGGGCATGATCTTTGTGGCGATATCCCCCTGTTTGGAAGCCTATAGATCCCCTTAATCTGGAAGCGGTTGGTCGATCCATTCCATCTGAGAATCGTATCATTTAGCTGACCATTTTGGACTCCTGGATAAACACAGTATATGCTCGCATCTCTTCATATTGTGGTAAGAGTCCCCTCCTATCACTGGGTGTTATCACGTGCATTTAAGGTTTTGAAGTCACTCACCTTGGATTATCGTTTGGGAAGAGGTCACACCCACCTCCCACCACTCCCCAACCTTCATTATATTCTTGGGATATAAAGACTTTTTTCACCATATTCTTTAGATATAAAGACTTTTGTGTTAGCTGCTGGTTCAGCAGACACCATTTATGAACATTTTCGTTCTCCTCATTTGTCATTAGCGCACTTTTGTAATTTATGTTCCATATGTTACAACCTTTTCATATATATATATATATATATATATATATACATATATACACACATACATACATACATATATATATATATACACACACACACACATATATACATATATACACATATACACATAGACATATACTAAGTATATAAATGCACATCAACTTCATTCACATTTTATATTTTATTTGATTATATACTTATTTAATATATTGTTTATAATCGGGTTACATTGTATACATAGGTTTTTATTGTTGTAGATAATATTTATGAACTGTGATTATAAGTTTTATATTTATTACACCCGTGCCATACCTCACTTCCGGTTTTTAAATATATAAATACGTTTAATTAAATTTTTAGATTGATGATAAATACATTTGCTATATAGATTATGAATTAATATATTAAAAATACACCCAATATATATATATATATATATATATATATATATATATATATATATATATATATATATATATATATATATATGAAATTATTTTAATTGTTCCCATAATCAGATTAATAAAAATCAGATTAATAGAAATGGCGGATCCGGGATATCCGGTTATACAGAGAGGTTCCGCAAACAATTATATTAAGAGATTTAGAAATAGCGGATCCGGGCTATCTGGTTACAAGAAGAGGTTCCGCAATAAAATTACCATGTAAAATGGTGTCTTTTAACCACTTAAGCCCCGGAAGATTTTACCCCCATTCCGACCAGGGGGTTTTTTGCGATTTTTTACTGCGTGACTTTAACGGACAATTGCGCGGTCGTGCGACGCTGTACCTAAACTAATTTCACGTCCTTTTTTCCCACAAACAGAGCTTTCTTTTGGTGGTATTTGATCACCTGTGCGATTTTTTGATCATGCGCTATAAACAAAAAAAAGAGCGTAACTTTTGCAAAAATAACAATATTTTTTCACATTTTTTTATATGAAATTCCCCAAAAAAAAAATTTAAAAATCAAAATTTTTTAACATTTTTGGCCAATTTGTTTCATGCTACGTATGTTCGGTAAAAAAAAAAAAAAAAAAAAAAAAAAAAAAAAAAAAAAAAAAAAAAATCGCAAAAAGCGTATTTTGATTGGTTTGCGCAAAAGTTATCACGTTTACTAACAAAGGGAAAGATTTTTGTCATTTTTTTTAACGAGTAATGGTGGCGATCTGCGATTTCTTTTGCGGTACTGCGACATTGTGGTGAACAGATCGGACCCTTGACTGACATTTTTGGGGTTACCAGTGACATTACTGCAGTAATCAGTGCTATACATATGCACTGTTACTGTAAAAATGACACTGGCAGGGAAGGGGTTAACTGTATTGGAGAGGGAGGGGTTAAGTGTGTCCTAGGGGCGTGCTTCTAACTGTAGTGGGACAGGTCTACTATTGTAAAAACAGATCAACGGTTCTACATAGTAGAACCGTCTGATCTCCATTTTTACACAGGGGAGAATGACAGGCGGCTTGTTTACATAAGCCGCCCGCCTTTCTCCCGCTCTACCGACGATCGTAGTGTGACCGGCGGACATCGGGTCCGCCGGTCACACGCGTGGACTCCTCCGTGAACGAGCCGCGGCGGGCGCACGCTCGCCCGCTATTGGCTCACAAACCGGTCACAGGCTAGTGACGTATATATACGTCACTTTGCCTGGCCGGGGCTGACCGCCGCAGTATATCTACTTGCGACGGTCGGCAAGCGGTTAAACATTCAGCTTCAGTACTATAAAAACACGTCATGTCCTTATGCCAATCATCCCCTGAAGAAGTCACGTGATAGCGTGACGTAACGCGTAGGGCAGACCGGAGCACCGGAAGTTACGGGACACGGAGGAGAAATCCCGCGGCTTGCAAGCCAAACGTAGTAACCAAACGTAGTAACTAAACTAGTAACGTAACTAAACTTTAAGTTACTACTTTTTTTTTTAAATTAAAATATTTGGAAATACTGCACAATGTCGACCCTATTTTGAGATTCGAGGAGGGACCGGATCATTAGTCTGAAGCAGATCCTGGAAAGATTATACCAACATAACCCCCCATATTTTGAGCCAAGGAGAGGAGAGGATACAAGAGCAGATTCAACAAATAGAGTTGAAAGGTGTATTGCTAATAGCATTAAGGTGAGCGGATAGCACACCTAGAAGTGTTGAGCACTGAAGATCACTTTATCGCACCAGGTGTATAGGTGGAAGGAAGTACCTTTTTACTCACTGAAGAGGATTATGGTTATCTGGACACTTGAACACAATATATGGATCCTATGTTTAGTTAATTTTTTAATTAATTAATTTGTCCCAGTATTTTCTCAATGTAAATAAATCACTTTATAAATTGGCACAGAGCACCTTTATACTTCACGAACATCACCTGAATATAATTTTGTATTATTGTATAAACACCATAAGCACTTTTTTATTAGTATTGGTTTACATCACTTGTAAATGTTTAAATAAGATATTATCACCATAAGCACTTTTTTATTGAGTAAGTTACATGAATTATTATCAGAATATTACATTAATTTTATTCCATTGATCAATATATACGTCTATTTATTTTAGAAGATTTTACATGTGGAGATCTATATCTATATCTATCTATATCTATCTATATCTATCTATATCTATCTATATCTATCTATATCTATCTATATCTATCTATCTATATCTATCTATCTATCTATATCTATATATCTATCTATATCTATCTATCTATCTATATCTATCTATCTATCTATCTATCTATATCTATCTATCTATCTATATCTATCTATCTATCTATATCTATCTATCTATCTATATCTATCTATCTATCTATATCTATCTATCTATCTATCTATCTATCTATATCTATCTATCTCTATCTATCTATCTATATCTATCTATCTATATCTATATATCTATCTATCTATCTATCTATCTATATCTATCTATCTATCTATCTATATCTATCTATCTATCTATATCTATCTATCTATCTATATCTATCTATCTATATCTATCTATCTATATCTATCTATCTATATCTATCTATCTATATCTATCTATCTATATCTATCTATCTATATCTATCTATCTATATCTATCTATCTATATCTATCTATCTATATCTATCTATCTATATCTATCTATCTATATCTATCTATCTATATCTATCTATCTCTATCTATCTATATCTATCTATCTCTATCTATATCTATCTATATCTATCTATATCTATCTATATCTATCTATATCTATCTATATCTATCTATATCTATCTATATCTATCTATCTCTATCTATCTCTATCTATCTCTATCTATCTCTATCTATATCTATCTATATCTATCTATATCTATCTATATCTATCTATATCTATCTATATCTATCTATATCTATCTATATCTATCTATATCTATCTATCTATCTATATCTATCTATCTATATCTATCTATCTATCTATCTATCTATCTATCTATCTATCTATCTATCTATCTATCTATCTATCTATCTATCTATCTATCTATCTATCTATCTATCTATCTATCTATCTATCTATCTATCTATCTATCTATCTATCTATCTATCTATCTATCTATCTATCTATCTATCTATCTATCTATCTATCTATCTATCTATATATATATATAGAGAGAGAGAGAGAAGGATTTAATTGGATACACTGTTTTTGCACAAGATCACTATAAGCACTTTATTATTTATTGATATATTATTTTTATATACCGTATTTATCTGCGTATAACACACACTTTTTCCTCCTAAAAATGGAGGAAAAAAGTAGCAGTGCGTGTTATACGCCGATATGAAAAAAAAAAAAGTCCAGGAAGCAGCGCCGAGAGGTAGAAGAAGGCGGGCGGGGTCGAGGAGAAGGAAGGACGCGCTGTCATCGGAAGTCCCCCCTTCTATGCCGACGTCTATCATAGGCGCCGGACCTCCGATGACTGCGCGTGCGTCCTTCCGTCTCCTCGGCCCCGCCTGCCCCCTTCTACCTCACGGCGCTGCTTCCTGGACTTTTAAAAAAGTGATTCACATAGTGTCATTGGCGCTGGCGAGGCTGCATGTATGGGCACAGCGCTGGCGAGGCTGCATGTATGGGCACAGCGCTGGCGAGGCTGCATGTATGGGCACAGCTGCATGTATGGGCACAGCGCTGGCGAGGCTGCATGTATGGGCACAGCGCTGATGAGGAGGCTGCATTCATGGGCACAGCGCTGATGAGGAGGCTGCATTCGTGGGCACAGCGCTGATGAGGACGCTGCATTCGTGGGCACAGCGCTGATGAGGAGGCTGCATTCGTGGGCACTGCGCTGATGAGGAGGCTGCATTCGTGGGCACTGGTGAGACTGCATTTGATTTAAAAAAATGTTCTTAGTTCAAAGCTGTTTATTTTAAATTTCAGCTTTTTTCCTAAAATTTCTCTACTAAAATTTAGGTGTGCGCTATACGCCGAGGCGTGTTATACGCCGATAAATATGGTATTCATCTATTTATATTGTGGAAAACTATATAAGATCAAGAGATATTTGGCATATAATTTCAATTTTATTTGATACATGTTAAGTATAATATTTATTTTGGTCACATTTTATAATTTGTTGACATTTATCGCTGAGCCAAGATACTGTACATAATTCCCCTGAAGCGCGGTACTCCCCCCCCCCCCCCCCTTATCGTAACTGTATGGTTAACAGTAATAGTACAAGCAGCATCAAGGGAATACATACATTGCTTAGATACCTCTCAAGACAGCGCAAGAATCACACCCATATAAAACAAGAGGCTAACAGGTCGACGTTGGGTGTCCTCCACTGGACACAGCAGGTGAAACACCTCCAGATGCAGGAACCATTCCCCCTGATCCAACACCTGACGACTCAGGTAATCCGCCTGCCAGTTCTCTACTCCTGGAATATGCACAGAGGAAAGGGCTGGAACAAAATTTTCTGCCCATTTCAGGATCTCGGCCACCTCCCGGGCCGCCAAGACACCCTTGTTGCCCCCTTGATGATTGACGTAAGCCACGGCCGTGGCATTGTCCGATTGGATCCAAACTGGACAACCCTGCAGACGATTTGTCCAGTGACTCAGGTAAAGTTTTAATCGCTCCGAGTTCCAGAATATTGATCGGTAGTCTGGACTCCACGGTCCAGGACACCTGGACACACAGCTTCCCAAACACTCCTTCCAAGCCGGACAGGATGGCTTCTGTGGCTACCACGGTCCAATACAATGGGAGGAAGGACTTACCCTGGCATAGGGCCAGTGAGCGAAACCACCACTGAAGAGCACTCTTTGTGCTGTGACTAAACCGAATCAGTGTCCAAGGATTTTGGATCTTTGTTCCACTTGACAAGAATTTCCCTTTGTAAGGGTCTCATGTGGAACTGAGCAAACAGAACCGCCTCAAAGGTCATCATCAGACCTAAGGCTCGCATAAAAGTCCACAGAGAGGACAGGTTGCTGGATAACAGCAAACAAATCGCCCTCTACAACTTTTGCAGCTTTTCTGGGGAAAGAAACCCCCTCCCTGAAGCGGAGTCCAGAGTCAGGCCCAGATAATCCAAAAGATGTTACCAGAGCAGAGTTTTTGAAGTTGTTGTTCCAACCGAACTCTTGCAGAGTCCGTACAGTGATTGTCAAGTTGCTCAACAGGGCTGAAGGGGAGTCTGCCCTTAAGAGGAGATCGTCCAGGTACCCCAGTACAGCAATCCCCCGTTGTCACAGTAATGTCAATACCGGAGCAAACAGTTTGGCGAAGACCAAAGGGTAACGCCACAAATTGATAATGCTCACCTCCTACAGCAAAGTGAAGAAAACGCTGGTGTCCAGCGTAAATAGAGATGTGTAGATATGCGTCCTTGATATCGATGGAGGCCAAAAAGTCTCCTTGGTGTAGGGACGCCACTACGGCGCGAATGGACTCTATTCAAAACTTTTGTAAATGCATAAAAGCGGTTCAGAGTTGGTTCAGAGCCTTGAGGTCCAGGATTGGACGCACTTTGCCTTCTTTCCTGGGAACAGTGAACCGGTCTGAATAGAACCCCTGAAAGTGTTCCTAAGAGGGAACTGGCGCAATCACACCTTGCGACAACAGATCTTGTACCGCCTCTCGTAGATCCATTAACCAATCCGGAGATTCATGTAGATTGGACGGGAAGAATCTGTCCGACGGTTGAGACCTAAATTCAATCTTGCAACCCGATTGGATCAGTTCGTAGACCCATTTGTACTGAATCAAGGAGGTCCATGGATCCGGAAAGAAGCGAAGACATCCCCCACCCCAAGTTACAGGTGAGGGTGTCCCTTCATGCAGATGGGGATTTGTCTGTAGATCTGGATTGGCCTGCTCTCGGCTTACCCGACCAGGTCTTCTTGGAACCCCCAGAAGACCTAATTGGCTTAGAACTTTTCTCCTGCATGCCGGAGGCACAAAAGGGCTGCCTGTGGGCTGTAAAATAAGGCCCCCGTCTATTACATGGTGACTTTCCCTTGGAAAATTGAGGAAGAAGAGTACTGTTCCCACCTTTGAGACCCATGATCAGTTCATCCAATGAGGATCCAAACAAACGGTCCCCCGTAAAGGGGAGCTCCGATAGAGCCTTTTTTGAAGCCTGATCCGCAGACCAGCGTTTTAGCCACACCATGCATCCAATACCTACCCCAACTGCAGATACTCTGGCTACAAGAGGGGCCGCATCTAGCGACGCATCACATATAAATAGTAGGGCTTGGACCATTTGGTCCGTCAGCTCTGCCAAGCCAGGAGGGAGCGGTTCTGTTTCTAGGTCCCTTTTTAGTAACTTCACCCATTCCGTTATGGTCTGGGACACCAGAGTGAACACGAAGATCAGTTTAAGTATTGAGCCCGCTATCACATGTAAGTGGCGGGACAGAGACTCAATCCTTCTAGCCACAGGGTCTGTAAAGACCGGAGACTCCTCCACGGAAACCACAGTAGATTTGTTCAGTCCGGAGACCTATGGTCCACCTTCACTGGAACAGTTCATTTTGCAGATACTGTGTTCGTGGATGGATAGTGCCTGTTAAAATGCTTCGGCACCACTAACATCTGTTTGAGGCGCCCCCATTGGTCAGACCATTTTCTCAAAAAGTTCCGGACAAGGTAAAACCTTCCCCAACTTCTGGGATTTGCGAGTGCCAAATGACACCTGCGTCCCCGACGCTGCAGAATCATCCACCATTTTTAGAATTTCCCGCACTGACACCAAGTGCCTCCACCAGCACGCTTTCCTGCGCGGCTGCAGACAAGGATATGTCGTCCTCGCCATCCGAGTGCGATGACGTTCAGGACGTTATGGGTAAAATGGCCATATCTACCTTAAAATATGAGGATACAGGAGAGGCAGAGGAGGGCATAGTTTTACTAGTGGTATTTTTAAAAATCAAATCCACTTTTGACACCAGGTTTTCCAAAATCCCAGTGAAGGGGTTGCGACCCGGAGGTCCCAGCACCCGCAAGGAGGGGATCTGTAGGTGAAATATGTTCCTGGGACTCCATTTGAACCCTGGAATAGCGCAGTGTCACTTTAAGAAAACCGTGCAAAACTGACCCACACCGCTGCACCAGTGGTACTACAAGTCCAAGCCACTAGCACTGCAGATAGCAGGATGAGAGAGAGAGAGAGAGAGAGAGACCTACAAGGACCCCAATAGACATACCATCATTTGATATGGAGAAGAACAGGATCGGTCTGCTGTGCAGAGAAAACGATCTTTACAGGTAGAGGAAGCACATGGGTTATCACTGGAGTAATGGCCTAGCTGCTCCCCGCTGTCCAGTGTTCACAGACTCAGAGAAAATGGCCGCCCAGTGCATTCCTATGGGGAAACCACCAAAACATGGCCACCCATGCATTTCAATGGTAACTTCTGCAAAATGACGCTGAACGATTCTAAAGTAAAATGGCGGCCCCATTGGCGCGCAATGCGGTCTCCAGGACCCCTATGAGGCCCAAACGATTAGTGGAATTTGGGGGTTCCCGGCACAGACCGCCACCAGGATTAAACTCCCCCACGGATCCACTTTAGCGGCATCAGCGCATGCACCCCCCCCACCCCCGAGGAACCCCGTCGCTGACTGAAGTAGGGACCTCCATGATGATGGGGAGGGAGGCCTAGGGGGAGCATGGTACATACCAAGAGGCCAGGGGGGAATGAGGAATACCCGAGGGTCCGACCTTCCCAGGGCCAACATCCGCCGCGAGATCGCCAGAGCTATGGGGGGGGGGGGGGGGGGACACTACTCACCATACTAACGTCATCGGGTGGACGCCACTCCGGAAAAACTACCTCCCCGGTCGGGGTGGGGGTGTCGCCAGCCAAGGGGTACGCTGCGACTCATGCCAAACCAGGTTATGTGTGTCCCGGCGAGGTGTTTCAATCACGGGCCAGCCCCCGCCCATTGGGGCTCGGTCGTGGCGAGGCCTAGCGCTGGGCTATAACCTGCACATGCTCACTGGCCAGGCTGGGAGACGTTAAGGATCTAGGATATCCAGTCCGAAACCCAGTCCGGCTGTTGATTGCAGTTCTCAGGAACATAACTAGCTAAAAAATTTAATTTTTTAACAAAGGATTCCTTTTAAATAAAAAAGACAAGCTAAGACCGAAGTCCCAGCCGGGAACTAGGTCCTACTCCTAAACCATACCTCCCAACCGTCCCGGAATTCGCGGGACTGTCCCGCAATTTGGAGTGAGTCCCGCGGTGCGGGCTGAAGTCCCGCAAAATCATCTGGCCGGCCATCTCTTCTCCCCCCTCCTCCTCCCAGCTCCGCCCCCGTCTTCAGCTCCTGCCTCTAAGCGCCGGGAAACAATCGGAGACACAGACTGCGGCCTTCTTTAATGCAGGTAAAAACAGGCTGTCATTTTTGGGGTGCCCAGAGCAGTTGCCCCTTGCCCACGCTTGCCAAATGTCATGGCTTTGTCTAAGCTGCTGTCCCATTCCGGAAAGCAGAGCCACGGTTGGGACAGCTTGCAGCCATTTCACTCCATGTTTGCTGCCCGCCCACTGCTCACACATTTTCGCCCCCTGTACCTCCCCCAGTGGCGTACCAAGGGGGGGGCCCGCCCCGGGTGCCACGCACTGGGGGGTATCAGCCGGTGTCCTGCCCGGAACGCAGCTCCTTCAGTCCGCACTGCGGAGGGGGGGGCGGAGCGGCGGCGGGAATAAGGGGCGGAGCCACGACGGAAGAAGGGGGCGGGGCCTCGGCTGGAAGAAAGGGAGGAGCTTCAGCGGGAAGAAGGTGAGTGCCGAAGTGTGTGTGCTGGATAGGAGGGGGATGGGGCAGCTGCATATGAGGAATTCATCGTTCCCTAGCTCCCTGTCCCGTTCAGTGCTCTCCACCCCCCTGGTTTTCCCTGCCCACCCCCCAAGTGCTATCTGTCCCCCCCCCCTCCAGTGCTCTCCACCTCCCTGGTTTTCCCTGCCCACCCCCCAAGTGCTACCTGTCCCCCCCCCCAGTGCTCTCCACCCCCCTGGTTTTCCCTGCCCACCCCCCAAGTGCTACCTGTCCCCCCCCCCCCAGTGCTCTCCACCCCCGGGTTTTCCCTGCCCACCCCCCAAGTGCTACCTGTCCCCCCCCCCCAGTGCTCTCCACCCCCCTTTTTTTCCTGCCTACCCCCCAAGGACCCCCTGATATGTGCCCTCCCAACCCCCATAGCGTGTGCCCTCAGGACCCCCTGATATGTGCCCTCCCAACCCCCATAGCGTGTGCCCTCAGGACCCCCTTATATGTGCCCTCCCAACCCCCATAGCGTGTGCCCTCAGGACCCCCTGATATGTGCCCTCCCAACCCCCATAGCGTGTGCCCCCAGGACCCCCTGATATGTGCCCTCCCAACCCCCATAGCGTGTGCCCCCAGGACCCCCTGATATGTGCCCTCCCAACCCCCATAGCGTGTGCCCTCAGGACCCCCTGATATGTGCACTCCCAACCCCCATAGCATGTGCCCTCAGGACCTCCATAGCGTGTGCCCTCCCAACCCCCATAGCGTGTGCCCTCAGGACCCCCTGATATGTGCCCTCCCAACCCCCATAGCGTGTGCCCTCAGGACCCCCTGATATGTGCCCTCCCAACCCCCATAGCGTGTGCCCCCAGGACCCCCTGATATGTGCACTCCCAACCCCTATAGCTGTGGCTGTGTTTGAGAGAGGCAGAGGCTGGGCGGGATTGCCGTGAGTCTCATTGTAGAGGGGAGTTTTTGAGACTACAATATCCAGCATGTCTATGGAGGAGGAGCCCCCCCCTTTCTCTTCTCCCCCCTTTTTCTTCTTTCCTCCCTCCCTTCCCATCCTTTACCCCCCTCTGTCCTCACTCCCCCTCTCTCCCCCCTCCCTCTGTCATCCCTCCCTCCCTCTGTCCTCCCTCCCTCTGTCATCCCTCCGTCATCTCTCTCTTCCTCTGTCATCCCTCCCTCCGTCATCTCTCCCTCCCTCCCTCCCTCCGTCCTCCCTCCCTCCCTCCGTCATCCCTCCCTCCCTCCCTCTGTCATCCCTCCCTCCCTCCCTCTGTCATCCCTCCCTCCCTCCCTCTGTCATCCCTCCCTCCCTCCCTCTGTCATCCCTCCCTCCCTCCCTCTGTCATCCCTCCCTCCCTCCCTCTGTCATCCCTCCCTCCCTCTGTCATCCCTCCCTCCCTCTGTCATCTCTCCCTCCCTCTGTCATCCCTCCGTCATCTCTCTCTCCCTCTGTCATCCCTCCCTCCCTGTCATCCCTCCCTCCCTGTCATCCCTCCCTCCCTCCGTCATCTCTCCCTCCCTCCGTCATCCCTCCCTCCCTCCGTCATCCCTCCCTCCCTCCGTCATCCCTCCCTCCCTCTGTCATCCCTCCGTCATCTCTCTCTCCCTCTGTCATCCCTCCCTCCGTCATCCCTCCCTCCCTGTCATCCCTCCCTCCGTCATCTCTCCCTCCCTCCGTCATCCCTCCCTCCCTCCGTCATCTCTCCCTCCCTCCGTCATCTCTCCCTCCCTCCGTCATCTCTGTCCTCCCTCCCTCCGTCATCTCTCCCTCCCTCCGTCCTCCCTCCCTCCCTCCGTCCTCCCTCCCTCCCTCTCTCATCCCTCCCTCCCTCTCTCATCCCTCCCTCCCTCCCTCCCTCTGTCATCCCTCCCTCCCTCATCTCTCCCTCCCTCCGTCGTCCCTCCCTCCCTCCGTCGTCCCTCCCTCCCTCCCTCCCTCTGTCATCCCTCTCTCCCTCTGTCATCTCTCTCTCCCTCCCTCTGTCATTCCTCCCTCCCTCTGTCATTCCTCCCTCCCTCTGTCATCTCTCTCTCCCTCCCTCTGTCATTCCTCCCTCCCTCTGTCATTCCTCCCTCCCTCTGTCATCTCTCTCTCCCTCCCTCTGTCATTCCTCCCTCCCTCTGTCATTCCTCCCTCCCTCTGTCATTCCTCCCTCCCTCTGTCATTCCTCCCTCCCTCTGTCATTCCTCCCTCCCTCTGTCATTCCTCCCTCCCTCTGTCATTCCTCCCTCCCTCTGTCATCTCTCTCTCCCTCCCTCTGTCATTCCTCCCTCCCTCTGTCATTCCTCCCTCCCTCTGTCATTCCTCCCTCCCTCTGTCATTCCTCCCTCCCTCTGTCATTCCTCCCTCCCTCTGTCATCCCTCCCTCCCTCTGTCATCCCTCCCTCCCTCTGTCATCCCTCCCTCCCTCTGTCATCCCTCCCTCCCTCTGTCATCCCTCCCTCCCTCTGTCATCTCTCCCTCCCTCTGCATTGAAAGGGGGCACGCTGGTCTCTCTGCATTGAAAGGGGGCACGCTGGTCTCTCTGCATTGAAAGGGGGCACGCTGGTCTCTCTGCATTGAAAGGGGGCACGCTGGTCTCTCTGCATTGAAAGGGGGCACGCTGGTCTCTCTGCATTGAAAGGGGGCACGGCATGCTGGTCATTCTGCATTGAAAGGGGGCACACTGGTCATTCTGCATTGAAAGGGGGCACACTCGCCATTCTGCATTAAAAGGGGTCACGCTGGTCATTCTGCATTGAAAGGGGTCACGCTGGTCATTCTGCATTGAAAGGGGTCACGCTGGTCATTTTGCATTGAAAGGGGTCACGCTGGTCATTCTGCATTGAAAGGGGTCAGGCTGGTTTTTCTGCATTGAAAAGGGTCAGGCTGGTCATTCTGCATAGAAAGGGGGCACGCTGGTCATTCTGCATAGAAAGGGGGCACGCTGGTCATTCTGCATAGAAAGGGGGCACGCTGGTCTCTCTGCATTGAAAGGGAGCACGATGATCTCTCTTCATTGAAGGGGGGCACGGCATGCTGGTCATTCTGCATTGAAAGGGGTCACGCTGGTCATTCTGCATTGAAAGGGGTCACACTGGTCATTCTGCATTGAAAGGGGTCACACTGGTCATTCTGCATTGAAAGGGGTCACACTGGTCATTCTGCATTGAAAGGGGGCACGATGATCTCTGCATTGAAAGGGGGGCACGGCATGCTGGTCATTCTGCATTGAAAGGGGGCACACTGGTCATTCTGCATTGAAAGGGGGCACGCTCGCCATTCTGCATTAAAAGGGGGCACGCTCGCCATTCTGCATTAAAAGGGGGCACGCTGGTCATTCTGCATTAAAAGGGGGCACGCTGGTCATTCTGCATTGAAAGGGGGCACGCTGGCCATTCTGCATTGAAAGGGGGCACGCTGGCCATTCTGCATTGAAAGGGGGCACGCTGGCCATTCTGCATTGAAAGGGGGCACGCTGGCCATTCTGCATTGAAAGGGGGCACGCTGGCCATTCTGCATTGAAAGGGGGCACGCTGGCCATTCTGCATTGAAAGGGGGCACGCTGGCCATTCTGCACTGAAAGGGGGCACGCTGGCCATTCTGCACTGAAAGGGGGCACAGCATGCTGGTGTCTCTGCATTGATGGGGGCACACTCTACCTTGATTACTGAAGGCCCCTTTCACACTTTTGTGACCTCAAAGTCACGCAATTTTTAACAGCGTTTTTTGCCGCAAAGCAATGCCTATTACATTTTTCTTTTTGCGCCCCCCAAAAGGGGGCATTTGGGTTGGATGGAGCTGGGGTGGGCATATGGGGTGGATGGAGGTTGGATGGGTGTTTGGGATAGATAGTGCTAGGGTGGGCATTTGAGGTGGATAGAGCTGCTGGGGGCATTTGGGGTGGATGGGGGGGGGGTGTATGGAGCTGGGTGGGCATTTGGGGTGTATAGAGCTGGGGGGGTGGATGGTGCAGAGTCTGACCCCTGCATTCTGTACATTACATACTCCTGTCTCCTGCATTCTATACATTACATACTCCTGTCCCCTGCATTCTGTACATTACACACTCCTGCACTATATACACAATACTGTACATTATATACTTCTCACCAAAGTCTTCATTGTCCCAACAGTTGCTGGTTGCTATGCAGTCTGACTATTTTAATGAAGTTCTTCTTTAAGGTAGACTGAGCAATCAAAGCATATTTTATGAGTACTAGGAAGTCTGGGTTTTGTTTACCCTATCCCTTAAGCCCCTCCCACTGCTAAGCAATTGGCCACACCCACAATTTGCCGCGGCAGGTTTTATTTCCCTTTCAGTGTCCCTCATTGCGAAGTTCAAAAGTTGGGAGGTATGCTAAACTAGGCAGAAACAAACTGAATCCTACAGCAGAGTAAGTGGGTGTATGCCTGCAGGGACTGCCCCATAGGCGTGGTAAAGATTTTTCCTGCCTAGTGTCCTACTCCTGTAGGGGGCAGCATAACCCAATGGTCAAGAAGAATATGGAGCTGTGTGTCAATTAACGACAGAGAAAAACTGGATTTTTGTAAGAACTTACTTTAAAATACTTTTCTCTGAAGTCCAGTAAAAGAAGCAGCTCTTAAGCTTCTTATAGCATTGGGTTATGCTGCCCCCTTCAGGAGTAGTACTAGGCAGGAAAAAAAAAAAAAAACACTTTACCACGCCTACGGGGGCTGTCACTACAGGCATAACCCCACACACCCTGCTCCAGCATCCCAGTTTTGTTGCAAGCAGTGAGAAGACAACACAAACCATCCCATATCGGAGGGGCGCGTTCTGCGTCTGTCAATGGACTTCAGAGAAAAGGATTTTACGGTAATTTCTTACAGACGCAGCTCTTAAGCTTTATTCCATCGGGGCGTCCCAAAGCAGTGTAGGCATGAGGGGTGGGGAGAACGCAAACCAAATAGTTAACGTAAACTCCAAAGGCTAAACTTGGCCAACTGGGTAACATGAAGCTTGACCAGAAACAAGAGCTCATCCATGAAACAAAAAATCCCCTAAAGAGAAACAAACAATTCCCTTTTAAACAGCAGCCTGCAAAACCTTGTGGCCAAAGGATGCATCCGAAAATGCCAACAAATCTACCTTGTAGAATTTTGTAAATGTGTGCACAGACAACCAAGTCGCTGCCTTACAAACTTGCACTACTGAGGCCTGATGGCGAAAAGCCCAAGAGGCACTCAGCGCTCTAGTAGAATGCACCTTCACAGGAAAAGGAGGAACCTGACCCTTCAATGAATAAGACTGAACAACAGTCTGCCTAATCCATCTGGATATAGTCGCAGTAGACGCAGCCAAACCTTTAGGAGAACCCTGAGTAAGGACAAAAAGAGCATCTGATTTCCTAAAAGACTCGTAACCGTCAGGTAACCCCTGATCGCCCGAACCACATCCAGAAAGTTCAAAGTTTCGAAGTTTGCTCCCTCGCCGGACACGCAAGATCTTTCATGCTCCAACATCCATCGGGGATATTTGAACCGCTCTGGCTATAGAACTGCTGTGAATAGGTTCCAGCTGCTCCCATCTAGCCTCTGACCGAGACTAGCTAGCGGACAGTTGCTGACCACCTGGATCCAGGAGTTCATCCAAGACCCCTAGACTCTCTAGGATAACCAGAAGGCACCCCTAGTGGACAACGTTGGCATGCTCACCCTTTGCTTTTAACTCTGAGGCAGGCTATCCATACCTCCCATTACAGTGAACTATACCAGCCTCCAAAGGCACCCCTGAGGAAGGAGTTAATTCACACTCCGAAACGCGTCGGGTCAAACCCGGGGGTTCAGTGGTCCAAGTTGCACTGGTTCATGTGGAGTATTTTACAGCTTGCCTATTGTTTTTATTCTTTTGTATAAGATAATAAAGTTTCTTACATTTTACTTACTTTATTTGTCGTCTAAATTTGGTGCCTTAAAAGTCCCACCCAAGGGGAACCTTTTTTGGTTGTGACATCCAGAAAGTTCAAAGCTATTTCCTTGGGATGCTTAGGCCTAGGACAGAGTGAGGGCAACACAATGTCTTCATTGAAATCAAACATCACCATAGGAAGAAAAGACGGATTAGGTCGGAGTACCACTTTAGCTCTGTGGCCCACCAATTAAGGTGGACAGGAGAGCGCTGCCAGCTCAGACACACTGCGGGCAGAAGTAATTGCCACCAGAAAGGCAACCTTCTTGGATAAAGCAGAGAAATCTCCCTAATGTTCCCAAAAGGTGGCTTTTGAAGAACAGACAAAACCAGATTGAGATCCAACGGAGGCAACGGGCATCTTCTCGGGGGAGACGCAGATGACGCACCCCCTGAATAAAAGTGCGATTCAAGGCATTAGCAGCTAACGGATGTTGGGAATAAATAGCCAGGGCCGACACTTGGCCCTTGATAGTGCCCAA
Source organism: Pelophylax lessonae (assembly GCF_965119305.1). Classification (NCBI taxonomy): domain Eukaryota; kingdom Metazoa; phylum Chordata; class Amphibia; order Anura; family Ranidae; genus Pelophylax; species Pelophylax lessonae. The sequence goes on along the minus strand of NC_138772.1, from coordinate 334,192,960 downwards.
GGGCAACCACTGCTCAACCCCTTTTTGTAAAAAGGCCAAAACCCTAGCTATAAAAAACAAGCGAGGGTGCATCTTCAGCGATTCACACCTGAAATGTACAATTTCCACGTACGATGATAGATCTTCCTGAGGGTCGACTTCCTGGTCTTCAACAGTGTAGGAATCACAGAGTCAGAAAGACCTCTATCTCTCAACACCTGCCTTTCAACAGCCATGCCGTTAAAGCCAGCGACCGTAAAGCAGGATGGCATAGATCAGCTGATACTGGCTCCAAGGAGCCACCAAGGACTCTGTGGCATCAGCCAGAGGGTCCCGAGACCTAGCCACAAACCTCTGGACTTTTTTGTTGAGGCAAGACGCAAACATGTTTATATCCGGAGTTCCCCACTGGACACATAGGAAATGAAACCCCTCCGGATGAAGGGACCATTCCCCTTGATCTAGCACCTGACGACTCGCTTGCCAATTCTCCACACCCGGAAGGTGGACTGCGGAAAGAGCTGGAACATTGTCTTCCGCCCATACCAGAATCTTGGCCACCTCCTTGGCACCCTGCTGATGATTGATGTAAGCCACAGCCGTAGCATTGTCCAATTATATCCGAACCGAAGAACCGCGTAGCCAATTCGTCCAGTGGATCAATCAAAGCTTGATTGCTCTGAGCTCCTGAATATTGATCGGTATTAAAGACTCCTCTGTTGACCAGGTCCCCTGGGCACAGAGCTTCTCCAGCTCTCCACCCCAGCCTGACAGACTGGCGTCCGTGGTGACCACCATCAAAAATAGTGGTAGGAAGGACTTTCCCTGACACAATGCTGGCGACTGGATCCACTAGGATACAGCAGACCTTGTGAGTCGGTTCAAGCGTATCATTTCGCTTAAAGACTGTGGATCCCTGTTCCATTTGGCAAGAATCTCTTTTTGCAAAGGTCTGGAGTGAGACTGAGCAAACTGAACCGCCTCGAAGGTAGATACCATCAGACCCAGGGCTCTCATGCAAGTCCGTAGTGAGGACAGATCGGTTTCCAACAGCAACCGGATTGCTCCCTGCAACTTCTCTGAAGTTTTTCCAGGGGAAGAAAGCCCCTCGCCAAGGCGGAATCTAGAGTCCGCCCCGGATAATCCAACCTCACTGAAGGAGTCAGAGCATATTTTTTTAAATTGATAGTTCCCTGAATTCCTGAAGGGTCTGAACTGTAATTGACAGAGTCGAGTGAGGGTCCGCTCTCAATAGGAGATCATCCAGATATCCCAGGATCGCAATCCCTTTTTGGCGCAACAAGGCCAATTCTGGGGTCAGTACCTTGGTAACGCCCCAAATTGAAAATGCTCCTCTGCCACGGCAAAGCGCAGAAAATCATTGGTGTCCCCCCATAGATGTGAATGTGAATGTGTAGATGCGCATCTCCGAAAGTGACGAGCGGGGCCGGTGCATCGATTCCTGGGAGCGATGACGTTCAGCTCCCAGGAATCATTGCAAACCGGAAGTGACGTCGCGGGCCACGGCCGCCGAGGGAGGAAGTGGAAGAAAGGGGAGTATATTTTTCTACAATAACAAGTAAAAAAAAAAAACTTAACTATCCATTTATTTTTCAGGTGACAAATAGGAAGCGGATGGCCACAAAATCGATTATGTCGATTTTGTGGCCGGAACTTCGCTTTAAGGAAGTCCAGGGTTCCGGAAAGAAGCGCAGACATCCCCCCCACCCCAGAAACTGGTGAGGGTGCCCCTTCATGCTGAAGAGTACTTTTCCGCAGAACCGGACTGCCTGGTCTTGGTCTTGCCTGACCATGGCTTCTTAGCCCCTCTAGAAGCCATGAACGGCTTACCTTTATCTTACGCCCCTCTAGAAGCCATGAACGGCTTACCTTCATCTTACACCCCTCTAGAAGCCATGAACGGCTTACCTTTATCTTACGCCCCTGAGGCACGAAAAAAAACGTCTATGAGCGGTGAAGGAAGGCCCCCGCTTACTACAGGGTGCCTTACCTTTGGGGGATTGAGGAAGAAGAGTACTCTTCCCACCATTTAGACCATCCAGCGAGTTGCCAAATAAAGGCTTTCCCAGGAAAGGGAGATCTGTTAAGGCCTCATTGGAAGCCTGGTCTGCCTACCAGCTTTTCATCCACACCATGCATCTTATGGCAATCCCCACAGCCGACACCCTGGCCACCAGGGGAGCCGCATCACACAGGAACACCAGGGCCTGGGATATCTGATCCATAAGTTCCATCAGCTCCGGGGAAACTAAGTCAGCATCCAAGTTCCCCTTAAAAACCTTTACCCATTCCTTAACCGTCTGATACCAAAACAGGGACAAAAATCAGTTTCAGGATTGAACCCGCCAACATATGAAGGTGGTGGGAAAGGGATTCCACCCACCTGTCCACCGGGTCCGTAAACAGCGGGGAATCTTCCACAGGCACTATAGTAGATTTGTTCAACAGGGATACAGGATGATCTACCTTAGGTGGTACCGTACAAGAGTTCGAAACCGTCTCAGCAAAGGGATAATGGCATTTAAAGCACTTAGGCCCAACTAGCATGTGCTTGATGCGCCGCCATTGTGCTTGATGCGCCGCCATTGTTCATTAATATCATTAAAATTCTCGGGACAAGGGCAAACCTTGCCTGATATTTGGGTTTTACGGGAGCCAAAGGACGCCCGTGTCCCTGCCGGCGCAGGCTCATCTGCCATTTTTTAAAGTTTCCCTTACTGAAACAATCAGGGCTTCCACCAAAGCGCGTTCCAGCCGAGGAACAGGTCCTCTTCACCATCCGATTGCGAGGACAGCGATCCCTCAAGGAGGGGGGCGTCCATGGCGACCATATCAGTCTCTGAATCAGAGGATCCCACCGATGACAGTGAAGGCAGCGGCCGTTTCCGGGCTTTTAACCTTTTTCATCACAAAATCCACCTTGATCACCAGGCTTTCCAGTGCTGCTGAAATCACGGCCAGCGACTGCGATACGGAAAGCCCGGTAGTCGCACTAAGGGGTCTGAGGGTGAAACCACTTCCTGAGACTCCATAATTAGTTCAAAAGAAAACAGGAGAACTGTCTCTTTAAAAGCGATGAGTGCGGCCCCCACCACCGATCACCACAGTATGCGGAGTCCCCTAAATATATGCAGAAAGCAGAGTGCGCAGGGATATGCCCACATATGCCCCAGTACTTTACCACCTCTCAGAGAAACTACCTGAGCCAATCTGTGCAGCAGATTGCACGTGAAAGTCACAGGATATGACATCAGCCTGAAAAGAATGTGAAAGGTCACGCTGCCTGTGTAGCTCCATAGGCTACACAAAAATGGCTGCCAATGCAAGTCAATGGGAAGCACAGGGAAAATGGCTGAACCATGCAGGTCAATAGGGAGAAATTCTCCTATGCCAACACTAAAGATGGCGGCTCCCACGGCACGCCATGCGGTCAGGGGACCCAAAATTGGAGGCCACAGAGGATCCAAAACCAGACCCAGCAGGAAAAAGGTACCATTTTCACCCCCCCCCCCCTCCCTAGGACGCCAGGCACCGCAGCTATAGCGCCCCCCAGGTGAAACCTGCAATAAGGGCAGGAGGCCATACCATGGACTGAGTGGGGTCCGCTCCAGGCAGACCACCTCCCACCCGGAGTGGGGGTGCTGCCATCCGAGAGGCACGCTGCGACTTAGGGCGTTCCAGGTCATTGCGTCCCAGCGAGACATCCACTCGCAGGCTCGTCCTAATCCAAAATGGGACTCTGTCGTGGCGAGGCCTAGTGCGGTACTATAACCTGCTCACGCTCGTAGGCCAGGCTGGGAGACCTTAAGGATCTAGATTATCCAGTGCGACACCTCAGCCGGCAATTACTTGTAGTTCACCCGGAGGAATCCCCCTGAACACTAACTAGCAGAAATTAAGAAAATAAAACAAAATATTCTTAAAAGAATAAAAAACAGACCAAAGTCCCAGCAGGAAACTGAGGTCCTACTCCTTCACTAGGCAGAAACAAAACTGATATGCTGGAGCAGGGTGTGTGGGTTTATGCCTGTAGGGACAGCCCCCGTAAGCGTGGTAAACTTTTTTCCTGCCTAGTACTACTCCTGTAGGGGGCAGCATAACTCAAATGGTATAAGAAGCATAAGAGCTGCATCTGTTTATGGACGATAGAGAAATGGGATTTTTGACTTCCAGTAAAATCCATTTCTCTGATGTTCATTGACGGACACAGCACCCACCCCTATATGGAGTTGTAATTCTTCTGACACTGAAATCTAAGATTTTTTTGCTCAACACTAATTATATAAAATTTTTCTGACACTGCTTGTAACAAAATTGAGAACCTATAGCAGGGAGAGGGAGTATATCCCCTGCTGGGACTGCCCACAGGCGTAGCCATATTCTTTTTCTGCTTAGTGTCCTACTCCTGTTGGGGGCGGTATAACCCAATGGTTATGAAGACCAGGAGCTGTGTCCGTCAATGAATGAAAGAGAAAGAATTATTTGATCCCCTGCAAATTTTGTAAGTTTGTCCACTTACAAAGACATGAAGGGTCTATAATTTTTATCATGTGTATTTTAAATGATAGAATATCAACCTAAAATCCAAACAATACTCAATACAAATGTTAAAAATTGAGTTGCAGTTCAGTGTGTAAAATAGGTATTTGATCCCCAAGCAAAACATGACTTTGTATTTGGTGGAGAAACTTGTTGGCAAGCAGAAGTAGGATGTTTCTTGTAATTGGTATGCACACACCTCAGAAGGGATTTTGGTCCATTCTTTACAGGTCTCTAAATCCTTAAGGTTTCTTGGCTGTCGCTTGGTAATTCAAAGTTTCAGCTTCCTCCATACATTTTCTATAGGATTAAGGTCTGGAGACAATCCATGATCTTAATGTGCTTGAGTCACTCATTTATTGCCTTGGCAATATGTTTTGGGTCACTGTCATTCTGGAAAACCCATCCACTACCCATCTTCAGTGTTTTGGCTGAGGGAAAAAGGTTCTTATCCAAGATTTTACAATACATGGCCCCATCAATTGGCTCCTCAATGTGGCAAAGTCGGCCTGTACCTTTAGCAGAGAAACAGTTCAAAACATAAGGTTTCCACCTCTGTGCTTGACTGTAGGGATGCAGTTCTTAGGGTCATAGTCAGCATTTTTGTTCCTCCAAACATGGCAAAGCGAACTAATGCCAAAGAGCTAAATATTGGTCTCATCTGACCACAGTACTTCTTTGCAATCCTTCCCTGAAATATTTTGATGTTCATTGGCAAACTGTTTTCCTTGGAGATCAAATACTTATTTTAGTCAGTCACTGAACTGCAACTCAATTTATAACATTTGTATGTGTTTTTCTGGATTTTTGGTTGATATTCTGTCATTAAAATTCACCTATGATAAAAATAGAATTTTTGTAAGAACTTACCGTAAAATTATTTTCTCTGAGTCCTCTGACAGTCGCTGCCCGATGGTATTAGCCTTCACTAATGGGACGTCCCAAAGCAGTGCAGGTATGAGGGGTGGGAAAAACAACGCTACCAAATGAGAAGGTAACGCAAACAGTCAGGCCAGTAACAACCTGAGCCCACAGGAAAAAACTGGAACAAACCCAGAAACAAACACGCCAAAAAAGGGGGGACAGTAAAGACAATGTCCCCTTAAACAACTGTCGCACTCAAAACTTGCGGCCAAAGGAAGCATCCGAAGATGCCAAAAACATCAAGTTTGTAAAACTTTTGAAAATGTGCACGGACAACTAGGTCGCTGTCTTGAACACCTGAGCCACAGACATCTCATAGCGAAAAGCCCAAGACCAAGAGGCACTAACGGCTCAAGTAGAATGGGCCTTTACCAGGAAAGGAGGAACCTGACCCGTGATGGAATAGGCCTGAACAATCGACTGTCTGATTCACTTAGAAATGGTCGCCGCAGAGGCGGCCGATCCCTTCCGAGGTCCCTCAGGATGAACAAATAGAAAATCAGACTGCCAAATCGATTCCGTGGCGGACAAGTACACCTTGACCACCCGGACCACATCCAGAGAATGCAAGGCAAACTCTCTAGGATGCTTGGGTCGTGCATACAGCGAAGGCAACACGATATACTCATTGAGGTGGAATGAAGAAACCACCTTGGGAAGAAAAGATTGATTCGGTCGCAAATACCTTATCCCTATGAAGTACCAGATAAGGAGAATGGCAGGACAAGCCCGCCAATTCAGACACTCTGCGAGCCGACGTGATAGCCACCAGAAAGGCAGCTTTCGGTGACAACACAGACAGAGGAATCTCTGATGTTCTCAAAGGGAGGTTTTTGTAACACTGACAAAACCAAATTCAGATCCCAGGGAAGCAAGAGCTCTCCTCGGGGGAGCCAAATGCTGCACCGCTTGAATGAAGGTGCGGATCAAAGAATGCGACGCCAAAGGTTGTTGAAAAAAAAGACGGCCAAGGCTGACAACTGACCCTTGACCGTAGTCTGCGCCAGATGCTGATCCACGCCCTTCGAGGGTGAAAACCATGCACTTCGCACCAAGCAAAATACGCTTTCCAGGTGCTGCAAAAAAAAACTTCCTTAAAGGGGCTTTGCGAGCCTTTAACAAGGTAGGGATGACTGCCTGAGGAAGATCTCTATCCCTCAGGACCTGGCTTTCAACAGCCATGCTGTTCAAGCCAGAGACTGTAAAGCAGGATGGAAGATCGGTCCTTGAGACAGAAGATCGTCTCGCAGCTGAAGCCACCAGAGAGGTTCGATGACCATCTGAGCGATGTCTGCGTACCAGGACCGTCGAGGCCATTCCGGGGCCACCAGAATGACTGACATCCGTTCTGACGCCAACCTGCGGAGGAACCTGGAACACAGTTGAATCGGAGGAAAGGCATACAGTAGCCGATAGCGGTGCCAAGGCACCACCAACATGTCCGCGGCATCTGCCAGAGGATGCGAGTCCTGGCCACGAACCTTTCCACCTCTTTGTGGAGATGGGACGCGAACAGATCCACGTCTGGGGTCCCCCACCGGGCACACAGGAGGTGAAACACCTCCGGATGTAGGGACCATTCCACTTGGTCCAAAGCCTGGCGACTCAGACAGTCCGTCTGCCAGTGTTCCACACCTGGAATGTGAATGGCTGAGAATGCTGGTACATGCGATTCGGCCCAGGACAGAATCTCGACCACTTCCTTGGCCGCCCGGGCACTCCTGGTGTCCCCTTGGTGATTAATACAAGCCACAGCCGTGGCATTGTCCGTCCGTACCCGGACTGGACACCCCTGAAGCTGAGAGGACCACCGGAACAGACAAAGCTGGAGCGCTCGGAGCTCCAAGACGCTTATCGGTAGCCAAGTCTCCCCCGCCGACCACGTCCCCTGGGCACAAAGCGTGCCCAGAACTCCTCCCCAGCCTGACAGGCTGGCATCCGTGGTGAGAATCGTCCATAACAGGCCTGGAAAGGCCAACCCTTGCGCAAGGACTGCGACTGGAGCCATCACAAGAGATCCGACCGCACCGGACGACTCAATAAAAAATCCTCCTGTCCAAGGACTGAGGCGTCCTGTCCCACCTTTCCAGGATCCCAGCAACCAGAGACCTGGCGTGAAATTGAGCAAACGGAACTGCTTCGAAGGCCGAGACCATCAGGCCCAGAACCCGCATGCAGATCCGTAAAGACGAGAGATTGTTGCGCCTGAGAGCACTGATCTCCTCCCGCAGAGTCCCGAATTTGTCCTCCAGAAGGAAGACACGAGTTGAGCAGAGTCCAGGACCATCCCTAGGTACTGAAGACAAGTTGAGGGAGTTAATGCTGACTTCTGAAAATTGATGGTCCACCCGAACTCCTGTAGTGTCCGAACTGACACGGCCAGATAGTTCGCCAAGGTCACACATGAGTTTGACCTTAACAAGAGGTTGTCCAGGTAACCGAGGACCGCAATGCCCGTAAGAGCAGTAAAGCTAGAACCGGAGCCAACACCTTGAAAACCCTGGGAGCTGAAGCGAGACCGAAAGGCAACTGGTAGTTCTCCCCAGCCACCGCGAAGTGGAGATATCTCTGATGACCCTCGAAAATAGGGATGTGGAGATACGCATCCTTCAAGTCTATGGTAAAACCTGCGAAACCTTTTCCATGAGGGAACGGGTACAATGACTCCTTGGGCAAGCAGATCTTGCACTGCCCCCATGAGATCTCTGAGACGATCGGGGGACCGCTGGAGAATGGATGGGAAGAACCTGTCTGGAGGGCGAGAATGAAACTCGATCTTGTATCCTGAAAAAATCAGTTCGTGAACCCACCTGTTCTGAATCCCGGACAACCAGGGTTCCTGAAGGTAAAGCAGACGTCTCCCCACCCCGACAATGGGTGAGGGCTTCCCTTCAGGAAGAGGTGGACTGGGCCGCCGAACCAGACTGACCAGTTTTTTGGCTTACCCGACCACAGCTTCTTATGGCCACCGGGAAGTTGGAAGGGTTTACCCTTCTCCTGCGTCCCAAAGGCACGAAAGCAATTATGTTGAGTTTTGAAGGAGGGCCCCTTCCGCGTGCGGGGGGACTTACCCTTGGTGACCTGGGGGAGCAGAGTACTCTTATCTCCCGTGCTTCCCTTAATCAACTCATCTAGAGTTTCCCCAAAAAGGCGACCCCCCTCATAGGGGACCTCAGACACCGTCTTTTTGGACGTGTGGTCAGCTGACCAGCTCTTTAACCAGGTAATGCGGTGGATCGCAATCCCGACCGCCGTCAACTGGGCGACCAACGGAGCCTCGTCGCACAAGAACATCGCAGTGTGGATGAGCTGATCCTGCTGCGAAGCCCCTTGCCCATGTTGTGAGTGCCTGAGAAGCCATCACTGAAGCAAACACAGGTTTGAACCGGGAACCCGCCACCAGATAAATGTGGCGGGCAAGCGCTTCCACACGCCTATCTGCCGGATCCCTGAATACCGGGGAATCCTCTACTGGCAGCAAGATGGACCTATTCAGCCTAGTGTGATCAGTGTGATCCCCTGCTTGGGGACACCTTCCAACATTTGTCTACCGCCTCCATGAACGGATAGCGGATGGAAAAACGCTTAGGCACCACCAACATGTGCTAAATGCGCCGCCACTGGTCATTCACAATCTCGTGAAATTCCTCAGGGCAGGAAAAAAGCCTGACCAGACTTCTGGGGTCTGCGGAACCCGAAAACAGACTGCTTAACTTGACTGAGCTGGCTCATCGTCAAGATTGAGAGTTTGTTATGATGCCAATGAGAGCATCCATCGTAGCGCGTTCCCACGATTCCCCCCCCTCCTCCTTCTCAGAAGCGGAGGACCGGGACCCCCTAGGGGGACCATCGTCCGTGGCAACCAATTCGGGCTCAGAGTCAGAGGACTGGAAGGGCACAGGCCGTTTTTTGGAGGAGCGTGCCTACATCAGCAGATTTACCTGGGACGCCAAATTGGCAAGAGCAGCAGATATGGAGGCCATGGAAGAGGATTCAGGTGTACCCAAAGCTTCCACCAGGTCTGCGGGGGATTATCCTGGGAGTCTATTTTCGCCTTAAAATGAAAAAGGGACGCTGGCCCTTTAAAATCGGCGTTTCCCGAGGACCCCCCACAATCTGCTACAGAAATAGCCCCCTGTGAAAACACACTAGCCACAAGTAAAAAACGTTTTGGTTGAAAAATGACAGACGGATTAACAAAAATCCCCAGCCTGTCAGCACATTTTTACACAGGATAAAGTGTGAAGGAGGAAGTGACTTCAGATCGCTAGAGGCCCAGTCCTCAAGCCCAGACAAAAGGTGCCTATTGAAACTCAATAACAAATGTCACAGGGAAAATGGCTGCTTGCCCTTACTAGGCATTTGCCCACATCCAAGATGGCAACCGATCGGGAGCCGGTGCAGAGTCCCAACATGGCTCCTGTCCACACACAGAGCTTAGAATCTGCACACCATAAAATACGGCAGCTGCTCCAAACGGCGGCAAACGAAGTGTACAAACACATTCTGGCTATTATCAGGGACCCCAGGGAGACCTACAGCACCCCATACAGTGACCCCAGCGGGAGCAGGGAGGGAGAAAACCACCAACCCAGCCAGAAGGGGGATCCTACAGAGACCACCAGCCCTGCTATCCCCTAGGAGTGGGCCCACAACCCCCCAAACGTCCCCAGGGACAAGGGGGTATCTGTACTCACCAGTCCAGAAAGCAGGCACCGCTCAGATACAGGAGACCTCGCACCCTCAGTGGGGGTGCCGTCAGCCAAGGAGGGATGCTGGCAACATGCAGGCGATCCGGGTTGAGACACCCTCAGCGAAGACGCAGCTCCGCAGGCTTGTCCCCATTCGGAGGGGCAATGTCATTGCAAGGCCTGGGCGTACCAATAACCTGCGACGCTCGTTAGCAGGCTGGGACTCCATAAGGATCTATAATACTCAGTCCGAGGCCCAGCCCTGCAGTCACTTGTAGTCCTCCAGGAAAGGAATCCCTGACTAACTAGTGATAGTGAGAGAAAAAAAATCTATAGTGCAAAGAAAAACACATGAATTTAGAAAAAAACAAAGAAAGCTGAGAGACACGGTCCCAGCAGAAAGACCTAGATCAGCTCCTTAGCTAGGGAGCTTAAAACTGAGGTAATATCAGATTGGGTTCAGGATATTGGCTGAGGGATGGCCCCCTAGTGGCGTGCCGAGGTATAAAGGTTTTTTTGTATTAATCCGATAATCAATTATCTGCCTAGCCTTGCTCCTGCAAAGGGTGCCATTACCCATTTGTAAAGGCTAATACCATTGGGCGGCGACTGTCAGAGGACGCAAGAGAAAATTTGACTTTTTTTGCAAGTGGGAAAAACTAGCAAAATCTGCAGAGGATCAAATCATTTTCCCCACTGTAATCGAATTGCAATTGGGAATACAAATATCCCAGGATCATTCAACTAGCTTCCAACTCTACAGGTCCAAACCATTTTGAGTAACTGACTTCTGAAATGTAACAGGCTAACGATTAAGGATATTAATTGTAACATGTTTGCTAATTATTCCTCAAAACCCACGCAATTTAACTCATACAGTAAATAGGACTACATCCACGTACCAAATTTCTTTATTGCGCAAAAAATGTGTTACTAAAAACGTTTTTTTTTTTTTTTAACCCACACTGTTAACATCACTGTTGGTCAGCCTTTTGGAATCTACTTAAAAAAACTGGATTTTTCTACTTATCGTAAAATCCTTTTCTCTGAAGTTCATCGACAGACACAGTTCCATATCTTCTTAGACCACTGGGTTATGCCACTCCAATCAGGAATAGGCACTAGGCAGGAATAAGCTTTACCAAGCCTATGGGGGCTGTCCCTGCAGGCATAAACCCACACACTCTGCTACAGCAGCCAGTTTTGTTGCAAGCAGTGTTTAGAAGACAAAAAACCCCATTCCCTCAGAAGCAGAGGGGCGGGTGCTGCGTCTGTTTAACTTCAGAGAAAAGTTTTTTACGGCAAGTACAAAAATCCAGTTCTCTATCGTTCAACAGACACAGCTCCATATCTTCTTAGACCATTGGGATGTCCCAAAGCAGTATTAATATAATATGAGGGGTGGGAAGACAACGCAAGAAGAATGTAACTCCCCCAAAGGCTATGAAAACAAAAAATCACAATATAACAATTCCCCTATTAATAGCCAAGACTGAAGTCCCAGCAGGGAACTCTGTCCTATTCCTAAACTAGGCAGAAACAAACTGGCTGCTGTAGTAGAGTGTGTGGAGATATGCCTGCAGGGACAGTCCCCATAGGCATGGTAAAGCTTTTTCCTGCCTAGTGCCTATTCCTGATTGGAGGAGCATAACTCAATGGTCTGAGAAGATATGGAGCTGCATCTGTCGATGAATGATAGAGAAAGAAGGATTTAGATAAACACATCCACATAAATTACTCTACATACCAATTAACAGTTTAGTCTTTATCAGGAACTAGTGTACCTGCTAGTGGCACTGCGGTCCTCAGATCTGAATGGTAGTTCCAGTATCCAACAGGGGGCGTCTCCGGACAGCCAGCAGGTCCCAGGAATTAGTCAGCACTTCATGCCGACTGTTGGGAGGGCATTTAAGCCCTCCTCTAGCTTTCCCCAATACCTCCTTTTGCCATGTGTGCCACACATCCTGATCTTAATGCCTTTGCCCTAAACCTTGCCGACTTTTACCTTTTAGTTTGTTCCCTCTGCATCTACCTGTCCCCCACTCTGCCCCCTTCCTGTCCCGTCTCAGCCTCTGTTCCTTGCACCTCCTGTCTTACCCTGCTTAACTTTATCACCCACCTTTGCTTGTATATAGTGTATCAGTTACTTTGTTAGGTTGTTTTTTAAAGCGTTTCACTTGTTGCATGCGTTTCTCTATTGCATGGATGCGTTTTTGCTACTTTTATTAAAGTGATTGTTTGTTTTTTTTTTTAAAAAGAATCCTTACAAACATGTTTCACTTACCTGCGCTATGCAATGGTTTTGCACAGCGCTGCTCTGAGCCTCCTCTTCTGGGGGTCCCCAGCTATCGCCCTGGGCTCCTCCTCTGTGTGCCACCGTAGAAAACTACTTCCTATGGTGGGACACATGCAGATTCTATCCTGAGCGGCGCTGTGTATGTTATTGACCCACAGCACGTCTTGGCCCTGTCCTCCCACTCCCTCCTTACTAGATTTGATTGACAGCAGCAGGGGCCAATGAATTCTGCTACTCTTACTGAGTCCAGTGTGGGATAGAGAGCACAGCACTGCTTCTGTTTTCACAACATTGAATCGAGATTGGGCTCAGGTAAATATTTATGGGGGACTAGGGGAGATGCATATAAAAGGTTTTTCACCATAATGCAGAGATTGCATTAAGGTAAAAACACCTGAAGCCTTTAGAACCTCTTTAATAAATCTTATCATAATTGCACTTAGTTTGTGTCAAGTCTCCTTTGTACAGCTACACAGATCTGGTCACCCCAATTTTGCTGGATATCAGCACTTGTATCCCAACAGTCATGCATTTAATTTGCTGTAAACATCTGTAAGAGTGTTGTGTTGTAAATGGAGGACAGTGATCAGAGCTTTCGTATATGCTCAGTTCCATAACCTACAGTTTAGAGCACACCCAGCCAATAAAAACATTTGAAAATAAATAAAAGAAAACCATTAGGCTCCATGTACACGGGACGTTGTTAAAAGTCCCTTTGAATGCTGGAATTTTTAGGACGTTTGAAACGTCCGTTCGGTCGCGTTTGTACCCGCATTTAGCGGGCGTTTGGAACCGTTCCTAGAGGTCAAAAAAATTATTCCCCTTTAAAATGGAAAAACGCGAACGCTAAACGCGTTCGGACGCGTTTGTGCGTTTGAAACGCTGGGAAACACACGTTCAAACCCAAATAATTGCGTTCTAAAAAAAGTCCCTGAACGCAACTGCCTGCAAATGACTAAACGACCTGGTGTACATGGACAGATAAGATAAAATGTAGATGGGTTCAGGGGCTTCTGAAAAAAACACCCAACTGCTCCTAAACAGCCATTTCCAGCGTCCCGTGTACATGGAGCCTTATTCTACACATCAAATCTTTCTTTGCCTGAGAAACAGACCAATACATGTACCTGAGTTCTTTTCACATGACCCAAAGAGTTTGCGAGGTTGAAACATTGATTCAATTTCCTCACTATTTGATCTTTTCCTCTTCTTTTTTTGTTCTGTATCTTCTGATGAAAAGGTTTTATAAGTAACAATGAAAAAAACACAACCAATTTAGTAATCTGAATGCTTGGAAAACTGCATTATTTATTTTTCTCTTTTCAAAAGGAGTACATGCAGGTCCAGATGCAAGAAAGTAGAGGATAAGTTCACTTTTTCTTAAAAAAAAAAAAAAAAAGGTGCAATTTTTTTTCTGGGAGCCTGGAAAGCATTGCACCCACAATAAGCAGATCGTGGGTGCAATGCAGGGCTCTTGCAGACTCTTACATCGTACAGCCAAGCAATTAAACTCTAACAGGAAGCATCAATAAACTACCTAGAGCACTGAACAGTGCCATGGTAATTCAATGAGAGCTACAAGTCGACAGCCGCAGAAATTTCTATACACAGTACTCTGAATGATTGACATGGATGGGCAGGCCGAATCCTTCATGGCCATGTTCTTTGCTGATTGTGACAGTGTGGGGAGAAGATCCCCAGCTCCCTGTCACAATGGCGAGTTAGAGGGGTGCGGGGGCTAGTGGATTTGTAACATGCTACACCCTAAATATGGGTGTAACATGCACCATGTTACAAAAAGTGAACTTATCCTTTAAGCTACTGGCTATAAGAGTGCTTGGGAATCAGAATTATATATTGTATCATTGCTAAACACAGCTAAGCTACCAAACAGAATACGATGTTGATTGCTCACACCAACATTTGCCAACTTTGTTGGATATAAAGTTAAATGATTGTTTTTAATATCCTCGCACTGCACAGATTTTTTTTTTGTTTGTTTTTTTCATACACCTCATTAAAAACTTTTCCCATGAGGCAATATTGGGAATCAATTAGAACTCTGGGAGCGGTCGAGAGAAGTAAGGACACCGAAAAAAAAAAAATCTCAAATAGGAGTCACCACCAGCTTCCTAGTCTAGCAAACCAGATAATAAAGGGCTCTTTCACACAGGCGGACCGTTCAGATCATGTCCGCTGACATCCGATCCGATTCGTCAAAATAGAATTTTTGTAAGAACTTACCATAAAATTTCAGAGGACTCAAAAGAATTTTACGGTAAGTTCTTACAAAAATTCTATTTTCTCTTACGTCCTCTGACAGTCGCCGCGCACTCTTACAATCTGCACATCTGGGACGTCTTAAAGCAGTGTAGATGTGAGGGGTGGGAAACGTAACCGTCAAAAAGGCAATGAAGCACCCAGGTCAGAGAAAAGAACCTCTTCTGAACCAGAAAGGTAAAACACTGGGTAACTAGAAAGCTCAACAGGAGCGAGAAAACCCAGGAAAGCAAAACAAACAAGGGGAAAAAAACCCCAACAGGAGGAGACAGGCTAAAACTACCTTGTCTCCCCTATGCACGGACGACCAGGTCGCCGCCCGTGCACACCTAAGACACTGACCCCTGATGGCGGAAGGCCCAAGACGCACTAATCGCTCTGGTAGAGTGCGCTATGACAGGGAAAGGTGGAACCTGATCCCTAATTGAATAGGCCTGAACAGTCGTCCGTCTGATCCATTTGGAAATGGTTGCCGCAGACGCACCCTTCCAAGGTCCCTCAGGAAGGACAAAGACAATCCGACTGTGTGAAGTATTCAGTAGATGACAGGCAACCCTGATCGCCCGGACCACATCCAAGGAATGCAAGGCAAACTCCTTAGGATGCTTAGGCTTCGCACACAGCAAAGGCAAGACATTGTCCTCACTGAGGTGGAAGTCTGAAACCACCTTCGGAAGAAAGGACTGATGAGGTCGCAAGACCACTTTATCCCTATGAACAACCAGATAGGGGGGAGCGGCAAGACAGGGCCGCCAACTCCGACACTCTGCGAGCAGATGTGATCGCCACCTGAAAGACAACTTTCCGTGACAGCACAGGCAGAGGAATCTCCCAAATGTTCTCAAAGGGAGGACGTTGCAAAACGGACAGAACCAATTCAAGTCCCAAGGGGGCAAGGGTGCCCTAGGGGGAGCCAGATGCCGCACCCCTTGAAGGTGCGGATCAAGGAATTCGACAACAAGGGGCGCTGAAAGAGAATGGCCAGCGCAGACAGCTAGCCCTTAAATGGTGGTCAGCGTAAGACGCTGCTCCACACCAGCTTGCAGAAAAGCTAACACCCTCGCCACCGAAAAGGAGCGGGGATGGAACCCCTGCAACTCCCACCAGGCAAAATAGGCCTTCCAGGTACGATAATAAATGTTAACCAGACGAGGCCTTCCTGACCTTCAGCAAGGTAGGAATGACCGCTGACGAGAGAACAGCCACGCCGTCAAAGCCAGCGACTGTAAAGCAGGATGGAAGATAGGCCCGTGAGACAGAAGATAGTCTCGTAGTGGGAGCCGCCAAGGAGGCTAGACGACCAGTTGCATGATGTCCACTTACCAAGACCAGCGCAACTAGTCTGGTGCCACTAGAATCACCAACCTCGGTTCCGAGAGAAACCTGCAAAGGAATCTGGATAACAACTGAATCTGTGGAAATGCGTAAAACAGGAGACACCGGTGCCAGGGCACCACCAACGTGTCTGCCAGAGGGCCGCGCGTGCGAGCCACAAATCTTTCCACCTTGCTGTTGAGCCGGGACGCGAACAGATCCACATCCGGGGATCCCCACCGTGCACACAGCATCTGAAACACCTCCGGGTGTAGGGACCATTCCCCCCTGGTCCAGGGTCTGGCGACTCAGTCCGCCTGCCAGTTCTCCACACCTGGAATGTAAACTGCCGAAATCGCCGGGACCTGCGTCTCGGCCCAGGTCATAATCTCGGCCACTTCCTTGGCCGCCCGGGCACTCCTGGTGCCCACTTGATGATCAATGTAAGCAACCGCCGTTGCGTTGTCTGTCCTGACACGCACTGGGCAGTCCTGAAGTCGATCCGACCAACGGAGCAAACAGAACCTGATTGCCCGCAGTTCCAAGACATCGGCAGGGAGGAGTCCCCCTCCGACCAAGTGCCCTGGGCAGACAGCTTGCCCAGAACTCCACCCCAGCCCAACAGGCTGGCGTCCGTGGTGACCACCGTCCATAGCAACGGACGAAAGGACTTGCCTTCCAGCAGAGCCAGAGACTGGAGCCACCAAGGAAATTCGATCTTACTTGGGGCTCAAATAAATCCTCCGTTCCAAAGACTGAGGATGTCTGTCCCACTGGACCAGAATCTCCGCTTGTAGAGATCTCATGTAAAAACTGTGCAAATGGGATCGCCGCGAAAGCCGACACCATCAAGCCCAGAGATCTCATGTTCGAGTCGAGGAGAACCCGTTGTCCCTTAGGGACCTGACCTCGCACTGCAGGACCCGGAGCGTGTCCTCCGGAAGAAAGACCTTTGCCTGGAGGGAGTCTATAATAATCCCCAGGAAAGGGAGGCAAAACAGAAGGGAACAAAGTCGACTTCTGAAAATTAACGGTCCACACAAATTCCTGGAGCGGCTGAACCGCGATCGACAGAGCACGCAACAGAGTGGCACTGGAGCTCAACCTGAAATAGGAGATCGTCCAGGAAAATCAGGGGATGGCAAACCCCTGTACCCATAGTAGGGCCAGAACAGGAACCAACACGTTGGTAAAAAACCCTGGGAGCCGAAGCGAGGCCGAAAGGCACCGCCACAAACTGATAGCGCTCCTCCGCTATTGCGAATCGGAGGTACCTCTGACAACCCTCGTAAAATAGGGATGTATAGATACGCATCCTTGAGGTCGAAGGAAGCCAGAAGATCCCCTGGACTCAGGGATGCCACCACCTACCAGAGGGACTCCATTCGGAACCTCTGAACCCGCACAAAGCGGTGTAGCAATTAGTCCAGAATCAGACGCACCTTGCCTTCCCTGCTGCTGTGAACAGATTCGAGTAAAAAACTCCGAAACCTGTCCTGCCGTGGAGCCGGCACGACCACCCCTTGGGCAAAGGAACCCCAAACTGCCCGAAGGAGATCGCGAAAACTATCAAGGGTGGAATGAAAAAACTGATGGGAAGACGCTGTCTGTGGGGCGAGATCGAAACACGATCGTGCACCCCAAACGAATGAGTTCATGAACCCACCTGTCCTGAATCACGGGCAGCCAGGCTCGGGAAAACCACTCAGACGTCCCCCCACCCCAGAACGGGTGAGGGCGCCCCTTCAGGGCGAGGCAGACTGAGCCGCCGTGCTAGTGTGGGCGGCTTTTTACTTGCCCGCCCAAGGCTTCCTCTGGCCACTAGAGGCCTTGAAGGACTTACCTTGGCACGTGTTTTGAAGACACGAAAGGACCCCTAGTTAGGGTTAAAGGAGGGACCCCGCTTGCCACGGGATGATTGTCCACTGGGCACCTGGGGCAAAAGAGTGCTCTTGCCCCCAGTGAGCCCCTTTACCAGATTATCCAGAGAGTCCCCAAAAAGACGACTCCCCACCTAAGGGATGACAGACACTGTCTACTTGGGAGACTGGTCGCCGACCAGCTCTTGAAACAAACGATTCAACGAATCGCGACTGCTGAAAGTCACGCGACTAAAGGGGCCTCATTTGCTCCACCATCTCCAGAGCAGCAGGAGGGGTGGAGACAGCAACGAGAGCGCGCTCAAGCGCCTAGGCCCACTCCACAACAGTCTGAGAGACCATTCCCGAAGCAAACACAGGTCTCAGCAAGGAACTTGCTACCAGATAGATGGGGCGGAAAGAGTGGTCACCCGCCTATCCGCCGGGTATTTTTAAAAACACCGGAAAACCCTCCACGGGCATAAAAGTGGCCGTGTTACGCCTGGACACAGTGTGGTCCACCTTAGGAGCTGCAGTCCAGCGAGAATCCACCGACTCTGCAAAGGGAGAACGGTACTTAAATCTCTTTGGCACCACAAAAAGTACATTTCAAACGACGCCATTGTTCATTCACGGTATTGTGAAACTCAGTGGGACAAGGAAAACCTGACCCGATTTTTTGGGCTTTGCGGGTCCCAAAAGGAAGACCTCTTACCCGACAGGTGGGGCTCATCATTCAAATTTTAAAGTGTCTTTAATAGAGCTATGAGGCAAGGATACCGCAGCGCGGTCCCGTGCTAATCCAGAGGAAGAATCCTCCTCTCCCCCATCCAACCGAGAGGATTGAGACCCCCAGGGGGTACGCTGTCCGTGGCAACCAAACCTGGCTCTGAATCAGAAGACTGAGAGGGCATAGGCTTTTTCTTAAAAGCCCGGTCAGACAACAATCCACTTAAGACGCTAAAGTCGCAAGTGCAGCAGTAAAGGAGACTATAGCAGAGGATTCAGGAGTACCTGAACCCTCAACCAGATCTGGGGGGGATTTGCTATCCTGGGACTCCATAATAGCAATCTCAATTTTAAATGACGCTGGCCCTTTAAAAATCGGCGATGTCCGCGGTCCGCACCGCAAATGAAGAGCAAGCTCTATGCTGCAGGAAACTGCAAAAAAATGAATGCTAGCAGGAATACAGGCCAGGAGACACAATAAAATCCCCCCACAGTGTGTCACACTTGCTGATCAATCTGTATGTGAAGAAGAGGAAGTGACCTTACACCTCTAGGGGCAGACAGCCCTGAGCCACAAAAAAATTGTTGCCAATGCAAGTCTATGGGGAAAGCTCTGGGAAAATGGCCCGCTGTCCACATAAGGACATTGTGCCCCCACTAAAGATGGCGCCCGATCGGCGCCAGCAGCATTGCAGAAAATGGCTGCTGCCCTCACAAAGAGGCCAAACAGCCTGCCCACACCTAAAATGGCGGCTGCGCAGTTTCCCGCCGATTGCGGCCCCCCACACACCATGTCTGTACCCCCAAATAGTTGCATAAGCACCTCAGGGCCATCCGGGACCCCCGCAACCCCCCCACACAGCGGTAGAGCCGCCACAGCGCCCCCGCAAAGATCGGGAAGGGACACACCGGGACCGCACTGACAGACATGAGGGGGACATTGCAGAACCCATACACAACTGCCATCCCAACAGAGGGCCCACATACACACCACGACAGACAATGCCATAGACAGAGGGGTAGTATGGTACTCACCGTTCCAGCGAAAACGTGGGTACCGCTCTGACAGGAAGCCTCCCACTCTTGGTGGTGGTGCCATCAGCCGAAAAGGACGCTAGCAACACGCGGCGTACCGCAGTTGAGACATCACAGCGAAGTAGCCACTTCCACCGAAAAGGACGCTAGCAACACGCGGCGTACCGCAGTTGAGACATCCCAGCGAGGTAGCCACTTTGCAGGCTCGTCCCTGAGGACAGGGACATGGTCGTTTGCGAGGCCTGGGCGTACGCATAGCCTGCTAACGCTCTATGGCAGACTGGGATTCCATAAGGCTCTAGGACAACCAGTGCGATTCCCAGCTCCGCAAACGCTGTAGTCATCCGAAGTCCGACTAAGCGCAGGAACAAATAAAAAGCTATCTTATAAAAGAAAAACACTTTCTCAGAGAGAAAAAATAAGAAAAAAGGCTGAGACCGCAGCCCCAGCCAGGGAAAAGCCAGCCTACTCCTATGCTAGGCAGAGACAAACTGAATTGGGAATGCAGCTAGCTGGGGTATTGTACCAGAGGGACAGCCCCCTGTAGGTGTGTCTATGCAAAGTTTTGTGTATATTCTAACAAAATCTTCTGCCTAGCTTACTCCTGTGGATAAGACCAATACCCAGAAGTGCAGATTGTATGAGTGGGTGGAGACTGTCAGAGGACGTAAGAGAAACCCTATATTCCCTCCATCCAGCGGATCGGATGAGAACGGACCGACGGTCCGTTCCCATCCGATTCACCCATAGAGATGTTTGGGGCTCTGACAGCTGTGTCTCAGCACATAGTGCGGAGAACAGCTGTCATTCTCCTGCTCAGCGGGGGATCGGCGGATCGATCTCCCGCTGAGAAAAACAGTCCATCCAATGGACTCAGTGTGAAAGGGGCCTAAAGGAAGCCACATAACTATAAAACAAATATAGCATGGCTTTTCACAAATCCCCAAGCAAGAGGGGAATTTTATAAAGAGTACACCAAAACTTCCAGTTTTCTCAATTTGTTACGGAAAACAATTTTAATCAGCACAAGAAACAGTACTCGCATTGAATAATAAGTGCTCCCTGTCCTTTTGGTTGCGGTCTTCAATCCCCCCCCCCCCACAATATCCCCACAGCTGTAATCTTGGAGTGCTACCGTGATTAGTATGAGCAAAACCGGTCACAGGCACTTGTCAAGAGTGACGACTATGCCTATCCTTTCCACCCCCCTCCTCCGTTCACAGAAGCTGTACAATAGCATTCAAGCAAGAAAAAGCACTCTACGAATGAAAAACAGCTTGATGAATAAAATGTGTGCCTCCTCCACTCATAGCAGGCTTTTCATTGTGGGAAGCTATAGTACAATTTTATTAAATGGAGAAGGGGAATGTGCCTATGACATGTCCAGCGGCTCGTATTAACACTGGCAGCACCAGAAGTTTACAGCTGCAGGGGTATATGGGGGAGTTTTAAAGAGCTGCCACCAGGGATGCTTCCTATTCGAAGTATGTACCCTCCTGTGTGCTGATAAAATAAATAAACTTGGGCTTTAATTTTTTATTTGGAGATGACAAAAAGCAGCTGCAAGTCAATGGGGCATGGAAACAAACAAGCATCTGTCAACAGTAACCAAAGACCACTAAATGTGGTCTGGCAAGAAGGTCCAGATAGCACTAACAGAGGTTAAACTGTGTGTTAAAACATACATTGAAGTATAACCAGAGATCACAAAGGATTGACATAGTTGGTGATGAGAGCAATAAGGCATTTGTTAATCAAGATGCTTGTCCATTTTTTGAAGTGGGAAGAAATGAGCAGGAGAAGGAGGAATGAAGATAGAAAAATTAAAAAAGACATGGTCACAACAATGTCAGGGAACATAACTTTTCAGATATAAGAGAAGCAGTGCCAGTGACCCTGCTGTATATTTGGCATTAAAATAGCACAGCAAGCAGAACATCTTATTATGCAATGTAAGATTAGTTGACAGAACAGAAATTGCAAAGGTAGAGGGGGATGGGGGGGGGGGGGGGTGATGAGAATGGTCAGGGATGGAAAGCAGTGTGAGAGCCTCCATCTCTCCTCCAGAGGGCTCATTTCTTCTTCACCAACATGCAAACATCAGCAATTTATTATACATTTGTTCCCCTAGTGTAACTGCAAAATGTGTGGTTGTGGGTTATTTTAAACTTATGAAAACACATTAGTGAGTAAGAGAGGTAAATTCATACCAGGAGACCACCAATGAAAGCTGCTGAAATAGCTTGCACAAAAAGGGTTAAAAAAAGAAAGAAAAACTGGGTGGAAGAATAAGTGTAAAAATAAATTCAGAAAATGGGGGATTCAGCTTTTTCTCATTTCAGCAGACATTGGAGCTTACCCACCTCAATACTGTGGGGACTTTCACCCTTCCTTCCCAAATTAATATTCAGCTTTCAGTGCTCTCACACTTTGAATGACAACTACTCAGTCATGTTACACTACCCAAATAAAATTTTAATAATTTTGTTCACACAAAGCGAGCTTTCTTAGGTGGAATTTAGTCACTACTGGATTTTTTATTTTTTGCGATATCGGCGAATAAAGAGCGAAAATTTTGAAAAAAAACAAAAAAAAAAACTATTTTCTACTTTTGTTTTTAATGAAATGCAATAAAAATAAAATTTTGTCCTAAATTTAGGCCAGAATGGATTCTGCTACATGTCTTTGGTAAAAAAAAAAAAAATCCTGAAACGTGTATCATAGGTTTGTGTGAAAGTTAGAGAGTTTACAAGCTAGGCTACGTATCATTGAAAATTGATTAATCCTGAAGTACTGACTACCCATCTCATTTCTTGAGGCCCTAAAATGTCAGGACAGCACAAATACCCCCAAATGACCCCTTTTTGTAAAGATGACAGTCCAAAGTATTTAGTAAAAAGGCATAGTGAGTTTTTTGAAGTTACAATGTTTTGCCCAGCAAACGCCGTGGTTCACTCGGACAGATGCGTGGCCGACGTGGTTCACTCGGACAGATGCGTGGCCGACGTGGTTCACTCGGACAGATGCGTGGCCGACGTGGTTCACTCGGACAGATGTGGCAGATGATCACGGACAGATGTGGCAGATGATCACGGACAGATGTGGCAGATGATCACTGGGACAGATTATTTTACTGGGACAGATGTGTGACAGTTTTTTCACTGTGTTGGGGACACTAGCTGGGTGATCAGTGTGTAAAAAGCAGTAAAAGTGCTGTAAACTCACTGATCCGCTCTCCTTCTCCTCACTGACAGGCTTTGTGTGAGGAGAAGCAGAGGCTATCTCCGTTACAACGGCTGTGTTTACATTACATGACGGCACGGGCAGCACAGTGGTGTAGAGGTTAGCACTTTCACCTAGCAGCAAGAGGGTCGCTGGTTCGAATTCCAACCACGACACTACCTGCCTGGAGTTTGCATGTTCTCCCTGTGCCTGCGTTGGTTTCCTCCGGGTACTCCGGTTTCCTCCCACACTCCAAAGACATGCTGGTAGGTTAATTGGATCCTGTATAAAAAAATTGTCCCTACTGTGTATGTATACGAGTTAGGGACCTTAGATTGTAAGCTCCTTGAGGGCAGGGACTGATGTGAATGTACAATGTATATGTAAAGTGCTGCGTAAATTGACAGCGCTATACAAGTACCTGAAATAAAATAAATAATAATGTGATCAGGAGGGCCACAAGACAGGAACGTCCACTCTGAAGGGGAAGGTCCAATCCGGCTGTATATGTGCAGTGGCCGGGTGGAGGTTAAAGGTTAAAGTGGTTGTACGTAAACCCTTACATATAACCAGTGAAGTGACTAGCATCAGGTGATACACAGAGATAAAATAAATCCTCCCACATAAGTCTACCCCAGTCTTACTTTCTACAGCCATTCAAAGTGCTGAATATTTAAAGCTTGTCTGAAAGTTCACAAAAAAAGGGGGCAGAAAGCTGAAGTTACACTCTGCAGAGCTTCGTGAGGAGAGCTCTGAGAGCTGATTTGAGGGAAGAGACACGCCCCCTTCACACAGCTCACAGGAACAAAGCTGAGTCTGTCAATAAGCTGGAGGTCCCTCCCCTGTCACCATTTTATCTTGGTGTCAGGAAAACTTGTCGTAAGTGACTAATGCTGATAGCAGACATGTAGTGCTCCTAATTGAGATCATTATGCACTATAGAGGGATATGCTTTGTTCATATTTAATGTCTGAGGTTTACAACCACTTTCATGTTGCCACAAAGGTGTGGCCCAAAGTTTAAAGGCAGGGCAGCTTTTTAGTATGAAAAGCATCTGGCCCATACTGAAAAAGAGAATAAAAAGGACATTTATTGCAGATACCATGGTGTGAAGCCCGTCTATGCTAGGAGCACTTGAATAGTGAGGTGTAAACCCATACTAGAGCTGCAGGATTCTGGATGAGACGAGAATCACAATTTTTTTGCTTAGAATAAAGATCACGATTCTCGGCGTAACATCTTTTACATTATACAAAAAAATACTAATTTTGAATTGTAAGCAAAAAGTGTCAGAAAAAGGCTTGGTCTTTAAGAGGTTAAACTGCCCTCACTTACAGACGGAAGTTCATTCCTTTGATCTAAAAGAACGAAATGATACATTGTAAAACATTGTGTTTATAGTTATCTAGCAGCCTCAACAATGTTAATAAACATTTGCCTGAGGCTCTTTTTTTTTTTTTTTTAATGCTGTGAGCAGAGAACAGCTTTGTAAGAATCGAGGACATGCTGTTAGATTGTTTGGGGGGGAAGGGGGAATAGAGATTACGATTTTTTTTAAAGAGTAATCGTGCAGCTCTAACCCATACTGTGCAGTAGCCTTACCCAGCACTAAGTCAGCCTGAGACCGTTTCAGGCGTAGGTAGAAGGTTGCACCGGTCAAACAGGAAAGGAGATCCTTCCCTACGAGGGGAGATGCAGAACAAAAACTCCCCCGCGGCAGGGCCAATGGAAAACAAACAGCAGTAAAGGAGCAGTGTTGGGACTCTAGCCGATAGCCTCCCGTCTCTGCAGCCAGCTGACTACATCTTCAGGATCAAAGAAGTGCGCCCTGCCCTCTCCTTCCATCCAGAGGCTAGCAGGGAAGAGAATTGCATATTTAATGTGCTTGACGCAGAGTTGTCGCTTAGCCTCAGTAAAACATTTGCGCTTGCGTTGAACCTCCGCAGAAAAATCGGGGAACACCGCAATCCGTCCGTTGCCAAAGGGAATATTCCCCTTCTCCCACAGCCAGGCGGAGCACCGCATCTGTCCAAATAGTTGAGGAGCTTTGCTATGAAGGTGCGGGGGGGGGGGTGCCCCTTGAAGAGGGTGTTTGCCAGACATGCGGTGAGCCCTCTCAACCACAAATGTAGAGAAGGCCTCCCGTTCATAGGTGGATATTAGGAGTTGTTCAAAAAAGGAGGAGGGGTCAGCCCCCTCAGGCAGGCCAATGAACCGAAGATTACTGCGGGGAAGCCTATATTCTATGTCATCCTGCTTCTGAAGGAGCCGATTTACCTGCAGCTGCAAGCGAACAGAGAAGACCTGGAGTGGGGGGAGGGAGTCCTCAACTCCACTAATGCGCTGTTCAGCTTCAGACACTCTCCCCCGGAGCTGCTGGAGATCCTGTCTAATCAGGGAGACGTCTATTTTCACTTCCTCTATCCTCGAGGTAAGAGTAGTTTGGCCTCAAGGACCTTGGCTGTGTACGAGGTGGCCGCTCCCCCCTCCCCCGGCGCCTTCTTGGGTAGCAGTCTTACTGTCCTGGCCAACGATTTCTTTGGGGTAGACATCATCAGGGATCGGGGAGCCGAGGAAGCAAGGATGAGGCTGTACAGGATAAAATTCCGGCAGAGCTCAGATCACCAGCGTCCTAGCTCATTCCGCTCCAGGCCACGCCCCCTAGGAAAGGGGATCCTTATGGTGAATGCCACAACAGGAATGGGGGATATAGTCCTCTATTTTGGCTGAGCAGTAACAGAGGTTGTGTGAAATCAGAACTACCCTTTGTCTCTGTGATCTAAATAAAAGCAAGATTTTCAATTACGGAAAGCTAGAAGTGGTGAGTATTACAATGTGCAGTGCTTTTTTAAAGTAAAAGCCATGATGATGATTTTTTTCTCAAGCATAACCCATAGAGGTCTTCAAGGGTTCCCAAACAAACAAGAAAACCTTTCTTACTTGACAGTCTAATATTCTGTTTTTGGCAAATGTTACTTTTAATCCCCAGGTGGAACAGAACTTAAGAAAATAAAACAGTTACTGTACCTTCAGCTACTGCGTTGTTCACATTTGCGCTTGAAAAGCCCCTCTGGAAACTCTCCTCAAAGAGAACAAGAAAAAAACAAATGACATTATTGTGAACAACTAAATATACACATTTGCCTACTAGCTCACACAGCAAACCAGGACAGACAGCAAGCATATATGAGTAGAGCAGCAAATAGTGGGACCATCCAAAAAAGCTGCCTGGCAATAAATGCAAGAACATGCTTAACAATAATCAAATTGCCAATGTTTGGGGACTTTCAGAA
Source organism: Pelophylax lessonae (assembly GCF_965119305.1). Classification (NCBI taxonomy): domain Eukaryota; kingdom Metazoa; phylum Chordata; class Amphibia; order Anura; family Ranidae; genus Pelophylax; species Pelophylax lessonae. The sequence goes on along the minus strand of NC_138772.1, from coordinate 334,166,778 downwards.
CCGCTCGTCTTTGTGTAAAATACAAATGTGCTGTCAATTTCGTCTCTTTCTTCTGAGCATACAACTACAAAAGAATCGTTTGCCTTTAATGTCTACCTAAAGCAAAAAAAGAGGGAATTCATACAGGCTTTAGACCTCATCCACGTCTCTGCACTAAAGATTCGGCAGCACTGAGGATAGAGCGTCAGGACTGGTCACTGCAGCTATTACTTACTTAGCTCCCCTACCCCTGCCACTGGCACCCGTTACACAGATGCATGGCCGAAAACTTTTGTAGTGGGGTGAGTGGTAATCGGAGAACGTGTTCCCCATCAGGCCCACCTTGCTTTTGATTGATAGTGTGATGCCTATGGGCACTGCCGTATTTGGCTAATGGCATCAGCCAGTATCCCCAGCCCCTTTGTTTACATCCAGCTTTTGTTCAGGGAATCTTGGGAAAGGAAGCCAGTGGCTACCAGCATCCAAGCAATCACAAGCCCTGTGTGGGAAGTTGGCATATTCATGACAGCTTCCAGCACAAAATGCCCCACTGAGCACTGCTGGTTCTATATGCCAGCTGAGAATGGGTCTTAGTTATGTTCAGTTTCTTAATCTGGGAACCGGTAGTAACTTTTTTAAAATTTGTCACAGCCATAGCGACAGATTTTAAAAGTGGCAGTTGTAACAACTACCTGAATCTGATGCACATGTTGATACTGAAACTGGTACAAAGGCTTGTCTGATTTAGGCAGAGGTAGTTTTAGAGGGATTTGCTTGCAAAAGAGTGGCATAACAGGTTTATTGCATTTCCCAAATTGGGGGGGAATTCATAAAAAGTATTTTTAGACCTTCTTTAAAACTCGTACCTCAGCACTGAAACTGTCAGTGTCTGCGTCACCAAGTCTGCAGCTTTGGGGAATGGGGGGCAGAGGTTGGGTAGTCTACATCAGGAAGGCTAGAGATGGTGATCGCACTTAATAAAAATGCACTTAATTTTACACTTTTACACTTTACATATGCTTTTTCTAGTATTGCTCCCCTCTCCCGAATTTTAGGCACAACTCTTATTAGGTTTTCTTTTGTAAAATCATTCTTGAGGCAGGTTTGATTTTCTCTCAAAACAATGAATCATGTAAAAAAACATTTTTAACCTCTTGGCATTTTACTTTTGAGTTTCTACTGAATTCTAAAAAAGTTTACTACTAATGAATATAGGATTGAATATTCCTGTTTTTAACAACCTGATACAGCCCCGTTTAGCTAGATTGTGCTAGTGACTTAGATTAGGAATAAATACTTACTGAATCCTTTGCCAGCGGTACAAGTTCTGGTGAGGACATTTCCTGTAGTGGATCCATTATGTCCTTGTCATCCACATCCGAAATAGTAAGTGCACCTGAGATTAAAAAAAAAAAAAAGACAACTCACAGGTACTATTCTCAACATTAAAGAACTATCATTTTAAACCTTTAGGTTGTTGTAAACCCTTACATGTAATCCTCCTATACAAGTTGTCCATGATCATCTGCAGCCCTCTTCCCTCTACAGCCTTTTAAAATACAGAATTCAGACAGCATTTCTGAGCACCAGAAGGCAGGTTGCAGGGATCGGATGTTACACACTTCACAGTACAGAGTAGGCTGTCATTCATCTACAGCATGAGGAACCTTTTTTCTGCTAAGGGCCATTTGGGTATTTATAAAATCATTCGGGGGCCGTATAAAATTATCAACTTTAAAATGTGCCTGTTATATTTGGTCAAACATTTAATTAACTCACCCCTAATGTGATGCCTGCAACTGCTTCTCTTTGGTGAGGTGAGTGATGTTAGCAGGCATTGATGATGATGCTACTCGCAACTGGTTTTCCATGTTTGTGTCGGTCAGTCTGGAGCGCACTCGACTCTTTGTGGTGGTAAGTTTTGAAAATAACTGCAGGTGGGTATAACTGGCTGGTACTGCTGGTGGGTACAGCTGGCTCAGGCTGGTACGGCTGGCTTGTACTGTGCTGTGGGTACTGCTGACACAGGCTGGTACTGTGCTGTAGGTAATGCTGGCTCAGGCTGGTACTGTGCTGTGGGTACTGCTGGCTGGTACTGCTGGCTCAGGCTGGTACTACTGGCTGGTACTGCTGTGGGTACTGCTGGCTCAGTCTGGTACTGCTGTGGGTACTGCTGGCTCAGTCTGGTACTGCTGGCTGGTACTGCTGTGGGTACTGCTGGCTGGTACTGCTGTGGGTACTGCTGGCTGGTACTGCTGTGGGTACTGCTGGCTGGTACTGCTGGCTCTGGCTGGTACTGCTGGCTCTGGCTGGTACTGCTGGCTCTGGCTGGTACTGCTGGCTCTGGCTGGTACTGCTGGCTCTGGCTGGTACTGCTGGCTCTGGCTGGTATACCTGGCTCTGGCTGGCACTGTTGTGTGTGCTGCTGGTGGGAAATGCTGGCTAGCAGCAGCGCCGCACTGGAGGAAGAGGCAATGTTTCCTGTATTGGTCACAGGTGGAGTTCATTTGATATCACTCCGCTGTGACTCAGACTGTCAGAACAGAGCCGGAACTATACAGGAAGCATCGGCTCCATTCTGACAGATAAGCTGAGAGACTCAGCTGCACGGGGGGCCGGACCAAATGACTTCGTGGGCCGCATACGGCCCCCGCACCTTAGGTTACCTACCCCTGATAAACAGTATAGCGACTTATGCAGATAGCAGAGGAGGCAGAAATCACACTAGTTGCTTTGAATAGAGGCAATTATACCCTATAGAAGGATATAATTTCTTTATTTTTCAATTCAGCGGTTTACAACCACTTTAAAGAAATAGTAAATGGAACGCAAGGAAAGTATGGTAATACTAATGTAAAGTATTGCCAATTTTTAAACAAACATGTGAACATTCTCATTTACATAGAATCTGATTTGCAAATCTTTTTACCACATTTCCCTGTGGTATTGTTTCTATATTGCCAATTATTCCAAGCTAAAGGCACCCATAGACTTTTGATGTGTGTGCAATTCTACTAAATCAGAAAAATGGATTATCGTAACCCTTCATTTTTTTATCAAAGATGTTTTATTTCTTGGTGTCCCTGCAGGGGAAAATAACTGAATTTTTGTAAAATCTTACCATAAAATTCCTCTCCGAGTCCTCCGACAGTCGCCGCCCACTCATACAGTCTTCACCAATGGGTATTGACCTCTTATCCATAGGAGCAAGCTAGGCATAAGACTTGTTAAAAAAAAACAAAGAATTTACATAGACACACCTATGAGGGCTGCCCCACTGGTCCAATACCCCCCTGCTATCAGCCATCCCAACTCAGTTTGGTAGCAAGCAGTTAAGTCCATAAGAACCCCAATAGAGGGGCGGGGGCAGCGACTGTCGGAGGACTCTGAGGAATTTTACGGTAAGATTTTACAAAAATTCCATTCTCTTACGTCTTCCGACAGTCGCCGCCCACTCATAGTCTTCACCAATGGGATGTCCCAAAGCAGTGTAGACATGAGGGGTGGGAAACGCAACCGTCAGAAAGGTAACGCAGTACCCACATCAGAGAGAGGAACCTTACATGAACAGAAAGGTAACCCTCTGGGTAACAAAAAAGGCTCAACAGGAGCAACAACCCAGGAGAGCAAACAACCAAGGGGATAAACAACCCCAACAGCCAGGGACCCGCAATAAAACCAGGGTCCCCTCACAGTACTGCCGCACAGAGAACTTTGCGGCCAAAGGAGGCATCAGCTTATGCCAGAACATCAATTTTGTAGAATTTGGAAAAGGTGTGCACTGACGACCAAGTCGCAGCCTTACACACCTGGGCCACCGAAGCCTGATGCCGGAAGGCCCAGGACGCACTCACTGCTCTGGTAGAGTGCGCCTTGACAGGGAAGGGCGGTACCCGTTCCTTCAACGAATAGGCCTGTACAATTGTCTGTCTGATCCATTTCGAAATGGTCGCCGCAGACGCAGCCATACCCTTCCGAGGTCCCTCAGGAAGGACAAAAAGAGAATCCGATTTCCGAAAGGATTCAGTTGACAACAGGTAAACCCTGATCGCCCTGACAACATCCAAGGAATGCAAAGCAACCTCCTTAGGATGCTTAGGATTCGCACAGAGCGAAGGCAAAACAATCTCCTCATTAAGGTGAAAATCAGAGACCACCTTTGGAAGAAAGGACTGGTTGGGTCGCAAGACCACCTTATCCCTATGAACCACCAGGTAAGGGGAGCGGCAAGACAAGAGTTAACGAGATTTCCCTGATGTTTTCAAATGGGGAACGTTGTAACATCGATAGAACCAAGTTCAAGTCCCATGGAGGTAAGGGCGCCCTTTGAGGAAGGGCCAAGTGACGCACACCTTGATAGAAGGTGCGAATCAAAGAATCAGACGCCAAGGGGCGCTGGAAAAGGACAGCCAGTGCAGATACCTGGCCCTTAATAGTGGCCAACGCAAGGCGCTGGTCCACACCAGACTGAAGGAAAGCCAACACTCTCGCCACCGAGTATGAACGAGGAGTGAAGCCCCTGGACCCACACCAGGCAAAATAAGCTTTCCATGTACGGTACTAAATCTTACCAGATGAGGCTTTTCTAGCCTTGAGTAAGGTAGGAAGGACCTCTGAGGAGAGACCCCTGTCTCTCAGGACCTGGCTTTCAATAGCCATGCCATTAATGCCAGCGACTGTAAAGCAGGATGGAAGATCGGTCCCTGAGACAGATCTCCTCGCATTGGCAGCCGCCACGGAGGCTCGACGGCCAGGTGAATGATGTCCGCGTACCAGGACCGGCGTGACCAGTCCGGCGCCACCAGAATCACCAATGTTGGTTTCAAGGCCAACCTGCGAAGGAACCTGGACAACAACTGAATCGGAAGAAAGGCATATATCAGATGATACTGATGCCAAGGCACCACCAGCGCATCCGAGGCGTCTGCAAGAGGATCGTGCGTTCTTGCCACGAACCTTTCCACCTTGTGGAAACAGATCCACGCGAACAGATCACATCTGGGGATCCCCATTTCGCACACAGCATTTGAAATATCTCCGGGTGCAGGGACCATTCCCCCTGGTCCAGGGTCTGGCGGCTTAGATAATCGGCCTGCCTATTCTCCACACCCGGAATGTGAACTGCCGATAGTAACTACAATGGGGGGGGGGGGGCAAATTAGGACTTTAAAGGTGCAAATGATGGAGAAAAATCTGAATTCTCAAAAATTGAACGTTTTATTACACAAAGAAAAAAAAAGACAAGACAGGACATTTGATAAAATGTTAAAAGCAAAGGAATGCACTCAAAAATATCAACTCTACATGTTTCGCCATCTTCATAATAGCTTCTTCAGGAGTTTTGCCAGATATTTCTTGAAAGTGAACATTTCTAGGTTACAGAAAAAAAGAGCATAAACAATAGAACAAAGGAATAACTGCTAGGGCAGAAACCAAAAGGTCCTAAATTTGATGCCCTCATACACTTCACAGTTTTAGCACTAATATCAAAAAAGTACCTTTATAAAGACCTGACCTGACAGAATTCTGGTCACTTCCTAGGCCGCCCGGACACTTCTGGTGCCCCCTTGGCGATTGATGCAAGCCACCGCAGTGGCATTGTCCGTCTGCCCCCGTACAGGACAGCCCTGAAGACGATCCGACCAATGGAGCAGGCACAGCCTGAACCCTCTCAATTCCAATATGTTTGTTTATGGGGGGGGAGGATCCCTCCACCGACCAAGTGCCCTGGGCAGACAGGTTGCCCAGGACTCCACCCCAGCCCGACAGGCTGGCATCCGTGGTAATTACTGTCCACAGCAACGGCCGGAAAGGTTTTTTCGTCTGCCACCGCCGGGGACTGAAGCCACCACAGAAGATACATTCTGGTTTGGTGACTCCCGAGACACCCTCAGATCCAAGGCACTGAGGCAGACTGTCCCATCTGGCCAGGATCTCCGCTTGGAGAGACCGTGTGAAACTGTGCAAACGGTATGGCCTCGAAGGCCGACACCATCAACCCCAGGGACCGCATACAGGTCCTGAGTGACGAGGATTCGTTTTCCCTGAGGGCCCTGATCTCGTTCTGTAGGGACCGGAGTTTGTCCTCCGGCAGGAACACCTTTGCTTGAGCAGAGTCCAGAACCATTTCCAAGTATGGGAGACGAACCGAAGGAGACAAGGTCGACTTCTGCACGTTGATGGTCCATCCGAACTCCTGAAACGTCTGAACTGTAGTGGACAGATCAGGCAGAACGCTCTGACTGGCACTCGATCTTAACAGGAGATCGTCCAGATATCCCAAGACCACAACGCCCTGTGCCCGTAACAGGCCCAGAACAGGATCCAGCACTTTGGTAAACACCCTTGGAGCCGAAGCGAGACCAAAAGGTAACTCCACAAACTGATAATGTTCCTCCACGATAGCGAATCGGAGGTGCCTCCGATGACCCTCGAAAATGAGGATGTGTAAATACGCATCCTTCAGGTCGATAAGAGGCCAGTAATTCACCTGGACTCAGGGAGGCTACCACCGAGCGGAGCGATTCCATGCAGAACTTCCGAACGCGTACAAAGCGGTTCAGAGTCCAGAATAGGACGCACCTTGCCCTCCTTTCTGGGCACAGTGAACAGATTCGAATAAAACCCCCGAAACCTGTCCCGATGAGGCACCGGGATGATCACCCCTGGGCGAGGAGATCCTGCACCGCCTGATGCAGGACCTGTAACCGCCCTGGGGTCAAATAAAGATTTGAGGAAAAGAATCTGCCCGCCGGCCGCGAAAGGAATTCGATCTTGTATCCTGATCGAATGATTTCCTGAACCCACCTGTCCGGAATTCGGAGCAGCCAAGGTTGGAGGAAACAGCGCAAACGTCCCCCCCACCCTGAAACGGGTGAGGGCATCCCTTCAGGCAGAGGCGGACTGGGCCGCCGCACCAGCCTGGGCGGTTTTGGTTTGCCTGCCCAGGGCTTTCTCTGGCCACCCTGGCCCTTGAAGGGTTTTCCCTTGTTCTGTGACTTGAAGGCACGAAAGGACTCCTGAGTGGATCGAGGCGCAGAACCCCTCTTGCCACGAAAGGACTTGTTCTTCAGGTTCTGGGGCAGCAAAGTGCTCTTGCCCCTGTGACGCCTTTCACCAGGGTATCCAACGCCTCGCCAAAAAGGCGAGAACCAGCATAGGGAAAATCAGCCACTGTTTTCTGTGAGGACTGGTCAGCCGACCAGCTCTTCAGCCATATCAGTCGCCGGTTAAGCACCGAGCCACTAGAGAGGCGTGCCACTAAAGGGGGCCTCATTTAAGGCCGTATCACACAGATGAATGATTCCTTGGTGGATTTAATCCACCATATCACGCCAGGCAGGCGGAACAGCATCAGACACGAGGTTGCTCCTTAGCACCTTAGTCCAATCAGCGACCGCCTGAGCCACCAAAACGGATGCGAAAACGGGTCTGAGCAACGAGCCCACCACCGTATAGGAATGGCGGGCTAGAGACTCCAACCGCCGGTCTGTGGGATCCCGAAAAACCGGGGTATCCTCAGAAGGAACCAAGGTAGCCTTGTTTAACACGGCCACAGTGTGATCCACCTGTGGAAGCACACACCATCGTGATTCCGTAGCCGGTGCAAAGGGATAAAGCAACTTGAACCGACAAGGTACCAGGAATGGACGTTTTAAAGTGCGCCACATTTCATTAACAGTGTAATGAAACTCAGCGGGGCAGGGAAAAACCTGCGCCGACTTGCGGGTCCTGTGTGTCCCAAAGGAGGACAATGCCTGGAGGACTGGGCTCATCCTCCTAATGTAGTGTTTCCTTAACAGAAACGATCAATTCATCCATGGTCGCTCGCTCTTCAGGCGACCCTGGGGAGGAGGTATCAACCCCCTCCACCTCCGCCTCCCCCTCAGACCCCAGCGGGTCTAAGGATGAGCGAGGCCCTGAAAAGGGCACGCTCGCTGCAGCAGCCATATCACCATCTGAATCAGAAGAGAGGGACAATCTGGGCCTCTTTAGCAGCACGTTCAGCCATCAGCATTTCCATATTGGACACCAAGGTCACCACTACAGCGGCCAAATCAGGTCTCAGAGGGTCCACAGGAGAACTGGGGTCCCCACCAGAGCTGGGGGGAATTTGCTGTCCTGAGAATCCATTGCCCAAGATGAAAAAACAGTGCAATAAATTTGGTACTGCCCCTTTAAGACCGCTGCGGAAAATACAGAAGGTAATTGAGAGAGATAACCTGCAGAGCCCCGCAGAGTGTTACCACCGATGTCCTGCTTCAGAGGAAAAGGAAGTGCTGTCAGAGTAGGCTGAACCATAAGCTGCATGACTCAGGGAAAATGGCTGCCCCATAGGACTGAATGGAAGGCTCTGGCAAAATGGCCACTGAACATGCGGTCGGAACGATCGTTCTGCCACCGCAAAATGGCGTCGGATGGCGCCAAAACAGCATGTAGTATTGCCCATAGTGAAGCCAAACATGCCTGCCCATACCTAAAATGGCGGACCGCGCAGTTTCACCCCGCTGCGGCCGCCACACACACACAGTCTGCACCCCCAACAAGCACCGAAGTGACACAGGGAAGGGGACCCCCAAAAACATACAGCACCGCAGTGCATGCACAAGCGATCCCCGCAGGGACCGCATCAGGGAGTCACACAAGCACAGACATGGGGGACACACAGCAACACAGGACTGCCACCCCAGACAGAGGCCCCACACAGAAGTACTTACCTGTACCAGATGGCGTGGGGAGCCTTTCATAACGGAAAGCCGCTGTCCTCATCTGACAGGGAGTGCCGTTAGCCAGGGACATGACACTGCTGCATCGCAGATGTGTCCTGTGAGGTAGCCACCTCACGGCTGCATCCCTGCTGCGAGCAGGGATGGGTCATTCATAGTGCCAGGACGAACTACGGCTGAACGCTCGATGGCGGGCTGGGGGTCCATCTGACCCTCTGCCCTGGAGAACCAGGGCGGTCAGTCCGAATCCCAGCACCGCATGATCCATCTTCATCCGAAGAATTGACTAAAAACTAAAAGCTGACAAAATAAACAGCTAGTAAATCAAAGAAAAAACTGACATTTTCAAAGAAAATCAAACAAAAGATTAGTTAGGCTGAGACTGTAGCCCCAGCACAGGGAATCCTAACTACTCTTGACGCTAGGCAGAAAGAAACTGAGTTGGGAGTAGTCACTGCAGGGGGGTATTGACCAGATGGGACAGCCCCCATGGGTGTGTATATGCAAATGCCTTTGTTCTTTTGACTAAGTCTTTATGCCTAGCTACTCCTGCGGAGCGGAAGTCAGTCAATACCCAACAGTGATGACTTAGAGGCAGCGGCGGCGACTGTCGGAGGACATAAGAGAAGAGAAAAGTGGCCTGGTCATTAAGCAGCCAAATCCTCCAGGGCTAAAGTGAATGCGGTAGCTCCAAGTGCTCAGCTCAACTTGCCTACTTACTAGGTCAGTCTTCAGAGACCGGGAAAGTGGTGAGGCATTGCCTTCGGCTCTGGACCTGGAAAGCCTGCCACATCTAAATTTTACCAGAATGGAGTCTGGAAAGTGCTCTACACAGATCCCAGTGCCTGAAGGTCACTCTAGGCTATTCCCGTAACGTCCAGTGCAGTGGGGAACAGAAACAACACTCCAAAAGCCAGACTGAGGATGGCTGCACTGGATAGCTGCAATCAAATAAACAAAACTCCAGTGTAGTGAGAAAAAAAAAAAAAAAAAAAAAAAAGAAAAACAGACTTAGTGCAACAAAGCTGCAAAAAATATGTACATGTAGGATTATAGCAAAAAAACTGGGGCATGCTGATAAGTAGGGATGATCGAACTTTTGAAAAGTTCGGTTCGGCCAGAACATCCGAACTTCCAGAAAGTTCGGCCCGGATTTCAGAACCCCATTGAAATCAATGGGACCCGAACTTCGGTAATCAAAAAACACAATTTTTAAGCCCTAAAACCCAATAAATGCCCCTAAAAAGTGCCTAGGGTTCTGGGTCATGCCCCATTAACTATTAATCACACAAAAAAAAGTTCTTAAAAATTGTCATTTTTGGTAAAAAAGCCAATTATTGAAAAAAAAAAAAAAAAAAAAAAAAAGATTTTTTGATTTTGACTTTGGATTTAGTATCTGGGGGGGGGGGGGGTCTAAAAATTGTACATGTGAAGTTTCAGCTCTGTATCATGTCCAGAACCATGAAAAAAAAAAAAAGATAATTTTTCAGTAGAACAGGGATGTGGGACCCTCCTTTAACACCTATATGATCTTTTTTTCTGGTTCTGGACATGCTACAGAGCTGAAACTTCACAGGTACACCTTTTAGACCCCCCAGACACAAAATCACACAAAAAAAGTTCTTAAAGATTGTCATTTTTGATAAAAAAAGCCAATTATTGAAAAAAAAAAAAAAAAAAAATAAGATTTTTTGATTTTTACTTTGGATTTCGTATCTGGGGGGTCTAAAAAGTGTACATGTGAAGTTTCAGCTCTGTAGCATGTCCAGAACCATAAAAAAAAAAAAAGATTGTTTGTATTAGAAAACTTTCAGCTCAGGGGGTTGGCTTCGCTGCTGTAACACCTTGCCGGTTTAATAGAAGGCATTTTTTTGGGTTCTTTGCAGTCAGGAAAAACATCTAAACTTGTGTATAGTGGTACTGTGCACAAGTTCTGATGTTTTGCCTGCCTCCAAAAACCCCCAAAAAATGCCAGCAAAAACACACCTGGGCATTTTTTTTTTTTTGACGCTAGCGTTTTTTTGGCATTTTTTGGGGTTCTTTTGAGGCAGGCAAAACATCTGAACTTGTGTATAGTGGTATATATACACACATAATTATATGTATATAGACACCTAGCCATATATAGGTGTGATAGTAGCAGAAATATATTACTGTAAATGATTTAATTAGCGCAAGCATATATTTCTGCTACTATCACACCTATATATGTCTAGGGGTATATATACAGACATATATGTGTATATATACCTCCTATACACATGTTCAGATGTCATGTCTGACATCAAACATGTCCTCAAAAAAGCACCGGCAGTGGCAGCCCCTGCAGCATGAAAAATGCTTGGCTGGTGAGAAGCCATATTCCTGTGCCGAAGCAATTCAGGAGAAATTATCATTTCTCTATAGCGGTCACCCTGCTATGGAAGGGTTTTGTCACCCTTCCATAGCAGTCACTGTCAGTTAACCCTACACTACACTACGGTCCCCTTACACTTAACACTTTCCCTACAGAAATTACATTTTTGAAGCTAACTAAAAAGTGTAAAGGAGCACTCCAACTACACTAGATATCCCTTTCCTCACACTAATAAATGCTAAATGACACTTTTAAAGTAAAATTAACAGAACTGCTTCCACTCTCTTCCATGTCCAGTATAACAATGCTAGGAATATGGCAGGGGCGATCTTATATACTGGGGGGCGTATTCACTAATGATTGGTCTAGGGACCCCCTAGTCACTCCAATCACATTCCTAGCATTCTCCTGCCCCCTCAATTGGCTTTTGCTAATGGTTCTGGTCCAATCACGGGCTTTTAAAGCCCATTTCCTGAAGCATTGCATTTTGGTCGGTTCTGGTTGCCGAATTCCGAACTTTTTGGGCAAAAAGTTCTAAATTCGGCCGAACCTCGAACACCCAATGTTCGGGCCGAACCGATGGTGGACCCGAACCGTTCGATCATCCCTACTGATAAGTAGGAGCTGTTATCCTGAGCTGACCTACAGTTTTTGTGCTGGTCAGTGTGCAGTCCTTGTGTAGGTGGCAAAATAACCTAACTTTTTTAGATTAACCTCATGGGTTCTTTATACAACTAGGAGACTAACATGTGATCACTTACAAAAAGTAAATGTGGACAATCTCATTACATTTTGGAAAATGATTGATAAGTTAACCAGTTTGAGCAGGTTAATTTATTTTATATTACTACTGTACAGACAAAGTGAATAAAACTCATTCAGCAATTTAGTCAATAGAAGGGTGTAAAGAGCAATTAACGTCCATTCAAAAACACTCACTTGATTGCCGTGTGGTGTTTCCAGGAGTTAGGAAGGCTGAAACCCCCGACAGGTTTACATCCGAGAAGGAGAGGCTTTCTGCCCTACCCTTTCCTGGTCTTGTAGGTTTTACAACTGTAAATGAAGAGGATCTGGGCTGGAAAGAGGCAGACAGATCCAAGTCACTAGGACACAACAGTATTGTTTTTGCAAGTTAGGCAAAAAAGTTTTGGTTAGAGAGGAAAGTTTGGAACTCTTGATTGGTTTCCCCTGCTATAGGCTGAAACAAAAAATGTACAGGTTTTCTAACCTTATTTTACTAAGTAATGATGAATCGCACTGACAATGGCTAGCAGTAAAAGTTTAACAGGGGTTACCACCTTCCTCAATCTTTACAAAAAAATGTAGCTGGACATAATTGTACTCATTGCTTGCAGACTGTCTACATTCGCCACAAGTTTGCTGTGCCCACCAATCATCAATAAGTGAATAGTCTATGTTAGGGCTGCACTGATATCAATATCAAGGCTGATACTAAGCATTTGCATGAGTACTTGCACTAATGCTTGGATACCTAAAACCGATTCCTGTGCGGTGCTATTTGAATCCATACAAAACAAATGGGCTCAAATCACACAGAAAAGAATTGCATGCAATTTGAACAGGAATTTGGTGCGATTACTGTCTGTAATGCATGCAGTTTTCTGCACCGCTCCTTCCTGTGTGAGCCAAGGCTTGTCGTAGTGATGCACCATTGAAAAAAAAAAAAAGGCATCGGTGAAACCCTAGTCTATGTTTCCAAAATTATTGGGGAATTTTTCCTCTGTAATGCAGTGCACTTGGACAAAACATTAAGCAACCAACACTGAAGAGAACATGTCTGGATTCAAACATGAGATGCCAGCTATGGGGCTTCATCATTTCCCTTGCTTCACTACTTGGTTAGCCAAATAACCCAAAAAGAAGGTAACTAAATGACCAAGCATTTCCAAAAGTATCAATCATTTTCATTCTTCCTATATACTGCGTCTGGTACGTGTAATCAGGCAAAAATTTTCTATGAGATTTTCTATCCTTCCCAATCCAGAATGGGGTTTACAAAAGGTACTAAGTTGTATGCTGTTGCAGCTACTTACTCTAATAAGCAGACCACACCAAGCCCTGCCCGCTGGCTGGGAAACCCAATTCATAGGAACGGAATCCAGCTTACTATTTCATTGATAAAGGGAAGGTAACTATTTTCCCCTAAGTGTATGTTTGATATGCAGCACCACCCCCACCCACCGATACCAATGTATGCAGTGATTTTATGTGCTACAGCAACTATGAATCCCACCATGTTCATCACTGCCTAGATAACATGCAGCAGAAAATTATTAGAGAAATACATACCATTTTATTCAGCATGTCTTCATTGCTACTATCAGATGATAATGGCAGCACTGTAATAAAGTACACATTTCCAGTGACAATTAAAAAATGGGTGTACTTGCATGCTACTACGTTGTGCTATTAAGTGCTATAAGACTACAAAAATCACAAAGTGGATCGCTCACACGTATACACACTATATCAATGTGCAAAATTGTATTCAAAAGTGGTGCAGTGCTCCCAGTGAAACGTGGCACCACTTTTGAATACAAAATATCTGGCACAATATGGCAGGGAGATCTTGTAGAAGCCAGCATGTGATTCAACCCACCAATATCCACCTATAATGGTGGATATATAGATTATATATATATATATATATATATATATATATATATATATATATATATATATATATATATATATATATATATATATATATATATATATATATATATATATATATATATATATATATATATATATATATATATATATATATATATATATATATCCCAAAAAGGTTATTCACTTTGCGCACTGGTTCAAATCATTTGGTGGAGGGGGGGATTATGGTGTGGGTTTTTTTAGGGGTTGGGCTTGGCCCCTTCACTCTTAAGGCCTCAGCATACAAAGACATTTTGGACTATTTCATGCTCCCAACTTCGTGGGAACAGTTTGGGGATGGCCCCTCCTGTTCCAACATGACTGTGCACCAGTGCACAAAGCAAGGTCCATAAAGACATGGATGAGTGAGTTTGGGGTGGAGGAACTTTACTGGCCTGCACAGAGTCCTGACCTCAACCTGATAGAACCTTTGGGATTAATTAGCGCAGAGACTGCGAGGCCTTCTCCAACATCAGTGCCTGACCTCACAAATGTGCTTCTGGAAGAATGGTCAAACATTCCCATAGACACACTCCTAAACTTTGTGGACAGCCTTCCCAGAAGAGCGGTTATAGTTGCAAAAGCTCTAATGAGCAGGGCCCTCTAGTTCCTCCTGTTTTGTAACTGTATTGTCTTCCCTCACATTGTAAAGCCCTATGCAAACTGTTGGCGCTATATAAATCCTGTATAATAATAAATATATATACACACACACTATATATATATATATATATATATATATATATTTACACACACACATATACATACACACACACATATACATACACACACATAGTATCTCACAAAAGTGAGTATACCCCTCACATTTTTGTTAATATATTATATCTTTTCATGTGACAACACTGAAGAAGTTGGCTACAATGTAAAAGTAGTAAGTGCACAGCTTGTATAACAGTGTAAACTTGCCCCCTCAAAATAATTCAACACGCAGCCATTAATGTCTAAACAGCTGGCAATAAAAGTGAGTACACCCCTAAGTGAAAATGTCCAAATTGAGCCCAATTAGCCAATTCCCTCCTCGTTAGTGTTACAAGGTCTCAGGTGTGAATGAGGAGCAGGTGTGTTAAAAAATGGATTTTTGTAAGATCTTACCGTAAAATCCTTTTCTCTTAAGCTCATTGACAGACGTAGTCTTCTTGATTCTCAAGAGCTGGGTTATGTTGTCTCCGCAGGAGTAGGACTAGGCAGAAAGACAAAACGTTCTGGCTCCACCTTAGGGGCAGTCCCTGAGGGTATATCCTCCCTCTCTCTGCTACAGGGAATCAGTTCTGTTCTAAAGCAGTAACAGAGAATTTAACCCAACCCAACTCAATGATAGAGGGGCGGGTACTACGTCTGTCAATGAGCTTAAGAGAAAAGGATTTTACGGTAAGATCTTACAAAAATCCATTTTTCTCTATCGCTCATTGACAGACGTAGTCTTCTTGATTCTCAAGAGCTGGGACATCCAGAAGCAGTGCCACAAAATGAGGGGTGGGATTGACAGAATCAAAATCCAATCTAGAAGGCCCAACCGGAGCCAACCAGAAGTATCAAAGGACTCATCGAGTAAACAGATGAGACCTACCCCACAAATCCTCGAGGTAGACCAACAGTCTCCTCAAACAGTGGCCTGCAGGAACCTTGCAGCCAGAAGAGGCATCTGACGATGCCATCACATAAACCTTATACAATATTGTAAAGGTATGAACCGACTACTAAACAGTCGCCTTGAAAACCTGAACCACTGACGCCTGATGGCGGAAGGTCCAGGAAACTCTAAGCGCCCGAGTAGAATGCGCCTTAACAGGGAACGGGGGATCCCGACCCTTAGATAAAATAAGCCTATACCACCGTCTGTCTGATCTAAAGATGGTCGCAGCAGAACAGGCAACCCCTTCTTAGGGCCATCCGTGATCACAAACAGTGAATCCGTCTTACACATTGAATCCGTAGTATTCAAGTATATCCTGATCGCCCGAACTACATCCAAGGAATGCCATGCAAATTCTCGAGGATGATTGGGCTAAGGACATAGGAAGGACAATACACTGTCCTTATTCAATGAAACTTTGAAACCACCTTAGAAGGAAGGATGGATTCGGATGAAGAACAACCTTATCCCTATGAACCACCAGATCTGGGGAACAACAGGATAATGCAGCCAGTTCTGACACCCTGCGTGCAGAAGTGATAGCCACCAAGACCACCTTCTGGGATAAAGTAAGCAAGGGAATCTCCCTGATATTTTCAAAGGGAGGTGTCTGAAGAACCGACAGCACCAAATTAAGATCCCAGGATGGTAACGGCGCGTGCACTGGCAGAGCCAGGTGTCGCACCCCCTGGATGAAATTCCGCACCAAGGAATGAGTAGACAAAAGCTTCTGAAAGAAGATAGCAAATGCTGAAACCAGACCCTTGATAACACTCAAGGCCAGCTTCTGCTCAACTCCCTGTTGCAGAAAGCCAATATTCGGACTTCCGAATAAAGATGTAGATGGAACCCAAGGGATTCACACCACACAATATAAGACTTCCATGTACGATGATAATCTTTCTGGAAGTCGCTTTCCTTGTTTTAACTAGAGTAGGAATAACTGAAGCTGACAATCCCTTGTCCTTCAGCACCTGGGTCTCAATAACCAGGCCGTTTAAAACCAGCGATCGTAAAGCAGGATGGAAGATCGGTCCCTGAGACAGTAGATCCTCCCTGAGAGGAAGTCTCCACGGGACGTCCGCCATCAGTCTGACCAAGTCGGCGTAACAAGCTCGACGAGGCCAGTCCGGAGCTGCCAGGATTACTGGAATTCCTTCCTCCTCTATCCTGCGAAGAAGTCTTGGCAGTAACCCAAGAGGAGGGAAGGCATACATTAGCTGGTATTGCCCCCACGGGGCGATCAGTGCGTCTGCGGTTTCTGCTAGAGGATCGCGGGAGCGAGCCACGAATCTCTGAACTTTCCTGTTGAATCGAGATGCCAACAGATCCATATCCGGGGTGCCCCATCGTAGGCACAACTGGTGGAAAACGTCTGGATGGAGAGACCATTCCCCCTGATCCAGAGTCTGACGGCTGAGATAATCTGCCTGCCAATTCTCCACCCCCGGAATGAACACCGCAGAGATTGCTGGAACAAATCGTTCCGCCCAGCGAAGAATGCAAGCCACTTCTTTGGCCGCTCGGACACTCTTGGTGCCCCCCTGGTGATTGACATAAGCCACGGCCGTGGCTTTGTCCGACTGGATCCGAACCGGGCTGCCCTGGAGCTGCTCGGTCCAGTGAATCAGACAAAGTCTGATCGCTCTCAGTTCCAATACATTTATCGGTAACCTGGATTCTTCCGGGGACCAAAGTCCCTGGACAGATAACTGACCGAGAATTCCTCCCCATCCGGATAGACTGGCATCCGTGGTCACTGTCATCCAATATATTGGCAGAAATGACTTTCCCTGGCTGAGCATCGGAGACCGAAGCCACCAGACCAGAGACTCTCTGGTCTGTTTGCTCAATCGGATCTGATTGTCCAGGGATTCCGGATTCCGATTCCATCTGAGAAGAATCTCTTGCTGAAGAATTCGGGTATGGGACTGGGCAAATGGGACTGCTTCGAAGGAAGCCACCATCAACCCCAGAACCCTCATGCAAGTCCGAAGGGAAGACCAGCTGTTGGATAGTAACAACTGGACTGCTGATTGAATCTTCCGGAGTTTCCCTACCGGAAGAAAAAACTCTTGTCCTGACTGTGTCTAGAATTAGACCCAGATATTCGAGCCTCTGGGTGGGAACCAGAAATGACTTTTGCTGGTTCACCAGCCACCCGAATTCCTGTAAAGAAATCATAGTAATTTCTATGTTTTGTAGCAAGGTCTGAGGAGACTCTGCATGAAGCAGAAGATCGTCTAGGTAACCAAGGATCGATATGCCTCTTTGGCGCAGAAGTGCCAGCATTGGGGCCAACACCTTCGTGAAGACCCGCGGAGCCGTGGCGAGACCGAAAGGTAACGGCACAAACTGATAGTGGTTCTCTTCTACGGAAAAGCGTAGAAACCGCTGATGTCCTGCGAAAAATGGGAATGTGAAGATATGCGTCCTTGATGTCTATGGATGCTAGGACATCCCCTGGATGCAGAAAGGCTGCTACTGTGCGAATGGACTCCATTCTGAATCTTCTTATGTTGACAAAAGAATTGAGTGCCCTTAAGTCCAGAATTGGACGCACTTTGCCCTCTTTCCTGGGTATTGTAAATAGGTTTGAATAAAACCCTTGAAACCGTTCTGTCCAAGGAACGTGGACTACCACTCCTTGTTGTAGTAAATCTGTGACTGCTCTCCGCAGATCGTCTAAACGATCCGGGGATAGTCGGCTATTGGAAGGGAAGAATCGCGCCGGTGGGAGAGATCGAAACTCGATCTTGTACCCTGACCTTATGACTTCGCAAACCCATTTGTCCGGGATTCTGGAAAGCCATGGGTCCGGGAACCGGCGAAGACGTCCCCCCACCCCAGTTATGGGTGGGGGCGCACCTTCAGGCTTTGGATGGTTTATCTTCAGGTCTGGAGGGGGCAGGCTTTTGCTTGCCCGACCAACGACCCCTGACGCCTCCTGCAGGAGCTTTGGAGGACTTAATTTTTTCACCCGCGGGACGAAAAAACCTCTTGTGAGCAGAAAAAGAAGGCCCTCGTCTTTGACGAGTTCCTTTACCTTTAAAATTTTGCGGTAAAAAGGTGCTCTTTCCACCCGTGAGATCCTAATGATCTCATCTAAGTTGGCTCCAAATAGACGCTCTCCTAAAAAGGGGATATTAGCCAATGCTTCTTTGGAACCTTGGTCGGCTAACCAACCTTTTAGCCACAGTGTACGCCTGAGAACCACCGCTGAGACAGATGCTCGCGCCAATAATGAAGTGGCGTCTAACGCCGCATCACACACAAACTGTAACCCCTGTATCATTTGTTCCAACGAATCTGATACCGCCTGAGGGACCTCTTCTAGGTCCCGGCGTAACCACTTGGTCCATACAGTTACAGCCTGCGAAACCAGACCAATAGCAATTATTGGTCTGAAAGCTGATCCAATCAAGGTAAACATGGTGCGAGACATAGCTTCTATCTTGCGATCCACTGGATCTTTAAAAGACGGAGCGTCTTCTAGAGGAATAACCGTGGCTTTATTCAATCTAGCAATTGGTGAATCCACCACAGGTGGTTCTGTCCATTTCTTAATGAGGGTTTCCTCAAACGGATAACGCCTGTTAATGCGTTTAGAAATAGTAGAAATGCGTTTTGGCAGACTCCATTCTTCTTTGATTGGATTGCCAAAACATTTGGGCAATGGAAAAAACCTTCGCCACTTTGATGCGTTTTTTAGTCCCAAAAGGGATTTCAGTTTCAGCTTTTTCTGACGGAATACCCTGCAATCTTAAGGTTTCTTGAAAAGATACAATGAGTGCGTTTACCAACGCTTCCTCTCTGGCTATGGCTGATGCCGAAACATCCTCCTCACTGTCTGAAAGACAGTACACGAGACACCAATACCAGATGAAGTACCTGCAACTGCAGAAATAGGCTCAGAGTCTGAATCCGAGGTTTCAGATAATAAGGGGTTAGGCGGGGGTCGCTTACTTGCGCCCTGTCCCTGACAAGCCACTTCCACCCGGGACACAAAAGTTTCCATAATAGCGGACAATGATTCAATCGTCAGTGGGGTGCTGGAGGATCCCGCAGACCCCTCGAGGGGATCCGGAGGAGATACATGAGTGGCAGGGTCCATGTTAATTCAGGACACCTTTGCCAGAAAACACAAAAAAAAAAAACTTTTTTTTTTTTTTTTTTTTAAATCAAAAATACCTCTTTTTTTTTTTTTTGTCTCCCCCCCTAGCGCAATAGCGCCCCTCAGAGTACCTGCTTCTCGATCCCACAGAGAGAGAGAGGGACCCCCAAGGCTCACCAACCGATGCAGTGAAGTTTCCAACCAACTGCAGTCAGCGTCTGTCTTTTACAGACTGGAAGGAGCTGTTGCTTTTTCCCGGGTAGAAGGACGTGGCTCCGCCCCCTGTGTACGCCTTCCGGCGTTCCCAGCTCTCCACGAGGTAGCTGGGCTCATGAAACATGGCCGCCCCCATACAGGAGACATTAGACTCCAAAAACATGGCGGCCGGCGTGACCTGAGGACAAGCATGCACCTGGTCTACGGCAAAATGGCGGCGGACCGCCAAAATAGTTTTTCCCAGCACATCCACCTGCATCTCTGCTGAGTGGCGATTGATTGATCTACAGGAGATACACTACAAATAAGGTAGGATATACCTCCTATGTCTGCTGTAATGCTACAGTCTGCTGGGTAGAGTGTTAGCTCTCAAACCAAGTCCACTTCCCACAAACACATGCTGTATTACAAGGGGGACTTTTAGTGTCAGATATATACTGACCATGTATGGAGGGGCCCATAATTCATACTGCCTCATAACGAGGAAAGAAAAAAGGGAACGTTTACTCACCATACCTAACCGACAGGCACCCTCTCTTCACAATACCCTCTCCACCGGGGTGGGGGTTTGTGGACCACTCCGGACGCCTCGACTCTCAGGTTCCTGGCGTCCAAGCGAGACTTAACTCGCAAGGTCAGTCCCTCCACTGGGACTCCGTCGCGGCCGACCCAGCGCGGAGCTCTGGTCTGCACGCGCTCGTAGGCAGAAACCGGGGTGACCACTGGATCTCAACATCCAGCCCATCGCCCGGCCCCGCATACTTACTTGAATGTGTCGCGGCCGACCAAGCGCAATGCCATGGTCTGCGCGCGCTCGTAGGCCGGCTGGGGTGACCACAAGTGTCGCCCAGTCCGGCATTTTTGCTTGAAGTTCTCACAGGAAAAACACTGGAGAAAAACTACCTAAAAAATGTCTTTTTCTTAAAGAAAAAAAAGTCTTGCCAGGACCAAAAGATCCCAGCAAGGAACTTGGGTCCTTACTCCTGACTAGACAGAAAAAAACTGATTCCCTGTAGCAGAGAGAGGGAGGATATACCCTCAGGGACTGCCCCTAAGGTGGAGCCAGAACGTTTTGTCTTTCTGCCTAGTCCTACTCCTGCGGAGACAACATAACCCA
Organism: Pelophylax lessonae; assembly: GCF_965119305.1. NCBI lineage: Eukaryota > Metazoa > Chordata > Amphibia > Anura > Ranidae > Pelophylax > Pelophylax lessonae. Next base: position 334,145,940 of record NC_138772.1, on the reverse strand, counting down.
GCTCTTGAGAATCAAGAAGACTACGTCTGTCAATGAGCGATAGAGAAATTGGTGTTATAGCTCTCACTCTCTCATACTGGTCACTCGAAGTGCAACATGGCACCTCATGGCAAAGAACTCTGAGGATCTGAAAAAAGAATTGTTGCTCTACATGAAGATGGCCTAGGCTATAAGAATGCCAAGACCCTGAAACTGAGCTGCAGCATGGTGGCCAAGACCATACAGCGGTTTGACAGGACAGGTTCCACTTAGAACAGGCCATACCATGGTTGACCAAAGGACTTGAGTGCAGGTGCTCAGTGTAATATCCAGAGGTTGTCTTTGGGAAATAGATGTATGAGTGCTGCCAAGGGGTGGGGGGGTCAGCCTGTCAGTGCTCAGACCATACACCGCACACTGCATCAAATTGGTCTGCATGGCTGCCATGCCAGAAAGAAGCCTCTTTCAAAGATGATGCGCAGGAAAGCCCGCAGTTTGCTGAAGACAAGCAGACTAAGGACGTGGATTACTGGAACCATGTCCTGTGGTCTGATGAGACCAAAATAAACTTATTTGGTTTAGTGGGTATCAAGCGTGTGTGGCGGCAACCAGGTCAGGAGTGCAAACATGGTGGTGGGAGTGTCATGGTCTGGAGCTGCATGAGTGCTGCCGGCACTGGGGAACTACAGTTCATTGAGGGAACCATGAATGCCAACATGTACTGTGACATACTGAAGCAGAGCATAATCCCCTCTCTTCAGAGACTGGGCCCCAGGGCAGTATTCAAACATGATAACGACCCCAAACACACCTCCAAGACAACCACTACCTTGCTAAGGAAGCTGAGGGTAAAGGTGATGGACTGGCCAAGCATGTCTCCAGACCTAAACCCTATTGAGCATTTGTGGGGCATCTTCAAATGGAAGGTGGAGGAGCACAAGGTCTCTAACATCCACCAGCACCCTATGATGTCATCATGGAGGAGTGGAAGCGAACTTCAGTGGCAACCTGTGAAGCTCTGGTGAAATCTATGCCCAAGAGTGTTAAGGTAGTGCTGGAAAATAATGGCGGCCACACAAATTATTGACACTGTGGGCCCAATTTGGACATTTTAATTTAGGGGTATACTCACTTTTGTTTCCAGTGGTTTAGACATTAATGGCTGTGTGTCGAGTTATTTTGAGGGGACAGCAAATTTACACTGTTATACCAGCTGTACACTCACTACTTTACATTGTAGCAAAGTGTAATTTCTTCAGTGTTGTCACATAAGATATAATAAAATATTAACAAAAATTTGATGGGTGTAATTACTTTTGTGGGATATATATATACATACATACACAGAAAAAAAATATATTATATATATATATACACATACATATATATATATATATATACATACACATACATACATATATACATACACACACACACACACATTATATATACACACACACACACACATTATATATATATATATATATATATATATATATATATATATATATATATATATATATATATATATATATATATATATATATATATATATATATATATATATATATATATATTTTTTTTTTTTTTAACACATGAATGTATTCATTAAAGCTTTACTGCAGTCAAGAAAAGTGAGATCACTGGCCTGGTTATATTGTTTGGCAGGGGTGCCGGGATTACAATACTGGTTGAACAGAGCTATAAATCATTTGGCAGGTACGACAGCCAACATTTATATGCAATACTTTTTTAAATCAGCAAGTTATGGTATGCAATATAACCCCATTTTTTGAGAGAACACAATACCTTTCAGTTTACTCTTTGGTTTGGTCTTTTTACGGCTATAATCTGCAGATTTCTTATGTGCCACAATCCAGCTCTTTTCACTTTCAGCCGCGCTTCCAGAAGAAACCACATTTTTTTCCCCCACAATCTGCGTTCGAAAGATTGAAAAAAGATTTTGCCAATCATTTTCAAGGATATCATAGTTGAACTTGGCCTTTTGTTCACTTAAGGCTTCATTCATATAGGTGCATAGACCCATACAGCCATGCAAGGATGCCAGGGGAGTTACAGCGTTGTGTGCAGCTAGCCTGTTACCAGCCATCCGAACAAGCATGGACGCACACCTCTGGATACAATTTGTCTATGCATAGAGCTGTGTGTCTGTCCGTTTACAGATGTAAAAACTGGGATGTGTGGGAAAGTTCCATACAACAGCTGCTTCTCTCAAGCGGTCATTGATTTTAACAGGCTGGCTGCACAGATCATTCATTCCCTGGGCACAGAAACGCAACCCTATACATGGAGAAAGGGGTCAATGCAAGTGAATGGGGCCTAAATATCCTAAAACAGAAAGCAAACTTGCATCAAGCACCTAAACAAATTTTCACTACCAATCCATGTATTTGTTGATGGAAAACCTTACTGTAGAGCAGGCATGTCCAACCTGCGGCCCGGGGGCCGCATGCAGCCCAGAACCGCAGACAATGCGGCCCACTGCCCCCTGACAATTTTTTATTTTTTTTTGCTGGGGAGGAAGGAAGTTGAGTCGGGGGCACAGCCACAGAGGCAGCCTTGGAGGGGATCATCCACTAGTTGTGTTAAATTAGTGCTGGGGGGGGCGCAGCAGCATGGGAAGGGCACAGCGGCGTTTTATTACTTATATACCTTAACTAAAATATATATTTTATATGCGGCCCGAGAAAATATATACATACATACACACATTATATTATATATATATATATATATATATATATATATATATATATATATATATATATATATATATATATATATATATGGATTTTTGTAAAATCTTACCGTAAAATCCTTTTCTCTTAAGCTCATTGACAGACGTAGTCCTCCTTGATTGAAATCAACTCTGGTTATACTGCCCTTTACAGGAGTAGGACTAGAAAGGAAAGAAAACGTTCTGGCCACACCCTAGGGGCAGTCCCAGAGGGTATATCCTCTCACTTCCTGCTACAGCAAATCAGTTATGTCACAAAGCAGTGTTTAGAGAATTTAACCCAACTCAAAAACAGAGGGGCGGGTACTACGTCTGTCAATAAGCTTAAGAGAAAAGGATTTTACGGTAAGACTTTACAAAAATCCATTTTTCTCTGTCGCTCATTGACAGACGTAGTCCTGCTTGATTAATATCAACTCGGGACGTCCCAAAGCAGTGCCACAAATGAGGGGTGGGATAACAGAAATCAAAATCCAGAAGGCCCAACCGGAGCCAACCAGAAGCATCAAGGACTCATCGAGCAAAAAGATGAGACCTAAGTGAAAAAACCCAACCAACCCTAGAGGTAGACCAACGGTCTCCTCAAATTGCGGCCTGCAAAACCTTGCGGCCAAATGAGGCATCCGACGATGCCATCACATCAACTTTATAAAATTTTGTAAAGGTATGAACCGACGATCAAGTAATCGCCTTGAAAACCTGGACCCCTGACGCCTGATGGTGGAAGGCCCAGGAAACACTAAGCGCCCGAATAGAGTGAGCCTTAACAGGGAACGGAGGATTCCGACCCTTACATAGAATAAGCCTGTACCACCGTCTGTCTAATCCATTTAGAGATAGTCGCGGCAGACGCAGGCAACCCCTTTCTGGGGCCATCCGTGATCCCAAAAAGTGAATCCGTTTCACGGAACGATTCCGTAGTCTTCAGGTATACCCTGATTGCCCGAACTACATCCAAGGAATGCAACGCTCATTCCTGAGGATGATTGGGCTTAGGACACAAGGAAGGTAGCACAATATCTTCATTCAGATGAAAATCTGAAACCACCCTAGGAAGAAAGGATGGCTTCGGGTGAAGAACTACCTTATCCCTATGAACCACTAGATATGGGGAATGGCCTAGAGGATCGCGGGCGCGAGCCCCGTTGAGCCAACCTGCCAACAGATCCATATCCGAGGTGCCCCAATGAAGGGACAGCTGGTGAAATACCTCTGGATGAAGAGACTATTCCTCTTGATCCAGAATCTGACGGCTAAAATAATCTGCCTGTCCACCCCCGTGATAAATATCGCGGAGAGAACTGGAAGAACTGTTCCTCCAATAAAGAATGTTGGCCACTTCTATGGCCGCCAGGGCACTCTTGGTGCCCCTTGGTGATTGACATAAGTCATGACCGTGGCATAGTCCGATTGGATCCGAACCGGACTGCCCTGGAGCTGCTCGGTCCAGTAAATCAGACAAAGTCTGATCGCTCTCAGTTCCAACACCTTTATCAGTAACCTGGAATTTATCAGAAGAAATTACTTCCCCTGGCTGAGCATCGGAGACCGAAGCCACCAGACCAGAGCCTCCCTTGTCTGCTCGCTCAATCGGATCCGATTGTCCAGGGAATAGGGATTCCGATTTCATATGAGAAGAATCTCCTCTTTGGAGAATTTGGGTATGAGACTGGGCAAACGGTACTGCCTTTTTCCTGGGCATTGTGAACAGGTTCGACTCATAGGTGTGCGCAGCCTATTGCATTAGGGTGTGCACCCCCAAAGTTGAAATACACATGCATGTGTTTGCCTACATGTACATGGCCCCGATACATTACTCTCCCTGCTGGCAAAGTGAAATAGAAGTGTGTGGCACTTCTCTTATGGCAGAGCAGGTCCGGGGGAGATCTTTCCCATCTCCTACCAGGCAAACAGAGCGATAATGCTAATGTGCCCTAGGTGATTAGGGTGTGCCCAGGCACACCCATCACACCCTGTGTGCACGCCTATGGTTCGACTAGAACTCTTCCAAGGAATGGGAACTACCACTGCTTGTTGCATCAAGCTGTTCCCCGCAAAGCTTTTTAAGCGACCCGGGGATGTCGAATATTGGAAGGGAAGAATCGCACAGGTGGAAGTGATCGAAACTCGATCTTGTATCCCGACCATATGACCTTGCGAACCCCTTTATGCGGGATTCTGGAAAGCCCTGGATCCGGAAACCGGTGAAGACGTCCCCCCCACCCTAGAGATGGGTGGGGCCCATTCTGTCAATCCAACGAGATAACAGTGGCTTTATTTAGTCTGGAAATCGGTGAGTCCACTATTGGTGGTACCGTCCATCTTTGTAATGAGGGATTCCTCAAAATGACAGCGCCTAGCAATGCGTTTGGAAATAGCAGGGGCTCGTTTTGGAAATAGCAGGGGCTCGTTTACGGAAGACCCCATTTGGGCAAGGGAAACCCTTCACCATTTTGGTAGGCTTGCTAGTACCAAAAAAGGAATAGGAGTCTCAGCTACCTCTGCCGATGTAACCTCAAGATTCAAGGTTTCCCGGCAATGACAAGCTCAGAATCCGTATCTGAAGTATCAGATGACATAGGGGTAGGCGGGGGTCGTTCTTCTTAACCCCCGTCCCTGACAGGCTACCTCCTACCCGGGATACGAAAGACTCCAAAACTGCTGATAATGCATCATCACAAGTGGGGTACTGGAGGGTCCTGCGGCCCCCCCCCCCCGAGGGGATCAGGTGGGGATACATGAGTGGCAGGGTTCATGTAACAAGACACTTGCCAGCAAACACAAAAAAATTAATTGCAAGAAAAAAACATTTTTTTTTCTTCTTTAATTTAGTCCCCCAGCGCAGTAGCGCCCCTCAGTCTACCTGCTTGGACCCTTCAGAGAGAGAGAGAGACCCCAAGGCTCACCTGATGCACAGAAGTTTCTTATCAACCTGCTTCCAGCACTGTCTGTTACAGACAGGAAGTCTTTGGCTTGCTTTCCCTGGGCCAAGGAGGCGGCTCCGCCCCTTTACACGCCTTCCGGCGCCTCCCAATTACTCCACGAGGTGTTTGGTCACCTCAAACATGGCCGCCCCCATGCTGGAGACACGAGGCTACGCCAATATGGCGGCCTCTTGCGATCTGCAGGAAAATGGCGGCGGCCTGTGTAGGATAGCGGCGGCTTGCAAGCTAGCAGCGGGATGTGTGCATTCGGCCTGTGCGGCCTGTGGAAGTGCCTCGGCCTGCGGGAGGTGTCCTCGGCCTGCGGGAGGCTGTGTGGCCTGTGGAAGTGACCGGCTTTCTGGAGGGATGGCGATCTGTGGCTGCAGTAACTCAGGCATAGGCATCGGCCTGTGCACACACTAGACAGGTAGGATACCTCTATACCTCAATAGTAATGCCTTTTAGTAGTCTGCCACCCTTACAGTATATAGTGACTTTAGATAGTCAGCTCCCAAACCAAGCCTCCTGGTTTCTATTCACAAAAATCACACTCAAATTGGAGGATCTGTGACCTGTTATAGGATAGAGGGGAGACCCAGAAAACCGAGTGTCCGACCATCCCAGAGAGGGGCCCGCGTCCACCAACAACCCGACAGGGGGAGAGGGGGAACATTCTACTCACCATACCGGAACCAGGCGGGCGCCAACTCCTGACAGAACCCCTCTCCACCGGGGTGGGGGGGCTGTCGACCAATACGGACGCCGTGACTCTGTTGGTCATTGGCGTCGAGGCGAGACGTTTAACTCGCAGGGTCAGTCCCCGTCCAGTAGGACTATGTCGTGGCCGACCCAGCGCGGAGCTATGGCCTGCACGCGCTCGTAGGCTGAACTGGGGTGACCACTGGATCTCAACATCCAGCCCGTCGCCCAGTTTCAGCGTACTTGCTTGAAGATCTCACAGGAACACTGGAGAAAAAAAAAGCTGTCTAAAAAAGTATTTCTAAAAAAAAAAAATCTTGCCAGGACCGAAGATCCTAGCAAGGAATCTAGGTCCTTACTCCTAACTAGACAGAAAAAAACTGATTTGCTGTAGCAGGAAGTGAGAGGATATACCCTCTGGGACTGCCCCTAGGGTGTGGCCAGAACGTTTTCTTTCCTGTCTAGTCCTACTCCTGTAGAGGGCAGTATAACCCGAGTTGATATTAATCAAGGAGGACTAAGTCTGTCAATGAGCGACAGAGAAATTTATATTTATATATATATATATATATATATATATATATATATATATATATATATATATATATATATATATATATATATATATATATATATAAATATAATATACACACACACACACATATACCTGAGTGGAATATACCTGAGTATCTCCATGATAAATATGGAGAACCCCCCCCCTAGACTTATCACCAAGTCAGACTTTGTAATTAAGGCCTTTTTGATGGTGAAAAACTGGGGAGCCAGGAAGTTACAATTTAACACAAAATCAGACATAACTGCAGGATTGAAAATCATCCAATAGGGCACTTTAGCAGCAAGTAGCTTCATGCTTCCTTCTCCCTTAACCCTAATGGACTGAATCACACCAGGAGGCATGCGTTATGATGCAACCACAAAGTATTTACAATTTTCTTTTTTTTTTTTAACTTTATTGAATGTTAAAAAAACGTTATCCATTATTAAAGTCCAGGGGGGGGGGGGGGGGTGTGAAGTGACCAGGGAGTTTTTTCTGTCATCTTGGAATGGAGGTGGCTGGGTTGCAATGTCAGCTGGGTGGGGAGTGTATAGGTAACCTAATTTCTTTGGAGGCTAGGGAGAAAGTAATTGGCACTCCTGGCTGCAGAGATGAGAAGCTGGCCGATCTCCCGCCAGCTGCTTCCATACAAAAATGTAATGCAGACAGGAGAGAAGCCTGAGTGCGTTTTTTTTTCCCTTTCCAATTTTTCTCTGAGGAATATCCTATGATCCTTCAATGTGAATCATAGGTTTCCTTACACAGGACAGGGCTGTGCAACTTCCGAAGCATTCCAATTCACTGTTTCAAGTAGCTGCGGGAGACCACCATAATAAGCAGAGAAATATTCAATTAATAAATGCATAAAACATAATATTATTAAACAAATGAACATGAAATGTATCATTTTCAATAGGTATGACCAAGACTGTTTTATTTTCTTTAGACTGTCCTTGTCTTTAAATTTTCAAAAATTGTAAATCATACAAATTGGCGAATTCTGAAGATATTCTAAGCTAAACCGTAGTAAACCTACCTTTTTTTGGTCAGTGAGAGATGCTCTTGTTGTTGGCCTTGAGGGTGTATGGACAGGTGCCCTAGACAACAAAAAAAAAGAATGGAAATGATCAATTTTAAAAACGTTAAGAGCACCCCATCACTGAGAAGGCCAAATGTAATGAAAGTGTTCCCTTCTGTTCCATCAACACGCGTTACAAGGTTTGTCTAAGTTGATCAGAATGACAGCCCTTTTACAAATCTTTCCTTGTATGCTTATGTCGGGGCTAGCACGCCACTGGTACTTTTGATGTAAAATTTTGATTCAGTTTTAGTTACAGTATAGTCTTTTGAATAGAATGACATTTTAGTTTTAGTCGTATTTTAATCATCTGAATTGTTTTAGTTTTCGTCATTTTAATGGACTACAATCTCCATTTCCTCTTTTCTCTGAGACCCACCTGTCTGTTAAAGCTCCAGCCCACTGACTATTGGCAAGCTGTATTGGCTGAGAGACGCAGGCTCCCTCTGCCTACCTGCTGCCTAGGAGTACTGGAATGATGCCCTGCAAACCACAGAACAGCAATTCCTCCGCCAGTTTAGTGTCTTTAGTGCATGTAACCGGCTCCCCAGAAGGTCTAGTTCTCTGCTTTGTGCACTCCCTCATCCCCAAGTATAATACACTCTACCCTGTGCATTCCCTCGCTCCCATTTACTTCCTCATCCCAAAATATAATGCACTCTACCCTGTGCACTCCCTCACTCCCATTTAGTTCCCAATCCTCACTTGTAGGTCACCTCTCCATCTTCAAAGTATAATGCACCCTGCCCTGTGCACTCCCCAACTCCCATTTACTTCCCCATCCCCACTTCCAGCCTGGCATTACAGCCAATAGTTTACAGGTTTTTTTTTTTTTTTTTTTTTTTATTTTAAAGTTACACTTCTGTTTGTGAAAAAGCCATAATTTTGTTTGTTTATGAAACGTATTATTTATAAATACATTATCTATCATAATGGCTAAATTTGTGTCTGTAGTGCATGTTCAAACCTTAATACCATAAATAACATTTTATTAAGTTTTTACTCCGGTATTATATAACGAGTTTAGCAATGCTAGAGAAATGTTTAAATAATGCATTACAATTTAATTAAACCAATTCAATCTTAGTAGACTAAACGATTTTTTAGCTAAGCAAGTTCTGCTTGATTATGTAGACCATAATAGTTGGCTTTAATTATATATATATATATATATATATATATATATATATATATATATATGGCTTTAAAATATTTGAGGTGATTTTCAAATTTATAAAGCAGCAAGGATCTCAATTTTTGTGTATCCTGAAGCATATCTTGTGTGAGTCGGGGATCTGGGTTGGCTTGATTTTGTTCTTTTAAAGTTATGGAGCTGAGCAAGTCTGCTTCTCCCTCTGTTTCTTAACCTATGAAACCATTTTAATTAATACCCCCTCATATATACCTTACAAGTGTTCCATAGAGTAGAACAACTCATACCTGGGGGGTACGAAGTTTATCATCAAATTCCGTAGTAAATCGGAGTGGTACCAATGTCAGCATGCGGAACATTTTGTATAGACCTTTTAACAGTTAGAAGAAAATCAATACGGGAAAATGAGGAGTGTGCAGCAGACGGAAAGGAAGTCCTTCTCAGAACCATGGAAGCAACGCTAGATATACAGCTCATATTTTTGGAGCAAGGAGATGGAGTGGCTAGGTCTTCTAAAAAGGAGTGAAGGAGTCCATGGTGGGGTTCAGGACCGTGTTAAAGTCTTCACCAATGACCAGAGTGCCTTGCTTTTCCTCTAAAGCTTTAGCTAGTAGTGGGGCAAAAAAATTTCCGCTGTTTCGTGTTTAGGGTGTAAAGATTGACTAGCGTGAAAACCGCTTGGTTTGGTTCACAAATAAGGATGATGTACCATCCTTGGGGATCCTGAATGGTGCGGATGTGGCGAAATACGACAGAGTGACTGCAAAAAAGACCCCGCAGGCTTTTTTGGGGCTGTTGGCCAAGTATAGATGATGGAAATGTTGAACCAAACGCAGATATTTGTGGGCAGCAAAATGTGTTTCTTGAGCAAAAACTATATCTGCTTTGAGAGAACAGGCTTCCTTTGAGACTGCTGCACATTTAAAGGGGCTGTTGAGGCCTTTAAAGTTCATAGACCTAAACCTCAGAGGCAGATTGGTTATTTTCAATTGTATAGGAACGCGTTGTAATGAGGAAGACAAGGAAAAGAGTATCTGTTGGATGAGAGTTTCGAAATCCGAGGAGTGGAACTGTGTGCAGAAGTATTATTCAGGTAGAGCACATCTGTCGATCTAGGTGGAGAATCCTTAAGACCAGAAGGCAATGCAGATAACATCAGTAAATCAGGTCCACTTATGGTGGGTGCAGCATCTTGGTTAATGACTGGGTGGGTAGAAGAAACTGGAAAAAAGTCAGGTAAGAAAAAAAGCAGGGAGTGGGGGGTGGGGGTGGTTGGATGCCGAGATGAGCAGATGTGTGTAGCTCAGCTCCTGCTCCTAAAATCCTGTCAGCTGTGAGCCTTGGTGGAGAGAGTCCCGGCCATCAGTGAGAGAGTGTCTGCTGGGTGGCGTATTGTTGGCATCCAGCCTCTGTGTATTTGTGTGAGGAGAGGAGGATCAGAGGACACTGGGGAGAGCTGGTGGGATCCCTTGGAACGCCAGGGACCCGTGGCCATGACCTGGAGGAGGGCTGGGGAGAGCCCTTGGAGCATCGAGGAGCTGCAGTGGTGGTCCTGGAGGTCTGTGAGAGCCTTCTAAGCATCAGGGTGCCACAGCGGTACTGAGGGACACCGGAGCCCAGGGCATCATGACACGGAGGAATAATGGCGCCGCCACACAGCCACAGCATCCCAGTAAAGACAAGAGAAGCCAGGTGGCAGGCCAAATTGGAACAGTATGCACAAACACCTACCAATACACCCGTGAAATGGAGTGCAATCCACACAACAGCAACAAGCCAAGGTCTTTGACAGAGTACACAGACAGAAAATGAACCATCCCTGAAATAAGTCCTGCAAGCAATCAACACATTAAGCCATCTTTATTTGAAATGTCTGACCAGCTTAGGGCATTAAAGATCTATCTTTTTTGAGACCCGATCTACAAAAAGAGAACGAACGAACAACAGCCCTAGAGGAGAGAATCAGTGCAGTGGAGGATGATCTCTAAACCCAATGAAACAGAGATAAAGAGAATGTAAAAAAGTGAATACATATGTGTTTAAGAAACAGGACATCGAAAACAGATTGCGCAGTAACAATGAGGATTGTGGGCCTCCCTGAACGATGTGAGGGTTCTAGTCCTATAGAATTCTTAGAGAACTGGATTAAAGAGATTTTTGGAAAGGACACTTTTTCAAAGTTTTTTTCAATTGAGAGAGCACATAGTAGTCTAGAGGGTACCAGACCTCTATCATCAGGGGGTCAAGCCCAGGTCCCTTCTTATAAAGATGCTTTATTAGAAGGACTACCATACCCTGAAAGGCCAGAGAGCTGAAAGATAACATTTACAACATTTACAACAGAGCTAGGGTTTCCATTCCGGATTTTTCTACAGAACTTCAGAAAAAGAGGGCCAAGTCAAATGCAAACTGCAACAAATAAAGGTGCCATATGCCATGCTTTATCCTTCATGGTTGCAGGTAGCGGCCCTGGGGGAGACCCAGTATTTTTTTTATACCCTAGCAGAGGTGATGGCATGGCTGGAAAAAAAATGAGTGCGGACTTAGGCTTCCTAATTGATTGATCTTTGCCTTTTTACCTTTTTGTCCTTTTTTTTGTCCTTTTTTTTGGTTTTGAGTGGGAATAAGGAGCAACATATGAGATAGGGGAACAATGGTTGTGTTTCCCCTTTTTTGAAATGTATATATATATTTTTTCCTATTCTTTTTGTTAGATTAGTGAAATGTTTGGGAATTTATACACTAAGGAAAATGTATAGCTCACTTTGGTTAAATAGAATGACCACTTTAGATGACCCTTTATAGGCCTAATGAGGACCGGAGAAGGAGTGCCTGGAGGTTCTACAGTGAAATCGTAGAATACAGAGGTACTCTGCCTACAGGAGACAAACCTTACTATGGATACAGTTATTCAGTTGAGACGTAGGAATTTCCAGACCCAATACCATTTCGGTCTACACCTCATATTCTAGAGTTGTGAGCATCTTGGTGGGATTCAGGGTATTCTCCTGCAGGCACGCCATTATCAATGAGAAAGACTGATATATCTTTCTCTACTGTTCTATTGAAAGTAGGATATGCGTTTTGGCCAATATATATATATATATACATACATACACACACACACACACACACACACACACACACACATCATATATATACATACATACATGAACATATGAGCAAGGACATAACATTTTATTATGACAGGACACAACTAGCTATTAAAAAAACATATTGCAACAATTTACACACTCTAATGCATATACATTTTCTATTTATTTTGCACACTGCTGGTGCGGGTACTGCTGGCAGTTGCTGCTGGTGGGTACTGCTGGCGGTGTGAGGAGTCGGAACTATACAGTAAGCAGTGGCTTCTTCACTGACAGCTGACACTGCAGCCAAGATATCGCACTGTCAGGGAGCCGCACCGCAGGCCAAATGCGGGAGACTCCCGCACAACGCGAGGCTCATGGGAGACTTGGGATGTCGTCTGAATGCTTGGCTGGGGCCGATGGGCAGGTGGGGCCCCTGGGCAACCCAGCATACCCATGCGGTAAAACTGCCCTGGTTGGCCCTACTGGTCAGAGTAAACTCATCCCCCACTATAATACCCACTATTATGACAGATTCAGCCAGAGTCACACACCCCTGAGATTGTGGATGCGTTCAAAAAATATGATGAGGGACTGTATAGTTCATTGCAGGAGGATGTAGAAGGGTAAATGTGGGAATTCTTTAGAGGACTAGAGATCCTTACCCAGTGGCGTCGGCAGGGGGGGGCTGACCTGGGCTATAGCCCCGAGTGTGCTCCCCAAAAGCCCCAGGTCTCCTGTTGCTTTTTTAAAATGATTAGCCCCGAGTCCCAAAGCCTGGGTTTGGCCGGGGACTAGCGGGGGCGGGGAGAAGGGGGCGGAGCCTCGGCGGGAAGAAGGTGAGTGCCCATTGCCCAAGTGTGTGTGATGGGTAGTAGAGGGATGGGGCTGCTGCATATAGAGGAATTCATCTTTCCCTATTCTTTCTGCAGCTGCTGAATAACTGATTCTCCTCCTCTCCCTCCTGCAGGAAGAATAGGGGAAGATCAATTCCTCTATATGCAGCTGCCCCATCGCCTCCTATACAACTTCTTTTGCTGGCTCACCAGTGCTCTTAACCCCCCCCTCCAGTGTTCTAATCCCCCCTCAGTGCTCTTATCCCCCCCCTCGGTGCTCTTATTCCCCCCCCCACCCTCAGTGCACTTATCCCCCTCAGTGCTCTTATCCCCCCCCTCAGTGCTCTTATCCCCCCCCCCTCAGTGCTTTTATCCCCCCCCCCTCAGTGCTCTTATGCCCCCCCCTCAGTGCTCTTATGCCCCCCCACCCAGTGCACTGGACTGCCCCCTGTTCTTTAGCCCTCCCCCGGTGCTCTTCAGCTCCCCACTGTGCTTTTCATCTCCCTCCCTCCTATGCTCCCTGTCCCCCCAGTGCTCTCCACCCCCTGCGCCTTCCAACCCCCCTGCAATGCTTTCCAAACCCCCTCTTAATACTCTCCAGTCCCCCACCCCACCGTGCCCTTCAGCTCCTCCAGTGCTCTCTGCTTCGCCTGTGCTCTCCGGCCCCCCTAGTGCTCTTCTATCTTCTATCATGTCCTCAGTCTCTGAGCATCTCCTGTATCATGTCTGCAGTCTCTGACCATCTTCTGTAACATGTCCTCAGTCTCTGGCCATCTTCTGTTTAATGTCCTCAGTCTCTGACCATCTCCTGAATCATGCCCTCAGTCTTTGACCCTCTCCTGTTTAATGTCTGCAGTCTCTGACCACCTCTTGTATCATGTCTGTAGTCTCTGACCATCTCCTGTACCATGTCTGCAGTCTCTGACCGTCTCCTGAACCATGGCTGCAGTCTCTGACCATCTTCTGTAACATGTCCTCAGTCTCTGGCCCTCAGTCTCTGGCCATCTTCTGTTTAATGTCCTCAGTCTCTGACCATCTCCTGTATCATGTCCTCAGTCTCTGACCATCTCTTGTATCATGTCTGCAGTCTCTGACCACCTCTTGTATCATGTCTGCAGTCTCTGACCACCTCTTGTATCATGTCTGTAGTCTCTGACCATCTCCTGTACCATGTCTGCAGTCTCTGACCATCTCCTGTACCATGTCTGCAGTCTCTGACCGTCTCCTGTACTATGTCTGCAGTCTCTGATCGTCTCTTGTATCATGTCCTCAGTCTCTGACCCTCTCCTGTTTAATGTCTGCAGTCTCTGACCATCTCTTGTATCATGTCTGCAGTCTCTGACCACCTCTTGTATCATGTCTGTAGTCTCTGACCATCTCCTGTACCATGTCTGCAGTCTCTGACCGTCTCCTGTACTATGTCTGCAGTCTCTGACCGTCTCTTGTATCATGTCCGCAGTCTCTGACCATCTCCTGTACCATGTCTGCAGTCTCTGACCATCTCCTGTACTATGTCTGCAGTCTCTGGCCATCTCCTTTAGCAAGTCTCCAATCTCATACTCAAACTTAAACACATTGCTAATAATATTAGCTATCTATTTATGCTGAAGGTAGGACTATGCAGGGGAGGGAGGCAGAGAGTGCAAAAGGGGGAACTGTGATTAGAGAGACGGAGGGCAGACTGCAAGGGGCACTGTGATGGGGGGCTGTGAAATGTGTGCAATAAATATTCTTGAAAACATTACAAATTTTTGTGGGTGTTTTTACATTTTAAAGTTGGGGGGGTGCCAGATATAGGATCCGCCCCGGGTGCCAAATGCTCTAGGTACGCCACTGACTGCATGTGCTGTAATACATTTTCTTTCTAAAAAACCCCAGTGAGTCGGCGCACAATAGAAGAGATCTCAGAAGAAACTCAGACCGAGTCAACCAATCGCAGCAAGACCTCCCAAACTAAAATAAGAAAGGGGTCTCACCATAAATATGTACCAATGTTTAAGAATGACCAAATAAATAATCTATAAGCAGCTAAAAAATCAACTGATTGAAGCAAACAACATATAAAATCCAACTCTTGTAGGCTGATCCGATTCCTTAAAAAAATTCTTAAAAAATCCTTAAAAAAATTCCTATATCCGCCTAGGATATATGAAGATAGGAAAATATATCCAACTTATAGACAACTCCCAATCTATATTAAAAGACGTGTATGATGCGAATCCTAAAATTGATCCAATTCCTTAACACTAATCATAAATAAGTAATCTAAATATCTGTTCCCAGTGGATTTATGGCTTCTTTTCCTAAAACAATATGAGATGAAAACAGGCTAAATAGTCGCAACAGCCGACTGGATCGCAATACTAGTTTGTAATTCACAAATATAGCCAATATTCTCACAAATGAATCAGTGATGATGCATGTGTACCCAAAGATCGTAAAGCTGTTGCAACTATTTAGCCTTTATTTCATTCTTAAACATTGGTACATATTTATGGTGAGACCCCTTTCTTTTAGTTTGGGAGGTCTCACTGCGATTGGTTGACTCGGTCTAAGTTTCTTCTGACATCTCTTCTATTGTTCTCTAGTGAGAAATACTAGAGTTGGCTGCATGTAGAATCGGATTGAATCCGAATCTCAGAGTTATACATTTGTCACCAGCTGCAAAAAAACACATTAGAGGAATCCTCCTACTCTGATACACACGTGACAGCGCATATATCACCCTATACTTTTTAAATACATTTACTTTAAAGCAGTCCTAAACACTAAGATATACTCTGAATGTCTTTCAAACATTATTATTGCTTCTGAAAGCATTAAAATCTCTTATTGGGCATCTGCAGGTTTCTTTGGGCTCTAGAGCTGGTAGAGCAGGGGTGATATCAGTTTGTAGGCAGAGCTATTGATTGGCTGCGAAAAGATATCCAATTATTGGCTGCAGCAGCACACAGATCCCACCCTCCTGGACTGCCCCCTGTTCTTTAGCCCTCCCCCGGTGCTCTTCAGCTCCCCACTGTGCTTTTCATCTCCCTCCCTCCTATGCTCCCTGTCCCCCCCAGTGCTCTCCACCCCCTGCGCCTTCCAACCCCCCTGCAATGCTTTCCAAACCCCCTCTTAATACTCTCCAGTCCCCCACCCCACCGTGCCCTTCAGCTCCTCCAGTGCTCTCTGCTTCGCCTGTGCTCTCCGGCCCCCCTAGTGCTCTTCTATCTTCTATCATGTCCTCAAGTCTCTGAGCATCTCCTGTATCATGTCTGCAGTCTCTGACCATCTTCTGTAACATGTCCTCAGTCTCTGGCCATCTTCTGTTTAATGTCCTCAGTCTCTGACCATCTCCTGAATCATGCCCTCAGTCTTTGACCCTCTCCTGTTTAATGTCTGCAGTCTCTGACCACCTCTTGTATCATGTCTGTAGTCTCTGACCATCTCCTGTACCATGTCTGCAGTCTCTGACCGTCTCCTGAACCATGGCTGCAGTCTCTGACCATCTTCTGTAACATGTCCTCAGTCTCTGGCCCTCAGTCTCTGGCCATCTTCTGTTTAATGTCCTCAGTCTCTGACCATCTCCTGTATCATGTCCTCAGTCTCCTGTACTATGTCTGCAGTCTCTGATCGTCTCTTGTATCATGTCCTCAGTCTCTGACCCTCTCCTGTTTAATGTCTGCAGTCTCTGACCATCAATCGCAGCAAGACCTCCCAAACTAAAATAAGAAAGGGGTCTCACCATAAATATGTACCAATGTTTAAGAATGACCAAATAAATAATCTATAAGCAGCTAAAAAATCAACTGATTGAAGCAAACAACATATAAAATCCAACTCTTGTAGGCTGATCCGATTCCTTAAAAAAATTCTTAAAAAATCCTTAAAAAAATTCCTATATCCGCCTAGGATATATGAAGATAGGAAAATATATCCAACTTATAGACAACTCCCAATCTATATTAAAAGACGTGTATGATGCGAATCCTAAAATTGATCCAATTCCTTAACACTAATCATAAATAAGTAATCTAAATATCTGTTCCCAGTGGATTTATGGCTTCTTTTCCTAAAACAATATGAGATGAAAACAGGCTAAATAGTCGCAACAGCCGACTGGATCGCAATACTAGTTTGTAATTCACAAATATAGCCAATATTCTCACAAATGAATCAGTGATGATGCATGTGTACCCAAAGATCGTAAAGCTGTTGCAACTATTTAGCCTGTTTTCATCTCATATTGTTTTAGGAAAAGAAGCCATAATTCCACTGGGAACAGATATTTAGATTACTTATTTATGATTAGTGTTAAGGAATTGGATCAATTTTAGGATTCGCATCATACACGTCTTTTAATATAGATTGGGAGTTGTCTACAAGTTGGATATATTTTCCTATCTTCATATATCCTAGGCGGATATATGAATTTTTTAAAGGATTTTTTAAGATTTTTTTTAAGGAATCGGATCAGCCTACAAGAGTTGGATTTTATATGTTGTTTGCTTCAATCAGTTGACTTTTTAGCTGCTTATAGATTATTTATTTGGTCATTCTTAAACATTGGTACATATTTATGGTGAGACCCCTTTCTTTTAGTTTGGGAGGTCTCACTGCGATTGGTTGACTCGGTCTAAGTTTCTTCTGACATCTCTTCTATTGTTCTCTAGTGAGAAATACTAGAGTTGGCTGCATGTAGAATCGGATTGAATCCGAATCTCAGAGTTATATATTTGTCACCAGCTGCAAAAAAACACATTAGAGGAATCCTCCTACTCGGATACACACGTGACAGCGCATATATCACCCTATACTTTTTAAATACATTTACTTTAAAGCAGTCCTAAACACTAAGATATACTCTGAATGTCTTTCAAACATTATTATTGCTTCTGAAAGCATTAAAATCTCTTATTGGGCATCTGCAGGTTTCTTTGGGCTCTAGAGCTGGTAGAGCAGGGGTGATATCAGTTTGTAGGCAGAGCTATTGATTGGCTGCGAAAAGATATCCAATTATTGGCTGCAGCAGCACACAGATCCCACCCTCCTGCACCAGATTGTTGAGCTGCCCAAAGAAAGTATTACAGTTGTCTTCATCAATCTGGGTTAGACAGCATCAGAGGGAATTTAAAATAGATTTAGTGCATATTAGGGCTCTGGTAAACTTTAAACTACACTCCAAAGCTCATTGAGCACAGTCACATTTCCCATGCAAACATGTATGTGCAAGTACTGGATGTTGAGTAAGTGAACATGAAGGGAGATTGAACATTTAAAATCTCTGGCAGTTTGCCTTTACTAATCACTAGTGGCCCAAAGTCTGACACCTGACGATCAGACCTATGGTATATGAGATTGTTGGACATCCCTTTTAAAAACTATGGGCAAGAAAGTAGACTTTCACCCTCTGAATGCACTTGGCATCGTTATTTTTTTCTCTGGTTTGTTCTCCTTTTTTCATTTTTTTTTGTACACCCTGTCTTGCGGCTGCCATTCTTGTCTAGGTGAGAATGACGTCTCTAAGACTTTGAAATGTGTTCACCACATATACCGGGATGCTTCGCTTTCCATTCACAGGCCTGTGGAGGAGGTGCTGCAAATCACAGCAGGACAATACTTGCTGGATCTGTTGGGTTGGGCAGGTGAGTGTTCCCACGTATAACATGTAAGAGGAGGGAAAAAAAATGATGGGACAATGGTCAGACATGGGGTGGTATGGAGAGGAGTACAGGGGGTCAGTCATGGGGTGGTATGGAGAGGAGAGGAGTACAGGGGGTCAGACATGGGTTGGTATGGAGAGGAGTACAGGGGGTCAGACATGGGTTGGTATGGAGAGGAGTACAGGGGGTCAGACATGGGTTGGTATGGAGAGGAGTACAGGGGGTCAGACATGGGGTGGTATGGAGAGGAGAGGAGTACAGGGGGTCAGTCATGGGGTGGTATGGAGAGGAGAGGAGTACAGGGGGTCAGACATGGGGTGGTATGGAGAGGAGTACAGGGGGTCAGACATAGGGTGGTATGAAGAGGAGTACAGGGGGTCAGACATGGGGTGGTATGGAGAGGAGAGGAGTACAGGGGGTCAGACATGGGGTGGTATGAAGAGGAGTACAGGGGGTCAGACATGGGGTGGTATGAAGAGGAGTACAGGGGGTCAGACATGGGGTGGTATGGAGAGGAGAGGAGTACAGGGGGTCAGACATGGGGTGGTATGAAGAGGAGTACAGGGAGTCAGACATGGGGTGGTATGGAGAGGAGAGGAGTACAGGGGGTCAGACATGGGGTGGTATGGAGAGGAGTACAGGGGGTCAGACATGGGGTGGTATGGAGAGGAGTACAGGGGGTCAGACATGGGTTGGTATGGAGAGGAGTACAGGGGGTCAGACATGGGGTGGTATGGAGAGGAGAGGAGTACAGGGGGTCAGTCATGGGGTGGTATGGAGAGGAGAGGAGTACAGGGGGTCAGTCATGGGGTGGTATGGAGAGGAGGGGAGTACAGGGGGTCAGACATGGGGTGGTATGAAGAGGAGTACAGGGGGTCAGACATGGGGTGGTATGGAGAGGAGTACAGGAGGTCAGTCATGGGGTGGTATGGAGAGCAGAGAAGTACAGGGGGTCAGACATGGGGTGATATGGAGAGGAGTACAGGGGGGCAGATATAGGGTGGTATGGAGAGGAGCGGAGTACAGGGGGTCAGTCATGGGGTGGTATATTGAGTTGGTCTCACCTTTGCATCTGTAAACAGCTTCCACTTTTCTGGGAAGGCTTTCCACAAGATTTTGTATTGAGCTTGTGAGAACTTGTGTATTTTTGAGGTCAGGTACTGATGTTGGACAAGAAGACCTGGCTGTTTACATTTACGCCAAAGGAGTTTAATAGGATTGAGTTTAGGCTGCATTAATTTATGTTCCATCTGATGCCGGCAGTACTCCTCTCCATACCACCCCATGTCTGACCCCCTGTACTCCTCTCCATACCACCCCATGTCTGACCCCCTGTACTCCTCTCCATACCACCCCATGTCTGACCCCCTGTACTCCTCTCCATACCACCCCATGTCTGACCCCCTGTATTCCTCTTCATTCTACCCCATGACTGAACCCCTGTACTTCTCTGCTCTCCATACCACCCCATGACTGACCTCCTGTACTCCTCTCCATACCACCCCATGACTGACCTCCTGTACTCCTCTCCTCTCCATACCACCCCATGTCTGACCCCCTGTACTCCTCTTCATACCACCCCATGTCTGACCCCCTGTACTCCTCTCCTCTCCATACCACCCCATGACTGACCCCCTGTACTCCTCTCCTCTCCATACCACCCCATGACTGACCCCCTGTACTCCTCTCCTCTCCATACCACCCCATGACTGACCCCCTGTACTCCTCTCCTCTCCATACCACCCCATGACTGACCCCCTGTACTCCTCTCCATACCAACCCATGTCTGACCCCCTGTACTCCTCTCCATACCACCCCATGTCTGACCCCCTGTACTCCTCTCCTCTCCATACCACCCCATGACTGACCTCCTGTGTTCCTCTCCATACCACCCCATGTCTGACCCCCTGTACTCCTCTCCATACCACCCCATGTCTGACCCCCTGTACTCCTCTCCATACCACCCCATGTCTGACCCCCTGTACTCCTCTCCATACCACCCCATGTCTGACCCCCTGTACTCCTCTCCATACCACCCCATGTCTGACTCCCTGTACTCCTCTCCTCTCAATACCAGCCCATGACTGACCTCCTGTACTCCTCTCCATACCACCACATGACTGACCCCCTTTACTTCTCTCTTCTCCATACCACCCAATTTCTCACCCCCTGTACTCCTCTCCATACCACCCCTTGACTGACCCTTGACTGAGGGGGCCATTGGGTGGAGCTTGGGCGGTACTTACTTTTAAATATGGGAGGAGCTTGGGCGGGGCTTACTTTAAAATGTGGGAGGGGGTTATCAAATTTATCTTCGGGCTGAAGCCCCTGGTCTTTTTCCCACCTAGCAACGCCCCTGTCCTTACCTTATAGAGAAGATAGAGAAGGATTGGATGCCTCTATGACCTTGGGAGGAGCTGGAAAAAGCAGTAGGGAAAATGGCAAAGCAGAAACCCCCAGGGTCAGATGGCCTGCCAGTGGAGATATACAAGTACGGGGAGTTGCTATTTCCAGAGCTGCTTAAGGTATATAACCAGGCGGTGGTGGGGGGAGAATTGCTTGAGTCCAAGAAGGAATCTACTATTGTCGTTTTGCCCAAGGAAGGAAAAGATTTGTTTAAAGCATCTTTGTATAAGCCAATCTCCCTACTATGTACAGACAAAAAAAATTAGCAAAGGTGTTGGCTGTTTGATTAAAAAAAGTTGTACAGAAAGAAGTCTATTAAAGAAGTAGTTTGCAAGCCGTGCTGAATTCACACTGTGCGGAGCAGCTTTAGAGTCGGGGGCCTTTGAAACCACCCCAGTCTTACACTCCACAGAAATAATGGGGGGGGGGGGCTCTATATCCTTAAAACACTACTGTCCCAGGATGACAATGCTGCTGTTTACAGAGTGAGTGTTCTCACCCCAACACCGGAGAAGTGTTACTGGCAGGATCACCAGGAGAAAAGAAAAGAACCCAGAAAAGTGAAATCAAATGCAGCCTACACACCTAAGGGATTGGTAAGCTTTGGTAATTTCTAAATGTCAGACAAACTAATTCTGCACCTAAATACTAATTAAATCTTAAAAAAACAAAAACTTTACTAATACCTTTTAGTAGAAGACTTTGGGCTTTCAACCGTTCCCGTTACCAGCTGAAAAAGAATATATCATGGTTACTGCTTACATTTAAAATGTAATGGATTATTTCAGTCAAAAATAGGGTTTTGGTACGCAATGAAAATTTGTTTCCTTTGGAGTCTATTAATTGAGCTGTTATGTCAAAACGCCTAAGGTACAGCCATCACTCCATCTTGTAGTGGTGGCTATTGATGCAAGTCCTTACATTGTTTGACTTTGTTTCGCTTTTATTTCATGTACACTGTATTGATGTCAGTGTTGCATAAATATATTTTTTTATTAAATTTTTAATACCATTTGGTACTACACCATAAGCCTCTTCCTTTTTCATTTTGAACTCTCATGTGATGTGTTGAGCCGATAAATCGATTGGAGGTTGTTCCCGGGGCCGGATGTTGCTGATTATCCAGAGGTCTAAAGATCACGAGGCCTGTTGAAAAATACCCGATTGCTGTCCTATAATATAGACAGCATCTGGCTCTAGTGAGTTTGAATTTCACTCATTGGTGGTGGACACAGCAACACTTGTGAACCCTTTTTTACATCATTTGCACCAGGATAGAGTCATGAACTTTGTAACCTCTTTTGAATGAACATTTAAAACATGATCTGTTACAATCTGTTATAATTGTTGCACTTTAATATGTTTGCAATTTACTTGTTTTAAGCACTGCAACCCTTTTTCATTTTACTAAGGAACACAGGCTTACTGCAACCAACAGGAGAAAGGTTGGCCAACAAAGGATAACTCCTGCCTACAACCATCATGCCTCAGTTTTATAGCAAATTAGTATGAAAATTAACATGCAGGGGGGACTGTAAAAGCTGTGTGTCTTAACAGACTCCAGGAAAAGTCTTTTGCTTTCTCTTCCCTTAAGGAATACAGAAATTAAGACGATTGGAAAAGCAATGCAAGATTGGGGACTGGCTGCAGCTTAAAGAGCCACTTGAAAGACTTAATGCCCAAATATGGCATCAGAGGTAGATCTTAGAAAACATAAGACCAGGTTGTAGCTTTGCAAAGTCTGAATTATGGCAGCCTGAGCCACCTATTGGTAGTAACACGAGAATCTGATGTACTCTTATGGGGAAGGATCCAGTATTTCTGTTATAAAAAGGGCATCAGTCTTCCTGAAGAAGCAGAGTGAGGAAGAAAAACTCACAGCCCAAACCCCATACAGTCACTGGAGATTTTTCAGCACATATGGCCCTTCAAGATCGTGAGGATCTAAGGCACAGATGCTAAGTATTACAACTCTACAAGAAAGCTCCTGATGGACTTCTAACAAGTTGCCAGGAGTGCTAAAACTTACTGAAAGCCAATTGAAAAACCAAATATAATCTTACCTCAATGTCTGTCCCTGAATGCGATGAATTTGGATATTCAAATTTACTCAGAGATCTACAAAAAGAGCAACATTTTCAGAGAAAAAAAAAACTAAGCTTTAACGATTCCTTTTAACCTATACAACCACACTCTTCCATTTTTTGATTTTCCAACACCACAACTTTAACATAAAAAGTATATGTAGAGCAAACAATTTTTGGTTTTAGATGGAGTAGGGGAGTTTTAGAACCTTTTGTTATTTTGTCACTTTTCACTCTGATTACATGTAAACAGACTTGCTGGTTATCGGCAGTCCTTTCCTCACACGATGAGTCTGTGTGAGGAAAGAAGTGCTGATAACGGGCAAGCCTGTCAGCACACTGTCCACACTGATAATCAGGGCATTGGTCATCAGCGTCCGGATTATCAGTGAAGCCTCATCAGTACCCATCAGTAATAGTAATTTTTTTTCCCAACATATTTCGGTCTTTTTTTGTTTAGCAAAATATAAAAACACCCAGTGGTGATTAAATACCACCAAAAGAAAGCTCTAGCTGTCTGAAAAAAATTATAAAAAACTGTCATATTGATACACTGTCGCATGACTGCGCAATTGTCAAAAGTGCGACAGCACTGAAAGCTAAAAATTGGCCTGGGCAGGAAGGGGGTAAAAGTGTTCAGTATTGAATTGGTAAAGTAGCTAAAACCCCTCACATATACCAAAAAAGGTGGCTAGCATTAAGTGATACACACAGATTAAATAAATCCTCCTACATAAATTGCACCTGTTCATCTGCAGTCATTTCTTCTGTAGATAGGAAAATGAAAAGATGAATTTTTTTTTCAGCTCTAGCAGCAGGGGTGGGAATCTGACATCTTCAAAGAGCTGATCTCAGTGAGGACAACTGTGAACCCTGATTGGATGGGAAAGGACAAAGAGTATGGAGAATAAGCACAGCTGTGGATATCAGTCACAGGCTGTGTGCAGGAGCTCTCTCCCCATCACCTAACTCTTAAGAGACGGGTAAAGCTGTCAGAAGTGAATCACGCAGATAACCGAGGAACCATGCAGTAGGGAGAAATCACACAAGCTGCTTTGGAGAGAAGCAAGTACACAGTATAGAATGATGTGCTTTTTCATTTTCATATCTGAGGTTTACAACCACTTAAGGTGTGAAATGCATCAAGGTGTTTTGTACTACCCACTGTGCTTGAAATCTCTATTGAGACACAGTCAAAACAAAAAAAAAAAAAAAAAAAAAAATAAAGGACAGAAGTTTTAACCATGACACAAAAGGATTTATTGATTTTCTAGTAAAATCCATTTTCTGGAGTGTAGCACAGGACAAATGCGCTTTAAATTAGACTTCTGGGTAATATGCAGCTACCTTTAGGTGATTGGACAGTTGTAAAAGAAGCGGCAAGGACATCCCCCATATAGCCCCCATTATATTGCTTGTTGCAAAACTGAGGCTAGCCGGGAGCTGTTCTATAGGAGGATGTGCCTACAGTTGCTTTTTTGCCACTGTCTAATCACTGGAAGGTAGCTGCATATAATCCAGTCATAATGATTAAAGAGACTGTCTTGTAAAGTAGGGCTAGAAAAAAAAAATGTATTTTTGACTTACCGTAAAATCCTTCTCTTAGGTTCATTGACGGACGCAGTCCTCTGATGCATATCAGTAGGGTTATACTGCCCCCTACAGGAGTAGGACACTAGGCAGAAAAACAGTTCTGGCTATGCCTATGGGCAGTCCCTGGGGGTATAGGCCCTCTCTTCCTGCATAGGATGTCAGTTTTGTATCAAAGCAGTGTCAGAGAAAACTCCACCAACCCAACTCAAAACTAGAGGGGTAGGTACTGTGTCAATGAACAAAAAAAAAAAAAAAAAGGATTTTACGGCAAGTCAAAAAAATTGATTTTTGTAAAATCTTACCGTAAAATCCTTTTCTCTTAAGCTCATTGACAGACGTAGTCCTCGATGATTAACAACAACTCGGGTTATACTGCCCTCTACAGGAGTAGGACTAGACAGGAAAGAAAAACGTTCTGGCCACACCCTAGGGGCAGTCCCAGAGGGTATATCCTCTCACTTCCTGCTACAGCAAATCAGTTATGTCACAAAAGCAGTGTTTAGAGAATTTAACCCAACCCAACTCAAAAACAGAGGGGCGGGTACTACGTCTGTCAATGAGCTTAAGAGAAAAGGATTTTACGGTAAGATTTTACAAAAATCCATTTTTCTCTGTCGCTCATTGACAGACGTAGTCCTCATTGATTAATAACAACTCGGGACGTCCCAAAGCAGTACCACAAATGAGGGGTGGGATAACAGAAATCAAAATCCAGAAGGCCCAAACGGAGCCAACCAGAAGCATCAAGGACTCATCGAGCAAAAAGATGAGACCTAAGTGAAAAACCCAACAAACCCTTGAGGTAGACCAACAGTCTCCTCAGATTGGGGCCTGCAGAACCTTGCGGCCAAAAGAGGCATCCAACAATGCCATCACATCAACTTTATAAAATTATGTAAAGGTATGAACCGGCGATCAAGTCATCGCCTTGAAAACCTGGATCGCTGACGCCTGATGGCGGAAGACCCAGGAAACACTAGGCGCCCGAGTAGAGTGCGCCTTAACAGGGAACGGAGGATTCCAACCCTTAATAGAATAAGCCTGTACCACCGTCTGACTGGTCCATCTAGATATGGTCGCGGCAGACACAGGCAACCCCCTTCTAGGGCTATCCGTGATCACAAAAAGTGAGTCCGTCTTACGAAACAAGTTCGTAGTAGTCAAGTGTACCCTGATTGTCTGAACCCCATCCAAGGAGTGTAATGCAAACTCCCAAGGATGGCTAGTCTTCGGACACGGGGAAGGTAACACAATATTTTTATTCAGATGAAAACTCTGAAGACCACTTTAGGAAGGAAGGATGGATTCGGAAGAAGAACCACCTTATCCCTATGAACCACCAGATATGGGGAACGACAAGATAATGCGGCCAGTTCTGACACCCTGCATGCAGAAGTAATGGCCACCAAGAAGGCCACCTTCTGGGATAATGTAAGCAAGGGAATCTCCCTAATATCTTCAAAGAGAAGTTTTTGAAGAACCGACCACACTAAATTTATATCCCAGCCGGTAAGGGTGCACGCACTGGCGGAGCCAGATGTCGCACCCCCTGGATGAAATTCCGCACCAAGGAATGATTAGCCAAAGGTTTCTGAAGAAGATTGCTAATGCTGAAACCTGACCCTTGATCGTGCTCAAGGACAGTTTCTGCTCAACCCCTTGTTGCAGACAGACCAAGATTCGGGTCACCGAATAGGTATGTGGGGGAAATCCAAGAGATTCACACCACGCAATATAAGACTTCCATGTGCTGGAAGTCGCTTTCCTTGCTTTAACTAGAGGTAGGAATAACTGAAGCTGACACTCCCTTGCCCTTCAGTACCTGGGTCTCAATGGCCAGGCCATTAAGCCAGCGATTGTAAAGCAAGATGGAAGATCGGTCCCTGAGACCGCAAATCCTCCCTGAGAGGAAGTCTCCACGGAGCGTCCGCGACTAGCCTCACCAAGTCGGCGTACCAGGCTCGACGAGGTCAGTCCGGAATTTCCAGAATAACTGGAATTCCCTCCACCTCTATCCTGCGAAGAAGTTCCCACAGTAACTTGAGAGGATGGAAAGCATGCCGTAGCTGATACTGACCCCACGGGGCGATCAGCGTTTCTGCTGCGTCCGCTAGAGGATCGCGGGTGCGAGCTACAAACCTCCGCACCTTCCTGTTGAGCCAAGGTGCCAACAGATCCACATCCGGGGTGCCCCAATGAAGGGACAGTTAGTGAAAAACCTCTGGATGAAGAGGCCCTACCCCTTGATCCAGAATCTGATGGCTGAAATAATCTGCCTGCCGATTTCCCACCCCCGGAGTGAACACTGCGGGGACATCCGCAACAAACCGTTCCATCCAACGAAAGATGCTAGTCGTTTCAATGGCCACCAGGACACTCTAAGTGCCCTTTTCTTAACATAAGTCACGACCGTGGCATTGTACGATTGGATCCGAATCGGGCTGCTCTAGAGCTGCTCGGTCCAGTAAATCAGACAAAATCTGATCGCTCTCAGTTCCGATACCCTTATTGGTAACCTGGATACTATCAGAAGGAATGACTTCCCCTGGTTGAGCATCGGAGACTCCCTGGTCCGCTCGCTCAACCGGATCCGATTGTCCAGGGAATCGGAATTCTGATTCCATTAGAAAAGAATCTCCTTCAGGAGAATTCGGGTATGAGACTGGGTATACGGTACTGCCTCTAAGAAGGCCACCATCAGTCCCAGCCAATTGACGGACAGCAACATCCGAATCGTTGACTGAACCTTCTGGAGTTTCTCCACAAGGAGAAACTCTCTTGCCCAGGATGTATCCAACATTAGGCCCAGATAGTTCAGTTTCCTGGTGGGAACCAGTTATTCTCTGTGGGAAAGCGAAGAAAACGCTGATGTCCTGCGATGATGGGGATCTAAAGATAGGCATCCTAAATGTCTATGGATGCCAGGAAATCCCCCTGATGCAGGGAGGCCACCACTGTTCGGATGGACTCCATTTTCCCCCCCAAGTCCAGAAATTGGACGCACCTTGCCCTCTTTCTTGGGCATTGTGAACAGGTTCGAATAGAACCCCTGAAACCGTTCAATGTTAGAAGGGAAGAATCGCACCGGTGGAAGTGATCGAAACTCGATCCTGTATCCTGACCGTATGACCTCGCGAACCCCTTAGTCCGGGGTTCTGGCAAGCCATGGATTCGGAAACCGGTGAAGACATCCCCCCACCCCAGACATGGGTAGGGGCGCATCAGGCTGTATTCTTCAGGCTTGGCTGAGCCGGACTTTTTGTTTAGCCGACCAGTGCCCTTTGAAAACCCTCTGAAGGGGCTTTGGAGGGTTTCGCCTTATCGCCCGCCCTCGCGGAACGAACAAACTCTTTATGAGCAGGAAAGGAAGGTCCTCGTTAGTTACGAGGTCCTTTTATCCTAACAGTCTGTAGCAAGACAGTGCTCTTGCCCCCAGTGAGATCCTTTATAATCTCAACCAAACTAAATGG